>NW_024080661.1:3723247-4445542 GCF_003009895.1 Hyaena hyaena | reverse complement strand
GGGGGGGAGGGGAGGAGAGGAGGCAGGGCACGGAGTACAAATACCTGCTCTCTCCTTTACACAGGGTGCCCAGGAGAACTTTACAGGGGGGAGGGGGCTCCTTTTCTCAGGACTGAGGGAACCGTCAAGGCTGAGGAAGTAGCCGGCATCCCCAGAGTGGGGATTCAGGGAGAAGGAAAGAGCCTAGATAGGTCGAGTCACGTGCAAGAGTTTGTCCAAAGTGTGTGTGCTCCCCACCAGCCCACAGCCCCTCCCATCCACTGCTAAGGTGCCCTGGCCCCTGCCCTGACTGCATCAGGTCAGCAGCCACCACGGGGTGGGGGCTGGGGGGGTGGGAAGGGAGTGGCAGTGCCCTAACTCTTGCCCGCGGAGGGACAGGAGTGAGCTAGAGCTCTAAGCTGAAGTCAGCCCCGAGGTGTCTGTGTCCTGGGGCCCTGGGATGGGGTGGGGGCTGCCCTGAGGCTACAGGTGCAACTGAGGCTGAGGGGGAGGGGTGGGCAGAGGGGAACGGGAGTCTGTGGGGGATGCCACCGGAGCCCCCGGAGACCTTAGTCCCAGGGTGGGGAGCCGATCCTCGATCCTCGAGTCCTGCTTCCTGGGGGCTGCAGGGCGGGAGGAGGGAGGGGCAGCGGGCAGGAAGCCTCCAGTATCCGCTATGGCCCTGCCCTCCTCACCCCTCTTCGTGGGACCTGAGAGGGAGCCCAAGCCCCGAGCCTTCCGTGAGAGGCACCACGGCTTCAGGGAGGCGCCAGCTTACCTCCGGTGCAGGCTCCCTTGGACCCGGCCCCGGGACCACGAGCGGTCTCTGCGGTGACCTTCCGACCCACGCGGCAGGGGGACAGCGCAGCCTCGGGAGCGTCCCCAGAGCCATCCACCACGGACCCGGGTCCTGGAGACGCCCACCCTCTCCCAGGAGGCGCAGACCCCTCGGAAGGGTGGAGGCAGGGTCCCCAGGATGGGCTGCAGCCCTGCCTCTCGGCCGCCCGTGTGTCCTAGCCGCCCAGCCGGCAGGCAGGCAGGCAGCAGGCAGCACTCGAGCAAAGTTGCTCAGCTGGCCGGGCAGGTCTGCCTCAGCAGTAACAGGACACAGGAAGACGCGCAGGCTTGTTAACCCCTTCCTGCTGGCCGGGCAGGCGGCTCGGGCCAGGTGGGAGGCTTGCCAGTCCCCAGGACAGGCACACCCAGGGCCAGAGCCAGGGCCGGTAGCCCACTCCCACCCTGTCGTGAGTTAACCCTTCCCCTGCCTCAACAAGACATGGCGGTTGGGGGTGGGGGGCTCCCGCACCTGTCCCACCCCTCCCCCATCTCCCCTGAGCCGTGAAGACCATTCCCAGGGGCCGGCCCTTTGGTGGCGTCTTGTTTTCTGTGGGCTCCTGCCGGCCCCCTCAGCCACCGCCCGAGAGGGGCACGCGGGGCTCCGGGCACAGCCTCTCTCCGCCCCTCTGAGTGAGCTGCTCTCTCCAGAAGTCCTCCTGCTCCCAACTGGAAGATGCTGAGGCCCACGAGGTCCTTATCAGAAGCACCGAATGCAAAACCCAAGGGGGCAGCAGGGGGCTGTGGCCGCTGCCCCCGCATCCCAGCTGCGCCCCTGCTCTACCAGCACTTAAAGCGACAAGCCCAGCATTGGTGAAGTTCTCCAGACTCTGGGCGCTGGGAGCCTGCGCCCGCTCGCCCGGGAGCTCTGGCCCAGAGTGAGGATTTTGGACAGAAAACCCTTCGGGTCGTGAGTGTGAGCAGACAGCACTTTTCTTTCCAGGGGCCACCTCTTGTCCACTTCACACTGCTCTGAGCAAGGGGGTGGGCGTTAAAGTCCAGAGGCTGTTTTTAAGGCAAAAAGTGGCTCAAGGAAGCCAGCCAGTCTGACATGAGGAGGGGCGGAGCCAGGCTGCCGAGGACACGGGATCTGGGCAGGATGGTGCAGTGAGCGTGATCCCGGGGACCTGGGACAGGGCCCTTGGGCCCAGCTGGAGTGGGAGGATGTCAGGGACCCAGGTCCCATGGGGTCCAGTTCTCCCGGTCTCACATTGCTCATACTTGGTGACGACGCTTGGGAAAGACCTGGCTCCGGGAAGTGTGACCCCAAAAGCCTGGGCCAAGGAAGGTCAGGGGCGGGGATCATGACAGGTGACGCTATCCTGCCACCTGATTCATTCCTTGTCCTGCTACCAACTTGCTCTTCGGCTCAGCATCCCACACGTCCCCTTCCGGGGGTGTTTCCCCCTGCCTCCTGTTGGGTGGCTCCAGGAACTGGGAGGAGGGGGCGCTGAGGCCAGCGGGACGTTGGGAGACCCGGATCATGACCTGACCTCATCCAGATCCGACATTCAAGACACAAAGGTCTAAAAGTTCTTTATTGACTTGTGTGTTAATCCGTTTTCCCAGAAGGGCACCTTGCGCACGTGAGTCAGATACAAAGACGCAAAGTGTCCTCGACGTTCTTTGTGGGTCTGAGCTCGTCGGCCAACACCATGAGGTCAGTCACTAGGGTGTCCAGCAGCCCATAGACCTGGAAGCATGAGACAGAACCACAGGCCAGGGTTGGCTCTGTGGACGGCACCTACACAAGGGAGCGCCTGGCATGCTACGAGGGGCACGTCTACACCGGCACAGAGCAGCTGTAGAAGGGGAGTTTCTGTAGAACTGTCGCTTTTGCAGAGCTTTATTTTTCAGACCAGTCTGCGGAGGTCATCCAGCACTAGCCCCTTGGACCCACGGGGGCCCCGGAGCCTGGGGTGGGTGAAGTGGGTAGTTCCAAGGAACAGTGGGGTGGCCCCATTCTACCCTGCCCACAGGGGGCATAAGATCCTTCCTGTGAGATCACAGATCCACACACCAAAATGTCTCCAGGACCAGGCCCTCCAGTGGGGCTGGACCACATGGCCTTGGGGCAATTTGATTCTTTATTTCAAAGAGCCCTATGATTTCTCTCTAAATCCTATCAACCTGCGGAAATCACAGTGATGTCACCAGCGGCAAATGGAACTTCTGATCAAATGAGATCTGGAGCGTTACCACAATGTATGTGATGTAATCCCGGCTACCTAGCCATCCACGCTAGAGGAGGACAAAGCACTGCCATTACACAAAGTGACAATCAGATGTGGCTTCGCGGACCTCCGCTCTGAGATACCAAAGCACAGGACACAACGCCTGGGTGAATCTCTAAGGACTTACTGCTCAAGAGTACACCATTATGCTGGGGTCACGATCTCACGGTTCGTGAGACCCAGCCCCGTGTCGGGCTGTGCGTTGACAGCGAGGAGCCTGCCTGGGATTCTCTCTCTCTCCCCTTTTCTCTCTCTCCCTCCCCGACTCGTGCAGTTGCCCTCTCTCTCAAAATAAATAAACAAACATTAAAAAAAATAAAAGAATATACCACTAGGAAGTCTCTGGAATGCTTCATAACCCTCACCCTTGCTGGAAATTCACCCTACATTAGTGTCCCCCATCTGCCATGACGCACCTAACACAGAAAGGAAGTGGGGGTGGCAGAAAGGGAGGGGCTCCTGCTCTGCTCCCCTACTCTGTTTTCCAAACCACAGCCACAGTGACCTTCTAAAGCCTAAGTCAGACCACACCGCTCCTCCATTCAAAACCCTGTGACTTCTCATTTCACTCAGAAAAACCCCAAGGCCACGCAATGGCCTAGAAAACCCCACACACCCCAAGAGCTGCTCCCTCTTGGTGGCCTCTGTCCTCCTGGCCACTCCCTCCCCTGCCTAAACGGCACCTTCTGCCTAGGGTCCTCTTCCGGGATGTCCCCTTAGCCGCCCCTCACCTCCCTTCAGGTCTGTTCCATGTCCCCAGGAGGCTCACCTGCTCCCACCCAGGTCTTCCCCGCCCCCTGGCCCTGGGTGATCTCTGTCCTGCACTGCTGGTCACTGAATGTGCCAGGCGTGTCACTGGTGCCTGATGCCTGCCCCTCACACACTCGGATGCCCTGGCACAGGCCAGCCCTTTATCGCTTGTGCAATCAACAGGATGGACAAGGGAGGGGAGCACGGCACACAGAGCAGGTGTGAGGGAGGGGAGCGCCGGGTGCGGGGCTCGTGCCCTCACCTCCGTGTGCAGCCTCTTGGTATATTTCTCCATGACCAGGGGATCAATGGGTTCCTGAGAGGCCATGGTGCCGTCAGGGCCAGGGTCCTCCGAGGAAAGCCTGTCCCGACTTGAAGATTTCACCGGCTTCTTGTCATCCTTTGCCTTGTGCTTCTTGGTGTTCAGACGGTCCTGCTCGGAGGGACGGAGACATGCATAGCCTTCAGGAGCCCCCCTGGCAGAAGATCTGCTCCCCCCCCCCGGGGGGAGGTCCAGGGCTTTCTCAAGAGCAGCTCGTTGGGAGTGACCGACCACCTGCCGCAGCCCCTCTGCCGCCTCCCCAGCCTGGCCCGCAGCCCCCCCACGATGTCCCAGCATGCCTCTTTCTCGAAGCCCCCCGCGATGTCCCCGAATGCTTCTTTCCCGCGCCCCCTCCCCCCCCGTGATGTCCCGGCATGCCTCTTTCCCAGACAACTTGGCCAGTTTCCTGTCCTCTTTCTCCCTGATGCCCATCTGCTTCTTCTCCTGGGCTGCCCCTTTCCGGTCCTCCTTCCCAAACTTCCCGGCAGTTGCTTTCACTTCCACGATGACAGGAGGGGACTTGCCTTCTAAGGGAGGTGAACGGAAGACAGTGTGCCCTGGCCTCGCGGCTCCCACAAGCAGGGTCGGGAAAGCCAAGGCTCCTGAGCTGTTAGTGCTCCGAGACGCGAGCAGGACTGGCTTGGACACGCGGGCTCGTGGCGCAGGACTGCAGGCCAGGGGCGACCCCCACCCCTGCCCCATCTATGGCACGGGCAAGTCACTGGACCTCTCCCGGGCTCCGCCTGTGAAGCCGGGGGACTGAGCTAAGGTGCTCGCTCCGGTCGCTTCCGGGGCCCAAATCCTGGCAGCAGATAGAAGGGCAGCGGGGCCAATTCCGTGGACGAACCCAGACAATGGTTCCCATCAGAAGGTGCAAACGCTGAGGTGGCCGGCTGGGGGGGGGGGGGGGGGGCGAGGCCACACAGTGCGTGGGTGCAGTCTGACCTTGCTCTTCCGATAGCTCCAAGTAGATGGTCTCCTTCTCAGGCAGGCCCAGCAGAGCCCTCAGCCACAGGGAATGGCTCACCAGGCCGTCAATCACATCCCGCCAGAGCTGCAGACTAGAAAGCGGGGCATCCTGGAGAGAGCTGTCACCCCGCGTCTGCCCTTGAAAGGGCAGAGGCGTGGGTCCTCCCCTCCCGGGACACCGCTGCCAAGGGCCAGCATCGAGGGGCCATGCCCTGTCTAACCAAGCAGCCTCACCAGGTCCCGTGCCAGTGCTCAGATGCGGACCTGGCTCCCTTCAGGCAGCAGCTGGGAAAGAGTGGCCTGGGACTAGGGTTCGGTTAGTCTGGGCTCTGGCTTGAGACTAGACTAGGGTGAGGCCCTATGGGAGCCGGGGAGGGAGGGGGGGCCTTCTGCGAGTTTTCCCGAGCCCCCTCGCTGAAGGCACGCCTGCACAACCAAGCAAGTTCCAAACAAGAAGTGAGGCTTTTTGTGGCCTGTGCTCTTCTTCTTGCTGCCCTCTGGTTTCCCCTGGGCCCATTCCTCTGCTCGTTGAGAAGGAACGAGGAGAGGGGCCGGGAAAGAGAGGCCAGCTGCCTCCTCCGCTCAGGAAAAGGGTGGCCGCGGCTGGCGCCACAGGGCGGAGCGTCTGCAGTACCTCTGTGCAACCGAGGACAGGCTGCCCAGAGCCGCAGGCCGTCAGACAGCCACCACGTGGGGGACAAGCCTGGCTCTGCGGGGGGGGGGGGGGGGGGGGGGGGGGGGGGGGGGGGGGGGGGGGGGTACCTACCACATCTGGTGCAGGAAGTCAGACTGCAGGGGCCTCCGCTCCTGGCACAGCTCCAGGGCTGCTCTGTTGAGCCCGATCAGGGCGTCCTCCCTCTGGCTCTCCTCGGGGAGTTCCACCACTGCCTGGCGGGGGTGTAGGTGGCGTGAGCGGCCATTCCGCCCAGGACACCAAGGGTCCCTGAGTCCTCTAGTGATGGGCCTCGTGCAGTGGGGACCAAAAGCCATGGTGGGGGTGCAGCCGTGGAGGGTGGACCTCCCCTAGGAATATGTACCCACGAACTGCTTCTCCGACGTGTGCCCGGGTCAGAGAGGGAAGCCCTCCTAGGCTGTGGTGGCCTGGGCGCCCGAGACAAAATGAGATGACCCAGGAGACTGCTTTCTCTGAGTCTTTAGAAGGGTTTGTTTCTTCTCCCACCGGGGGGGCAAAGGGGACTGCTGGGGCCCTCCCTCAGGGCACTGCCGCCTCTACCAGGGCACCCTCCTACCAACCGCTTCAGGGTCGGGGGAGCACCTTTCTGAAATCCTCCAAACAGAGGCTCCACTCAGGCGGGGAAAGGCCTTCCAGCTCCCAGGGGCTCTTGGTGCTCCCCAGGTCTGGGCCCTCCTCCACCAGGATCTCCTCCATAATGCTCTTCCGCTGAGAATTCTGAGCCCCTGCTCCAGGCTTCTGGGACCCTGATGCATCTCGGGAGCCCTTGAAGGCCTCGCTCTCCTGGCGGGGCACCTGGGATTCCGAGACTGGGCTCTTAGAGCACGCTGAGGGCTCCACGTTCACGGACACCTTCTCCGAGTAGGCGGCCCAGGCCCTGGAGCTGCGGCGGCACTCCTCTTCGCTGGGCCCGGCCTCCTCGGCCTTGGGGGGCGGCATCAAGTACTGGTGCCACAACCTGTGCAGGTTTTGCACCACTTGGTGCTGGTAATGCAGCTGCAGCAAAGGCAAAGGGAAGACGCGTGTCAGGGAGGCCAGGGCATGGGGCACCGGGAGTCCCAGCAAGCCTGCTCCCGTTCCCCCATCCCTCAAGGGTGCTGGTGGGGGGCTGCGGGGAGGCAGCCGGCGGGAGCCCTCAGTGGCCAGAGTGGCCCTGAGCATCCCCTTCGGCCTGAGCATCTCCAACATAATGCTTTTGCTTGCATTTGCAATCCCAGGTAAGATCAGGTTTGAATGGAGAAGTTTTTAAATTGTTTTTTAACATTTATTTATTTTTGAGAGACAGACAAAGCATGGTCGGAGGGAGACACAGAATCCGAAGCAGGCTCCAGGCTCCGAGCTGTCAGCACAGAGCCTGACGCGGGGCTCAAATGGACTGTGAGATAATGATCTGAGCAGAAGTCGGACGCTTAACCGACTGAGCCACCCAGGCGGCCCTGAATGAAGGAGTTTGTGAAGCCCTGTTCTGACCAAGCATCTGCTGGATTGCTAAGTTATCTTGGGCAAATGGCTTTACCGCCCTGGGCCTCAGTTTACTCATTGTAAAGCGAGGATGTAAATAGTACCCCTGTCACAGAGCTGGGTGATGAGAAGAAAGGGAGTTACTCAGGGAAGACACTCGGAACAGGTCTGGGAGTAGGTGTGAGGGTGCAGGGGCCCGCGCTGGGCCTCTACCTGAGGGTTCCTGTGGTGGAACAAGTCCTCCTCAGTGATATAGGCGTCCATGGGCGACTGTGCACGCTCTGGGGTCAGGACCCCGCTCAGGAGCTCCTGCAGCACGCTCTCCACGACGGTCACCGCTTCATGGGCAGCCAGCGTGTCCTGGGGAAGGGAAGGTGGGACAAGATGGCAGCTCAGCCTTTCAGTACCCACACTGCACCCTCCAGGGGAGCCAGGGCCCTCAGGGCTCAGTGCCTTCCTAGGGGCTGAACTCTCTCCATCGGTCTGTCTCTGTCACACGGACATACGCTCCTGTTTCCAGACTCAAAACCCCCTCAGTACCTCCAAACATCAATAGGCTAAAAGCATGTAGGGGGGACGCCAGCCCCAGAGAAGTTGCTTCCTCATGGGGGCCAGAAGGTCACACAGTCAGCATTTCTCCCCAGATCAGGAAGAGGGGCAAGGGGCAGGGGCCACCCGGTTTGGGCCCTGCTGGGAATGTGGCTTGGCCCCACTGTGGAGGGGCATCTCGTGTGAGAGCTAGGTCCCGCAGTCGGCAAGTCAAGCAGACATGACATTTATCAAAAATATTCGTGGGGCGCCTGGGTGGCTCAGTCGGTTAAGCGTCCGACTTCAGCTCAAGTCATGATCCACGGTTTGTGAGTTCAAGCATCGGGCTCTGTGCTGACAGCTCAGAGCCTGGAGCCTGCTTCGGATTCTGTGTCTCCTTCTCCCTCTGCCCCTCCTCCACTTGTGCTCTCTCTCTGTCTCTCAAAAATAAACAAGTGTAAAAAAAATTTTGTGTTCGCCTCGGGCTGAGCCCTGGTTAAAGTAGTTGGCTTATAATTGGGGGCCATGGTAAAAGACAAAAACAAAAACAAAACAAAAAAACAGAAGCAGAGCTTTCTATAGAATGCCCGGAGGCATAGGACCAGCCGGTCAGTTCTGGAACTGACTGGGGGCCAGGCCGCAGACTCCCAGTGCCTACCTCACTCTCCCTCCCCGTGACAGCCCTACTGGGGAAGTCTTCTCTCTGGTTCTGAAGGCTAAATCCAACCATGCTGGCCAGCATCAGACAGCAGTGAACAAACAGTACTTCAAGCAGGTCGGCTTGCCTCCAGTCAGGGTGGGGACACCAAGCTGTCCCCCCACACACACACATCTTTTACATCACAAAGACCTGGGGAGTGTTTGTCGCTAAAAACAGCTGCCTGTTGGTGAAAAATTCACCTCATAGGCTAGGAGAAATAAGAGCCCTGCAGGCAGTGCCAGGAAGAAGATTGGGGGAACTTATCTGGTGTCCATGGGACGGGGGGTCCCCCGATATCCTGGGTTACCTTCAGTAACTTCCTCTCTTCCTTAAAAATGTCCTGGGTCAGGGAGACTGCATGGAGGTTGACCTGCAGGAGGGCGCCTCCTAACAGGGTGGGGTGGGTTCCAAACACCCAGCATTCCCTGAACATGCCAGCGTTCAGAGACTTGAAGGAGAAGGTGAAGGTTTTCGTCTCTCCAGGCAGAATCACACCTGAGAGGGGCAGAGGCAGCGGTTTTCACCACCCAGGAGCTAGCAGAGCCCCAAGCCGGCTTGTATGAACTGAGCCCTAAGCCTTTGTGTCCCGGGCAGGGTGGTAACCAGAACCGAGGGGTTTTCTGGGCAGCAGGACTTTTGACTTCCTGTGCAAAAACTGGCCAAGTCCCAGGCAAACAGGGATGGGGTGGCGGTGGGTCATCCCAGGCTCAGGCCTGAACATAGAGGTAACTGAACCTCTAGACAGTTTCTGCTCCCTGGTGAGTGCGTCTCTCTGCGTTCCGACTGTTCCCTGGCAGACTGAGAACAGTTAGGAGAGGACTCGATTTGCAGAAGAAATGGAAAGGGGGCGGGGGGAGAAGGAGAGGGGCTCAAAACTCACAGGAACCTGAGCTAAACTCTGGTTCCTTGCAGGCCATGGATGGATGGGAGCCTCAAGAGGAGGGCGGCGAGGTACCTTCTCGGTTGTTAAAGTAAAAGCGCTGCATCCTGTTCCTCTTCAGGTCTTGGAAGGAGTCCAGCTGCGAGCGCCTCCTCCAGTCGTAGCGAATGGCCGCGGTGCCATTGTTGACCACAGTCAGTTCCGAAGAGGTCTTCTCCCTTTCTAGAGTTTCGAAGGTCAAGCGGACAGCAATTCCAACATGCCTCTGGGGAAGGAGACGTGTGAGAAATGGCTTTGAGGGAGGTTCTGGCCGAGGGCGACCGATTCATCCTTGTTGGCCCAGGGACGTGTTTGGGTTTGGCCCTCCAGGGTCCAGCTGCTCTCAGGGTGTGGTCACCGCACCCCGATCGCGGCTGTCTCTGAGGCCGCCATCCACGGCACGCCGGGGGGAGAAAAAACAGATTTTGTCTCTGAGGAGGAGCAATCCTGCTCCTCTAGAACCTTCTCAAAGACATACCTGTTCTAGAAGTTTCGCTTATTTACATGCTTGGGGGGCTAGGTACAAGCTGGGTGGCTTGTGACAGTCTCTTTTTTTACAGTCTTGTGATTTCCCTCTGGCTTAAGTTAGTGTTGCTGTTACCATTTTCAGACGTGCTGAATGCACGACCAGATAAAAAATGCAAAGAGGTGATTTGCCCGGGTCCTTGTGACTGCGCCTGAGGGAAGCCCTTCCATCAGGGAGGTGAGGGCGAAGGCAGTTTTACCTTGTCCCCTGGGTTACTGCCTCTGATCCAGCAAGCCGGCTTCCCACAGAACAGCAGGGAAGGGCCAAGAACAGGCATGGGGGCCATGTCAGGGTAATTGGCCAGTAAGTCTCTGTAAGAAAAGCCAAGGACTTAGTTTCCCCGAGGCTACCGCGGTCTTGCCATGCGCAGCCCACGGAAACGGCTGCCAGGCCTGAAGAGGTGCCCGGCTCTGCCCTCTGATGGCTCCCCTTGGGCTCAGCTTTATCCTGCTATCTTCCTGCAGGTGGGCGCTTCCTGGACGCTGAGACTCTTTGCGCATCGCCTCCCGATGTGCGCGGCGTTTCCCAGCAAAGGAATGGCTGGGAAATCCCCATTAGGGGCTGGTTGCTGGAAGGGACCAGATGGTCACAGAAGAGCTGGCGCAGGTGTTGGAAAGGGGCCCACTGAGAGGCCGGGCTGGAGGCCTCAGCCAGATTTCAGGGCGGGGAGTCTGCCCTTTTCTACTGTGGGTGCCGGGGGAGGCCACTCTTCCCCCAACCTCTCCCCCTAGGGCGCAGCCCGACTCACGAGAACACCGTGTCTTCAGAGGAACTTTCCTGGCTCCTGTTAAACACTGAATAGTCCTCCACAGTGACAGTTGTGAAAGGCTGTCCTTCGCCCACCACCTCCAGGCCATCGATATCCTCAGAGAGACCGAGAAAGGGAAGGTTAGCTGGCTGGAGACAGGCCTACCGGGAATGGGCTTCCAGACACAGAGGGGTGCTGACCTGCTGGCTGAAATCCAGCTCGGCCATGAGGCGCTGCAGCTCCTTGCGTCGGTAGATCAGGAACAGACTCCGGTCCCAGGTATAGCGGTACCAAGCATCCTTCTGGGCCGGCAGGCCTAGAGCATCAGGGTCCAGGGACCCTCAGCACAGACTGCTGTGATGGCATCTTCCCCACCCACCATCAGGGCCCTGAGAACACCCATCCCGGCACCATTGCTGGGAAAGGGGAAACTCCAGCCTCCCTGGGCTGCTGGGGTTTGGTCCTCCTGCCCCGTACCTATGGCGTCTCCAGCCCTCCTCAAGATGCCCACAAAACCAGCTGGCAAACCCATAAACCTTAGGATTATAATAACAATAGCAGCTGCATTTGACTGTCTTAACAGGCCCAAGCCTCTCAAATACATGTCCTGTGTCATTTAACAGTCTCGTGTCCGGCAGTACTTTATAGATGGGGAAACGGAAGGACCAGAGAGGTTAAGTAACTCACTGGAGCTCACAAACCCAACACAGCAGGGGTCTGGACCCAGGCAGCCCAGTGGCCTTTACAGCAGCTCAGCCACACAGAAATACCACGCAAACCACACATGCAAACCACCGGTGTAACCTCAAAGCTTCTAGATGCCACACCGAAAAAGGTAAAAATGGGTGAAACTAACTTTAGTAACCTCGTTTCACCCAACAGATCAAAAATAGTATCATTTCGATACATAATCAATATAACCATGATTAGTAACGTAAAGCTAACGTTTTGTATTTTATAGGGGTAGTGACCTTTGAAGCCCAGTGACACTTGCAGCGCACTTGAGTTCACGCAAGCCATGTCCCAGGTGCTCAATGGCCCCAACGGCCATGGGGGCCGCGTAGACAGAGCAGCCCTACAGCCCACGCTCCAGCTCGCCTCCCCATCACTGCAGGGGGACTGGACCTCCGTCCCAGGCCGTTCTCACTGCACAGCCACGCTGTCCCCCCGCCCCGGCCCGCCTCATGCTGATGGCTTCCGCCCCTCCCCCCACCTGTCTCCGCCTGGATGCAGCGGGGCTTCCTGACGCGCGTGATGGGCTCCAGGAGGCCACGCTGAGCTTTCGTCTTTGTCATGACCAGACCCGTCATTTCGTCTCCCAGGTATTCCAGCCGACTCCAGAACCCGCTGGTCTCCTCATAGCTCTGGCAAGGAAGGATGCATGAGTCAGGTCACCTGGACACTTTGGGGAGAGGCTGGTGGAGGTGGGGGGGGCCCGAGGGGGGACAAGAGTGTCGCAGGCCGCAGATGCTCCCCCTGGGGGACTTGTTGCTGCCCTGAGAGCAGGGAGGAAGTGCCTGTTTTGTTCTCAGGGCACCCCGCTGCAGCCCCAGACAGACGGTGCGGGCCGACACAGGCCCCCGCACTGACGAACCAGAATATGATGCGTGGCCTGGGTCATCTGAAAGTGCGAGCCTCGGTTTTTAGGAGGCAAAGCTGAGACTGTTCTAGGAACTCAGTACCTGTGATATCTTTCTCCTCAAGCTGACTACCACTGACCACCACAGGCTGAGCAACTTAGCTCGCCAGGCCCTGAATGCCAACAACAGGACCCATAATGGGATGTAGGAAAGGTCTTGAGGGCTTGATGATGCCTTTCGAACAAGCGGATTTTTTGTGTGTGCCCCCGACTTGTGCAGCCAGAGGCAGCCATCCCCGTGTGCAGACCGCATCATCCCAGAGCCTCTGGAGACTCTGTCCTCACCTTCCCGTCGTGCTGCGTCAGAAGTGCTCGGTCAATGAGCTCCCGTTCCTCCTGGATCTGCCTGTAGGTCTCCCCCGTGTGCATGAGGAGTTCGCCCACAGGCTTCTGCAGGCGTTCTAGATGGAGCGAGCCAAGAATGCAGCCCTCCATCGAGTCAGGGCAAAAGGCCTTCCCCCTCACCCCGGGCCAGGCCCCGTCGCTGGGCTGATTTCAGGCCCCGCTGACTGCAGGAAGCCCCCGGGAGTGGACAGCACCCACGTGGCCAGCCTGAACCCGGGCTCTGGCCAGGGGGAGGGACAGAAGGATGAGGGAGGCAGGCGCACTGGGAGTCCCGGCCACTTGGCTCACCACTCAGGGCTTCCTGCTGCTTCTTCCGCAAGGCTAGGTGGCGCTTCCAGTTTCGGAGAAAGTTGTGCTGAGGGGGTGGGGCCCAGGGATGCGGCTTCTCCTTCTCCTCTTGTGGGGCTTTCTGCTTTGGCTCTTCTTTCGCTGAGATGAGGGTCACCAGACAGGGCGGGGTGTGTATCAGCTTAGCCAGCTAAAAAGGACACCGAGGGGGGCACCTGAGTGGCTCAGTTGGGCAAGCGTCCAACTCTTTGCTTTCAGCTCAGGTCATAATCTCACGCTCGGTTGTGAGATCGAGCCCCGCGTTGGGCTCGCGCTGGGTGTGGAGCCTGCTTTAGACTCTCTCTTGTCATTTGCAGCGATGTGGATGGAGCTAGAGTGTGTAATGCTGGGAGAAATGAGTCAGTCAGAGAAAGACAAATACCACAGGATTTCGCTCACATGTGCAGTTCAGGAAACAAAACGGATGAACATATGGGAGGGGAGAGAAAAAAAAAAAGAGAAAGAGAGGGAAAAGAACCATGAGAGACTCTGCCAGACAGAGAACAAACTGAGGACTGATGGAGGGAGGTGGGGGGATGGGCTAGATGGGGGATGGGTACTAAGGAGGGCACCAGTTAGGATGAGCAACAGGTGTTGCATGTAAGTGATGAATCACCAAATTCTACTCCTGAAACCAATGATGTACTATATGTTAGCTACCTAGAATTTAAATAGAGTTTTTTTGGGGGAAAAAAAGAGTCTCCCTCTCCCTCTGCCCTTTACCCCTCCTCCTCGAAATAAACAAATATATAAACAAACAAATAAGTCAGTAAGTAAAAAGTATGCAGAGAGCATGTGGAAGGTGGCGAGGAGGCGCTGAGCTGGGGCTAAGCGGAGACATCTTCCACCCCAACCTCCTGCCCTCCCCCCACTCTGCTCAGAGTCCCTCCTCTCCTGGACCCCAAGGTAGTGAGGGACAGAATCAGGGGGCCTTGGAAGCCCGTGTCAGTTCCCTCGCTTCCAGAGGGGAACCTTTGCTCTGAGACTGTGATCGGCAACTCTTAGTGTATCTGTCCTTGCAAGTGATGCTGATGGGGGGGGGAGGGACACCTTCACCTGCAGGGTGACAGAGCCATTTTTATAGGACCCCAGGCCCCTTAGCACGAGACTGATCAGAGATGTTTCGCCTGGTACCAGGAGAGCAAAGGAACTGAGAGACGGCAGAGCACCATGTAATGGGAAAGTCAGACAGACAGACAGACATGTGGCCCTGGGAGCTGCTGGAAGCCTCTGTCCTCCGCCCCGTGGATGGGAGACGAGAGCAGGCCAGCCTTTGGAGAACAGAAAATGAAACCGGCGCACAGGGGAGTAGAGGGCAGCGAAGGAGTGTGAGCCCTGAGCCCTGATGCCTCTCAGGCTTCGCACTTGTTTCAGGATCCCTTGGGGCACCTCTGTATCCTTAGAGTGACTTCCTGACTTCAGCTGAACTAGCTTAAGGTGGCTTCACTATTTCAAGGGTGGGGGGGGAGAGTCGCTTTCACTTCAGATTCCGGGAACCAGAGACTGAAGTTTCTCTCTCAAGCCCCGGTCCTGCCTGACTGTGCTGGGTGGCGAAGATGGACGTGACTTTGGGGACTTCCCGCGCCCGAGCAGCTCTGTTTAAACAAACCTGGGTGTTCCCTCGAGCCACTGCGATTCTCTTAAAGTCCTGAAGAGTCCCCAAGATGTGGTGAGGCAGAATCTGGTCACAGCCATGGAAACTGTCACCCGGACCTGGGGAGAAGGGCAGGGGAAAGAGCAGCTCCTGTAAATGTTTCGGGGGGGGGGATGCGGGGGCGACTCTGCTTTCCCTCAAGGCCGTTCCTCTGCTGAATGCAGAGGCCAGCGAGGCCAGGGTCAAGGCCGGGCATACCAGAATAGTCCAGGGGCTTTGTGGCTGCATCTGGGGTCGCAGGATGTGCTACGAAGTGGCAGACCTTCTTGTGATCCTTCGGTTTGAGTTTACGGATGATAAATTTCTGGGTGACGACAGGTCTATCTTGGATCTCAATAAAGCGAGGAATGTGTTGCTAAAAACAAACAAACAAACAAAAAACCAAAAACACTAAAGAACAAAAGAGGAGAATTCCACTTGAGATCAGGAGTTGGAAAACGCCACCCATCTCCTCTGTCCTAATTCTTGGTGGAATTCCTGAAGGCTGACAAATCTGTTTCTCCAGCTCTGGCCATATGCTCTGTCGAGGAAATGCCTTTGCAACAGACTTACTACTCAGTAATCTCCTGGAGGGAAAAAAATTTACAAAACATCTAATGCCTCCAGACAGTTCAGGTGACAGGTGGTTGACTCTTCCAGGTAAAGCGTGGGGTTAGGGTTTAGTGCCTTTATCCACCTCCCTAACATGCTTCTCAAATTCATTTTCCCTCCTGTGAAATGGGGATTATGGACACTGGCCTCCTAGGGAAGCAAGTCACCTCAACATCTCATTTCCCTGGGGTTCTAGATCAATCTCAGAAGCGTTAAAACAAACAACATAGTAAATTTCTTTAGGTGCAGAAATGAGGGTGCCTGGGTGTCTCAGTGGGTTAAGTGTCCGACTCTGGATTTCGGCTCAGGGCATGATCTCATGGTTTGTGGGTTCGAGCCCCACATCGGGCTCTGCACTGACAGCTCGCTCAGAGCTTGGAGCCTGCCTCAGATTCTGTGTCTCCCTCTCTCTCTGACCCTCCCCTGCTTGCATTTGGTCGCTCTCTCTCAAAAATAAATATTAAAAAAAAAAATTTAGATGCAAAAGTGAAAAGAATTTGTGCTCAACTTCTCCATGGAATTAGACGCTCCCTCTGAGTAGGGAGGTGGTAGAGATACAGTGGACACGGTTGATGTTCTAGACCACCCAAAACCCGGGCCAGTTCCTGCGGCAAAGGGATCCCTGGACTTTATCCTTACCTTCTTCAAGTCTTCCTTCTTAATGGCTAAAGCCAGGATGTCACCCCCTTGGAGGACACTGCTAACAGACTCAGGCTCTTCCTGAACAGGGGGTGTGGCCTGTTCAGGTAACTTTGCCCGCTTCCTTTCTGAAGAGAAGCAGAAAAGTACAAGTGCTGAGATAGATGTATATTTCTAACATATGATGTATATTACAATACAGCTCTATAACATATTCTGACTTACAGTACCTCTATTAGATTTCATGGTGAGAGGCAGACCTCAGCACCTGCACAGACAGCAGAGCCTGCCAAGGTGGCTTGAGTTCTCTCCTGAAGATCCCCCCCTCTCCCCATTACCCCCAGCCTGTTACAGCGACTGAGTCTTTTGAAGTGGAGATCAGAAGATAGCTAATTCCGGGCTGTGCTACGTATAAGCTTTAAAACCTTGGCTACGTACATCACTTCCCCCTTCCTGGTCTCTTTCCTTTTTGTAAAAAGAGAAAGCTGGACTAAATCAGTGGTTCTCAAATATTAGGCAGATGTCTGCCTGACTATGTTCTGGAGAGTTTTACACATACAGCTTCTGGCTGCTGTGTGGAGCCGGGGCCGGGGGAAACCGTATTTTTTTTTTTTTTTTTAACTCTCTACGTGCTTCTGATGTTTTCTCAGCCTTCCCCCATTGCTCGCACTGGTGCCTTGTTCTAGGTGAAGGCGTCAGGGTTTTTTCTTACCTTTTTAAAAAACGTTTATTTATTTTATATTCAGAGAGAGAGAAACAGTGCTCATGTGTGAGCAGGGTAGGGGCAGAGAGAGAAGGGAAGAAGATCCCAAGCAGGCTCTACACTGTCAGTGCAGAGCCTGACGCGGGGCTCGATCCTACGAACTGTGAGATCATGACCTGAGTTGAACGCTTAACTGCCTAAGCCACCCAGGTACCTTGGCGTCAAGTTTCTTAAGACACTGTCTAAAATGCAGATGCTTTGGGGGAAGCAGAACATTCCCTCCAGAGTATGTATTTCCTATTCTTTCATTTAATAAATACTTTTAGCCAGGCATCCTCCAGCTAGGCACTGTGCTAGGTTCTGAGGATATAAGGCAGAGTCCCGGGCCTCAAAGAGCACAAGGCCGTGGGAGACAAGGCTGTCAAACAGGGTCACTGAACTGGGGTCATTATGGAAGCATCCAGGGGGACCCCAGCCCAGTGTGCAGGGCGGTTTGGGGTGGGCTTCCGGGGGAGGTGATGTTTAAACTGAAGTTAGACACGGGAAAGACACTGGGGAACAGACATTGCAAAGAGAAGAGGCCTAGAGGCAAAAGAACAGTGTGTGCATTGGGAATTCAGAGCACATTTTTTAAATAGCTGGAGTGCATCAAGGCGGGGTGGGGAGGGTGCTGGTAGGAAGTGGTGGCCAGAGAGGGGAGCGGGCGTCAGGTCAGGAAGAGCTTAGTGAGCTGTGTAAAGGACTTCGGTCTTTACCCGTGGGCCATAGCATAGCAAGGAATGGATTGGGGGGTGTGAGGGTGAGGATGGGACTGGTTAGGAGTCTACTGTGGGAATGAAGGGGCTGACAAAAGTGGCTCTTGGGACTGGGGAAAGTGGAGAGATCTGAGCCTATGTCCCTCAGGTGCCCGGCCCTGAGTACTCATGCGACAGAGCGAGTCATTCTCCAGTGAGGACGCGTTCCCTGCCTTCCTTCCACAGAGGTGGGTTCACGGGTTTCAAATGCATCTCATTTCTCTGGCTTGGGTCCTCCTGCCTGCTGCCCCCTGGGTTAGAATGAGTTGATATACACAAATTATCAATGAGAAAGCCGAAGTCCTGCCTTTATGGACGTTGAAACACAGCTTGGATTGGTCCACTGCTACTCAGAGTAATTTTTAAGGGGCAATATCACTAAACCATCAGGGCAAGTATTCTGATTGTCAAAATCAAGTGTTTTTTAAATTAAATATTTAAAAGTTATGTTTATTTATTGAGAAAGAGAGAGAGACAGAGTGTGAGTGGGGGAGAGGGACAGAAAGAGAGGGAGACACAGAATCAGAAGCAGGCTCCAGGCTCTGAGCTGGCAGCACAGAGCCCGACATGGGGCTCAAACTCACAAGTGTGAGATCATGACCTGAGCCGAAGTCGGCCGCTCAACCGACTGAGCCACCCAGGTGGCCCTAAAATCAACTGTTTTTAGGAAATGCCCCCACAGTAGCCAAAAATCCCAAATCAGAATCATTCCACTAGAACTCTAAATCCAGCCTATCACTCTGAGTCCATCTCCTCAGCAACGGGGTCAGCAGAAACCCAGGTATATCTGTCAGTTAAACCACATGATGTGTGTGTGTGTGTGTGTGCGCGCGCGTGCACACACACACACACACACACACACAGGGCTGAACAGCTTGACCCTGAGTTCTGGTCCCATCGACCACCATGTGTGGAGATGCAGCCTCAGGTTTTAATTTCTACTTCCTCTCTCCCTCCTTTACAAAGGCACCAAGGTTGCTGGTAGCCCAAGAGAGAAAAAGCAACAGCTGAAGGTCTGCTTTTATAACTATTTTGGAATTTGGGGTGTCTGGCTGGCTCAGGCGGTGGAGCATGTGACTCTTGATCTCGGGGGTCATGAGTCTGAGTCCCACATTGGGTGCAGAGGTCACTTACACAAAGACTTTAAATAAATACATATGTTGGAATTATTTATGTTTTCCAGGACATTTGCTTCCTTTGTCTGTCACCTCGGCTGGCCCTGCATCTTCCCAAGGGATCAGACATCTCCCGATGTGTGCTTTTTACTGGTGGGTATATAATTACCACGTGCAAATTTATAAGCCTTCGACTTTGCTGAAGATTTCGGAAGTAGTGAAACTCTGGTCTGGGGTCTTTCTGAGGTTATCTTGGATATAGTTCGATACGTGCTCTGTTACAGTATACCGTCAGGGAGGGGTGTGTTCTAGTTAATAAAGTACTTATTGAAATGATAGATACATTTTAAACTTCATCTCCGGGGCGCCTGGGTGGCTCAGTCGGTTAAGTGTCCGACTTTGGCTCAGGTCATGATCTCGCGGTTCGTGAGTTCAAGCCCCGCATCAGGCTCCGTGTTGACAGCTCAGAGCCTGGAACCTGCTTCAGATTCTGTGTCTCCCTCTCTCTCTACCCCTTCCCCGCTCATGCTGTCTCTCTCTGTCTCAAAAATAAACATTTAAAAAATAAATAAACATCAACTCGCCCTAGAGGATATTTACCAAGCAACTTCTTTGAGCTATAAACTACAGAGAAGATGGTGGAAAAGGTTAGAATGTGGCTCCTCTCGAGAAACTGAAAACTGCGGCTCACACACACACACCAGCGGAACATAAGGGCCTAAGTCAAGTGGCAGCACAGACAATGTGTTCGGTTACTCATCAAAGAGGGAACAGATGGACGTGGCTCATGTGGTTTAGGGCTGTAAAGAACGGTTCAGGAGAGCGGCTGCAGGG
Organism: Hyaena hyaena; assembly: GCF_003009895.1. NCBI lineage: Eukaryota > Metazoa > Chordata > Mammalia > Carnivora > Hyaenidae > Hyaena > Hyaena hyaena. The sequence goes on along the minus strand of NW_024080661.1, from coordinate 4,426,237 downwards.
GTCAGAGGCAGCTTCCCAGACTACATTAGGCCTTGAAGGAGAGGAAGCCTTTGCCCCAGCAGAGCAGCAAACAGGGGTGCTCCCGGTGAAGTCACAGAACGGAGGTGGGAGCGGGTCGGAGCAGGGAGTGGTGACACAGAAGGCTTGAAGGGGGCGGTGATGTTGGGGATGAGGGAAAACCCGGGGCGTGATGGCTTTGTAAAATTCAGGCTGAAGCATCTGTCTTCCTGCTGGCAGGAAGGAGGTTTGGTCCAGGAGGGTGAGTTGGTGAAAGCCGCATTTCAGAGCGATATATCCAGTGAGGGTAAGCCAGGTGAATGGGGGCGGGGCGGGGGTGTCTGGAAACCCACGCTGAATGGGGCTTCCGGCCGGCATCTTCCCTTGATCCCGGCCAGCCCCCTTGAATGTGGCAGTCAGGTAACACATCTTTGCCAGAGCCGGGCCAGGCAGCTGGAAGCAAGGTGCTCGGGTCAGGTGGGCATGGGGCACAAGAGGAGAGGCTGTCCCTACCAGGCCTAAGCTTTAACTGATCAGGGAGAGGCATCTGGCACTTCTGGGAGTCTTCCTGGTTTCTTAACATGAGCAGGGAGAGATCTGGGAGTCCAAAAGGGCTCACGTCTTTAACCAGGTTTAGTCCCAATATTTGCTTGCCTTTTTCCTTATAATTCAGAGACCTTGAAGAAATGGCGCATGAGATTACCTATGTTGATTAGCTGCATTGTATTGAAAGGTGTGGTGGGGGGGAGTATTGTCCTACTACCTTACTGACCCCCGAGATATTTAGGAGGGAAAAAAGAATCTTGCCTGCTAAACTCAACACTCTGGTTCGTTTCCTCCTCACCCTGGTGCGTGTTCTCAACTCGAGGGCTATTTAACAAACTAAATTTCCCCTTCTTAAAAATAAATACACAGTGATAAATCTTGCCTTAATCTGTTTACTGCAGAAAGTTCAAATCTGGTAGGCAGCAGCTAGGAAAGTCCTTGACTGACCTTGGGAAAGGGGCCCAGCTATCACTCTCTCTCTCTCCATCTCTTTCTCTTTCCATCGTTAAGAACTAGGATCGTGAGGGCACCTGGGTGGCTCAGTCGGTTGAGCGCCCGACTTCGGCTCAGGTCATGATCTCGCAGTTTGTGGGTTCGAGCCCCGCGTCGGGCTGTGTGCTGACAGCTCAGAGCCTGGAGCTTGCTTAGGATTCTGTGTCTCCCTCTCTCTCTGATCCTCCCCTGCTCATGCTGCCTCTCTCTCTCTCTCTCAGAAATAAATAAAACATTAAAAAAAAAGAACTAGGTCATGAAACGACATCTCGATCTAGCCTACATCTGACTTTTATACCTTGAAGAGCGATTAAAGCCAGCTGTCCTGAGTAAACAGGCCTCCCCAGGGCCCCTGCTGACCGCAGACCTGCCCTTCCTCTCACACTGTCACTGCTGCCCGAGACTGGCTCTGGGTCTCCCCAAGGCCTGCAAGAGCATGCCCAGGGTCAGGTGCTCTGAGCCCCCTTGACCGCTTAGGGATCCCTATATCACAGCATTGATCTCTATCCGGTTCTCCTCTGGCAGAATCCTCACTACATTCTGAGTTTCTCGTGGGCTGGGATCACACAGAGAATACTGACACCGTTGGTGAACAGCACAGTGCCCACACACAGTAGGCCCCCAGTAAATGGCAACAGCAAAAAGCGACGGAAGAAGGGGTGCGTTGCAAATGGGAACGTGTTCAGGGGGTCAGTCTGCTGTCAGACACCCCGTGACTCTCTCACCTGCAACCAGAGGGTAGCTGAGGAGGCCAGGGAGCAGTCAGGTCTGCTACTGTCTCTGGGTTACACAAATGGGACAGGGGTCATCCAGCCAGAAAGGGTGTATGTGGTGGAAAGACATGGGAGGCAGAACGGGCCGGGTTAGGCTTTTCTCCTGGGTGTTTCCAGCAGGGCTCTTAGGTAACACCCTCCAAAGAGTCTCCCCAAGTTGTTGGTTTCACGGCCTCAACATGTTAGTTGCATTCTTTCCTGAATTTCTTTTCCCAAGGACTCCTGTTCTCCGCCCTGCTGAAAACTCTTTCCTGACTCTTCTGCATCTCATCCAGTGGAGGGCTCCTGCCTTCCGAGTCCCACCCTAAGACTTGGTTAGAGGTAGAGTCCCCTATGCCTTCCTGCCCAATGCCACCTCCCCAACAACTGATCCCTGAGGCCTCTGGCAGTCCCCTACCTCCTAGTTCCCATCTCCAAAACCTTGTGCACTGCGCCCCCCCTCCCTTCGGGGGTCGCTGCCTTGTACAACATCCCTGAGGTATGGGGTACGCCTCGTTCCATACCCCATTCCCCCATGATCTTTACCTCCATCCTGGTGTCACCCCCGTCCTCCAGGCCCCGTGTCGTGAATCCCATCCAAGAACCCCAGCCCCTGTCGGGTTCTCCTGAGCTCCCAAGGCAGCCAGCGCCAACCTTTAATCAGTTCTGCGGCCTCCAAGAATCTGCTTGCGGGTATTCTGAAGCGGGACTCCTTCTTTAGAGACTTCATGGTGTGGCTGGGGCTGTGAGCGCGGCCCTGCGCCGCGGGGACCCGGGATAACGAGGCTGTGCGGCACCCCCACCCCGCCGCGACCCCGCGCGCGCGCGCGCGAGCGCGCCCGCCTGCCAGCGGCCGCCAATGCGTCCATAGCAACCAGGGGCCCGCGCGGGGGCGCGCACCCACCGATCAACTTGGGCGGAGACTGCTTGGTCGCCACCTTTTTCATCTGGCCACGCCTACGCGCCCGCCGCGGGCCGCTCCTCCCGCGCGCGGACCCCGAGAACGGCGCCTGGCCAGGGGTGTGGCGTCACAGGGGCGCCGGCGAGCGCCGTGACGTCAGCGGCCCGCTGGGGTGGGGGCGGGGGCGGGGCGAGGCCCCCCAGGGACGGGGCGGGTGAGTAGGAGGGGCGCGTCCCGGCTGCCATGGCTCTAGGGCATTCCTTCCGCGCCTCCAGACGGCAGCCGCCCCGTGGTTACTTTCAAGCCCTGCCGAGCCCCCCCTGCGTGGCTTCCTGTGGGTCTCAGTGGCCTGGCGGTCCCTGCCTGTTCCCTACGCGCGCGCCTCTGCCCCCCCCCCCCCACGCTCGCTACAGACCCTCCATCGCTTCCCAAACAATCCAGGCTTTTATCCTGATTTGGGCCCTTCTCCTACTGCTGGTTTCTTTCAAGCCTTGGAAATGCTGCCCTTAACCCCTCAATCTACAGAAGCCTCTGTGTGCTTCCAACTTTATAATTAACTTTATCAATTCTAATTTATAATAAACCCGGTGGTTTGTTTGTTTGTTTTTCTAGAGCCCCAACGCATTCTCAAATTATTCTGTTTGTTGAGGGCGTTACCTGCTGTGAAGTTCGCTGTGAGATGATTGTAAATTCTGTAGGGACATGGAAGGCCTGTCACTTGTCCCCTCACCAAGCCAGGTTTAGCACAGAGTGGTCACTCAGACTGTATGTGGGAGAATGAAAGGGCTTTAGAGCCAGACTGCTGACTTGCTCGCTTTGTGTTCTTGGACCCATCCCTTGCCATCTCTGAGCCACATTTTCTCCCTTATAAGAAAGATGGAGGTCATATTGCCCTCCCACACATTTCAACTCCAAGGATTAACTGAGAGTATGCATTTAAAGTACCCACCACGGTGTCCTCCATAAACCGTAGAATGTTTGTGGTCAGTTCTCAAACTCATGCTGGGGTTGGGCGGGGGAGATGCACTCTATACCCATGTTACAGATGAAAACCCTGAGATCTATAGAAGAGAAGAAGGTAAAGTCATCTGACTAGCAAGAAGTACAATTTTGAACCCGATTCTCCCAAATCCAAGTTCAGGGGTCTTTGTGCCCTGTCTTCTAAGCTAGTTCAGAGCTTTGCCGCAGTCTGCCCTAGACAGCGGGGAGACTAGGGAGGATGCCTGTAAGGCTGGGCAGTCTCCAGGCGCCCTGTGTGTTCCCCGTTGCTGGGCCTCTTCCATGCCCTTCTACGTGGTCTCTTGCGGCTGAGACAGCCTCCGAGGGCAGCCTGTCTTCCGCTCCTGGAGGCCCAAGCTCCTGCCTCCTTAAGGTTCACTCCATTAATATTTACTGAGCACTTATGATACACCAAGCTGAGCACTCTGTATCTAGAAAGTCAACACTGAGATGGGGTTAGGAGCGCAAGATGTTACTTCTGGGCAAGAGCAGGGGTGTGGGAGGGCCTATGAAAGATGGAGGGGGAGGAGGCAGGACTGGGAGAGCCTCAGACTGTGTGGCTGATCTCACAGAGTCATGGACGCCTGGGGCAAAGAACGTTCATGAGAGGCTGTCTGGTAACTGTGCTCCATACAGCTGAACAGCAAGTTCTTTTTTTTTTTTTTTACTTTTTTTTTAATGTTTTTATTTATTTCTAGAGAAAGAGAGAGACAGCGTGAGCAGGGGAGGGTCAGAGAGAGAGGGAGTCACAGACTGAAACAGGCTCCAGGCTCTGAGCTGGCAGTCTGCACAGAGCCCGATGCGGGGCTCGAACCCACGAACCGCGAGATCATGACCTAAGCGAAAGTCGGACGCTTAACCGACTAAGCCACCCAGGCGCCCCAGCAAGTTCTTTCTTAAGGGAAGAAACACGGAGCTCTGGAACTTACAGAGGAAAATAAGAAGCTTTCCCCTCTTGCCCTCTAGGGGCTCAGAGTCCACTCTAGAGAGAAAGACACACACTCCTGAAACTCATTCCAGGAGCTCAGCTTCCGGAAGGCCTTTTAACTTCGGGGGGTTACACAGCTTGTGCGTAGCCTGGCCAGGCACAGGACAGATGGCTGGGGGCCGCTCGGGTCCAGCAGAGGTTTAAGGACAAGGGAAGGAGGTAGGGGGGATGCGTGCATGGTTAGGCGGAGCTCTGCCACCATCCTTTGAGTAAACTTGTACAGGTCTCATCCGCGCTCTGTGCCTCAGTATCACCATCGGCTTCTGAAGGTGTCAGAGCAGATCAGAGCGGCATGGCCTTTGAAGAACCTAAGCAAAGCTAGGAAGTTTTCCCCCGGAGATGTGCATTTGGATGTTTTTTGTTTTTTGTTTTTTAACTATGGTAAAATATATGTAACATAATGTTCGCCATTTTAACAAATGCACTTCAGTGGCATTTAGTACATTCACAATGTTGTGCGACCATCACCATTATCTGGTTCCAGAACTTTTTTTTTTTTTTTAACATTTATTCATTTTTGAGAGACAGAGAGAGCGTGAGTGGGAGAGGGGCAGAGAGAGAGGGAGACACAGAATCGGAAGCAGGCTCCAGGCTCTGAGCTATCAGCACAGAGCCCGACGCAGGGCTCCAACTCACAGACCGTGAGATCATGACCTGAGCTGAAGTCGGACGCTTAACCCACTGAGCCACCCAGGGGCCCCTAGAACTTTTTTTTCAATATCAGTATATTTTATTTGAAATGGAGATAAAAGATAATTTGAAGAGTTTTTTCTCCTATTACACTAGTCTTCTTTCAAACAAATTGATAACCATTGATCTAGGTTCTAGAGTCAATGGCCCCTAGAACTTTTTACTCACCCCAAAGAAACCTTATATCCCTGAAGCAGTCACTCCCCATTCCCCTCTCTCTCCAGCTCCAGGCAACCACTGATCTCCTTTCTGTCTTTATTCATTTGCCTATTCTGGATATTTTCTCTAAATAGAATCACACACTATTTGGCCTCTGGTGTCTGCCTTCTTTCACTTAGCAAAATGTTTTCAAGACTCATCCATGTCGTAGCATGTTGTCAGCACTTCAGTCCTTTTTATGGCCAAATAATATTCCCCAGGATGCCCGTACCGCACTTTGTTTATCCATCATGTATGCATTTGGTTTTGCACAGGATTTTGCATTCAATTCCAGGAACTCTCTGGGGCTCACTCATGTGTCCCTGGGGTGAGCTAGGCTGAGGTCAGTGTGCCTTTGACATGGAGCTGGGTCATCCCAAACTGGATTTCCAACTCTAATGTATGTGCTCAGGGTCTAGTGATTAATCCCAAGTTGGGAATGGCAGAGTGAATATCAAGGGAGCCTTCCTGGAGGAGGTAGCATTGGACGTAGGCTGCTGAAGTTACGAATGCAACAGGCAGGTCCTCTGTGGGAGGACACAGCAGGAACTGACACCCCAACAGGATACAGCTCTGGGGTGGGGACACGGAATAGCATCATTTAGCTACTGCAGCTGTGGCCGTCTCCTCCCCCTGAGCCACCGCCTGGAGCCCGGGGAGGAGGCGGTGGCTGGATTGACAGAGGGCACAACCTCAATTATTGCCTCGTGTCTCTGTTTATTTCCACTCAGCCAGGTGCCGGGAATGTCGTCAGCCATTCTTTGCAGAGGCTAACTAGCCTCCCGAAATAGAAAATGTGTTTCCTCCACAGGCTGCACGGCCCCCTCCCAAGGCCGGAGGCTGGGGCAGCTGGTTCTCCAGCCCCTCACATGGTGCTGGCCGCCCTCCCCTCCCCTCTGACTCTCTCCTCCGAGGTCCCACCACCGCTTCCGCCTACCCTCCACGCACACCCACCTGGCCCACTCTCCAAGTCTGGCTCCCTCCCCTCTAATCTGGCCTCCGCCCTCTGAACCAACTGATCACACCACCCCCCTCCTCCCTGGACCCTTGCTCAGCCCCCAGCAATGATCTTCTGTTCTCCTGGACCCTAAAGTCAGGCCACAGCTGGACTCTGTTCCCAGGAGGGACTGACTTCAGGGTCAGGGGTGGTGTGAGGGCTCCAGATGCCACCTCCAGGCTCAACCTGCCCTTACTCCCCCCTGGAGAAGGAAGGACACAAGGGGAGACTTTCAGGAGCCTCCACAGATAGAGATCAGGAGCAAGGGGAGCTTTGGAGTAAAACGGGGGTGTGCATCTTCACGTTGACCTTCCTGAGCCATCTCTCTCCTCTTTGGAGTGGGGACGGCACTGGCCTCAGAGTCGCTGGCCCCTCTGTCGTCTCATCCTTACCCCATCCTTCTCCTTAGTGTGTTACCGTCTGGCCCCTCTGAAGTGTGAGGGTCAGGGCAGCCGGTGCCTAGTTCCTGGAAGCGTGTCTGGCGCATGTGAGCCATCAGCCACGGGTAGGTGTGGGGAGAAGCCTGGAGAAGTGTCAGCAGGCTCCTGGAAGCTGCATTCCAGTGTCTTCGGGACAGGGAGAGAGAGCCCGGCTCCCCGGCAGCAGTGCTCGAAGGCAAAACCACAAACCACAGGGATGCATCCCCAGGAGGTTTGCTGCAAGATGTGTCTGAGAACCGGAGCGTGCCTCTGGTTCGGGAATTACTGGGACCGTCTGCCTGGGTTGCCGTCAAGGTCACGCCCGAGGCCAATGGACCTCGAGTTCTGGGGCCTCTGAGCTGAGGTTCTCCCCCCAAAAGGAGGTTCTCTGCCAGTTCCTTCCCTCTCTTGCTCCCTCCCTCTTTGTCCTAGTCAGAAGGCTGTTTGCTGAGGCAGGAATCGGGGGCCCTTAGGGAGCTGTCTCTTCCTCCTCTAGATTGTGGGGGGTGGCCTGCACCACTCATTCAGTGAGAAGACTGTTCTAGTGGCTCTTGGCCTGGAACTGCGAGGGAAGTTGCTGGTGAAGGGCCCTGGGCCTGACTCTTTTCTTTTTAATGTTTATTTTTCAGAGAGAGAGAGCAGGGGAGGAGCAGAGAGGGAGAGGGAGACGCAGAGCAGAATTGGAAGCAGGGTCCAGGCTCTGAGCTGTCAGCACAGAGCCTGAGGCGGGGCTGGAACCCACGAACCCACGAACCTCCTCAAGAATCATAACCTGAGCCGGAAGTTGGACGCTTAACCAGCTGAGCCCCCAGTCCCCCACCCCCCCCACCCCCAGTCTCTTTCTAGCTGAGTAACTTCCATGTCTCTCTCCTCTCCCCACAGCCCCTCCCCTTACAGAATGGGCTCCACCCGGCCTTCCTCCATCCACTTCCCGGGATCAGTGCAAGGAGAAAAACAAAAGTAAGTACTCTATGTGTAAGTACTCTGAAAACTACAGATGAAAGTGATTACAGTTAAGGCCCAGAGCACTCCAGTCCACTAGATAATTTCTCTCTCAGACTGTGCGGTCGGCAGTGACGGCTCCCCGAGGATTTCCACATCCTCAGCGCCAGAAGCTATGCATTTGTTACCTTAACACAGCAAAAAGGACTTGGCCGACATGATCTGCAGATACGGAGTTTTGAGAGGGGGGAGATTATCCTGAATCATCCCAGGGGCCTTATGAGAGGCAGGGGGGTGGGAGTCAGAGAAGGAGAAGGCAGAGGCAGTGTTGACGTGATGCCGCAGCCCTTAGTCGCCAGAAAAGGGAAGGAACACCTTCTTTCCTTTTTTTTTTTTTTTTAAATTTTTTTTTAATGTTTTTTATTTATTTCTAGGAGAGAGAGAGAGAGACAGCGTGAGCAGGGGAGGGTCAGAGAGAGAGGGAGTCACAGACTGAAACAGGCTCCAGGCTCCGAGCTGGCAGTCAGCACAGAGCCCGACGCGGGGCTCGAACCCGCGAACCGCGAGATCATGACCTAAGCGAAAGTCGGACGCTTAACCGACTAAGCCACCCAGGCGCCCCATGAACACCTTCTTTCCTGGAGCCCCAGGAGGAACATGGCTCGGCTGACACCTGGATTTTAGCCATTTCTGTCTTGTGACCTCTAGAACTGTAAGATAATAAATTTGTGTTGTTTTAAGCCACTAAGTTGGTGGCAGTGTTCACGGCAGCAGTAGGAAATTAATACAGCAGGTACAGACACTGCTTCGAATTTGGTTCTCTAACACGCTTTTTCAATATTCCTCCTTAGTCAATGCTAACTGCTGTCGTTGCCCAGTGAGTCCGTGAGTCCCATGTTACCCATAAATAGATCACTGCTTATTGGTCTTGAGTTCCGTCTTAGCAGAGCATCCAAATTCCGCACAACCAAGTTCAAATCCCAGCTCAGTAATTTTCTAGCTGGTGACCTTGAGCTAGAATCTCTCTGAGACAGTCTGTTCAATGGCAAAAATAGGGAGCTGTAAGAATTGAATAGGATTCCATTCAAAAACTCTTTCCTTTCTCAGATATTAGAGTCATGTTCAAGATTGCCAGAGAAAATACAGAATGGCCAGTTAAATTAGAATTTCGGATAAAACACGGGACGCCTGGGTGGCTCAGTCGGTTAAGCATCTGACTCCAGCTCAAGTCATGATCTCATGGTTCACGGATTTAGGCCCTACGTCTGGCTCTGTGCTGACAGCTCAGAGCCTGGAGCCTGCTTCAGATTCTGTGTCTTCCCCCCCCCCCTTCGCTTGTGCTCTGTCTCCCTCTCTCTCAAGAATAAATAAACATTTAAGGGTGTCTGGTTGGCTCAGTTGGTTAAGCATCCACCTTCAGCTCAGGTCATGATTTCATGGTTCATGAGTTCGAGACCGGCATCAGGCTCTGTGCTGACAGCTCGGAGCCTGGAGCCTGCTTCCGATTCTATGTCTCCCTCTCTCTCTGCCCCTCCCCCACTCATGCTCTGTCTCTCTGTCTCTCTCTAAAATATAAACTCTAAAATTTTTTTTTAAAAAAGAATGAATAAGCATTTAAAAACATTTTTAAAGTGTTTTTTCCCAGACAAAACAAATATATTTTTTTCGGTATAAGTATGCCCCATGCAATATTTAGGACATATAAAGAGGTACTATTGTTTTATCTGAAATTCAAAGGTAACTGGGTGTCTTTATTTTTATTTGCTAAATCTGGCAACCCTAGTCTTGTCCCAGGTCACATAGCTTGTAAGCAACAGAGTGAAGGGCCTGGCTTTGAGCAGATTTGCTGAGCCACACAGCAGCCCCAAAACTCACAACTCACTGGAGGCCTCAAAGACAAATGCAATTTGAACCTTGGAAACCCATCTCAGATCTTAAAAATATCTAAAATGATTGTGGAAATCATATTGTATTTATTTATTTTTTTTTTTAAGTACTCTCCATGCCCAGCGTGAGGCTCAAACTCATGACCTTGAGATCAAGTCGCATGCTCTGCAGACTGAGTCAGCCAGGTGCCCCGTGAAAATCACATTTTAAATCACCACACAAATAATAGAGATTACTTAAAGAAAAGTAAAGTGCACAATTCAGTGTTTTTTCCTATATTCACAAAGTTGTGCAGCTATCACCACGATCTAGTTCCAGAACGTTTCTGTCAACCCCCGGAAAGAAACCTTGTGTCCGTTAGCAGCCACTCCCCCATCCGTTCCCTGGCGAACACGAATCTGCCTTCTGTCTCTACGGATATGAAATCATGCAATATATGGCCTTTCGTGTCTGGTTTCTTTCACTTAGCATGACGTTGTCAAGGTTCATCTGTGTAGCATGGATTGGTGCATCGCCTCTTTTTATTGACGAATGAGATTTCCTTTTTTTTAAATGTTTTTTTAATGTTTGTTTCTTTTTTGAGAGACAAAGAGAGACAGAGCATGCGTGGGGGAGGGGGAGAGAGACACACACACACACAGCATCCGAAGCAGGCTCCAGGCTCGGAGCTGTCAGCACAGAACCCAACTCGAACTCACAAGCCATGAGATCATGACCTGAGCCGAAGTCAGACACTTACCCTACTGAACCACCCAGGCGCCCCTGACAAATAATACCTCATTGTATGAATAGACCACATTTTATTTCTCTATTCATCAGTTGAGGGGCATTTGGGTTGTTTCCACTTTGTGGCTATTGTGATTAAAGCTGCTGCGAACATTTGTGTACAAGTATTCGTGTGAACGTCTGTTTTCAGCACTCTTAGATACATACCCAGAAGTGGAATGGCTGGGTCATATGGTAACTCCACATTTAACTTTCTGATGAAAAAAAAAAAAACTTTGTTTTCCACGCAGCTGCACCATGTGACATTCCCACCAACACCAATGGGGTATGAGGGTTCCGATTTCTCCACAAACTCACCAACACGTCTTATTTTCCTTCTCAGAGATAATTATAACCATCCTCGTGGGTGTGAGGTGACATCTCACTGTGGTTTGGATTTGCATTTCCTTAATGGCTGTAATGGTGCCAAGCAGGTTTTCATGTGTATCTGTCTTCTTTGGAGAAATGTCTATTCACATTCTTTGCCCATTTTTATAAAGCTTATTTATTTTTGAGAGAGAGACGGAGATGGAGATGGTCTGAGTGGGGGAAAGACAGAGAGAGAGAGAGAGAGAGAGAAAACCCCAAGCAGACTCCACAACGTCAGCACAGAGCCCAATGCAGGGCTCAAACTCACAAACAGTGAGATCATGACCTGAGCTGAAGTCAGACGTTCAACCGACTGAGCCACCAGGGCGCCCCTACATATGCTAACTTCTTTAAGGCTTAACAATAATCAAATGAGGTGGAGGATCTTATTAGCATTCCTGTTTGACAGATAAGAAACTGAGGCACAGAAAGGTGAAGTCGCTTGCCTGAAATTAAGCTGTAAACAGGCGACAGAGCTGGGATCCGAAGTGTTCACACAGCAGGGCCCCAGAAGGGAACTGTTCACCTTGTGCTTAAGCATGAGTGCATGAGTAGGACCTTAAATTGTCCCTGGACCAGGGTGCCCGAGGTGGCTCAGTCGGTTGAGCATCCCACTCTTGATTTCAGCTCAGGTCACAATCCCGGGGTCGTGGGATTGAGCCTTGTGTTGGGCTCCAATGCTGAGCATGGATTCTGCTTGGGGTTTTCTCTCTCTCTCTCTCTCTCTCTCAAATTTAAAAAAATTAAAAAAAAAATGTCCCTGGACCTTCAGATCTTGTTCAAGGCCTGCTGACAGTTCTCAGAGCCCATTTGTATTGTCCGTGAATTTCCCTGAAGGGTCAGTGCTGGGTGGGGGTTGGGAGGACGGGGCATTTGTCTCCTCTGTGATGTAGAGCTGACACCCTTCCCACCTTGTCCCCCATTGGTGCTGCCCAGGCTCTCAGAAAGGCATGTAGCCTCTTATCAGGGTCTTAATCATGATAAGAAAGGTCATCAAAGAGAGTGAGGCCTGTGTAAACTGGCCAGGTTCAAGGGCAGTGGAAGCCCAGGTTGAGTCAGTAACAGCCAGAATGGAGGTAAGAAGGCCCAAGGTCGAGGGAATGAGAGGCGGTGGGCACCATGAGAGACCCAGTCAGGAGCTAGGCACAAAGGAAAGGCACTCTGGGAGTGTACCTCGGGTCTGGGAGGCAGGTGGGGGCAGTCCCTGCCCGCATAGGTCAGCCACCTGAAGAATGGGGCCATTCCTGTCTGACCTTCATGGGGGGAGGGAGACAGAGAGAGAGAGAGAGAGGGAGAGGGCAAGGCACACTGGTATAAAAAGCCACCTAGTGATGGGCCCTTCCTTCCACTGGGGGTGATGCTGCCTGGAGGCTGTCACTCTGCCCTGTGGCCCACACCCTCCCAGCCACCTGGGAGGTGGCAAATTCTACACTGAGATGGCAGGAAAAATTTTCCAAGGCTACCTACTGACAAGTTTCAGCATCAGAGAAATGACAGGTGTCTCGTCAGGCACCAGGAATTCCTGTTCAGCACCTGCCTTCCTCAGGGCTGGTATGTGCAGGGCACAGTAAATTACAGGGGAAACACTAATAGTAATCACTACCGCATTTGTCAAATGTACATTTTGTGCCAGGAATTACACTAGGCTCTTCCCATCCAACTTAACCATCCACCCACCCATCCGTCCATCAGTCCATCCATCCATCCATCCATCCATCCATCCATCCATCCATCCATCCATCCATCCTTGCCAACCTTATAATAACCTTGAAAAGGCACAGTCCCTGCCTTCAGAGGTGAAGAAATGGAGACCCACAGAGTGAGCGGCTATATTAAGGTCACCCAGCTAGCTTACATTACTTTGGTTTTCTGTCATGTGCGCTTGAACCTGAACTCAACTGAGAATCACATCAAACCTCTGTGGAAGTATAAAGGGGACTTTCACGCTTTGCTTTCCATGCTATGGTATTGCTGGCACCATTATTATTTTTTTGCAATAAGAATATATTCATGTAGGGGCGCCTGGGTGGCTCAGTTGGTTAAGCATCTGACTTTGGCTCAGGTCATGATCTCACGGTTCGTGGGTTCGAGCCCTGCGTTGGGTTCTGTGCTGACAGCTAGCTCCGAGCCTGGAGCCTGCTTCGGATTCTGTGTCTCCCTCTCTTTCTGACCCTCCCCTGCTCCCTCTGCCTCTCTCTCTGAGAAATAAACTTAAAAAAAAAAAAATTTTAAACTTAAAAATAAAAGAATGTATTCTTTGTATACATATCTGTTTCAGAGCCTCAGAGAACACAAGCAGTACCAGCCCCACCACTTCCTACCTATGTGACCTTGGGCACTCGGTTAACTCTCTGAGCTTGTTCCCTCATCTAGAACATGGGCATGACCCTTACCTCTAAAACTTATCTCATTGGGCCGTTGTGGAGCTTAAATGCACTAATGCTGATAGGATTCTTGGCACCATGCCTGGCTTGCAGCTATGACTGTACGGCATAGCGCTACCACACGGGCACTGAAGGTGGCAAAACCAAGGAGAAAAACCCAGAACATATTGTTGAGTAAGAAAACAGCTTGCAAAATTGGCACACGAGTGTGATCCCTTGGGTGAAAAATTATTTTTATTTCTACATCTATCTGTATACGTAATGCATCAAGACATGTCTGCAGGGCTGACTGTCCAAATGTTAGTAGCAGTAACTTCTGGGTAGTAGAATTTTTGCTTTCTTCTATAGGGTTGAAAAAGAGCATTATTATTTCTTGAGCAGGAAAATGGGGGGGGAAGAAAAACCCTTTGGAAAACAATGTAAGGATTCACACCGAGAGTCATTAGAGCATTCCTACCCTTTGACCCCGCTATCTCGCTCTTGGGAGCTGACCCTAGGAAATAATTCAAATGAAGGCAGAAGCTATATCCATAAAAGCATGCACTGCGGTATTATTTATAGTAGAGGAAAATGGGGAACCACTTAAGTGGCTTACATGAGGGTAATAATTATTAAATTATTCACCCATTGGAACACTGTGCAACAATTAAAATGAGAAAGATGATAGCCATGTAACAACACGGGAAAATGCTGATGGCTGATTGAGAGGCTAAAGGTGCAGAATGAGAGCTGTGCACGCGGCCAATGGGGCAGAAACCTTGCATGCATTTGAATGAGGACTTCAGGGGAACATAGGCAAATAAAAACCACTGAATTTGTTGAGGCCATCGATTGTCGGAGATTTTTTTCCTTTTTCATTTAGAATTCTGTTCCTATAACATTGTGTAATATTTTTTATCGTGGTTTTTTTTTTTTTTAAGTAGGCTTCAGGCCCCGTGGGGAACCTGGCATGGGGCTTAAACTCACAACTCTGAGATCAAGACCTGAGCTGAGATGAGGAGCTGGACATTTAACAGACTGTGCCACCCAGGCGCCCCTGTGAAATAATTTTTTAAATGGAGATGGGGGTGCCTGGGTGGCGCAGTCAGTTAAGCGTCCGACTAGTGATTTTGGTTCCGGTCATGATCTCAGGGTTGTGGGATCAAGCCCCTGTTGGGCTGTGTGGTGAGTGTGGAGCCTGTTTAAGATTCTGTCTGTCTGTCTCTCTCTCTCTCTCTCTGTTCTGCCCCTTTCACTGCACCCATGTGTGCACCTGTGTGCACTCTCTCTCTAAAAATAAATAAAAGTAATAAAAATAAATGGAGATGGGCTAGATGGGTGATAGGTGTTAAGGAGGGCACTTGTGATGAGCACTGGGTGTTGTATGTGAGGAAATCACTGAAGTGTACCTGAAACCAATATTGCACTATATGTTAACTAAATAACATTTTATTTAGTTATTTTTAATTTTTTTTACATGTATTTATTTTTGAGAGACAGAGAGAGACAGAGCAGAAGTGGGGGAGGGGGAGAGAGAGAAGGAAATGCAGAACCCGAAGCAGGCTCCAGGCTCAGAGCTGTCAGCACGGAGCCCGACATGGGGCTTGAACTCGAAAGTGGTGAGATCATAACCTGAGCCTAAATCAGATGCTCAACCGACTGAGCCACCCAGGTGCCTCACTAAATAACATTTTAAATACTGGCTTTAAGAATCCCCTTGGGGAAAAGAAGTTGAGGCAGGGAGAGGCAGATAAGAGGCACGGGCTCTGGAGAAGAGGAACGCAGAGGCGATCTAAAATCCAGGGCAACGAACGTTTCCAGCCTGGCCCTCTGCCTGGGTGGCTCCCAGGGCCACACCCGCTTTGCTCCCTGACTCGAGAGTGATCACATGGACGGCAGAGTTGCCCACATTAGGAAGGCTGATAATAAACCTCAGGTTGAGCGCTCTTCAGATTGGGGTCCTTTGGAGAAATCCGTCATGCTCGCTATTGACAAGATTATAGAGAAATGAGCACCAGTTTGGGAGGGTGAAGCAGGCCAGTTTCTTGGAGGGTAGTTTGGCACCGTGTGGCCAAAGAACGTTCATGTCCTCAGAGTCAGCAATCCCATGTCTTAGGACTTACCTTAAACCTAAGGAAATGAGCAAGTCGGTGCATAGAAATATTTACATAAGATGTTCATCACACAGTTTCACCAAAAAGGAATTGGTAAGCCAAATTTTGGCATAACCATGCAGTGGTACACTATGGAGCTACAATGGGGCAGAGATATCAATTTTTTTTGTTGTTTACTTATTTATTGTGAGAGAGAGCGAGCACAGGAGAGGGGTAGAGGAAAAGGGAGAGAGAATCCCGAGCAGGCTCCATGCTGTCCGCGCAGAGCCAGACGCAGGGCTCAACCCATGAACCACGAGATTATGACCTGAGCCAAAATCAAGAGTCAGTTAATTGACTGAGCCACCCAGGTGCCCCTAGATAGCAAATCTGACATGGTAAGATGCTCACCACATATTAGGTAGAAGGCTGCACAGCAAGACATAGATTATCCCATTTTTGTAAGATTATGTATCATAGGGACGCCTGGGTGGCTTAGGTGGTTAAGCGTCTGACTCTTGGTCTCGGGTCTGGTCATGATCTCATAGTTCATGAGTTCGAGCCCTACGTGGGGCTCTGTGCTGACTACATGGAGCCTGCTTGGGATTCTCTCTCTCCCCCACTCACATTCTCTCTCTCAAAATATATAAATAAACTTTAAAAAATCTATTCATTTTTTAAAAAGGTGCCTTTTAAAAAATATTTATAGGGGAGCCTTGGGTGGCTCCATCGGTTAAATGTCTGACTTCGGCTCAGGTCGTGATCTCATGGCTTGTGAATTCGAGTCCCATATGGGGCTCTGTGCTGACAGCTCGGAGCCTGGCATCTGCTTCAGATTCTGTGTCCCCCGCTCTCTCTGACTGTCCCCCCTCTAATGCTCTGTCTCCCTCTCTCTCTCACACAAAACTAAATAAACTTTAAAAAAGAATCATGTATGTAAACATGTTCATTTGCATGTATGAATTTCTCACGGTGAGTAATCTGAACGGTGGGATTATAAATGGCATGGCCAGTGTAGTCTCAATGGTGCTGTGGTAACAAACAACCCAAAAACCTATCAGTTTCCAACAGCAAAGATAATATCTCACTTGGCTCGTGGCTGTTGCGCCCGGCTGCTCCTCTGCCCCCATCTTCACTGCGGGGCCCAGGGTGACAGTCTCTCCCTGAACACTGCAGGTGCCTGTGGCCGAGGGAGGAGACAGCGGCCCACCCATGGGCTCTCACAGACGGCACTAAGCAAGTGTCACAGCCCTTCCCAGGTCCGACGGGGCAGGTGTATGATCTCCCACGGGTCTTCAGGGAGGGGTCATCAAGGAGGAGCAGTGAACATTGTCAACAATAGTAAATCTCCCCCTTGCCTTAGTCTGTTTGGGCTGTTGTAACAAAAATGCCATAGACCGGATGGCTTCAGCAATAGACGTTTACTTCCCAGTTCTGGAGGTGGAGAAGTCCAAGATCAAGGCGCTAGCAGATTCAAGGGTCTGGTGAGGGACCACCTCCTCTCCATGTCCTCATGTGGTGGAAGGAGCAAGGGAGCTCTCTGGAACCTCCCTTAAAAGGCACTAATCCCATTCATGAGGGTTCCACCCGCATGGCCTCGTCACCAACCTGAAGTCCCCACCTCCTATCACCTTGCGGATTAGGTTTCCCAGTGTGAATTCTTGGGGTGGGCAGTGGGGGAGGGGATAAAACAGACACTGACTCTATAGCAAGCCTATTAATTAAAGTCCTTTTCTTTGCAGAATGTAGCTCTGTTCCAGGAAGTGGATGGTGTCACTGCTGGAGCCTTTACGGGGGTGGGGGAGAGACACCACATCCAAGCTACCTGGACCTAGGCACAGAGAGCAGCACTGAGGCAGAGAGGCCTGAAAGAGCTCAGGAATCTGCCTGATTTAGGTTAATCAGCCTGGATCCAGGGTAAGCATAAAACGACGATGCAACAGAATGTTCTGGATGTCCAGCAGTGTTATGCCAGGTCTGCTACTTCTTACTCATACGACCCGAGTCAAGAACATCCCCACGTGTAAAATGGAAATGGAAATATCTGCCCCAGGGGTGCCCGGCTGGCTCAGTCGGTACAGCACGCGATTCTTGATCTCAGGGTCTCAGGTTTGAGCCCCACATTGGGCAAAGAGCCTACTTTATTTTTTGTTTTTAATTTTTTAACATTTATTTATTTTTGAGACATAGGGAGAAAAGAGCACAAGCAGGGGAGGGGCAGAGAGAGAGGGAGACACAGAATCTGAAACAGGCCCCAGGCTCTGAGCTAGCCGTCAGCATAGAGCCTGACGCGGGGCTCGAACCCACGAACCGCGAGATCATGACCTGAGCTGAAGTCGGACGCTCAACCAACTGAGCCACCCAGGCACCCCAAGAGCCTACTTTAAAAAAGATAACAGTAAAATAAAATAAAATCGCTGTTCTACCTACTTCACACTACCTGGTGGGGGAGAGAGTGGCTCAGCCACAGGCTGTAAAATTGTAGCGCTCTTACAAGTGGAAGGTTTGGTCCTTCAAGCTGTAACCACGCACTCCCGCATGTTACGCTTCCCTCAGCTCCTCACATCACTTTGTCCCCAAAGTGGCTTGTTGTCTCCTTTTATTTGTTGTTTCTGTGCCCCTAGTTGGGTGGGTGGGGGTGTGTGAAAAGATGACAGCTAACGTCTTAATACAGGGGTGCCTGGGTGGCTCAGCCAGCTAAGCGCCTGACTTTGGCTCAGGTCATGATCTCACGGTCCATGGGTTCGAGCCCCACGTCGGGCTCTGTGCTGACAGCTCGGAGCCTGGAGCCTGTCTTCAGATTCTGTGTCTCCCTCTCTCTCCCTGCCCCTCCCCTGCTCCTGCTCTGTCTCTCAATAAAAAAAAATTTTTTTTTAAATTTTTTTTTTTTTAATTTATTTCTAGGAGAGAGAGAGACTGTGTGAGCAGGGGAGGGTCAGAGAGAGAGGGAGTCACAGACTGAAACAGGCTCCAGGCTCCGAGCTGGCAGTCAGCACAGAGCCCGATGCGGGGCCCGAACCCACGAACCGCGAGATCATGACCTAAGCGAAAGTCGGACGCTTAACCGACTAAGCCACTCAGGCGCCCCAATAAAAAAATTTTTTTAAATAAATGAAAAAAAATTTTAAAAAGTCTCGATACGGAAGAGGAAGAGAACTTTTTTAATGGAGGAGTCTTGGAAGGCCTGGGATACAGAGGGGTGGACCCTACTCCACTTCGTCAGATTGAAAAGCACCCACATCCCACCTTGTCCCTCCTGACCGC
This sequence comes from Hyaena hyaena, assembly GCF_003009895.1. NCBI lineage: Eukaryota > Metazoa > Chordata > Mammalia > Carnivora > Hyaenidae > Hyaena > Hyaena hyaena. The sequence goes on along the minus strand of NW_024080661.1, from coordinate 4,407,575 downwards.
AGCCTCTCGGGATGGAAGCCATGAGATGCCAGGTCTCCCAGACCGGCCTGATTGTCAGCGCTGCTCAGGAAGCGCTTAAAAACGAACTTCCCAGGTTCCACCTCCCAGAGATTCCGATTCATCCGGTGAGGGTGGGACCAGGCTGAGTCACCGAAGGCGATCCGTGCCACCCCCACCTGGTCCTGGCTTCCGTCCAGGCCCTCTGCGCGGGCCTCGCGAGGTGCCCTGGCAAGGGAGGGCCCAGACGTCTCAGGTGGCACGAGCCCTGGCAGCAGGGAGAAACCCGAGTGCACCCGGGTTATCTGACGGTTCACCTGCGCCGGCTCTGGGCTCACGTCTTGAATATCAAGATCAGGGGAAGGCTCTGGAAGAAAGCCCCCCACCCCGCCTCCACCCCTCACACAGGTCACCCTTCAAGCTACGCCGGGGCCAGAGGAGGTGGTGAAGAAACATATTCCCCCTCCCTGCTCCAAGCCCTTCGGAACCAAATGCACGCAGGCTTCCATTGGCTGCCTGCATATCTTCACAGATAACCCGGGAATTTATCTCTTGACACATCTCTCAACAGGGCACCGAATTCCTCGAGGGCTGAGACAGGTCTTATTCCTCCCTGCGTGCCCTGCGCAGTGCCAAGCACCCCATTAGTGCGCGCTGAATATTTCATGAATAGAGGAGAGGTAGTAACACTAACCACGTTACCGCAGGGTCAAAGAAGGACTGATATTCACACCCGCTAGGCACCCAGGGAATGCACGTGCTCACCTCTGAGGGGTGCAGGGAACCCCATTCTTAGTCATTCTTAGAGGCTGAGCTTAGCATGCTCGGAGCTGCAGCAGTAACTAAGTAACTAAATTCCTTTTGACATCATTTTACCCTTTGATGTGATAGGAAATGAAAGTTACAGAGCCTCTGCACTGGAAAATGCCCTTCTCTCTGTCTCTCTCTCCCCACCCCTCTGCCCATCTGTCACAGGCGTGAGTGTGTGCACGCACACACACGTACATACACACACACACACACACACACACACACACCCTGCGTACAATTTCTAGGTGAAGAGTTTCAGCCCTTCAGAAACAGGGAAAGTTGGGGCGCCTGGGGGTTCAGTGGGTTAAGTGTCTGACTTTTGCTCAGGGCATGATCTCGCGGTTTGTGGGTTCGAACCCTGCATCAGGCTCTGAGCTGTCAGCCTGCTTCAGATTCTGTGTCTCCTTCTCCCTCTGTCCCTCCACTGCTCTCTCTCTCTCTCAAAAATAAACAAATGTTAAAAAAAAAAAAAGACAACAGGGAAAGCTTTTATTTTTTTAAATAGAGGAATGACAGTTAATGAATGTAGACAGAATGTTAGAGTCAAAAATAAGCATTTTGCATCTCATACTCCAGTCACTGATTTAGGCAAAGGATCATCAACGAATGCTAAAATCACTGGGGCAATGATGGTCAGGGAACGGGGTGTTCATTTGGTGTCAAGGAATCACGCTACTGATAATCTATTAACTTTCAAGGGGAAAAAAATGTGCTATGGACAGATCGGACATCCGCCACCTTGTGATCAAAATTAGCGTTATTGACAGGGGCCTGACCTGGCATTATGTACCTTGAGCTACACAATATCTGTACGTGTTCTTCCCAAAAATATTCCATCTAAACCCAATCATCAGCAAACTGATACACTCAGAATGTGGGACATTCTAGAAGACAAGCAGCCTTGATTTGAAAAAATCCAGTGTCATAAAAATAAACAAAAAGGAAGGAGGCTTAAAAAAAAAAAAAGAATGAGGAGACATAACCGACAAAAGTAAAGCATAAAACTTTATTGGAGTCGGTGTTCTTGAGCCCCCCGGTCCCCCAAAGAGAGTTATGGCATTTTGGAAACATTTGAAAATGGACCACACGGTGTTGCACGAACATACACTTCCTTAGCCTGGTGATGGTGCTGTGGCTATATTGGACGATGTTCTTTTTCTTAGGAAACACAAGCTAAAATGTTTGATGTCTATGCCCTTCTTTCAAATGGTGCAGCAAAGAAAAAGAAAGAAAGCAAGCGCCGGCCAGCGATTCAAAGGTAAAGTAAATGTGGCCAAAGTGTAGCAGTCACCGACTGTATGGGATGAGCACAAAGTCTGGAAACATTGCTATTTTATTTTTTTACAGGTTGAAGATGGCCTTGATGACATTATGAATACTTCCTCTTTCCAGACTGTACGGACACCCTGCAACGAAGGCTATGTAGTTTACATTGAACTCGGCTTTTAACTTTCCTGTAGGCTTGAGATCTTTTAAAATGGCATGTACTGTGGGGGAAGGAATCTCAGCCCTGGACTAAGCCTCGAGCCCCCAAATCAGGATTCTACTCTCCAGGGAAGGAGCCTAGAAAAAGGAGACGATCAAGGTCAAGGCGGGCTCCCTCCCTGGGCTTGTGAGGCTGTTTAAATAAAACCAGGTGATTGTTTCTGCCGGTAAAAGGCCAGAGGAAAATTACCAGGCTCTGGATCTTTCTCGAATTCTTCTCCTCCCTCCCCTTTCCCTGCTTAGCTCCCCTTGACCTTCACTCTCAAGAGAAGTAGAGAGGAGGGGAGCAGGGGACACAGGAGGGTCTGGAGGCTCTGACACCCCAGACATAACTGGGTTGTCAAAAGCGAAAGAGGAAGGCTTTAGGCTTTAGCGTCCCACGAATGAGACGCTCTTGAGAAACCATCACTCCTTCTCTGGCAGTGCTGGGCAGACTCGATGCCAGTTTCCAAACCAGAGAAGTCCTCCCATGCACCTCACGGTAGCCACACCCCCGGGGACACCAAGGTCGGGCACTGACAGGAGCCAGGACGGCACCTGCGAGTGGAGAGGGTCAGTCCGGCCTCCAGAGCCCACCTGGCCCTGTCCGGGGATACAGAAACATCTGGTTACCCTCCTTGCACAGGGGTGGGGGCTCTCTGCAGCCAGGCCTCTTGGAGTCGAGGCAGGAGGGTCAGCAACAGAGAGTCGAGCACAGCCAGGCCTTCCCACGAACACCGAAGACCTCTGGAAAACCAAGAAGCCTGGATGTAACTGCCTCATCTTACCAATTTCGAGCTTCACCATCCACCGGTACAAAGTCACCAGCACTCACAGGGCCCCCCTTGTCGGTCTTTTGTGCTTTTCCTGGGTCTGTGGGTCTGTACCCAGGGCTCCCTGGGACTCCTGACACCCTTCCCGCCTCCCCCCCCCCCCAAACACACCTGTGATCCAGCAGCACCAGGCCCTGCATCAGCAATGCCTTCACCTCCTGGCTGGATCCAAACACATCCCACAGGCTCAGCTGGGGCTCAAACCGCTGCCAGTGCTGGGAACCGAGAATGATGAGAGATGCAGGGACCACAGGGTGGGTGGCTGGCTGGTCTGGGCACAGGTCTGGGGGCGTGGTGAAGGGCAAGGGAGGGTCCCATCCACACAGGGCTCTCTGCAACTGACTCATGCACATCTAGAGCTGGGGTGGGGGCGGGGGTGCAGCCCTCATCCAGGGTTCCCACCGCTGCCCCACACTGCCCACTGCTTCCGCCCATCAGGCCTCGGGTATGTGTGTCTGTGTGTGAGCACAGAAGGGGGAGTGATTCTGAAAGACTTAGGAGAAGGAAGCGGTGTGCCACAGCCCCCACCCCAACCCCTTACCTGGTGAGTGATCCCCACGTCTGTACGTAGCCCCATGGCCAAAACTTCCTCTAGCCTGAGAGAAAAACCGTCAAGGTGTCTTGGAGAGAAGCCTTGGCCGCACCCCCATTCTTCAAACCCTATGCTGGGATGTGGGGATGGGGTGCTTATGAGGACATGCAGGGCGGGGAGTCAGGGGGCAGGGCAAGGCAGGAAATAAAGTTGTGCCAGTAGAGATGGCTCTGGGGCAGGGTGCAGGCCAACCCAAGGTCAAGAGCCCTGTGTCCTCAGGTACTCACAGCTCCAGCTTGCCCAGGGGCACACGCTTCCGGGTGCCGTGACCAAACAGCATGACCTCCTTCATCCAGTTGTCCGGCTCCAGGGTCTGGATCCGAGCCTCCCGGGTGTGGCCCCTGGCCCCCTGGGGCACAAATCGCCCATGGGCCCCTGACAACACCAACAGCTATCTTCACTTTAGTAGCGGCTAACGCCATGTGCCTGCCAGATGTTAAATCAGTGATTCTCAAACTGTGGTCCCTGGACAACCAGCATCTAATACGCTGGAAATGTAAATTCTTGGCCCTACTCCAATCATGCCCATCCAGCTGAACTCTGGGTGCGGGGCGCAGCGATCTGGGTTTCAACAAACCCACCAGGTAACTGTGATACACAGTAACGATTGAGAACCACAGTGCTGGGCGCAATTTCAAGCATCTCAAAATACATATTCATGAGCTCTACAAAGTAAGCATTATTTTTTGCTGCGCTTTATGGGTAAGGAAACAGAGGCTTTGAGAGGTTAATAAGTGGCCCGAGATCACACGGCCATGACATTCCACTCCTGAGTCATCCCTTCTAGGGTTCACAGGGGACTCACCGGGCCCAACGCCAAGGTACTGACCGCACTGCCAGTAATTCCAATTGTGGGTACTAAGCGCCCCCTGTGGGGAAGGAGGGAATAGCCCGCTCAGAGGGAAGAAGGTGGGCCCATTTCTGCCCTGGGTGGCTGGAATGTCCCCTGTCTCAGGCCTGGAGATCACCCAGCAGAACCCCACCCCCACCCCCCGCCCCACAATTCTCCACTCCCGGCTTAGCCTGTCCATTCCCCAACTTCAGCCAGCAGCCCCAAGACTTACACTGCGGGCGAAGTTGGAGACCTCGTACTGGCGGAAGCCTGCCTCCCGCAGCAGCGCCCGGCCCTCCTCATACATCTCAGCAGCCACCTCGGGGTCGGGGGCGGGAAGGGTGCCCCGCTGCACCTGGGTGAAGAGTGCGGTGCCCCGCTCCAGGGTCAGCTGGTAGAGGGAGATGTGGTCGTCACAGCAGCCCAGCAGCTCCCGCAGCTGTTGCAGCCACGGCCCCAACTTCTGTGCCGGCAGCCCCAGCATCAGGTCCACAGATACACGCCCGGGAAAGAGACGCCGGGCCTCGGCCAGGGTCTGAAGAGCGTCGCTGGCCGAGTGTGTCCGCCCCAGCAGCCGGAGCTCCGTGTCGTCTAGGGACTGAGGAGAGAGGGCCCGGTATGACACGGAGGCCAGCTCAGAGGCACACGGGAACACCTGACCGGCCTTCCTTGTGGACAGGCGCACAGGACGCAGCAGGGAGCCGCAAGGCAACGGTCAAGCCAGTACCACGGGCTCCGCCTCGCCAGGGTTCACTATGTGCAAAGCATTTATTAGCACCATCTAATGTGTCCTTAGAATCCTCCAACATTAGCTCCATTTTACAGATAAGAAAACTGAGGTTCAGGTATGTTACATAACTCGCTCAAGGCCGTACAATGGCAAAGTCATACCTGGAATTTAGGACTGTCTGACTCCAAAGCTAAGAGTGCTTTTATTTCTTTATCCATTTATGTTATTTTATTTTTTTTTTATTTTTTTTTTTTTTTTAATGTTTTTATTTCTAGGAGAGAGAGAGAGACAGTGTGAGCAGGGGAGGGTCAGAGAGAGAGGGAGTCACAGACTGAAACAGGCTCCAGGCTCTGAGCTGGCAGTCAGCACAGAGCCCGACGCGGGGCCCGAACCCACGAACCGCGAGATCATGACCTAAGCGAAAGTCGGACGCTTAACCGACTAAGCCACCCAGGCGCCCCCCATTTATGTTATTTTAAAAGGTTTTTTAAAAATTTATTTCATTTTGAAAGAGAGAGATTGAGAGGGTGAGCGAGAGAGGAGCAGAGCCAGGGGGAGAGGGAGAATCCTAGGCAGACTCTGCCCTGTCAGTGCAGAGCCCCATGCGGGGTTCAACCTCACGAACCCAACGCGACATCGTGACCTGAGCCAAATCAAGAGTTGGATGCTTAACCGACTGAGCCACCCGGGCGCCCCTGAGAGGACCTTTAGATTTTACTTTTAAAAATACTTCAAATTTACAGACAATTTGAAAGCAAAGTACATAAACACCTTCATTTAGGTTCACCGAATAACACTTCACCACATTTGCTTTGTCTCTAAATAGACGCCTCTGTGTGATTACAATGTTGAACCATCTGACGGTAAGTTACAGACCAGCACTGACCACAAGAATTTTCTGGGATGACAGAAGTGTTCTCTATCTGCACCGTCCAATGCAGTAGACACTAACCACAGGTGGCTTTTTAATTTTATGTTAGTTAAACTTAAATAATCACATTCCAAGTGTTTACTGACATGTGGTCAGTGGCTACTGCATCGGTCTCTGCAGATATAGAACATTTTAGCAGAACATAGTAGCCACTGACCACACGGTCGGGAGCCCTTGCAATGCGGTGGCTTCAACATAATTAACTTAAACACTGTCCCCCAGAACCCCTGAATACTGAAGTGTGTGTTTCCTGAGAACAAGAACATTCTCTTACGTAACCACAATCCAATTACACAGTTCAGGAAACATAACAGTGACACAAAACCATTATCTAATACGTGGTCACAGTCAAACTTGTGCTTATAATACCTGGTGGAGTAATTTCCTCTTCCCACCTGAATCCAGGGCCCAACTGGGTCACACGCTGCCTTCAGCTCTCATTGTGTCTTTTGTCTCTTTGAGTCTTTGTCTTTCACGCCATGACATTTTTGATGAATACAGGCTGGTTGTGTTTAAAACTTGGCTTTTTTTTTTTTATTGGGGGGGGTTATTTAATTTTGGACAGAGAGAGACAGAGCATGAGTGGGGGAGGGGCAGAGAGAGAGGGAGACACAGAATCCAAAACAGGCTCCAGGATCCGAGCTGTCAGCACAGAGCCTGACACTGGGCTTGAACCCATGAACCATGAGATCATGACCTGAGCCGAAGTCGGATGTTTAACCGACTGAGCTACCCAGGCAGCCCTAAAACTTGGCTTAGTAAGTTCTAGAGACTTTCTATTCAACACTGTGCTTATAGTTACCAACACTGTACTGTACGCTAAAAAATATGTTAAGAGGGTAAACTGATTTCAGGTTATCTGTTCTTACCACACACAAAAAAATTTTTTTTAAGTTTATTTATTTATTTAAGTAATCTCTACACCCAACGTGGGGCCTGAACTCACAACCCTGAGGCCAAGAGGCCCACACTCCACCAACTGAGGCAGCCAGGCACCCACCAAAAGTCTGTTAATTTAGATTTTCCTGATGGCTCCTCACAAGTCGATTTAAGATATAATTTGGGGCCGGAATGTCTCAGAAATGATGTGTCCTGTTCAGTAGATCCCACTGGGGCAAAGCCCTGACCCCAAACTGTATGGTTAAGTGGTAGAGGTATCAGAAGGGTGGATCATACTGGATAGGGAAGTACCAGGAGTCCACCTGAGGATATGTCTCTCCCCTACCTCCTAAAAACCTCCAAGAAGTCCCTTATCACCACTAGGTAAAACCCCAAACTCCCTTGTGTGCTGCTCAAGGCTTTGGGGCCCCATCTTGCAGCCCTGCCTCCAGCCTCTCCAATGACAAGTGACTCACGGCTCCCTAGAACATGCAAGGCTCTTCCATATCCTGTGTGTTTTCCTCTCATGCCGTCTCTCCCGTGGAACTCCTCCTCCTCAAAGACCACCTCCGCCAGGAAGTTTTCTAGGATTTCATCAGACTGAGCTGCCCTTCAGGCTGTACTCTAAAAGCCTTTTGTTGAGGCCCACTTTACTGGCAGCCTTTACCATGCTGCTATGATCTGATGACCCATCTGCCCCCTTCTATGTCTCCAATCACGTAACAAAAAATTTCTCTATTATGTATCATGTGCTACGTGGGTGCTTGGGATACTCTGATTAAATTAAAAAAAAAAAAAAAAGGCATGATCCCTGCCTCATGGAGTTTGTGGTCTAGCATAGCAACAGACACGCCTACAGGCCCTGGCACCCAGAGGGGCTCAATAAATGTCTGCCCAGTTAACAAATGTGACCAAAGGAGAGACGGCATCGAAGGTCTGGGATGCACTGGGCAAGGTGGGTTACCTGGAGACCAATGGACACCCTGTTGATACCCGCTGCCCCAAAAGCTGCCAGCCTGGAGCCTGGGGCCGAGGTGGGGTTGGCCTCCAATGTGACTTCGGAGTCTGCAGGCAGGTGGCTTGCCTGGTCCACTGCCTCCAGGACAGCGGCCACGGTGCTGGGACTGGCCAGACTGGGGGTGCCCCCACCGAAGAACACAGATTCCACCCTGGGGAAAGAAGATGGAGAAGATGAGACTTGGGGGAGTCCTCGGGGACGCCTACAGCGGTCCCAGCTGCTCGCCCAATTTCCAAGGCCCCGCCGATGGCCCCGGGACCCACCGTTGCACGCCGCTGAGCCGCAGCAGAGTCCGCGCCTCAGTCACCAAGCAGCTCCGCATGGCAGCCTCCTCCACGCCGCGGGGGACGTACTTGTTGAAGTTGCAGTAGCTGCAGCGCTTCTCGCAGTACGGCCACTGGGGGCAGGGGTGAATGAGCTGGGCGAGATGTGACCCCAGCGGCTCTAAGCCACTTGCAGGGTTCTGTCGCACACACCCCCATCCCAAGGTCGTCAACAGCGCCTAAGCCCTCTAAGCCAGCAATTCCCCCAAGGAAAGTGGGATGGGGAATACTATGCCCACTTCTTTAGGAGAAAACTGAGGCTCAGCGGGAAATCCCTCGGTCAAGGTCAAGGTCACCGAACTGAAGAGCACCGGAGACCTGTCTCCGGACCGGGCATGTCCTTGCCGGGGCACCGCGTCCCGTCCCGGACCTCGTCTGGGGGCGGGGAGGGACGGCGGGTGGCTTCCCAGCGTGACCGGCCGCCACGTGGACTCGGCACCGCCGCCGCCGCGCCCCGCGAGCCCCGCCCCCGCCCCACTCACGTGCACGTAAAGCGCCGCGCGCGAGCTCGGGGGCGCCGGACTCGGGGATCCTTTGGCGACCTCCGCGTGGCGGCGCCTCTGGGCCATTTTGGTCGCCGCCGCGCAGCCGCGGGCCCGGGCCCCGGGGAGCGCCAGGGCGCCCGCTGCGGCGGGGAGCCGCCTGCTGCGCGGGGACTTCCGGCAGACGCGCGCCCGGGCCGCCCCGGAGTCCGCAGAGCGGGGCCGGCTGCGCCGCTCGGGCCGCCCCGGCAGGAGGAAGAGGGACTGCGTGACCGCGCCCCGCGTCCCCGGACGAGCTGGGAGGGCCCCGCGCCTCGCGTCTGCGGCGCCACCTGCCGGGCACGGACGCGCTCACCTCGGCCGCCTGTCCGTCCTTGCCAGGAGACGCTTGTGGGCTGAGCCTGCCTTTTGGCTGAGGCTGAGTTCCCCGACCCATCCAAGAACTCTTAGTCCGTTCAGCCCCTCACATTGTACGTGCCTGACTCGGAGCTGGGCCCTGGCGACATCTAGATGCGTAAGATCAGGTCCCAGTACAGGTGCATAAGAGGAGAGAGACAAGCCGGCAAGAGGCAGCAGGTAATAGGTATTAATTCAAAACTTGCTGGATACCAGGGCAATGTCCTCTGTGCTGTGTGGCGGGTCTGTTACAAGGGCCGTGGGGTCGGTGGGGAAGGAGAGGGCGCCTTGAGCTGGATGTTGAAGGAGCAGAGAGTCCCAGGGACAATTAGCTTGGCCAGGAGAGTAAGCTGTCATCCCTTGGGTCAGGCCAACCTGGGCACCTGCTGGGAGGAATGTCAAAGATGGTATATTTGGGAGAGACGGGGTGCAGGTGAAAGGCAGGCATCTGAAGAACTCTTTGATAGAGTGGAAAGATCATGGGCTTTGGAGCCAGGTATCTGGGTACTAAGTCCCGCTGTGTGGCCTCCAGTAAGACTCTGAACTTTTCTGAGTCTGTTTCAGCGTTTGTAAAATGGGGCCAGTGCCTACTTCGTAGGGTTGCTGGGAAGATTCCAAGAGAAAACACACATGAAAGCACCTAGCGGAGTGCTGGGCACTCAGAGCGTGCTAAACTTATGTTTGTTTTCTAAAAATTAAAGAGGAAGCCTCTACTGCAGGGGACAGACACACTGGGAGGTAAGTAGTCAAAACAGCAGGAAAGTTTCTGCCTCTGTGGACGCTAAAGGGTATGGAGTTTCTTTTTAAGGTGATGAAAATGTTTAAAACTGACTTTGGGGAACTAATGTAACATTTGTGTGTCAACTATTCTTCAATTTAAAAAACTGACTTTGGGGGCACCTGGGTGGCTCAGTTGTTTAAGCGTCCGACTTTGGCTCAGGTCATGATCTTGTGGTCTGTGAGTTCAAGTCCCGCATCGGGCTCTGTGCTGACAGCTCCGAGCCTAGAGCCTGCTTTGGATTCTGTGTCTCTGTCTCTCTCTGCCCCCCTCCCGCTTGCACTGTCTCTCTCTCTCTCTCTCTCTCAAAAATAAAAAAAAATAAACATTAAAAATTTTTTAAAAACATCGACTTTGGGGGCACCGGGGTGGCTCAGTTGGTTAAGCATCCGTCTTGGGCTCAGGTCATGATCTCACAGCTTGTGAGTTCGAGCCCTGCATCAGGCTCTGTGCTGACAGCTCAGAGCCTGGGGCCTGTTTCACATTCTGTCTCTCTCTCCCTCTACCCTTCTTTCCCCCCCTTAACAACAACAACCAGAAATTTAAAAAATCGACTTCGGGGATGATTGCACGTATCTGTGAATATACTATAAACCATTGAATAGGCTACTTCAAATGGGTGAATTGGATGGTGTGTGAAATTGTATGTTAGTAAAGCTGATACCGTTTTAATTTTTTAAAGTATATTTATTTTGAGGGAGAGAAAGAGCGTGCATGCAAGTGGGGAAAGAGAAGAGAGAGAGAATCCCAAGCAGGCTCTGCACCACCAGTGCAAAGCCTGATGTGGGGCTCAATTCACGAACTGCAAGATCATGACCTGAGCGGAAGTCGGATGTGTAACTGACTGAGCCACCCAGGCGCCCCAAAATGTTCTTGCTTAAAAAAAATCTTTGTAACATTTATTTTTTGAGAGACAGAGACAGAGCATGAGTGGGAGACGGGCAGAGGGAGGGGCAGTCACAGAATCTGAAGCAGGCTCCAGGCTCCAAGCTGTCAGCACAGAGCCCGACTACGTCGGGTTCGAACTCACGAACTGCGAGATCATAACCTGAGCCAAAGTCAGACGCTTAACTGACTGAGCCATCCGGGTGCCCTAAGCTCTTGTTGTTTTAAAAAGAACACTTCTTGCTGGACTAATCTGACAATAGGGAAAAAAGCAACGATTTGGGTTCGTATCTCAAAGGGATCAGTGAGGATTAAATGAACTAGATAGTGCACACCAAAGTCAGCATCTTTGTGACAAGGACGGGGAGGGTCTGAAAGTGTCTCCCTGCTTCTCCATCCCGTAGCGGCTGCCAAGAGAACACACCAGCAAGAGACAAACCAAAGAAAACAGAGAAGCTCTTTATGCCAAATCACGCAGACAGGGGGCTGTGGGGGAGGGGCAGGGAGGGCCTAGGAGGACACCCCCTCCCCTCCCCCCGCCCCGCCAACTCCTTATTCACAGGTTTAGATGTTGTTCCATCTGCTGTCGAAGTTTGAATTTCTGGATCTAGAGAAAAAAGAACAGAGTGAGAGCCAGGCTCAGGGACTCTGCCAACCATGGTTACCAACGGGCTTGTTTTGCCTGGGACTGAGGAGTCTCTTAGGGTCAAGTCGGGAAAGGCTGTGGCAAGGCAGGCTCGCTGGCCCGTCACGGAGGGAGGCACAGGGGGAGCCACTTGGCCTTCCGGACCCCAGGCCACCCTGCCCCTCTCTGGTCTCCTTTACTCACCTTTCCCGAGACGGTGAGGGGGTAGTTTGTGACAAACACGATGTATCGGGGAATCTTGAAGTGGGCGATCTGCAGGCCCGAGGGAGATAAAGCGTGAGGCTGGGTGAGGCGGCAGGGATAGGGGACAGCGGGCTGGCTGGCAGGGAGAGGGGGTGGAAGACCAAATCGACAGCAGCTTAGGGCGGGCTGAGGCTCCCACCTTCCCTTTGCAGAAAGCCTTGATCTCCTCCGCCGTGGTCTTCTCCCCCTTCTTCAGGCGAATGCAGGCACAGATTTCCTCCCCCATCCGGTCATCCTTCACGCCCACCACCTTGGGGCACCAGAGACAGATGTCAGACACGGCCATGCCTATCCCTGTTTCCTGCCCCTGCGGGGCTCACCTGGGCTCGCCTGGGCTGGGTGCCTCACCTGCACTTCCTGCACCTGCGGGTGTGTGTGAAAGAAGTCCTCAAGCTCGGCCGGGTAGATGTTCTCGCCGCCCCGGATGATCATATCCTTGTAGCGGCCCACAATCTTGCAGAAGCCTTGACTGTCCATCATGGCGATGTCTCTGTGAAGAAAGTCCAGGAATGACCTCTCACCTCTGCCTCATCTGACTGGCCTGCTTGCCACCAAACATTTATTGAGCACCTATTGCACACCACACACTGCTCTAGATTCTGGCGGATATGGTATAAATAAGACGTTCTGTATATATGCTTTTCATGGCTGGCTTTTTTTTTTTTTTTTAATCATTCAGGGCCAGTTTAAACATGTCCACCTTAAAGAGGTTTTCTCTAACCGCCCCCCCCCCCCCCCCCCCCCCCCCCCCGCTTCCCGGTCTAAGAGAAGCTCCCACCCCCACCACTGCTGCTTTCTTTCCTCTGACCCTGTTTTGCTGTTTTCCTGGCATTTATCAATGTCTGAACTGATCTCTTTCCTGTCTGTCTTCCTCCCCAAGACATGTAGCAAGTAAGACCCTCTTCATCCCGCCTTCCCGCAGACCACCAGGGTCCAGAATAGTGCTGGCACATGGGCAGTGGGTGCATGATAAGAATTTGCTCCATGGAGAGGTGCCTGGGTGGCTCAGTCAGTTAAACATCTGATTTCGGCTCAGGTCATGATCTCAGGGTTTGTGGGTTCGAGCCCCACACCGGGCTCTCTGCTGTCAGTGTGGAGCCCACTTCAGATCCTCTGTTCTTTTCTCTCTCTGCCCCTCCCCAGCTTGTGCTCTCTCTCAAAAATAAATAAAAGAAGAAGAAGATGGGGTGCCAGGGTGGCTCAGTCAGTTAAGCGTCTGACTTTGGCTCCAGTCATGATCTTATGGTTCATGAGTTTGAGCCCTGCATAGGGTTCTGTGCTGACAGCTCAGAGCCCGGAGCCTGCTTCGGATTCTTTGTCTCCCTCTCCCTCTGCCCCTCCCCCATTCATGCTCTGTCTCTCTCGATCTCAAAAATAAATAAACTATAAAAAAAATTGTTTTAATAAAAAAAGAAAAAAAGAATTTGTTCATTTGACAGATGAGTGCATCTTGGCTCCGATTTTACAGACACCGGTGTGGTGCCCTGTCCTAGGTGCTCTCGTCCATACTGTGTCTGATCTTTTCGGGTGCCCTGTGCAGAGAGCATGATCATCCTCATTTTACCCATTTTGGAAACTGAGTCTCCAGAATGCGAAGGAGCCGTCTTGACCAACACATTCTCCCTGTTCTAGTTTAACGTTTCCAGCTAAGTCTCAGGACCCCCACCGCCCCCACCGGCCTCTCCTCGGCCCCCCGCTGCCTCCTCACCCTGTCCGATACCACTTGTCCTGCCCAATGGCTTCCTCAGTCTTCTGGGGCTCGCCCCAGTAGCCCAGCATGACGCAGTACCCTCGGATGCACAGCTCCCCGGATGTGTTCAGCTCCGCCAGTGTCCCGGTCTTCATGTTCACAATCTGGGCCTGGGACCGGGCAACTTCAGGCTGTGGCCTCCTGCCCTCTCACCTCGGGATGGGAGGGGGCGGGGCGGGGGTGGGGGGAGGCTCGGAATGGGGGCAGGGATTGCTTTGCCTTTCCAGCCCCTGGCTCCGCCCAGCCCAATCTGGGGAAGGGAGACAGAGACTGGAGAAGGAGTAGATCCTTCACCAGCCAGACACCTGAGCCGGGCATGAAAGAACAGCCCAGGCAGGGAGGGGCCAAGGAAACGGAGGGGGCAGCCGCTGCCGCGGAGGAGAAGGCCTGCGGAGGGCCAGGCCAGCTGCAGCGTTACAAACTGTGCAGAAGGAAAGGGAGTCTCCTCTTATTTCCCATTAAGCGGCAAATAAAGTAGCCAAAGAGGGTGGTGTGGCTGGGCCATGTGGACAGGGGGAGCCGGAGAGGCAGTCTGAAAGACTAGCAGAGAAAGGAGCCTCGGCGACGTGCAAGAAAAGCTTAGTCTGTGTGCCTCGGTGTCTGCATCTGTGAAATGGGGAGAACTCCACTTGCCCCTGTCTACCTTGCAGGCGGGCATCCCCGTGAGTGGCAGTGAAACCGTCAGACATGTGGCAAGGGACTCTAATGTCACCGCACACTCCGTGGAGGGGGGCAGGAGGACTGTACCAGGATGGGGGTTGGGCACTCCAGCGGAGCCAGGGCACAAGGGGGCAGGGGAAACCAGGTGCGGGCTGGCACAAAGCACTGGCATGGGGGCAGGAAAGGCGCCACGCTGGGAATTGCAGTGAGAGAAGCTCTAGATCAGCCTTCAAGGTGCAAGGGGCCCTCAAAGGGACAGGCTGCCTGGGAAACTAAGTGTTTATGCCAAGCAAAAAGAGGGGCTCTGTAGAGGCAGGGGCGGGGGTAGGGTAGAGGGAAAAACCGTGTAGGAAAAATCTGTGTGCTCTGGCTCCTCTTTGAGGCCGTCCTGGCTGGCCCGAAACAGACAGTGGGGCTTGGCAAAAACACACCTCAGACAGGAAGGGAGGCTGCGGAGAGTTCAGGCTCAAGGCCACCGCTCGAGCTCTTCCCTCTCAGGCCTCAGCCCACAGAGAAAGCCCCAGGCCAGGCCTGGGGAGGCCCTTGCTGCTGGGGGACTGGGGGTGTTCTCAGCACCTTGAGGGAGCCGCATGGCTCCCTGATAGAAAGTAGTAAATGTCCCCAGGGAAGGCGCCCCGGTTGAGAGATAGGAGGTGGGGTCCAAAGGTCTCCGTCTGGAGCTAACCTCTGTGTGAGGCATAATTCTGCCCACGCTTTCTGCCTTCTGTTCCACGGTATCCTCGGTGAAGTTCATGAAGGTCACGGGACTGTTCTCTGTGGTTCCATAAGCCACCTGAAGAGTTGGGGGAAGGGTTGGAGACAGCACTGGGGCTGCAGAGGGAAGGGTGAGCTCCCCTGGGGGAATGTGAAGGAACCCAGGAGAAAGTGGAGGGCTGTGGAGTGAGGAGAAAAGAGGCCTATGGGCAGAAGGGCCTAACTCAACCAGCAGGGGCCCCGGGTCCGAAATAAAATTGAGATCAAGGAAGCCATTCTTTTTTAGCCAGGGCTCTCTGTTTCCCTGCTTCCTAGAGCGGCCTCATGCCTAAACGTGTGGTTCCCTGCGTTACCGAAGCCCCAGCCTTCTCTCCCTCCTCCCCAGGCTGGCTGAGCCCTTCCTGATTTCAGGCCACAACATCCCCTCTCCCTCCCTTCCAAACGGAAGGTTCCATGAACTTGATGAGAAAGCCAGCCTGCCCTGGCCCAGCTGGAAACTGCACAGACGCAACCTTCCCCCCTCCCCCGCCCGCCCGAAACCCCGAGATCAATGCCTGGCCTTGTAGTGGGTGACCCCAAGCTTTGGAGATTTTCCTGTAACTGTATTTCCATCACAATGAAAATATAGTTAAAGCGGGGTTTACAAGCCAGTGGGACCCCACCACCCGACACTTCCAGTGGTTAGAACATCCTGACCAACAGAAAACCAGAAGCCAGCCACCTCGGAGGAGCCTAAATACCAGCAGGGAATGTTCTGAGCCAACTGTGACCCCCCCCTCTAGAGACCATGGGTGACAGGGGCTTACGAGAGGTGCTAGCTACCCTGTAATCTAGGCTTCTGATCAACAAAGACAGCAGACCATTGTCGATCAACCCCCACCCCCATTTCCTCTGTGTTGGCTGGCGCGCTGCTGGGGCCCCTCCCCCCCCCAAACACAGACAACAACCTCCACCAGGCAGCCCAGGGCTCCCACCAGGCCTGCCTCCCCCTCTCCCTCTTTCCACAGGAACAAGGACACCATGGCTGGCAAGTGGGCACACAGAGACCTGGGCAGCTGGGGCACGGCTGCCCACAGGAGCTAGGTTGTCCAGGGCTGAACCCTGGTAGCCAGGACCTGACCCCCACCCACCCGCACCCCCCCTCCCCATAGTCCTGGGGCCACTGCCCAGGTGTGGCCTCTGCCAAGTACACCTTGGCGCCACTCTGGCCACCACCCTGGGAGACCCCTCAGGGGCAGGTCCTGACCACTGGGGGTGGGGATGAGGAGATGGAGATATTTTAGGGAAACGAAGGAGAGAGAGGGTGTGACTGTGCTGGATCCGCAGTCCCCACTCAGTGCCTGTGGTCTTCAGGTGTGTTTGCGAGTTCTAGGGGGTCCCCCCTCCCACTCCCCGCCGCTGTTCCCACATTTCTGGTTAGCCTTCAGCAGTGGAAAAACGGACGGGAGTGCTGGGGACAGAAACTCACGCCTGGCGCTGGGAGAGAGGGGGGCCAGAGACAAGCCCAAGGTTGGGGAAGGTGAGCCCACCTCCTCCGGGTGGGTCCGCGGTCCAGCCGCAAGGGGGAGCCCGACGCCAGCGCGGCTCTCACGCTCGGCCGGCGCCGCACAAGAGGGCTATTAAAGCGCCGGCGGCCGACCGCGGCGAGACTCGCGTCCGGCTGTCCGGCCCCGCTTCCTCCCTCTCCTCCCTCCCGGGGGCCAGGGCTCTGGGCCCGAGCGTGTATGGGGGGGGGGGCATGGCTTGGAGGCACAAACTTGAGCAAACAAATACGTTTGGGAACGCCTCCACTCTCCGGTGTGAACTTGGGGCTCTGGGCGCACTAGTATCCCTACCCCCCAAAGGATGGGGAAAGAAGGTGGAGAGGGGGTCGGGAGAGAGGCAGGGTCTGAAAGCAGGGAGAAAGAGGCCAGGGGAGGCGAGGCTCGGGGTCATGGTCAGACCCCAGCAAGGTCACCAGCGGGGCGGGGCGGGGGGGGGGGCAGGGCCCCGCCCCTCCCCGTCGAGGGCGGGGGCGCATCCCTGGGCGGGAGGGAGTTAAGCCCGGTGGCCTGGATGCTCCACGTAGAAGCTGGCTCCGGGCTCCGGGCTGCGGGCTGCGGTCAGGGCCACCGTATAAATAGGGCAGGAGACCGGAGTGCCGAGGACTTGCCGCTGCGCGCGCCCCGCCGCCGCCGCCCCCCGGCCCCAGCATCCCAGGCGTCCCGGCTATGGCTCGTCCGGTGCTCTTGCTCAGCCTCGGCCTCCTGGCCGGCCTGCTGCCGGCACTGGCCGCCTGCCCCCAGAACTGCCATTGCCACGGCGACCTGCAGCACGTCATCTGCGACAAGATGGGGCTGCAGAAGATCCCCAAGGTGTCAGAGAAGACCAAGCTGCTCAACCTACAACGCAACAACTTCCCAGTGCTGGCCGCCAACTCGTTCCGGGCCATGCCCCAACTCGTATCGCTGCACCTGCAGCACTGCCAGATCCGGGAGGTGGCCGCAGGCGCCTTCCGGGGCCTCAAGCAGCTCATCTACCTGTACCTGTCCCATAACGACATCCGTGTGCTGCGCGCTGGCGCCTTCGATGACCTGACAGAGCTCACCTACCTCTACCTGGACCACAACAAGGTGACCGAGCTGCCCCGGGGGCTGCTCTCCCCGCTGGTCAACCTCTTCATCCTGCAGCTCAACAACAACAAGATCCGCGAGCTGCGGGCCGGCGCCTTCCAGGGCGCCAAGGACCTGCGCTGGCTCTACCTGTCGGAAAACGCGCTCACTTCGCTGCAGCCCGGTGCCCTGGACGACGTGGAGAACCTTGCCAAGTTCTTCCTGGACGGGAACCAGCTGTCCAGCTACCCCTCGGCCGCCCTAAGCAAGCTGCGGGTGGTGGAGGAGCTGAAGCTGTCCCACAATCCCCTGAAGAGCATTCCTGACAGTGCCTTCCAGTCTTTCGGCAGATACCTGGAGACCCTGTGGCTGGACGACGCCAACCTGGAGAAGGTGAGCTGCGGGCTGCAGAGCTCGGCCCGGGCTCCTTTCCTGCCTCGAGGCCCAGGGGCCCGGGGGCCACAGCCGGACACCATCCCTCCTCCCCTAAACTTGCTTCTGTCTCTCTGGCTACCTCCAAGGTGAAGGGCTCCGTCACCTCTGTCCCTCATTTGGTCACGTCCTCACCCTAAATCCTGCCTCTGCTGCCCCTGTGCCTAGTCTCACTTAGCCACTGCCCTTCTAGGATTCCTACTTACAGACGGAGCTGGGGCTGCCCCGGGCCCCATGGCTGGTGGCCCCCTGGGGAGGCACGGCCAGTGCTCCCATACCCCCTGCTGTGGGCAGGAGCCACCTCTTCCTGTCGGGCCTTCCATCCCTCCTCTGCTGTTTTTTTCCTGTCTCCAGTAAGCCTACCGCCCCATAAAGGAAGGTTTGTTTATGGAGAAACTTTCCACAGGCCCACAAAGAGACCTTGTTCTTGGTGGGGGGGTGTGCGTGTGTGCAAAGGTGGGGCGGGGGGCTGGGGGGGAGGGGAAAGCAAGTTGCAGAGGAAGAAGACCTCCTCCATGCCCCCCAGAGGCCCTGGCGAATGTCCCTCCCCCACCTCCCAGTTCACACCCATGCACACTCCACTGCGTTCTCAGGTCCATTTCAGTGGAGGGGGCCCAGGAGCCAGGAGCCCCCCCCAAGTTACAGGGATGGCACCCATGGGCTCTGTGAAGGCACAAGGGCAAGAGCCACATGCAGGACTCCAGGCATCTCCGTACAGGGAAGGCTGGCTGTGCCACACGGTCCCCCAGACCACTGGCTGCCCTTTGCCCTGCCCCCCGTCACCAGACCCATCTCCTGGCCGCATCCTTGCTCAGTCCGTCCTCCCCTGTGATACCCAGGTGGGGCTGCCCTGGGTGGGAGTGGACTCTCTCCTTGGGACTGGAAAATCACTCTGGGACAGGGGCTTCGGCCAGGAGGTTTGGGTGGGGACCGAGGCAAGGTGGAGAAGCCTGTCGCCAGAACAGGCTGGCTACCAGGGAACTTCATATCCCCTCCCTGAGCCACAGAGATGAGAGCAGACTCATACCTGGATGGCAGCCAACTCTGTCTGGGTGGACGTGGCCTGCCTTTCTCCAGCCCCGGCCCCTGCAGACATGAAGTCGGATTTCCCTGTGGCCCACCAGCACCGGAGTGGCCTTTTCATGGGTAGCAGAGCAGGGCGGCAGGGGCTGATCTGGGGCAGGGTGGGGGTGGAAAGGGGCGGCCAGGCAGGACTCTGATGCCTGGGCCAAGATGTGGGCACCGATAGAATGTTTCCTCTGGAGCCGGCCAGCCTGGCCAAAGGCTCCACCAAGAGCCTCCGCAAATAGCATCTGGCAAGCGGTGAGGGAGCAGTGAGGACAGAGTCAGGGGAAGTCCCAGGACCCTGGGGCTGCGGGGAGCCCGGGCCCACGGCCCGTCCTACCAAACACTGACCAGCTTCACCGAGTGCCAACTCGGGCGGCTGGAGCCAAACTCTGGCTGTCGCCCCAGACCCCGTATTTGTGCAGGGAGCGTGGTGCCAGGGGGAGAGGAGCCGGGCGTGGTCCTGCAGCTACTGTTTACTCTCCAGCGTGACCCCGGGCAAGAGACGTGACTCCCCCCCCACCCCAAACCCGCCCCCATCTGCATTTTGGAAATAACGCCAGCTGTCTCAAAAAAGGTGGTCGTATGGATTAGATCATCTGAGACAGTTTAAAACGCCTCAAGGAGCCACCGCTGACGTCTGGGGAAGGAGCCTGCCCCCGTTGGGACCTTAGAGCTGGGAGTGGCTGAACACCGGGGGCTGGGGTGCTCACTCACGTCCTCCTCGCTCCCCAGGTCTCGGACGGTGCCTTCCTGGGGGTGACCACGCTGAAACACATTCACTTGGAAAACAACCGCCTGACGCAGCTGCCCTCCAACTTCCCCTTTGACAGCCTGGAGACCCTCACCCTCACCAACAATCCGTGGAAATGCACCTGCCAGCTCCGGGGTCTTCGGAGGTGAGAACACCCCCATGCTGCCCCCCGCGACCTGCCCTCGTGATGGAGAGGAGGCACACTGGCCCTGCGCTAAGGCATCTGGGGCATGTGTCCTAGATCTGCTACCTAATAGGTGTGGACCCAAGGAGTCTGTAAAATGAAGATGACGCTTCCGGGCTATGCTAGAGATAAGCGGATCTTGGCCTCTGGGCTCATTGCCCACCCCCGACGCACACACACCCTGCCATCTCCCGCCCAATCCCAATGACTCTCTGTCTCTCTAGGTGGCTGGAAGCCAAGACTTCCCGCCCTGATGCCACTTGTGCCTCACCCGCCAAGTTCAAAGGCCAGCATATCCGTGACACCGACGCCTTCCGCGGCTGCAAGTTCCCCACCAAGAGATCCAAGAAAGCCGGCCGCCACTGAACAGGTGGGAGACGAGTGGGCAGCTCCCCTATTCCCCTCTCTGGAGATTCTAGCAAGTGAGGGGGGGGATCCCAGGGTACTCTGTCCCCACAGAGGGGCATGCATACTCTCCGTTCGTGCAGGGAGAGGAGGGGAGGGCTGGGGCTCCCCTCTAAAGGGGAAAACGACGCTGCCTGGGTCCCCCCCCCCCCATTCTCTGCAAGCCTTGCCTAGGCCATAGGGCTCCTGACACCCAGCCTTGCCTCACTGCAGGTCCTGACCCAGCCGGTCCTGGCGACCGGCCTCTTCCTTCAGCCGGAGAAACTACTGACCTTCCCACCTCTGACCCCCACCTTCTCCCCACAGCCTCTGCTGATGCACAGAGCTGTCCAAACCTAGACACGTCCTGGCGGGGGGCCTCGGGCACTCCAGCACGAACCCGGCTCCCCCCGGCGGTGAGAGCTCCATCAGGCCTGGCCCCACCGCCACGGCTCCTCTCAAAGAAGCTATTGCCAAGACCCCAAGTCCCTCAGAACCAGAACAGGGGGGCCATCGGGATGGCCCCCCCTCCTTCCCGAATCCTCCTTCCCTTTGCTCCCCTTACCGTGCCGTTTGGAAACAAATACCAGATCTTTGCCCCACCCCTTTCTTCCAGAAAGGGCCCAAGTTCGCCAGCCCCCTGCCTGCCAGGACACTCTAGGGAGACACTGGTGCTTTGCCGCATACCCTCCCGTGCTGCCCTCCCCTTCCAGATTTCCGTAAATATAAATGTATGTATGTGTAATATTTACTCCTCTGTCACCTGTTCCTTTGACCCACCAGCTGTTGGCAAGGTCAGGCTGCGTTTTCACACATCTGCTTTTCAGAATGAGGGCCCACCGAGAGGGTCTTCCTTGGAGATCTGGCCTGAGCTCGTCCCCACAGACACCAGTCTGTTCTCCCCCCAGGCCTGGCCTGCCCCCTGCCCGCAGCCCCAGCCGAGCCACCACTCACCACCAGCTCCTTCATGTGCAGCTTGTCAATGATGGCTCGGATCAGCTCTGGGGGTGCCGGGGACCCAGCAATCACGCCTGAATCAGAGAGACGACTGACACAGCTCCCTGCTTCTCCGGGCGCGGCAGACCCCCTTCACCTATAGCTCCTTCTAGAGAACATCATTCCCCTCTCGCCCTTGACCCTGGACTTGTTTCTCCACCTGGCGGCTGGCCTTGGGCTGGTGTCCAGGGATGCTGGGGATTTGCCTCCCTCCCACCCACTTTTCTGCAGGGTCTTGTTGCCTCCTAAATATCTAGCTCACCAGGTCAGCGCTGGCCTGGCTACCCTGGGTCCTACCCCACCTCCACACATGGACGAGATGTCATAACTGGAGAAGTCTGGCTGGTTCAGAATGTCCACAAACATCGTGGGGGTGCCATACAGGAGGGAGCCTCTGTATAAGGTGGGGTGGGGGGAGGCAGAGTCTCAAAATCAGGCTTGGAAGTGGAAGGGGACTCTTCTCCCCCACCCCACCCTGAACCCCCAGGAAGGGCTGAGGCCATATATGTGGGAAGCGGGAAGGAGAAGCTCTCTGGAGGCAGGAGGCAGAAACTGGGGGTCCCCCACTCCCCCTGTCTCCATCTCTCAGGGCTGAAGGGAGGAGACGGCTCAGAAAGGGATCGGGGTCCAGGACTGAGGAATGGGAGGGTCTCACCAGCCCCTGGGGGGCTGCCCACTGATGCCCACCTCTCTTTGCTGATGGCCTCTAGCGCCTTCTTGCCATCAAAGACCGGACAGGGTAGGATGAGGGTGGCACCGTGCATTATGCTCACCATTGTGCCACCCACAGAGCCCAGGCAGTGGTACAGGGGGCTGGGCAGGACGATCCGCAAGTTCTCTGCCGTCTGGAGCCGGAGGTAGGAGGCTGGTTCTACCCTGGAGCCAGAAGCCCCTCCCCTCCCCCAGCCAGCAGGGGGAGCCCAGCAAGCCCCCCCTACCCGCCCCCCACCCTGCAGGGCCTGCGCTAGCCCCCTCACCTTCAGGTGCAGCCTCAGCCGATCCCCTATCATATTGGAGTTGTTGACAATGTTGTAGTGGGAGAGGGTGGCCCCCTTGGGGCTGCCTGTCGTTCCCTGATAAAGCAAGCAGGTGACGCTTGGCCTCTTGCTCCCCATGTCCTTCCCACCCTGGGCCACCATGTGGGAGAGCACCGGACCGGGAGTCAGGAGACGGGGACCAGGGCCCCTGATCCAGTCATTCACAGGACACGTGTTCACAAAGGTTTACCGCGTGCCTGCACAGTGCCAGCTGTGAGGGTCCAGCAACGTGGGAGCTGAGGTGTCTGTCCTTAGGCCCCTCACAAAGTGGCCCAGAGAACCGTGGCCCACCAGCAGATCCCCTCTCTGAGCCTCAGTTTCCCCATCTACTAAATAAGGAGGCAGATCTGTCAGCTCTTGCCTGGCCCAGGGCCTCTGCCTCCGTGTGAGGATGAGGGGGCCAGGGGACGGGGGCACGTGACAAGGACACCAGGTGGCGGTGTTTCCCAGGGCAGAGAGGACAGCTGGGCCTGACCTTGGAGAAGGGTGTCCGTACCCTGGACCTCCTCTGTCATCTCACTCTTGGGGAAGGGTCACAGGGGCGGACAGGGGTTAGCAGGCCAGCCGGGGCTCGGGGCCTGGAGGCCGTGGCCCTACCGAGGTGAACTGGATGTTGATGGGGTCGCGGCAAGACAGGAACTGCTGGCTGTACCGGAGCTGGGCCAGATGCTTCTTTGTGCCCCCAGCTGCCACCACCTCATCAAGGAGCAGGGTCCCCGGGAGAGGGTCATCCACCGAGATGACTGTGGTCAGGGCTGGCAGCCTGTGGGTAGGGAGGGCAGTGAGGATCAGGGGCTGAGGGAAGGCCTAGGGGGACCCCAGCCTCATCCCTAGGGGGGGAGGGGGATCGGGGATGGGGGGCCAGGGGGCCACACCATGTGCCCTTCCCAGGGTGGGAACCCCCACCTCTGACTCTTCAGGGCCCCTGGCCGGGCTGTCTCCAACTCTGGGCAGATCTGCTTCAGGATATTGTAGTACTGCTGGGTCTTGAACTGCTTGGGGAATGTGACGGCTTTGCAGCTCACCTGCAGAGGGGGAGCCCCCCGCCCCCGGTCAGCAGGGGACTCCAGGCAGGGCTCCGGGCTCCTTCTCACTCACAGTAACTTTCTCCTCCACATACCACCACCCCGACACACACAGGTGCCACACGCATGCCAGCTCACACGCAGAGCACCCCCAACACACGTGGGCGGATGCCAGGACACGCCCATCAGCTGGTGCGTGCGGAACGGCCCTGACACACACACACACACACGTGCCACCTTGACACACACACCGGCCTCGTGTCTGACCAACCACCCTCTCCTCCCCCCGCCCCCACAGCCTCTGGGGGTCATACACCTGTGAGTGTCCCCCTTGCCCCCCCATCACTCCCCCTGGCTGGCTGGCCAGGCCCCCGCTCCCCTGGGAGCGGGCTCTACCTTCTTGAGGGCATACTCCAACTCCGTAGGCTGGTAAGCTGGGTTCACAGACACCTAGTGGAGACAGCGAGGGTACGTCAGTGAGCACCTGGGCCAGACCCTGTCCCTCTCACTGCCTCTCCACTCTCAGGAGGCACAGAAAGACCATGTCGTCAGGGGCTGTGCCCCACACTTCCGGGCTTCGGAAGAAAGCACTCCTCGGTCTGAAACCAGTCAGGCACCGGTTTGGTTTGGGGGCCACGGAACTGGGGGATGCCCCATGAGTTGTGTACCCCCCCTACATACCCAGTTGTGCCAGGCAAGCCCCTGCTCACCAGAATGATGCCCGCCTGTGCCGTGGCCAGCTGCATGAGCACCCACGCGTAGGAGTTGGGTCCCCACATGCCCAGCCGGTCGCCCTTGTTGAGGCCGATACTCAGGAGCCCAGAGGCGGCTTTGTCCACCTGATGGAAACAGAACACAAAGTGTGAGACACAGGCGAACAGGAAGGCGCCCTGACTCCCAATCAGCCCCGGGCCCAGCGGTTCTCACCAGCACCTGGAAACAAGGGACAGACAGATTCCCCGGCCTCAGTGGGCCTGGATGGGGCCTGGGGATATGCCTAGTGAACAAGCCCGGGAGTGAGTGATGCAGGAGACATCAGGCCCCTTCCACCGCAGCCCTGTGCCCTTCTGCCATCCCTCGGGGTTCTCAGGCAGCCCCCCTCACTCTGCCCCGCAGACGGGCCCTGCCCTCGGAGCTCCACCCAGCCAGGGCAGCCCGCAGCCTGGCACCCGCTGACGTCAAGGGTTCAAGATCAGGACCCACCTCCTCCTTGAGCTGGGCAAAGGTCAACCTGACATTCTCCTGGGGGATGACCAAGGCCTCCCGATCAGGGACCCTCTGTGCTATGGCTTCCAGGCACTGCCCCACAGTCTTGTTGATGAGACGCTGTCTCGTGAGGCCCTGGATGTAGCTGAGGCCCCCGACGGGCAGGGGGATGGTGCGATCTGCGTCTCCGGAGCTGTGAGGACAGAGGCGAGGGCTCCGCTGTGCCAGGCCAGACCGTTCCGGCTCAGGGGGCTGGCACACCCGGCCGGGGGGTGGGCTGCCCACAGCATGGCCACATGCCTGACCTTGCCCCGTCCCTAGGAACCGTGACCCAGCAGAAAGGCTCAGTTATTCTGTAACTCTACGGCTGTAAGGAAAATCTATTGGGTGCCCAGGTGGTTGGTTTAATGCCCAAGTCTTGGCTTTGGCTCAGGTCACAATCCAACGGTTTGTAGGTTTGAACTGCTTGTGTTCCCTCTCTCTCTCTCTCTCTCTCCCTCTCTCAAAATAAATACAATTTAAAAAATCTGTTAATGATTTCCAAAACAAAAGCAAAAAGGGCTCCCAGAGTTAAAAGTGTCACACAGTCAGCTGAGGTCAGCACGTGGTCACCTGCTGGGTGACAGAGGCCAGGCTCCAGCCAAGGCCTCGGTGGGAGTGTAACAGTTCTCAGACCCTGTTCCCATCAGAGAGGGTGTGGCATGGGGCCTGAGGGCCAACGTCGACCATTCGGTGCTAAAAAGAACATGCGTCCCTTCTGTTGATTGACTGCTTGGGTCTTGTTAGGGGAGAGTCTGTGGGAAGGACACGGTATGCAGGGCAGAGGGGAGCTGCACTGGGTTTCCCTATAAATGGGAGAGGAGGCCGCTGCCGTCTCGCAGGAGGGTGGGTCGCGAGGCAGGCGGACCGGGAAACTGCGGGGACCCAGCTCCGTGGGGAGCAAGTGAACACCAGGCTGGGATTGGCGGTCCGAGGGCTCGTCCCGGGTATGCCGCTGGCTGGGCGGGCGGCTGCCTCAGACACCTGTGGTGTCCCCCGTCCCCTGCACGGAGCATCTCTGCTTTTAGCTACAGGGACAGTTCCCTGGGATCCTGCCCGCTCAGGGACTTCAGTCCTCTCCCGTTCTGCAGCCGGACAGAGCTGGGAGGCATCTGTACCTTCTCAGACATCCTGGGGGGTACAGCCCTTGTTGCCTTGGCTGTGACTTCAATATAACCCTCTATGCCAGCTTCTCTTCCCGCCTCTTCCTCCTCACTACTGCCTCTTGGCCTTACAAAGCACCTGCAGGCCTTGTTCTTGGGGGCATCAAGTAAAGACACAGGATTTTTCCTCTCTGGGCCTCAGTTTCCCCACCTAGGAGGAGTTTGAGGACTGGATGGGTGGCTATATTCTCAAGTGAAAGGGAATATTATCTCAACGACCTGGTCAATCTTATCAAAGGTTGATGGCCAGCCACCTCGGCCAGGTGGTTCCCGCAGGTGCACCGGGGGCAGAAAACAGCCCCTACAGCAGGGGCTGTAAGGTCCTTTGAGGCCCCATACCCTACTATCCATAGGCTGACAAACCTAAAAAACTGTTGAGAGGGCTCCCAGTGGCCACTGTGACACCCCTCAAAAGGGATTACACACCCCAAACCCCTAGCCCGCAGGCAAGCAGCGGAGGGCGTGGATTTTTGCCCACTGGGAAGCAAGTATGCTTTTTTTTCTTCCTTTGGGTTTGCCAAAGATGTGGAGAACCTGCTTAAGAGGAAAATGAACAGGGGAGCCTGGGTGGCTCAGTCGGTTAAGTGTCCGACTTCGGCTCAGGTCACAATCTCACAGTTCGTGGGTTTGAGCCCCACATCAGCTTCTATGCTGACAGCTCAGTGCCTGGAGCCTGCTTCGGATTCTGTGTCTCCTTCTCTCTCTGCCCATCCTCAACTCATGCCCTGTCTCCCTCTGTCTCAAAAATAAATAAACTATATAAAAATTTAAAAAAAAAAAGAAGAAAACAAACACCGGGTGAAGTAGGGAGACAAAGACAGGCAGAGACAGGAAGACACGGTAACAAACTTCATCTTGAGGTTCTAAATCCCTAGGTCCAGCCACAGGTGATGTCTGCCTTCCTCTGGACTTTTCACTGTCAAAAGCCAATACATTTGTTCTTTAAATTTAAGCCAGTTTTGTGTGTGTGTGTGTGGGTGGCAGTGGGGGGGAGGAATGCCAAATTCCACCTGCAACAAGGAAGAAGTTGGGGGCGCCTGGGTGGCTTAGTCGGTTAAGCGTCCGACTTTCGCTTAGGTCATGATCTCGCGGTTCGTGGGTTCGAGCCCCGCGTCGGGCTCTGTGCTCACCGCCAGCTCGGAGCCTGGAACCTGTTTCAGTCTGTGACTCCCTCTCTCTCTGACCCTCCCCTGCTCACGCTGTCTCTCTCTCTCTCTCTCTCTCTCCTAGAAATAAATAAAAATATTAAAAAAATATATATTATAAAAAAAAACAAGGAAGAAGTTGGAGGACATCATGCTAAGTGAAATAAGCCACCTGCAAGAAGACAAATACAGCGTGATCTCACTTGTATGTGGACTCTTATAAATGAGCAAACAAACCAAAATAAATGTAAGCCGGTTCGGTGGGTTTTCACGTTCGGTGGGTAACCAGTGCCTTTGAAGGCCTGGCAGGCAGCCTCCCACAGTCCAGCTACAGGATCAGGAGGCCGCCAGGGGACACTCTCAGGCACTTTAAAGGTTCTGTTGTCAATAAAAGATGACAACAGGCTTCCTCTTCTCCTCACAGTTGACCACTGTCCTTGGTTCAGAACCTGGGTTTCTACTCATTCAACCATGGATTTCAGACCAGAGAGTAGCCTCCTGGAAATTCTAGTTGGGAAATCAACAGGTTGGTTTATGTGCAAACCCCTCCCCCCAAAAAAAGCAGGGGCACCTTGGTGGCTCAACTGGTTAAGCATCTGACTTCGGCCTGGTCGTGATCTTGCAATTTGTGAGTTCAGGCCCGGGTTGGGCCCTGTGCTGACAGTTCAGAACCTAGAGCCTGCTTCGGATTCTGTGTCTCCCTCTCTCTCCATTCCTCCCTCGCTCACACTCTGCCTCTGTCTCTCAAAAATAAATAAACATTTTAAAAATGGGGGAAAAATGAGAAAAATCAATTTCACTTGCCACAGGTTATATCCCTTATCTTCACAGCAGCACTGATAGATGCTGTGACAAGGCCCCCAGTAGGTCCTTGTCCTCAAGAAACCACCCTCGGGGTGTTTAGTTGGCCATGGCCATGTGGAGTAGAGACCACATTCCCAAGTTTCCCTTGCAGGTGGTCTGGCCCAAAGGTGAAGGTGTGGTCAGTGCGATTTAAAGAGAGGTACTGGGCACAACTTCCCTTAAAGGGGCATCTTCTCTTCTCCTTTCCCCTTGGTTGGCAGAGCCAACAAGGCTGGAGCCTTGACAGCAGGGTGCACGGTGCCACCGAGCCACCATGGGGTGGCTGTCACGCAGAACGCAGGAAAAGAACCTCCCATCTCCTCAGAGCCAAGGTGAGAGTGGGTGTCTCTGACATACACTACACAAATCCTAAAATGTACAGGTAGGAAGCATGAACTGCCATCCCATAGGTAAAGAGAGTGGAGTGCACAGAGCCCAAGTGGCCCTCTCGGCTGGTAAGTAGCTGAATCTACAGCAGAGAAGCCAGTGAAGCCGCCTCCGTGTACACAAATCCGGGAGGAAGGAGCGGGTGGGCAATGTATGCAGGTGCCCCTCCAGACTGTCTAATCTCCATTTTGTTTTTTCCACAACTGTTGACTCATGGAACTCAGGAAACTGGGACTGGAGCAGGGCAGAACGGATGTGGAAACAGGTGGCTCCTTCAAAGGACTTAAGACTTTTAGAAACTCGTGTGAATGCAGTTTGCTCATAAAGGTAAGATCCGCCCATCATTTCGAAATTCCAAGCGCAGACAGAATTGATTCTTCTCCCCTCCTTCCTCGAACACACCCCAAAGGCCTTGGGCAGAAAGGGGCAGCCACTTCTTTTTCTATTACTCTTTTTTCTTTAAGTAGGGTCCACACCCAACGTGGAGCCCAACACAGGACTTGAACTCACAATCCTGAGATCAAGACCTGAGCTGAGATCCAGAGTAGGACACAAAACCAACTGAGCCCCCTAGGCACTCCTTTTTCTGTTCTTTTTTTTTTTTTTTTTTTAATGTTTATTTATTCTTGAGAGAGAGACAGAGCATGAGCAAGGGAGGGGCAGAGAGAGAGGGAGACACAGAATCCGAGGCAGGCTCTAGGCTCCAAGCTGTAAGCAGAGAGCACGACGTGGGGCTCAAAGGCACAAACTGTGTGATCATGACCTCAGCCGATGTTGGACACTCAACCGACTGAGCCACCCAGGTGCCCCCCTTTTGCAGTTCTTAAACACAGTGGCAGACATTCCATCTACATCTGAAAAAGACAATAGAGATTTGGTTTGAGGAAAAGTTGTGGGTTTTGTTTGTTATTTATATTACCTTTTTAACATTTTAATTTATTTTTAAGAGACAGAGAGAGTGTGAGCGAGGGAGGGGTAGAGACAGAGGGAGACACAGAATCTGAAGCAGGCTCCTAACTCAAGCTACCAGTGCAGAGCCAGATGCGGGGCTCGAACCCACGAACCATGAAATTATGACCTGAGCCACCAGATGCTTAACAGACTGAGCCACCCAGGCACCTCTGCTATTACTATTTTTAACATTGGGTGGGAAGCTTAAAGCTTAATAAGCCAGCAGTTCCTGTGGCTCCCAATTCAAAGAACTAAAGTCCAGTAGTCTACCCCCCGCCCCCCATCTGCAGTGACCCATGGCTAAGCAGAGGATCCTCCTCCTGACATATTTTCAGAAGGTCAGTAGTAGTGTCTCATGCTTCATCCCATCATGTAGGCATGTTATCATCTCTCATCATCACAAGAATGGTGGGAACAGAGAGAGACCATCCACATAATTTTTATTACAGTATATATTATAATTGTTCTTTTATTATTGTTGTTGATCTGTTACGTGCCTAACTTGTAAATTAAACCTTTCCATAGGTATATCTGCATAGGAAAAAAACTTTGTATATATAGGTTTTGGTGCTAGCTGTGGTTTTAGGTATCCACTGAGGGACTTGGAACATATTTCCACGTAGATAAGGAGAGACTACTGTAAATATTTAGTGAGGCCTTCAGCTCCTTGGATTGGGCGTCATAAAGCACATACATTAGCCAGGTAGGAGCTGTGAAGAACCGGAGACAAAACCCCACCTAAAGGTGCCCCTGGAGAGTTGGCACTTGAAAATTCAGGTGAGAAGTCAGGAAACAAGGATTTTTCTTTTAATTTTTTTTTAATGCTTATTTTTTGGAGAGACAGAGTGTGATCAGGGGAGGGGTAAAGAGAAAGGAAGACACAGATTCCAAGCAGGCTCCAGGTTCTGAGCTGTCAGCACAGAGACCGACATGGGGCTCGAACTCACGGACCACGAGATCATGACCTGAGCCAAAGTCAGATGCTTAACTGACTGAACCACCCAGGCACCCTGAGGATTTTTCTTTTAAAGAATTCTCTTGACCTTTTATTGCTGGCAACTAATGTGTTCACTGTTTTATCCCCAAGTGCCTCCTGGTGCCTGGAACATAAGAGGTGTTCAACGGAATGACCGAATGAGTGAATTATAAATCATGCTCATAACAACCCAATGAACAAAATGAGTGAAGGATTTGCATGGACGTTTTACCAAAGAAGATACTCGGTCAACAAGCACATGAAATGTGAACAAAAGCCGTGGTGAGCTACCACGTTACACACACTAGGAAGGCGAGAATCAAACAACAACAAAAAAATAACAAGTGTCGGCAAGCATGTGGAGACACTAGAAGCCTTGTGCACGGCTGGTGGGAATGTAAAATGGTGCAGCCAAGCTGCAAACCAGTTTGGTGCTTCCCCCAAAAGTTAAACGCAGCGTTAGCATATGACCCAGCAATTCCACTCCTAGGTATCTACCCAGAAGAATTAAAAACAGCAACTCAAACAAATACTTGTACGTAAATGTTCATAGCAGCACTAGTCACAACAGTCAAGGATAAAACAACCCATTGGCTCCAGCAATGGGAAGAATGGGTAAACGGAATGTGAACTCTCCGTACAATGAAATGTTATTTGGCCATGAAAAGGGAACGTATTGTAGCCACTACAACATGGATGAACATTGAAAATATTATAGTAAGCAAAAAAGGCAGGAAACAGAAAGCCACATATCGTACAAGTCTGCACCTATGAGATGTTGAGGAGAGGCAAATCTAGAGAGACAGAGAGTAGATTCAGTGGCTGCTTAGGGCTGAGGGGATGGAAGGGTACGAAGGTGATAGCAAAGGGCATGGGGTTTCTCTTTGAGGAGAGGGAAATGTTCTAGAATTGATTGTGGTTTGGTTGCACATATTCATGACTACACTAAAAACTATGGAATTGTACACTTTAAAAAGCAACGTAGATAATCCCATTCCTAAGTACATGTTCAACAGAATTCATGCGTGTGCTCACCAAACGACATGTACGAGGATGTTTGCATTACCCCCAATATGCAACCTACCAAAATACCCACTGACAGTAGAACAGATAAATAAATAGTGATATATTATTTGCAACGTTATATAGTTATGATAGCAAATGAGTTGGGAGTGTACCCAATAAGATGAATGAAATTCATATAAAAAACTTAACGAAGCTGGATAGAAAAAGGTGTATACTGTCTGATTCCATGTTTTGTTTTTTTTAAAGTTTATTTACTTATTTTGGGAGAGAGAGGGAGAGAAAGAATCCCACGCAGGCTCTACACTGTCAGCACAGTGCCCGAGTAGGGACTTGAACTCAAGAACTGTGAAATCACAACCTGAGCTGAAATCAAGAGTTGGATGCTTAACCGACTGAACCACCCAGGGGCCCCGGGTTCCATGTATGTGCACAAAACAGGCAAAGCTAATCTAAGCTGCTGGGAAACAAGAAAGTGGCCACATGGGTGCTGGTTATATGGGTGTGTACAGTTCATTGAAAATTAGCTAAAGGGAGTGCTTCAAATACGTGTACTTTTCTGAATCTGCCGTATACTTCAATACAAAGTTTAAAGGAAAGCTCTCCTAGGGCTCAAGCTAGTGTTGCTATACTCGTGATTCATGAACTACATCTAGTGACAGACTGTGGCATCTATTTACCATTTTGTCCTAAAAATAAAGGCAGCACATGCAAAATCCATCCATGCATTAATAGATAGTGCTG
Source organism: Hyaena hyaena (assembly GCF_003009895.1). Lineage (NCBI taxonomy): Eukaryota > Metazoa > Chordata > Mammalia > Carnivora > Hyaenidae > Hyaena > Hyaena hyaena. Next base: position 4,375,667 of record NW_024080661.1, on the reverse strand, counting down.
GGCCAGCCAGGGGGACACATTTGTTTGTGATCTCTGTTCTAGAAGCTACTCAAGCAAATAAAGAATCTCCATTTTGAATGTGGCAGGATCTTCCTTCCCGGGAGCCTCAGGAGATGGTAAAGCTGTGTCCCCTGGGCAATTCTTGGTAACCTGGGGGCTACTGCGCCAACCGCCCCGTGTCATGCATGGACGCACAGAGCAGCTCGGGACACACTGCTCGTGGCTCAGAACGTGGCTCACTGCATGCGAAGCTGTGGTCCGAGAGGCAGCCCCCAACGGGAATTGTGCTCCAGCCGGAAGTCAGAACCACGGGATCACCATCTGCTTTTATAATGTCAGTTCCAGGAACTTATGGAGAAGACTTTAATGACAAGGTGGGAGTGTGAGGGTTCTGATTCACGGAAGAGGTGGGTGCTGTCCATGGGGAAGGGCAGAGGTGGGTAAATCTCCCGCAGGGGGGGCGACCCGAAGGCAGGAAGAGAATGTTGAGCATCCCCCCGTGCAAGGCTGTCATGCGGGGAACCGGGCGGGGGGGGGGTGGTTCCCGGGGAAATCATCCCAAGTGCTTGGGTCCTTGTCGTACAAATGGAGAAACTCCAAGGGAGAGCTTAAGCACCTGGTCCAGATGCTGCAGGAAAAGTGGATGAAAATGGCCTCATCATTCGCTCGCAAAGAGCTTTCCACAAAAAACAGACCAAGTGGTGTTGACACACGAAACACAACGGGCCACAGACTCCAGCAAGAAGGATGACAAATGGCGGGTACGCGTAAGGAAAGCTGTCCACCTCACAAGTCTGGGCAAAACAACCGGGAGGCATTTGTTTCCCAGGAGATCAGCAAAGGCGGAACATACTGATATTACAGCGTCTGCAACTTATTTTCAAGCAGTGGCAAAAATTGTGAGGTGGTGTGTGTGTGTGCTGTGTGGCGTGGTGTGGTACACCACGTGCGTGTATTTGCAATGACAGGTGTGGACGAAGAGACATACTCTCTGACACTTTAGCATCTGGTATTTCAAATTCAGTCCTTTCGGTCATCCATCTAGATTATTATACCACCGGGCCCAAAAAGCTGTTATTCCAAAAATTATATATATATACACTGAAAGTAATTCAATCTGTCTGATTCTGTGATACATGAAAAGCCATTACAGGGGGAAATATAACAAATCAACAATCCGCTGCCCAAACCAATGATTGTGGTCTTTCTAGAGGCATTGAAGTCTGATTTCAAAATTCCACGCAAGGTATTCTTGTCAAAGAGTGCCCATAGGCAATGCTGGAAAGCATTCCCAGCTAAAGGAGAGCTCCCTGCAGCTAAATGGGAGCTCAGGGTATCCCTGGATACCCAGTTTGCGGTATCTCGGCTTCATGCGGTCAGTATGTGAGCTTATCCCAGGATAAGGAGGAGGAGAACTCGACAGAGAGCCCGTGGATTATAGCACGCCCTCAATATTGCCTAAATAAAGCTCCCCAATTAGAGAAGATTAGTAACATGACTCTTAATCTCAGCATAAAAACAAGAACGACTGATAGTACAGATTGTTGGCAAGGATGTGAAGAAATGGACCAACGTGTAGATTGGTACAAGACTTTGACAGAGAAGTAAGGACAGCAGCAATAATGTGGCTTATGCCCCAGGACCCCTGCCCCCCAGCCCCCTAGAGCCAGAACTTCCTGGAAATTAAAGAGGGAGGCTGATTGCAAATTAAGATATTTATATGTTGGCGTGCTTGGGTGGCTCCGCTGGTTAAGTGTCTGACTTTTGATTTTGGTTCAGGTCATGATCTCATGGTTGGTGAGATCGAGTCCCATGATGGGTTTTGTGCTGACAGGGTGGAGCCTGCTTAGGATTCTGTCTCTCTCTCTCTCTGCCCCTCCCCCGCTCCCCCCCAATAAATAAATAAACTAAAAAAAAAAAAAAAAAGAAGCATTTATATATCAGCATCTCTGGCAAACAGCGTAAGAAATCTCATAAGAAAAGGACCTGAATCTTCATACATCCAGCAATTCCCATGTAGCAAATTCCTTTCTTACATTAATATTCAATTTGTATTACATTTGGTTTTTATAATTTTGCATGTTTTTATAAAGACGGCGCCCAAGGTTGTATCAACTTCAGAACCCCCAAAATCTGTATCCCTTCTGATTTCATAATATCTGTTAACATCTGAATATGCATACCCTCTGGCCAGCCATTCTACTTTTAGAAATCTATCCTAAAAAACAAGCAACAACAACAACAAAAAACCTAGCAAATACCTAAAGGTATGATTAATTGCTGCTTAGCAAAGAATTGAGAAAAACACTTTATTTCTGTAAGTAAGGGGTTAGATCAGTATATTATAGGGCACCTGTATAATGGAAACCTATGCCATTAAAAAAAAATAAAGACCCTCTATATTGAATGATATGGAAAATGTCTAATACATTTTAGGTGAAAAAGCACATTTCAGAATAATGAGAACTGACGTTTACTGATGTGCCCTCATGCCGATTCTCTCCTAAATACTCCATATGCTTGCTCTCCTATGATCTTTTTAAAAAATTTTTTAATGTTTATTTATTTTTGAGAAAGAGAGACAGAGCATGAATGGGGGAGGGGCAGAGACAGAGAGGGAGACACAGAATCTGAAGCAGGCTCCAGGCCCCAAGCTGTCAGCACAGAGCCCGACGCGGGGCTCGAACTCGGAAACAGTGAGATCATGACCTGAGCCGAAGTCGGATGGATGCTCAACCAACTGAGCCACCCAGGTGCCCCTGATCCTTTGTGATCTTCTTAGCCACTCCCTGACCAAGATACATCCCCACTTTCACATGAGAATGAAGCCCAAAGAAACGCAATGAGTAGCCAAGCTGGGATTCAAACCCAGGACTTCCAAGTCCTCCATATAATACAAAGTGAATCTCTGTAGAACCTTATGGCTAAAAGTGGGCTTCCACATATGTGTTAGATGAACATAAGTCTTGGACCATCAATAACAAGGATTATTCTTTTTTATTAATGAACAAGAAAGAGGTTGATTTTCTTATGGCTCCAAATCTGCAGAGGGGCAACTATGGCCCCTACCTGCGTGTATTGCTCTCTAAACTGCAGCCCATCCACAGCCTCCTCAGGGAGCAGCAAACCTGAGGCTGATGGGGCCCTGTGAGTGCCACTGACTCATTGAGAATTATCTCCACTCGGCCCCCTACCTCCCAGGCCTTCAGCACACACTGGTCCTTTTCCGTGATTTACTTGCGGAAACTGATTTACCTTCACTGCCTCTGATCTCACACTCCCATTCTCGCGTTTCAACTCACCTCTCCTGGCCCCAACCACAGTGGCTTTGCCCCATAACTGCCTAGCCAGTTCCCCGATTACCCCAAGATGGAAAGCCTCATGCTCCAGGGGTGGCCCTGTCCAGTCCAACCTGGCCTTCCAGCACAACTCAGACAGAAAACAGAGGCTGGCTGGTTGGGGGGGGGGGGGGGGGGGTTTCCCGNGCCAGTTCCCCGATTACCCCAAGATGGAAAGCCTCATGCTCCAGGGGTGGCCCTGTCCAGTCCAACCTGGCCTTCCAGCACAACTCAGACAGGGGGGGGGGGGGGGGGGGGGGGGGGGGGGGGGGGCGGGGGGTTTCCCGTGGCATTCTGGACATTACAAGGCTAGCAACTAAAGTCTGAGCTAGAGGCCACAATGGGCGCGAAGCATCACACAGTCCTGACAGGGGCAGACCAGGGCCCGGGGGTGTCCAGGGAGGTGGGGACCATCACGACACCTGGGAAAACAGGTCTGTAGTGTCTGCTTGGATTCAAAACTCTTTTGCCTCTTGCTGCATGTTATCTGCTGGGAAGAGGTGCTTGGGAAGGGAGCCAGGGACTTGCAGGTGGATCCTGCCCTTGCTGGGGGCTGAATGACACAGGACAAAGCTCTTAATCCTTTCAGAAGCCACCAGGCAGGGAGGGTGGTTAGATGTGAGGGCTCGAAGGAACTGCAGGAATACACCCTATGCTGACGCAGGCCACTGCCTCCTGGGCAAGGCGCCACGCCAGCCACCAGCCAGAAGGCTTTAGAAACGAAATTGAAAGCAATGGCCTGTTTTGGTTCCAAGTCATGGACTGGCCTCTGCCCTTCCCCCGCCACAGGCATTTGATGCCAGGCCGGCTGGTCCCTGGGCCCTAAGAAAAACATAAATCATCAACAAAGCTAAAAGCCAGGAAACTGCCTGGGTTTACAAATTTCATCTGATACGTAAGAGACCAAGGATTCGTATTTAGCTTGTATTTAAAACTCGTGCATCAATAAGGACAAGTAATCCAACGTAATAAATGGGCAAAGATTATGAATAGAGATTCACAGAAGACATTTCAAAAGAGCCCAATCTCTCTGCTAATCAAGGAAATGGCCATTCGGACCACAGCGAGATAGGCTTGGGTCCTTTCCGGAGGGGCAAACATTTCAATGTCTGTTAGGCGACGCTAAGCGTTTGCAAGGGGGTGTGCACATGGGACTCGGGGTTTCTTCTGGCGGTCGCGGCGGCAAAGCCTCGCCAGGGCAATTTCCAGAAAAGCTGGAAGTGTTCACCCTTTAATATAGCAATATGCACTGTTAGAGACACAGTTAGAAAGTGGAAAAAGAATAATCGAGATCTATAGTGTCTGTGTAAATACACCTTAGAAACCTACTGTTGAGAGAATAAAGGAATGGCACTCTGGTACAGCTCATGCTGAAATTATAAAAGCCTAAGTACTGTTTATGAAACCAAAAAATAGGAGAACTGGAAGCACTGATTGCTTGCTTGACACGATTCGAAGTGCTTTCCAAGGGATACGATATACTGTCTATGGATTCAGAGACATATTAAAAGCAAAAAACACATTCTGACATGACATGCATTAAATTTGTGGCTCTCAGTGACGGATGGGTTGGAGGACGGCTATAAAATGGACTTGAACTTGATCCATAATGTTTGACTTCTTTTTATTTATAAATTTCCATACCAAGTGTGGTGATATGTGATATGTTCATTTGGAGTGGTAGGTACATAGGTGTTTGTTATTTTAATTTTTTTTTTTTTATTTATTTCTAGGAGAGAGAGAGACAGCGTGAGCAGGGGAGGGTCAGAGAGAGAGGGAGTCACAGACCGAAACAGGCTCCAGGCTCTGAGCTGGCAGTCAGCACAGAGCCCGACGCNGAGTCACAGACCGAAACAGGCTCCAGGCTCTGAGCTGGCAGTCAGCACAGAGCCCGACGCGGGGCCCGAACCCACGAACCGCGAGATCATGACCTAAGTGAAAGTCGGACGCTTAACCGACTAAGCCACCCAGGCGCCCCAGGTGTTTGTTATTTTAGCATGTGATCGTGGTCAATTTGTTTTCTCTATGAACTACTTAAGAAGAAGAACACAAGAGGTGGATAAACTCCCAAGGAGGAGCACCCAAAACATTCGAAAGATGAAGCAACTTGCCGAAATGGACGGAGTGAGACCATGGACAGAGTGGCCTGTCATGTGAAGGGCCAGGACAAGACCAACATTTATGCGATGAGAAAGAGCCCCAGTCTGTCCATGAAGTTCACGCACTGTACTCAAGGGCAAGCCTCAGACCTCAGGCAACACACTCACCCTCGTATGAGACATGGTTGTAGCTAAAAGTGCAGTGCCTCCTAGCTCGTGGCAGAGAGGAGGCAGATTCTCCTCTTCCGTCCCCCTTGCACATCACCCCAAGACCATCATGCCCCTGGACAACACACTGACCCCACACCATGGGGCCATGTTCTCTCCTCTCCCTAAGTTGTACAAAGACACCAGGCTGCCAGCTGACCTGGGAGTGGCACTTGATATGGGAGTAGAAATGGCAGATGCCTGGGCAGGAGGGGACACCCTTGAACTTGTAATAGCTATTTTATCCTGAAATAAAGTTCTAATTTCTATGTATCTGCATAGATGGGTGACACATTTATACCAGTGACAACATACAGCTTTGTTTAAGAAAAGGACAGTGCTGGGGCATTCGGTTAAGTGTCCGACTTTCAGCTCGGGTCATGATCTCACAGTTGGTGAGTTCGAGCCCCATGTCGGGCAATGTGCTGACAGCTCAGAGCCTGGAGCCTGCTTTGGATTCTGTGTCTCACTCTCTCTTAGCCCCTTACGAGCTCATACTCTGTTTCTCTCTCCTTCAAAAATAAATAAACGTTAAAAAAATTGTATTTTAAAAAGGAAAGAAAAGGGGTGCCTGGGTGGCTCAGTCTGTTAAGTGTCTGACTTCGGCTTAGGTTATGCTCTCACGGTTTGTGGGTTCGAGCCCCGTGTCAGGCTCTGTGCTGGATGCCTGTTCAGAGCCTGAAGCCTGCTTCAGATTCTGTGTCTTCTTCTTTCTCTGCCCCTTCCCAATCACACTGTCTCACTCTATCTCTCAAAAATAAATAAATAAATGTAAAAAAAAATTTTTTTAAAGAGAGAAAGAAAAAAAAACAGTGCTGTTGTGACAAATAATTCCAAACAAGAGCACTACTGAATGGTCATTTTCTTTTTTTAAAAAAAATTTCGGTAATGTTCACTTATTTTTGAGAGAGAGAGAGACAGAGCATAATAGGGGAGGGGCAAATAGAGAGAGAGAGAGACAAAGCCTATCCAAAGCAGGCTCCAGGCTCCAAGCTGTCAGCACAGAGTGCAACGCGGGGCTCCAACCCACACAGTGAGATCATGACCTGAGCTGAAGTTGGACGCCTAACCGACTGAGCCACCCAGGCGCCCCTGAATGGTCATTTTCTTAATTGATGGCACAGAATGACTGATATTAAAAAAAAAATTCTCAGCAAAAATAAATAAAATAAATAAAGGGATTTTTATTCAAGTCTCCTAGAAAAAAACACAAACCTTGAAATAGATCAGTGTTCCCTGTAAAATATAAAACTAAAAAAACATGGGAAGAAGTCTTCAGGATCTAGGATTAGGCAAAAAGTTCATAAACTTGGCATCACAAGCATAATCCATAAAATTGATAACGGGCCCCATCAAAATTAAATGTTTGTGCTCTGCATAAAACCTGGTTAAGAAGATGAAAAGATGAGCAGCACCTGGGTAGCTCAGTCAGCATCTGACTCTTGATTTTGGTACAGGTCATGATCTCATGGTTCGTGAGTGAGCTCCACATTAGGCTCTCCACTGTCAGTGCAAGCCTGCTAGGGATTCTCTCTCTCTCTCTCTCTCTCTCTCTCTCTGGCCCTCTCATGCACTCTCTCAATCTCTCTCTCTCTCAAAATAAATAAACAACAACAACAACAAAAAAGATTAACAAGATGAGCTACAGAGTGGGAGAAAATATTTGCAAACCACATATCTGACAAAGAACAAGTATCTAGAATACATAAAGAACACCAAAAGCTCAACAGTTGAAAAAATAATTTCCAGCTACAAAATGGCAAGAGACATAAAGAGACATTTCACCGAAGAGGACATACAGATGGCAAATAAAGCACCTTGAAAGACATTCAACATCACTGGCCATTAGAGAAATTCCTACTACAACTGTAATATCGTGACATACGTATCAGAATGGCAAAACTAAAAAAATAGTGACGACAGCAAACGCTGGCGAGGATGCCGATGACTCACACATGGTTGGTGGCATCATGACATGGTATGGTCATGCTGGAAAACAGGCAGTTTCCTTAAAACTAAATATGCAACTACCACCTGAGCCAGCAATTACACATTAGAGGCGATTATCCCAGATAAAGAATTCTACTCCCAGAGAAACGAAGGTTTACATTCACACAAAAATCTGTACACAAATGCTTGTAGTGGCCTTATTTGAAAAAAACTGGAAACAACCCAAATGTCTTCCGAGGATGAATGGGTAAGCCAACTCTAACATCCATGTCAAGGAATCCTCTTCTTTTTTAATGTTTTATTTTATTTGAAGAGAGAGAGAGACCATGCATGCGTGCAAGTGGGGAAGGTGCAAAGAGAGAGGGAGACAGAGGACCTGAAGCAGGCTCTGTGCTGACAGCAGAGAGCCCGATGTGGGACTCAAACTCACGAATCTGTGGGATCATGACCTGAGCCAAAGTCAGATGCTCAACTGACTGAGCCACCCGGGTGCCCCTTACGGACAATTCTTTAGCAATAAAAAGAAAGGAACTATTGATACACAAAGAAACCTGGGTGAATCTCCGGAGAATTAGGTAGAGTGAAAAAAAATCAATCCCAAAAGGTAGCACACTGTGTGGACTCTATCTACATAATACCTTGAAATTACACAATCATGTAATGGAGAACCAATACCAAATTGCCAGAGGGTAAGCAGCAGCTGGAAGTGGGAGAGAACTGGGGGCAGCTATGAAAAATCCTTGTAGGGATGAAAATGTTCTGTATCTTGACTATATCGATGTCAGTATCCTGGTTGTGATACTGTACTAAGTTTTGCAAAAGGTTACCATTGGGGGAAACTGGATAAAGGGTGTATGGGGTGCGTTTGCACTATTTCTTACAACTGCATGTGAATGTATAATTATCTCAACAAAAAGGTTAACTTAGATTATATAATATTGGGGACCACAAGGTATAACCAGGCTACCCAGTTCAGTGGTCCCAGAAGCCACACTGTCCCCACCACTCTCTGCTGGGATGGCCCCTTGACACAGTGGTTTCCCTTTCTGTTGTCACACCCACAAGGTAAAATATAGGGCAGATGAGATCATGTCCTCTCCCGTTATCAAGGAAAGCTAAACTGTTTAATGCATAATACACACATTTTCATGATTTTTTGTCAAGGTTAACAGGTCTCTCCTCCCCAAAGCACCCCTTGGTTTTTAAGCAAAAGAAGGAAGACACAAGAGCATGTACTCTAAGGTTCAAAAATAGGCAAAATTAACCTATGGAGACTAGAAATCAGAAACAGTGGTAGCCTCTGGTTAGGGAAGGAGATATATTGGAAATGTGCAGGGAGAAAGTTCTAGAGCAGTGCTGTCTACACAGTAATTGCTAGTCGCGTGTGGACGTGGAACATTTGAAATGTGGCTATTGAATGAAGGTGTTCTAAATACACAGCAAACTTGAAGGGTGTCCGGGTGGCTTGGTCAGTTAAACGTCTGGTGGCCAGGTTCGTAGGTTCAAGCCCCACGTCTGGCTCTGTGCTGATAGCTCAGAGCCTGGAGCCTGCTTCAGATTCTGTGTCTTCCTCTCTCTCTGCCCCTCCCCTGCTCTGTCTCTCTCTCTCTCTCAAAAATAAACATTAAAAATTAAAAAAAAATACACATCAGATTTGAAAACTTTATTTTAAAAAAAAGTAAAACATTTTATGAGAAATGTTTAAAAGGTTGGTTACCTGCTGAAATGACATTTTGAATATACTAAGTTACAGAAAATATATCATTAAAATTAATGTCACCTATTTCTCATTGCCTTGTTAATACGGCTACTAGAAAACTTAAAATTACACCTGTGGCTCACATGATGTATCTGTTGAAGAGCACTGTTGAGGCAGAGTGAGGGGCAAGTCCTATATCTTGGGGGGTTGAGTATATACATTTGTTAAAATGCATCAAACTGTACACTTAAGGTTTGTGCACTGTAATTATACCATAAAGCTTCATGGTCTCCCACCACCCAATATAACCTTCCGGAAGGGGTCTACAACTTATGAAGGACACAGACGACAAGGAACTCCAGTGTAGCATGAGCCACAATAAAGATGTGAGCAAGATACCCTATATCGGTGGAAGCTTCCCTTTTTAGCATCTTGAGTAAAACCACTGGGGTAGTGTGTTCACGCGTATATAGAAAAAGTAGGCAGGAAGTTATCATTTGACTCTCGCAAACTCAAGAAGATGCTTCTGAAAGCCTGAAACACTTGGGGTTGTGGGGCATTCATACTGCAAGTCTTCTCTTGGGTCCCTTGTACAGAGCCTCTGTGGAAACCACACGGGGGCCAGGGGTGGGGGCTGATAGGATCACTTGCTCCTTGATGGGACTGCCGAGGTAAATAGGAGGTTCACTTAGGACCTTAGTTATCTAGAGAGAAAACCCACAATGTTTGCTGTTCACTTGGAGGACTGAGGACTCAGCGCAAAGCCGAGCCTCTCTAGGGATCACAGAATGTCTCCAGAAACGTAGAATGTTTCTTGTCCAAATGGTCTATTTAACAAACAAGGTGCAGAGACCCGGAGTGGCTTGCCTAACACCATCCTGAGTTGGAAGTGACAGGGATGGCACCTACTTTCCTGTCATCAGACTCCCAGGCCGAGAAACATGCGTACATGACAACAAGGTCCACGGAACAGGGTTTGTCAGCTGGAAACACGACTTGTTTATTTCTGGAGGGAGAGGCACCTGGCGGGGTTATTGGTACCTGTCATTTATTAGGACACTCCCCTAGCAAGGCCTACTCAAGAGATGAAATTACATCCTGTACTTTGGTTTGGACAACATAGGATCACCTCCCCTCCCCCTCGCAAAAAAAAAAAAAAAGTGTGAGCACAGGCCTGTTATATACCCCGAGCAGTCCAGCTTGGTTTAGGCAGTCGCCCTATCGGAACTGTCTCCCTCTTACGTTCCAGACAAGGTTATTAAACTGTGGAACTGTGGGCCTTGAGGTCATTATAGGAATGCACAAGCCCATTGTTACCAAGGGCTCCTTGTGTAATAGCTCATCAGTGCAATGGGTTGAAGGTCTCTTTAGCATCAGGCCGTGAGTTAAGAATTTTCCTTTTTTTTTTTTTTTTAAGTTTTTAAATTTATTTTGAGAGAAAGGAGGAGAGTGAGCGGGGGAGGGGCAGAGAGAGAGGGGAGAGAGAATCCCAAGCAGGCTCCTCACAGCGCAGAGCTCAACTCGGGGCTCAACCTATGAACCACAAGATCATGACCTGAGAGGAAATCAAGAGTCAGACGCTCAGCCAACTGAGCCACCCAGAGGCCCCAAGAATTTTCCTAACGTGACCTTATTTTAGCTCTCAAACAACATTATTTACATATGATAAGATCAAGTTCAACTTAGTCCCAAAGGTACCAGCTAAAATGGTTTATTTGAACCCAGATCTGCTTGGCTTCAAAGTTTCTGCCTGTAGAAATGTGGGGAATGTTAGGAGGGCTTCGTACCCAGGATTCAAAGGGTTCAAACACAGGCAAGATTTCATGCAAGTATATAGGCTTCATACTTCTTCAAACTCCAGCCCTGCCAGCAAGGCTTCCTCGGTCCATTCCCACCAATCAGATTGTTTCCTGCTTTGATTGCTTCTTCCAAGGAACAGCACCCTTTCTGCCTTGAATCAGGGGGATCTATGGTCTTCCCCCATAGATCCCCTTTAGGCAAAGAACTCAGTGAAAACAAGTTCATTCATCTGTATACTGTCTCTGCTCTGCAGCTTCCGTAGCAGATTGCACATCTACTGGGTGCCAGGCAGAAACGGGTAACCAAAGCTGATGTGCACCATTCACTGGTTACAATGTCCAAGTTCATAGTTTATTTTCTTTTGTTACATTTAGACTGGTAATGTGTAATGCGTAAGGAAATCATTACCAGATCACTCGTTAATCATCTTTGGGGAACTATGGGAAGAGCCTAATTTTTTCAGACATTATGGTTTCCCACCAAAACACTTCCTGGCTTACTACGATCCCCTCATACAGGGTCAGCATTTTGTAGTTGCTGTTACTGGTCCCACCCGATTACAGCCATCCCCCTAGACGGTAGTCCAGGAAGCTCACTTCTCCCTCTGTCCTACTATCAGCATCAAGTCACCAGGGCTCCACCTCTGAACACCATTCCCAATTCTGAAAGGCGTGAGCCAATGTTCCTTCCGTCTTTCTCAGCTCTGAGTGCTCCCAGGCTTTAGAGGTCCGTCTGGAGAAAACCTGCTCATCTCAGGTTCATCACAGAATCTTCCCTCCCAGGCTCCCTGAAGCCCCAGACTAGCCCCATCCATTTCCCTTGGGGGAAGGATGTGTGGGCAAGGAGGAGGAGCTGGTGGTCGAGGAGATGTGCACTTGATCTTAGCCAAAAGGCCAGGAAGCGATGGGGAGATCTGGAGAGCAATAGACAGCTTCCTCTTTGCTTCTGGGAGAAAAGGCTCTGAACAACACCGATTTTTGAAGGGCAGGGGAGTGCCTGGCAGATCCAAGGGCTGGATCGTGGCTGGGCAGAAACTACCACCTTGGCAACCAGCCAGAAGGAAGAACCAGGTGCAAGAAAGAGGTCACTGAAAAGGGGATTCTCCGCTACTTTAAAAAATTTTTTTAATGTTTTATTTATTTCTCAGAGAGAGAGAGACAGCGCGAGCAGGGGAGGGTCAGAGAGAGAGGGAGACACAGACTCTGAAACAGGCTCCAGGCTCTGAGCTGGCAGTCAGCACAGAGCCCGACGCAGGGCTCGAACCCACGAACCGCGAGATCATGACCTAAGCGAAAGTCGGGACGCTTAACCGACTAAGCCACCCAGGCGCCCCTCTCCGCTACTTTTAAATCGGTTGGAATTCCTACCCAGACACGATTTGAAGGTCTCAGGGACCGGCCCAGCCCCAAAGGGAAGGCTGAGAGGAGCAAGACTTTGTCCATCCAGCAAGGAGGTAGCATTAATGACAAACTCAACAGGCTCAGAGGTTAGATAATGCACTCCAGGTCAGGCAGTGAGTAGGTGGAGGAAACAGGATTGTAACCCAAGGCAGGCTGGCTTCAAAGTTATTGCTCTTTCCTGAGAGCCAAATCTGATAAGTAACAGGCCTGGGGCAGGGGGTGGTTGGGCAGCAGAAAAGCAAGTTCTGTGTGTAACTAGGAAAAGCAGAGAACAGAGTGCCAGAAGCTTCCTACATACCATTACGCCAGAGCATTGAGTAGTGAACTCCTGACTTAGCTTTTCCCCCACTAAACTGCAAATTCCTGGGGGCCTGGGGTTTTCGGCTTCTGTACCCACAGCACCCACCAGGTGCTTGACATGACGCAATATCTAGTGGATGCTTGAGACTCTTGAGGGTTTCTGAAGGGGAAAGTGGGAGTGACCTTGAGCCAAATTGTCATAGTCCATAGAAAACAAGGGAGTGGAAAGGGATGGGAAGGAATTAGGTCCAGCGCTCGGGAAACCTTCTCTCTCTGGACAAATGGATCTCCTGGTGCAGAGTTGGAATTTCTCTGAGGCCTGGCACCCCTACCCTGATATTGTTTAGGCCTGGACAAGGTACGGGTCTTGCTTTGTTTACACATAAAAACATCAAATGTGAGGAATCGGCCTGATTTAGCATTGTGAAACATGTACAGTTTTTTTTGGGGGGGGGCAGAAGCTTTCTTTAGGGTCCTCACATTCTAACAGGACGCGGAGGAACCCAGAGGTGGGGCTTGGAGGCCAGCGGTAGCGATGACAGAACTTGCCTAGGGAGGGACGGGGAGAAAACCCAGTCTTCATCACAATCCCATCTACTGAGCAGCCTGGAGCCACCGGGTGTTCCCAGAAAACCAAGCATAGCCCGATCTTAGGGCACCACATGCTTTCTAGTTATCGGAACCAGCAAGTTCAAAATGTTTTGATCTTGAAGCTTTAGCCAAAAAAGGAATTTGTATCTCCTTCCAATCCCCTCCGCCCCAATCCAAATTTGTTTAACCAAACCCTTCTCTCAGAGGAGAAGTCCCATTGTTCTCCCTCTTCCCACCCCCCACTCCCCCCCCACCCCTGCCCCAACTTAGTTCTTGGCCCATCTGGGCGCCAGGGCAGGCTCTGTAGTTGCCCAGGCCTCCCCCTTCTGGGTGCTGAAGATAACTACCACTGATAACATCAGTTGGAGCCCCGCTCTCCTGAAGCAAGCAGCAATCTTACAGGAAGACGGCACCACGTACTACACTGCTATAGAGGCAGCAAAGGGGCCAGGAATGGGAAGCCGCCAGCCCACGTCCCACCCTTGCACCTAGGACATGAGCAGATAGGCCCAGAAGGTGGTAAGGTGCAAAAGCAGTGTTTGTCAGCCCCTAATGCGGGGAGGGGAGACTGCTGGGCATAGCGGCCCGGCAAGGACCAGCCACAGATCCCCAAGTTGATCCCTGAAGGGGGTCCAGCTCAGAGAGGTGTTCTTGCCCCTGGCCCTCCTTCTCCGGCTCGATCGCCAAAGGCCCACACTCCTGGCCCTCTGTGCTCATGAATGGAAAGAACCTAGAGTCCTGAACCAGAGCTAGGAGTCAGTGCGGTGTCGCTGCCAGCCACCAGCTGCGGGGCTGCTCCGGCCAGGCCAGCATTTCCTGTTGCCTAGGCGCTGAGTGCGGGGTACCTGCTCCCCCAGCGTGTGCCATCCGGGGGCGCGGCACCCGTGGGCCTGCCAGCCGGAGTGGGATCGCCCCCCCCCCCGAAAAGCTCTGCAGGGGCCCCCAATCCCTCCCCCCCCACTCCCAGGGGCCCGTGCCGCCCCCTTCTCGTCCCGGGGCCGAGTACCTGAGGGGGCGGACGCCCTGAAATCTCGCTTCCTGCCAACCCCGGGCGACGACGGCCCGGGGCCCCAGCACCCCGGGGCTCCCGGCGCACAGCCTTCCGAAGCGCAGCATCCAGAGGTAGATGGCCATGGCTCTCTATGCCCCGCGTCTCGGCCCCAGGAAACTTTTAAAGTGAGCCGAGGCGGGGCGAGCGCGGAGCGGGCGGGGAGGCGGGCAGGGTCGCCTCTGCCTATGGGGTGCGGAGGACTCGGCCCGCCGGGCCGGGGGGCGGGGCGAGGCGTGGAGGAAGCCGCTCCTCGCGGGGCCACCTTCCCCTCGGACCCGCGGCCCTCTGCTCCCACCTCGAAGACGTGCTCGGGTTTCCCTTGCGGGTCCCAAGGCCCCCCGGGCTACGGCTCGCGACCACCAGGGGGCCTGAGTGTGGGGGCTCAAGAGCTTGTCGATTTTGCAGGGGGGGAGCGCGCGGGGCGTGAGTGTGGGCCGGGGAGCGAGGCCCAGACGCGTCCATTACTCCCCCCCTCCCCTCCTCCCCTCCCGCCACCTCTCCGTTTAGAGCGCGGGTGTATGCTGCCAGCTCGTCTCCGTGTTGCGAGCCCGCCAGCGACGACGAGAAGTGCCCTGAGGCGTGCCAGCTGGAGCAGAGGGCCCGCGGGGTGTGGGGAGGTGGCCCGGACAAAGGGTGGGTGCCGAGGGCAAGCCCCATCCAGGTCGATTCCAGGTGGAGGCCAGAAGTCAGCTTCAAAAGAGACACCAGTTGGTACCCGCTTTTCCCATGGGCAGCCTCCCACGCTGGGCCTCTGCCTCTGCCTCAACCCCCACCCCCCACCCCTGCTCTCAGTGCAACTTGTACAGTGGCCTCAGGGATTGAAGCCTGGTAGCTCGGGCCCAGGGCACCATTCCGTACCCTGTCCGAGGCGAGAATGGAAAGTAGCTGTGTACGGAGGCTCAGCCCACGCACCTGTTCCACCTCTGGTCCTGGCTGGGAAAGGCAGCCGGGGCCCCAGAGAGTACACACGTGCCAGTTCCACGCTGTCCTGACCCTTTCTCCAGAGGAGGAGGACAGCAATGGGGGAAAGGCCCTGGCAGGGTGACCTTCCCTCTCCTGCCCCAGAGACATCAGTGAAAATCTGGGCCAAGCAGAAAGGTTAGGTAGGGGTGGAGCCTGGCCTGAGAAGACCTTTGCCCTTCTCTGGGGACTTTGACTCAACTGAGGTCCTGAGAAGGAATCTACACTGCATCCCGTCATCATCCTGACAGTGACCTCAGATCCTCTTGAAACCTTGGTCCCTGGGGACGGTCTCCACACTTCTGCATGTAGGGGACAGGGCTGGAAGGAAGACCGGGGAGCAGAGAAATGATGATGAGCTGAGCTGGCAAGGACACACCTTCCCATTGTCACTGACTCGTTGACTGGGACAGCCTGGCCCAGGGACAGAGCGGCCGGAGACATGGCCCAAGCCCAGGCTGTCAGCTTTGCCATGAACTTGCCAGGTGGCCCCCAGGCCTGTGGGGTGGTGGATGCCTATGGATCTCACAGGTCTTTCTAGTTTCCTTGCCAGTTTGAGAGTCAGTTCTGGGGCAAGAGAAGAATGGGTTCCTCCTTGAACTTTGCTCCATCCTCAACCCTCCATTGGCAGGCTTTCCTGACCTCCCGGACACGAGTGCCATGGAATAACAGCCACCAATTTCAGGATATCTTCCTCAAGCCATACTCTTAGAAGACGTTCTCTCCCTTCACAATTACCCTGCAAGGAACGGGCAGGCCTTGGAATGTGTCTCTGGTTTTACGGATGAAGAAACGGAGGGGCGCCCGGCTGGCTCAGTTGATAGAGCACGTGACTCTTGAATCTTGCAGTTGTAAGTTGGAGCCCCACATTGGGTATAGAGATTGCTTAGAAATAAAATCTTTACAAAAATATAAGAAAAAGAAACCCAGCCCCAAGGAGGTTCAGCTACTTGCCCAAGGTCAAGGTGAGCCCAGTGAGCGCAAGCCAAGGCTCAGCCTGTACTCGCTTGGTGGCTTTGGACGAGTAAAAGGACCTCTCCAGCCTCAAGTCGTCATCTTTAAAATGGAGCTCATTTGGGGCGCCTGGGTGGCTTAGTCGGTTAAGCGTCCGACTTTCGCTTAGGTCATGATCTCGCGGTTCGTGGGTTCGAGCCCCGCGTCGGGCTCTGTGCTGACTGCCAGCTCAGAGCCTGGAGCCTGTTTCAGNCTCTCTTTGTCTTACATCTTCCTAACACGGCATACAAGCCCTTCACCATCTGCTGTCTAAGTACATCTCTAGCCCTGTCTTAAACTGCATTACTTTAAAACCCTACACTTCGGGGCGCCTGGGTGGCTTAGCCAGTTAAGCGTCCGACTTTCACTTAGGTCATGATCTCGCGGTTCATGGGTTCGAGCCCCGCGTCGGGCTCTGTGCTGACTGCCAGCTCAGAGCCTGGAGCCTGTTTCAGAGTCTGTCACTCCCTCTCTCTCTGACCCTCCCCTGCTCACGCTGTCTCTCTCTCTCTCTCCTAGAAATAAATAAAAATATTAAAATAAATAAATAAATAAAATGGAGCTCATAGGGGCGCCTGGGTGGCTCAGTCGGTTAAACGTCTGATTCTTGATTTCGGCTCAGGCTATGAGCCCAGGGTGGTGAGGTTGAGCTCCGCTTTGAGCCCCAAGTTGGGCTCCCAGTTGAGCCCCACATCTGGCTCCGTGCTGACAGTGCAGAGCCTGCTTAGGATTCTCTCTCTCTCCCTCTCTCTCTGGCCCTCCCCTTCTTGTGCTCTTGTATGTGCACTCTCTCTCAAAATAAATATATGCTAAAAAAAATATATATATATATATATAATAAAATGGGGAGGGGGCACCTGAATGCCTCAGTCGGTTAAGCATCCAACTTCAGCTCAGGTCATGATCTCGTGGTTCATGAGTTTGAGCCCCATATTGGGCTCTGTGCTGACAGCACAGAGCCTGCCTGGGATTCTCTCTCTCCCTATCTCTGCCCTTCCCCCACTTGTCCTCTCTCTCTCTCTCTCTCAACTTAAAAAAACCCTGGAGATAATAACGCCAGCCTCATGCAGAGGGTTGGGGAAAGGGTTGGGTGTGGCGGCACAGAATTAGCATTTTTAGCATTTGACCCTTTTTCAGTGATTGTTCGCTTCTCTCTCTATCCTCTCCTTCCTCCTGTTGTCTACACTCTGAGACTTTCCTCTGGGTTCAATGTTGCAAACCTTTTCCAGGAGGATGAATTATTTTTCATCTCTGCAAAGCCTTGAGAGATGTTCTAGGCACCAGGTCTATGAAAGGGGAGAACAGTTGGGAGGAAAGAAAATGCTAGTGCCAATGAGGGAGCCCCTGAGTCTGTTGACCAGAATTCTTGGGTCTCTCTGAGAGAGTGGTGAGCAGGGCACATTGCCATCCAATCCCTGCAACCAATTCGGTTCCCCACAGCTTCCCAGGGGGCTTTCTGCCCGCTGAGGACAACACCTGACTTGGATGGTTATGGTGCCTGTGGTTTTGCTCAGGCCCCTGGCTACCCTGAGAAAGCCCTTAGTCCCTCCCCTTTGCCAACGTCCTTCCCTCCATGCTTCAAAAACGGGCTCAAAATGTAAACGTCATTGGCACACCCGGGTGGCTCAGTCGGTTGAGCGTCCGACTCTTGATTTCTGCTCAGGTCGTGATCTTGTAGTCCGTGAGTTCAAGCCCCACATCGAGCTCTGTGCTAACGGCACGGAGCTTGCTTGGGATCCTCTCTCTGCCCCTTCCCTTGCTCTCTTTCTTTCTCTCAAAATAACAAACAAATAAACTTAAAAAAGAAAAAAGATTCTCTCTCTCCCCCCGCTCACACACACTCTCTCTCTCTCTCAAATTAAAAAAAAAAAAAGTAAACACCATTCATTGATCTTTGAAAAAATTCTTAGTATCAACCTATGAATAAAGTTCAGAAGAGTTCATCCCAGTTAGGGAACAGAAAGTAAATGCTACAAATCTGTGTCTGTCACATGTGACCAAAGTTGAGAGGGAAGAGGTAGAAGATGGAGGGTGTGGGCAAAACCCTTACCCTAACTTGCATGGTCAAGAGGGCTATCGGTGTCTATTGGTGATGGAACATGAAATAAAGGAGTATGTTATTTAAAGTTGCACGGCGGCGGGGAGGGTGGCATCTGGGTGGCTCAGTCGGTTGGGCAGCCGACTTCAGCTCAGGTCATGATCTCGCAGTCTGTGAGTTCGAGCCCCGCGTCGGGCTCTGTGCTGACAGTTCAGAGCCTGGAGCCTGTTTCGGATTCTGTGCCTCCTTCTCTCTCTGCCCCTCTCCCACTTGTGCTCTGTCTGTCTCTCTCAAAAAATAAACAGTACAAAAAAAGTGAAGTTGCACAGGCAACCAGTCTGTGTATGAAAATGACAATAAAACTATATGAGGACGACTTGGGGAGGAGACATAGCAGTGCAAATCCTCACCTACCAGCCAGAAAATCAAGAAATGGCTGAATAGCTATAATATTTAGAGGCAAATAACAGAAGGTAAAGCACAAATGGTTGAAAGAGTTTAGAGTTGAACAGACATTTCTCCAAGGACCTACAATGGCCAATAAGCACATGAAAATGATACTCAGTACAAAAATACAGACATAAAGGTGTTCAACATCAGTAGTCCTTGGGGGAATGCCAATCAAAATCACAGCGAGCTACTGCCCCCCACCCATGAGGATGGCTGTTACAAAAAAATAAAATAAAATAAAACAGAAAATGGTAAGTGTTGGTGAGGAGGTGAAAAAATTGGAAGCCATGTGCGGTGCGGTAGGAACGTAAAATGGGGAAGCCATCATGGAAAACAGCATGGCGGTTCCTCAAAAAGTTAAAAACAATCACGCCATGATCTAGTAACTCCACTTCTGGGTTTGTACTCCCAAAGAATTGCAAGTAGGAACTGGAACAGACATTTGTACACACATAGCAGCGTTACTATTCACAATCACCAAAAGGCAGAAACAACCCAAATGTCCATTGGCAGATGACTGAGTGGGTAAACCGTATTGTGGTATGTCCATACAATGGATGGTTATTCAGGCTTATAAAGAAGGGAAACTCTCACCTGTGCTACTTGAGGATATTGTTGTGAGTAAAATAAGTAAACACAAAGGAACACTTAAAAGAACACTTAAAAAGACACTTAAAAAGGACAGACATTACCCAGGTAGTCAAATTCCTCAGGAAGTAGAATGGTAGTTGGAGGAGTGAGGAATTAGCATTTAATGGGTATAGAATTTTAGTTTGGGAAGATGAAAAAGTTCTGGAGATGGTTGGTGGGGACGGTCGCATAACAGTGTGATTGTACTTAATGCCACTGGAGTGTCCACTTCAAAACGGTAAACTGGTGCATTTTATTTAGGTCTATTTTGCTACTATATAAAAAGAAAAGGTTCTCTTTGGAGTGTGCGACTAGGCAGAAGGGTGGGACAGAGAACTGATGCTTTTTTGTTTAAAAGCCTTTTTCTTGTTTTTATTTTCCTAAGACTTTTTTTAGATTTTATTTTTAAGTAATCTCTATACCCAACATGGGGCTCGAACTTACAACCCCGAGATCAAGAGTCCCATGCTCTACCAACTGAACCATCCAGGCGCCCCCTGCATGTTTTATCTTAATAATATTTTTTGCTAGCGGGCCAATGAAGCCTTCTCAACAAGAGTCTTCGATCGTGTACAGGGACTAGCATGTTGGGTGAGGTTTTTCACTGGACAGCAATGAGCACAAAGGGGTTGCTTGGACTCATAGTTGGCCTCAGAGTCAGATCTGGGAAGAAATCCAGCTCTACTGCCTTTTCCCTCAACGACCTTGGACAAATATCTTTCCTCTGGTGTAATTTTTCATCGCTCTCCGTTGTAATCGCCTGTTTCCAAGGAGTATATGAAAAATATCCCCCCCTTTTTAAAAAATATTTTTATTTATTTCTAGGAGAGAGAGAGAGACAGCGTGAGCAGGGGAGGGTCAGAGAGAGAGGGAGACACAGACTCTGAAACAGGCTCCAGGCTCTGAGCTGGCAGTCAGCACAGAGCCCGACGCGGGGCTCGAACCCACGAACCGCGAGATCACGACCTAAGCGAAAGTCGGACGCTTAACCGACTAAGCCACCCAGGCGCCCTGAAAAATATCCCCTTTAAACAGACTTCACTGCGCATCTGAGGTGGGAGCCATCTGGTTAGGAAGGCAGTGCTCACAAAGGAGAGGTGGGAAATCTAGATGCTGGCAATTGTGGTGGAGAAAAAGGGAGAGAAGGGTGAGGAAAGGTGCTCACGTTGACAGAAGAGATGACGGTACCCCGGGACAACAGAATGCTGGCTCTGCCCATCAGATCTGGTAGCCAGTACCCAAAACAAAAGAACGAGGCTGACAACAATGGTTCTAGAAATGGCTGTGTCTGATAGTCAAACCGAAAGTGAAATTTAGGAACTTGTTCTGAACCACGCTGAAGAGTAAACTTATTTTGATCACAACTAATAACTGATAGCGGACATAGGCAGACGTGATCTTAAAACATTCCCTGTCTTCTTGCTGACAGCTCAAAATTGGAAAACCAAACAAGCCACAGCCCTAGCAGCTGCCAAAGGTTGTGAAAGCCTTGCTTTCGTAAAGAGTTCAGGGCAACAATCTTCTTTGGATGATGTAATTTTTTACTTTTCCTGGGTCAGAGTCAGGAGGAAGTTCAACTGGGAAATCTTGGGTACAGACCCTGTGTTAGGAGATCAACTCGAATTTATCTTCCTTTACCCACTCATTGGTTCTGCAGACATTCGTTGGGTCTTTTTTTGGCACAGCCTTGGGTCTTCAAGCTGGAGGTACGAATGAGGCAGGGGATCTGCCTTCAGGGAGCTCACGGTCTAGCAGAGAACATTCACCCTGAAGCAGACCATGGCATGCGGTATGGCCAGTGCTGTGGTAGAGGGGGCGCGGGGAACAGGCGCCTTCCCTGGGCATGTGGCAGAAGGTCCCCTAGAGATCTGAGCTGAGTCCTTGAAAAACAAGCGGTGTACCAGTTTCCTATTAGTGCTGGAATTAACTACACAAATTTAGTGGCTTAAAAAGACAGAACTTGATTCTCTTACATTTCTGAAGGCCAGAAGTCTTGAGGCGAGTCTTATGGGACTGAAGTCAAGGTACTGGCTGGTTCCATGACAGGAAAAGATAGGATTCAGGAGGCAGAGAGGGAAAGGGGAAAGGTTAGGACCTGAGGTCCCTGTGTTGAGGGAGCGTAGGGCAAGGTGAGGGCAAAGTACAAACCAGCAGCGACACCCCCTCCGCCCACCAGGTGAAATATGTGACATTCCTCGGACTTTCCTGGCTACCCAAGAACAAAGGAAAGGGATTTAAGCGCTTGCCAAGGTGATGTGGGAAACTAAGGCAAATGACAAATTAAATTCCCTTACTGCCTATAACCCATTGACAAGTCCTTGAAACGGGCAAAGAGACCTTCCTCTAGGAGCTCAGCTGCCTCAATGATGATACTGTGTTAGGGGAAAAAGGGAATCTTGGCTTAACATTATCCTGACCCCCAAGGATCCTGTAAGTCTACTTTGACATATAAAAATTCCTTTGGAGGGGGCGCCTGGGTGGCTCAGTCGGTTGGGCGTCTGACTTTGGCTCAGGTCATGATATCATGGTTCGAGGGTTCGAGCCCCTCATCGGGCTCTGTGCTGACAGCTCAGAACCTGGAGCCTGTTTCTGATTCTGTGTCTCCCTCTCTCTCTGCTCCTCCCACACTCATGCTCTGTTTCTCTCTGTCTCAAAAATAAATAAATATAAAAAAACTAAATTTAAAATAATTCCTTTGGAAACTTCCTTTATCTCAACCCCCCCAAAGATATATGCTGTTTAATGGGTGTGCTCCAAGCAGATGGCCCCTTGATATACATCTGAACGGCCTCATGACTGAGGTTTTACTAAACGGTAATAAATGGCGTTCTCCTAACCCAGCTGGCCCCTCAAAGGCCCGGAAACCTTGCTTCTAAAATTCCTCAGAGACTTGAGCTGTCCGTGACCCCTGCCCATTCTGAGGGTATATCATCAGTTACCCATCACAACCCCAGCGCAGCTCCATCTGTCCACGGGCCTTGTCCCTGTGTTTCAATAAAATCACCATTTTGTGCCAAAGACCTTTCCAAGAATTCTTTCTTGGCTGTTGGCTCCAAACCCCACCATCACCCCATGAACCCCCCCATCACCCCAAAACCCCATCACCTGGGTGCAGAAAAACACATAAGGTGTTATTGGACCCCTCAGGCATAAGGTTCCTCTTCACAATGTAACACACACTGGAGGCACCTGGGCGGCTCAGTCAGTTAAGCGTCTGACTTCGGCTCAGGTCATGATCTCACCGCCTGTGAGTCTGAGCCCCACGTTGGGCTCTGTGATGACAGCTCAGAGCCTGGAGCCTGCCTCCAATTCTGTGCCTCTCTCTCTCGCTCACATTCTGTCTCTTTGCCTCAAAAATAAATAAACATTAAAAAAAAAAAAAGAATGTAATGGACACCTCCTACTCCCCTCAGATTTCCCTCAGGTATTTGACAAAAGACCTAATGATACGTAAGGTCAGTAGGCTGACCATACAACACATGACTCACACCAAATAATATGGCCACAGACCACCCCTCATGCAATGGAATGGAGCCGATCAAGAATGGACAACCCAGCACCGAGAGCTATCTAGCCCATAAGGGCAGAACCCGAGAAGGAAGGAGGGGGAAGGGAAGGGAGGGTGGCGACCAGAACCTTATAAAAGGCTCTTGCCTATAGTCGGGGGTGGGGGTGTAACATTCACTTTTGAATGTCCCCTCTCTGTAAAGAGAGCTTTCATACTATTCTTCCTTTCTAATCTTATACTCTAAGATTATAGAGTATAATGCAGCTCATTTTGTGTCTACCTTTTCATTCTTTGAAGCAACGAGAAAACAAACTCTGGGTACTGAGGTTAAAAAAAAAAAAAAATCCTGCAACAGTTCTTTCTAGAGGCTCCGGGGGAGAATTTTTCCTTGTCTCTTCCAGCTTACTGGTGGCTCCAGGCCCTCTTTGTTTGGCCACATCCTTCTCATCTCTGCCTCTTCTTCCTCCTATATGTCCAATCACTCTCTGCCTCTCTTATAAGGACACTTGTGGTTACCCTGAGGGCCCACCCGGGGGATCCCATGTAATCTGTCCATCGGAAGATCCTGAACTTAATCACATTTGAAAAGTCCCTCTCGCCATGTAAGGTAACATATTCACAGGGTCTGGGGATTAGGATGTGGACATTTCTGGGAACTGTCATGCAGCCACCACAGACAAGACTGGGACAGCCGATGGGATGTTCCGGGGAGAATGTAGAACATCTAGGGTGTTCTAGGGGGAATATATATAAAGGAAATATGGAGGAAGTGTATGTGAAGGCAGAGAGCATGTGGACTTTGGAAGTTGCTAGTAGTTTTGTTAGGGGAGCAAAGAGTGCTTTTTTGGGAGTGAGAGATAAGGTAAAGTCTTATGAGAGAGACAGTCAGAGCATATATTATAATGATTATGGATTTTATTCTCAGTGAGCCCGTAGCTAGTGTGTGGCATGTGGTAGGTACTCGACATACTTCTGGTGATTTGAGTCCAATGAATGACTCAGACAAGGAATATTCATAGAATGCCTGCCGTACATTTGTTGGAGGTGGAAATACAAGAAGGATTTCCAGGGATATCTGGCTGGTTCAGTCAGTAGAGAAGAGACTCTTGATCTCAAGGTTGGTTGTGAGTTCCAGCCCCACATTGAGCTTACTTAAAAAATAAAGTAAAATAAAAAAATACATAAAGGATCTCCATTTGGTGGGATTCGATCTCTATGATTAAGAAGTGAGGCCTTTCAGGCCTTCACCGCATGTCAGGATGCTTCCAGAGCTGGTCCAATGACTCAAGCTAACCCTTCTTGCCACTTTGCTATTTGCAGTGTACAGGTAGTGTCTTCCCTCACGGTTCCAAGATGGCGGTTCCAGACAGCACACACAGAAAGAACCAGGACGTGATCATGACAGCTTTGATGAGCAAGGAAAGCCTTTCCCTGGGGCCACCCAACGCACTCCCCTAGGGTTCCATCGCCATCATTGTTATTTCGACAAATAACACCAGTGCAAAGCAAGACACAGAAGTGTGGGCACGGAGTAGCCATTGAGCATCTGCAGAAATGGCTTACTCCAAGAAGAATGACAAGGCACAGAGGAGGAAGTGGGAACATACAAGATATTTTGGCAGATTTACAGGAATCATTAAAAAAATTTTTTTAATGTTTACGTTTGAGAGAGAAACAGAGTGTGAGCAGAGGAAAGGCAGAGAGAGAAGGAGACAGAATCTGAAGCAGGCTCCAGGCTCTGAGCTGTCAGCACAGAGCCCATCGTGGTGCTCGAACTCACAAACTATGACATCATGACCTGAGCCGAAGTTGGACGCTTAACCGACTGAGCCACCCAGGCACCCCAGGAATCATTTCTTGTATGCCTTCTAAGGAATGGGAACTTCTTGTATCTTTTTTCCCATTTATTTTTTTAAAATTTTTTTATAGTTTTTTAAATTTATTTTTGAGACAGAGAGAGACAGAGCATGAGTAGGGGAGGGGCAGAGAGAGAGGGAGACACAGAATCTGAAACAGGCTCCAGGCTCTGAGCTGCCAGCACAGAACCCGATATGGGGCTCGAACCCACAAACTGTGAGATCATCACCAGGGCCAAAGTCGGACACTTAACCAACTGAGCCACCCGGACACCCCAGGAATCATTTCTTGTATGCCTTCTAGGGAATGGGGATTTCTTGTATCTTTTTTCCCATTTATTTAAAAAAATTTTTATAGTTTTTTAAAATTTATTTTTGAGACAGAGACAGAGCATGAGGAGGGGAGGGGCAGAGAGAGATGGAGACACAGAATCTGAAACATGCTCCAGGCTCTGAGCTGCCAGCACAGAACCTGATGTGGGGCTCGAACCCACGAACTGTGAGATCATGACCTGAGCCGAAGTCGGACATTTAACTGACTGAGCCGCCCGGGCGCCCCTCTTTTTTCCCATTTAATCTTTATTAAAAATATAGCTTCCTCAGTAGGTGGAAATTTTATGTTTGAGGAAATCCAATCATAGATGGAGAGATGGAGAGGTTAGGTAATGTGTTCCAAATTGGCAGAATAGAGATATGATCTCAAGTCTCTCTCCAACATATGGTAATTTTATTCATACATCTGTTATTTATTTATATTAAAATTTTCTACATTACTATATTATAAAAGTAATACATGCACCTTGTGACAAATATTCAACCCACACAACATGAAAAGGGTAGATATTCTGGGGTGCCTGGGTGGCTCAGTCGGTTGAGCATCTGACTTCAGCTCAGGTCATGATCTCATTATTTGTGGGTTCGAGCCCCACATTGGACTCTGTGCTGACAGCTAGCTCAGAGCCTGGAGCCTGCTTCAGATTCTGTGCCTCCCTCTCTCTCTGACCCTCCCCTGCTCATGCTGTCTCTCTCTCTCTCTCATAAATAAATAAAACATTAAAAAATTTTTTTAAAAAAGAAAAGGATAGATATTCTTTGATACCTTTCCTAGGCTCATACAAACATGTATGTGTGTGTGTGTGTGTGTGTGTGTGTGTTACTCTATCCCCTCCCTTTATATATATTTTTTCCCAAAAATGAGATCGTGTTGGACATTTGATGAAATCTAAATTAAGTTCATAGATTAGTCGTATTGATCTGTGTCAGTTTGTTGACTTTTATAACTGTCCTGTAGTTATAAAGAGATTTCCTCATACTTGGGAGATAACACACCAATGTATTTACAAATAAAGAAGCATCATGTCTGCAGCATGTGTTGTTGGGTTTTTTTGTGATTTTTTAAATTTTTATTTTTTATTTTTTGAGAGAGAGTATGAGTGGGGGAAGAGGGGACAGAAAAAGAGAGAGAATCTTAAGCAGGTTCCATGCCAAGTGCAGAGCCCAGTGTGGGGCTTGATCTCATGAACCATGAGATCATGACCTGAGTCGAAATCAAGAGTTGGGTGTTTAACTGATGGAGCCACCCAGGCGCCCCTGTAGCATACTCTTAAATAGATCAGCAATATGTATATATTTCTGTAGCAAAATGTTGGCAGTTGGGAAATCTGGGTAGAGGGTACTCAAAAATTCTTTCTTCTATCCTTACAACTTTTCTGCAAGTCTAAAAATAATGTCAGTTACTTTTTTTTTTTTTCTCCTGAGAGACAGAGAGAGAGGTGGAAGGAGAAGGAGAGAAGGAATCTCAAGCAGGCTCCAGGCCTAGAGCAGAGCCTGACCTGGGGCTTGATCTCATGACCTTGAGATGATGACCTGAGCTGAAATCAAGTTTCAGATGCTTAAGTGACTGAGCTACCCAGGTACCCCTAAAATTTTTTTAAAAATGAGATTGCACCTTGCATCTATCTTACTCAGTGACCTGCATCTTTTTACTTGACCACAAACAACATTTTTTTGCAGGTCAATACCTATGGTTCTACTCATTGTCTTTCATGCTGAGAATGTTGTACAGTAACATTCCATTGCAAAAATACACTCTGCTTTATTCAACTCCCCTTTTGATGGCTTTGACTTTAAATGTGATCTCAGTTATATACTAAGGGCTTAGACGCATTTGTATTTGTTTCCAGTTTCTCTATCTTGTCCCACTGGTACCTGGCTATTATCCGTGCTATATTGTTTTAAGCATTACTATAAGGTCTAATATCTGGTTGGCAGGACCTTTGTGGCCTTTTTTTTTTTTTTTAATTCCACGAAGTGTTCTTGGCAATTCTTGTACATTTATCCTTCCACATGAATTTGATCTATGGTGAACATGGCATATCTATTTGTGGAAGTATTTAAAGCAAGTCTGTGTAAATAAATGAACCATGTAGGGAGCTCATTTGTATTAAAAAGTACTTTAGGGGCTCCCATCCTCAAGGGCTATTTGAGTCTCTTTTTTTCAACCCACCACTGTCTCTGGGGACAAGCTAGGAAGAGACCTCACTGCTCTTAGAAAAGCTGACTACTTGCATAGTGTGATTTGGCTCTTACTCACATATGTCTCTCTATGGGTCCTTAACATGCTTTCCCATTTTGTTATCCCCATTCTACAGAAGGAGAAACAGGAGCTTGGAGAGGTGGAGTGGACTTGCCTCGATGGCATGAGAGCCAGCAGTCATGGCGCTGGGCTGACGCCCACGTTTCTTCCAGGAAGGTTCGAGAGATCCTGTCCTGGTCCTGGGCGTTGCCTTCTCGAGGGCCATGGCTCTTGTATTCTTCTCTCCCAAACAACCTGGGCATCCAGGCACAAGGTGGCACTTGGTTTGGGGGCTGCAGGCCAGGGCCCGTCTATTGTGCCCAAGGAAAAATCTGCCCACAGATGACAGGCCCCACTTTCTTCTCATGAGGCTGCTTTAGGAATTAAAAAAAAACAACAATCAACTCTTTCTCAAAGTGAGCAGTTTCTGTTAGGCTCACTCTTCCGCCCTGCTTCCCTGGCCTGCGTGACTCTGCCCATTTGAATCTGACCCATTCATCAAAGCCACCTCCTCTGTGGTGCCCTTTCTGCTGTCTTCCCTTCTTCCAGGCTCCTTTCCCCGCACTGTGCTGGGTAATGACCCACCTTCCCCGGAATACATTCACTTACTTGCTGTGACTGTCCTTAAATAGCTGAGTAGCTGACTTCTCTGGGCTTCAATTACTTACTGTCTTTGGAAAACCGAAATAATGTTGCCTTATAAAGCCTATTGTGAATTAAAAGAAATATTGTATGAAAATCATAGTCCTAGTTACACCGAATGCTCTTAAATACATTAGTCTGATGTTATCCCACTCTAACACGTACCCACACAGCTCTGCGCCTCTACCCAGACTTTATCCGTATGTATTAGGGCCCTTATCCTTTCTACCTTCTATAATAATTTTTTCTGTTGACTGTAGGCTCCTTGGTGATAGGGACGATAGGGTGTAGCAAAAAGAAACAGGATTTGGAATCAAAAGGTTTGGGTCCGCCCCTAAGTGACTGAGAACAAGTTTACTTCTCCCCAAGTTTCTTCCTCAATAAGAGAGAGAGAACAACAGAATGTGCCCTATCATCGCTTCATGTACTTTATTAACATGAGATAATGGATGTTCAACGGCTCTAGAAATTGCCAAGTGCTAATGTATTATTATCCAATTGCCCTGTCTGGTTCCCAGAAGCCCAGCACAGCGCCTTGCTGGCGGTAGGAGGGGTGAGCGCAAGGATTTGCACACTGACTTCCT
The DNA here is from genome assembly GCF_003009895.1 of Hyaena hyaena. Taxonomy (NCBI): domain Eukaryota; kingdom Metazoa; phylum Chordata; class Mammalia; order Carnivora; family Hyaenidae; genus Hyaena; species Hyaena hyaena. The sequence continues at coordinate 4,346,996 of NW_024080661.1, read as the reverse complement.
TTGGTCTTCACAATTGCCCTCTGAGATACGCTTTACTATCCCCATTTCAAAGACGGGCAAACAGAGGTGAGAAGCGGGTAAAATGCTTCGTCATTCATTCGTTCATTCAGCCACATTTGAATGAGCAACTGTCGTGCATCAGACACTCAGACACTGGGGATGCAAAGACCATATCCCTCCCTCACAGTCCAGAGGGCAGTCAGCTAAAGATAACACAAGGCAGATTATGAATCAGAGCCAATCTTTATCAGCTATTCACTAAGTGCCAGTCACCTTGGCAAGCTCTTGGTGTGTTTCGGTCATTCAATTCTCCCCAGCTACCAGCAGGTATCATTATTATGCACATTTCTCATCTATCCATAAGTAAGGCATGGTGATTGCTTAAGGTTTCATAAATAGCAACTGGCAGAGCCAGGCCCCACCTTAGCCACCAAACTCTACTGCCTCTGATAATAAGGCAGCACAGAGGACATTGCCAGAGTCCCAAGGAGGGACCCCTAACTCAGTCTGGGGCTCACGGTGGTCAGGGAGGTTTCCTGGAGGTCTAGAAATTAGCTAGGCAGAGGTGCATGGGGAAGCAAGGCCATCCCAGGAGAGGCAAAAATGTGGAGGCCACCTAACGCAAGTCTAGAAGAGACTGGTCCATATCCTAGAGGTAGCTGAAGGTTTGAAGGGTTTGACGCAGAGGAAAGACTTGGCTAGATTTTTAGAAGGATCGTCTGGGCAGCTGGGTAGATAGAGGTGGATGGGAGGGAGAGAGACTCCGAGAAATCCAGGCACGAGCTGAGGGCGTCCTAGACAGGGGCTGGGGCAGGGAAGAAGACAGAGAGATTCCGAGGCTTGCAATTTCGGGGTGATAATGATTTGGGGATTAAGTTAAAGAGGACAGGGAGCAATTTGGAAGGACACGAGGTTTTGGCTCTTGGTCCAGGGGAATGGGGGTGATCTGATGAGGTCAGTTTGGGATGCAACCCAGGGCTTCCGGCGCCCAGTCCCGTGCCCTTTCGCCTCCTGGCATTGCCAGCCACAGTGACCTACGGAGGGCCGCGGGTCACGGCGTGGGGGGAGTGGAGGCTTCGCCGGGCAACCGAACTCGCAGCTTTGAACCCCGCCCTTCCGGACGTGGCGGCGACTGCAGTGCGCTCTCCTAAGCGCCAGAGGGCGGTCTCGCACACACTCGGGCCGCTCTGGCCCGGCCCGTCTCAGTGGCCGCGGAAGGTGACGTGGACACGGAAGTGGTCGTCGTCGCGGCGGCACCGGTGGGAGCGGGGCGCGGGGCTCAGAGTGCAGCGGGCGGTCGGGCGGACGGCGGCGTCTCGCACCTGCGGCGGCGGGGGACGCAGGCGTTGTCGGTTGGGTGCGAGTCTGCTGAGCCGACGAGCGGCTTCTCAGCCTCTCTCCTGCCCGTCGGAGACCGTCGGAGCGCCGGAGCCGGGACCGCTCAGCAGGCGTCACCATGACCAAGGCCGGTAGCAAGGGCGGGAACCTCCGCGACAAGCTGGACGGCAACGAGCTGGACCTGAGCCTCAGCGACCTGAATGAGGTCCCCGTCAAGGAGCTGGTCAGTACGGTCCCGCGGGATCCAGGGGCCCATCCGAGACCGGCGCTGGCCCCTGCGCGGGCCCCCTCCTTTCCCACGGAGGTCTTAAACGCCCCCTTTCCAGGTCTTAAAACTAGGCTAGAGGAGTAGGGCTTAGTCCTCGGAGAGCCCACCTCTGCCCCCAGTTTTCTTCCTTGGGTGTACACGTGTCACTTTGGCGCAGTTCCAGAAGATGAGAAGGAGCTGCTTGTTTGGCCCTGAGCTTTCTACGGGTCGGGAGTGAGTCTCCCTTCGTGGGGGGGGGGGGGGGGGGAGGGTTAGCTTGCCCAGCGCTCACCTCCGAGCTTGACTCCAAGTAGGCGCCCACGGAGTGGTTGCCGGCCGCTTCCGGAGAATGAATGAACAAATGAATGAATGACTCGTCTGGGAAGTAGGCCTCTGGGTAGACCTGGGTGTGGCCCAGAACTGTGCATTTCTAAGAAGCTGGCCGTCCCAGCCCCAAGGCGGCCGTCCTTGAATTGCGTGTGGAGGGTCACCGTGGGGTTGGCCAGGGCTTATCCCAAAATTCAGCTTAAACTGGCGCCGCTGCCCACCCCACTCCAATGCTCCCACTCAGGAAGCTGAGCCCTGAGGTCCCAGAAGGTTACACAGCTGGATTGTTGCCAAAGTAGAGTTAGCTCTTAGTCCTCGCTTTCCCGCTTTCCCCTCCAGGTTTCCTACCCGCACCCCCACCCTAGCGCTGCTTGGGATGACCTCCGTTTTCTTCTTCGCTGCTTTTAACGAATTACATTGCCTTTGGCACGTGGCTCGGTAATGTGGAAGTTAGAGCAGATTTCCAGTTCCATTGCTTAATATCTTGAGTGCCCTTGGCAGGCTGGTTAATCTTTATGCCTAGATTTCCTCATTTATAAAATAGGGCTTCGAGGGTTGTGAGGATTAAGATTGTATGATAAAGTACTCTGGTAGGCAGCCAATGCTGAGACACGCAGCTGTTATTATTATTATTATTATTACCAGTACTTCTACTACTACATTATATCTCAGTGCTAGTTTTTAAAGGCCTTTCCTAATTGTGGGACTTCTCTCTGGAAATTGCTTCATTAGCAGATGTCACTGAATCATTCCATGTGTTGGTTTGACATTTTGTTCTCATTCCTTTTCTTAGGCTGCGCTCCCGAAGGCCACCATACTGGATCTGTCCTGCAATAAACTGACTAGCCTACCGGTAAGATTGGCAAGCATGAGTCCTTCCAGAGCCCTGATGCTTCTCCTTCTTGCATAGGGCAGTTAGGTCATGAGGCACAATTTCAGGACAGGCCCTGCAGAACAGGCTGTGACCGAGATCGGAGCGTGCCGCAGGGATGGGGTGAGGTGGGGTGGTTCGTCTCTGCAAGAAGGAAAGCAGGAGGCTTCATTCCTTAGAACACTGGGAAAATCAGGGGGTGCCTGGGTGGCTCAGTCGGTTAAGCGTCCGACTTCGGCTCAGGTCATGATCTCACGGTTCGTGGGTTCGAACCCCGCATCGGGCTCTGTGCTGACAGCTCAGAGCCTGGAGCCTGCTTTGAATTCTGTACCTCCCTCTCTCTCTGACCCTCCCCTGCTCACGCTGACTCTCTCTCTCTCTCTCTCTCTCTCTCTCTCTCTCTGAAATAAATAAAAACATTAAAAAAAAAAAGAACACCGGGAAAGTCAGGCCACAAAAAACTAAAGTCAGCGGAGTGCTGGCTGAATCGTGTATTGGGCTCATTTTTTTTCTGCCTTATTTTATTCCTTTGAAAAATAATTTACCTCCCTATTGAGTAGAGGAGATTCGAAGCCCTTCCGTAAGTTGCTCAGTATTGCAGGGAGAAAGCTGTTTATGAACAGGCTCCTTTTGATGGGGACCAGGAGAAAAAATGTGGCTCTGGAGGGGGCTGCCGTATTCTCATTCTCCCAGCCCTTGCTTGAATGACTTGATGCTTTTTTGTTCAACGCAGCCAGTCTGTGGTCGGATCCTTTGATTTTTCTTGCACAACTTCCCCCAGTGCTGCTTCTCCTTCATGAACTTCGCGGTTTCTTCAGCTCGCCCTCCTTTGCCCATGTAGACCCTGGACCCGGGGCGGGGGCCATTCTCCTCCAGAGCCGCGCTCCTTCATCGTTGCCCTTTCCGCCCATCGCTCTGGCCGCGTGGCTCCCTGCCGTGCTCCGCCGGGCTCAGGGATCGAGTCCCCGAAGTTGGCAGTTTCCTCACTGGGTCATTAGTCTGTTCCCCTCTCAGTATTCTCCCGGGCCCCTCCCATTAGCTACAGCATCTTCCTGCCGCGCCTCAGGGACCATTTCTCACTCTGAAGAAGCAGCTGAGATCCCACTGCTCCTAGAAGTATTTGGTGTCTCATGACAGGGTGGTAGCAGGTCCGTGCAGCCTGCTGCATCCGCTCGCGTTGTCGGTAGTCGCTCAGCAGCCCCTGGTGCCCTTTCAGGTCACAGTGTGTCCTGTTGTCTGTGCCCTTCCTTGGCGGTGCAGAGCCACCCGCAGTTGACGGGTCCCCAGGGAGCAGGAGGAGGGCCTCTCTGCTGAGGCTGGAGCGGGCCTTCGGGTGGGTGCTGTACTAGGTGCTGGAAGAACAGAGAATTACACCAAGTACTTCAGGGGCGCTTCATCCCTTCAGGAAGGCGGGTGGTTTCATTGTGTGTCGACAGCTCCTGCGAAAGGAGAACACGGGGCGCCGGGGGGGCTCAGGAGGGACCCCTCATCGCTGCTCCAGCCGCAGCGTGGAGGATGGGTTCGGGGGAGAATGGAGCGTGAGGAAACACACCTATTTCGTGCCGACTTTGTGCTCCTTTTCCGCGTGCTTGTCGCTGCTTGGCACTGGAAGTGCTGAGTGTCAGGCGCCTCTCGTTCAGGGCGGAAGGTAGGCTCGGGGTTGACCGCGTAGGCGCCTCTGCCAGGCAGGCGCCTGCGGCATCACGCCAGAGCCTGCACCCAAGGCTCAGGCGGTGTCTCCGCGGGTCCCAGGCGGAGTTCTGTGGCCTCACGCACCTGGTGAAGCTGGACCTGAGTAAGAACAGGCTGCAGCAGCTGCCCGCAGACTTTGGCCGTCTGGTCAACCTCCAGCACCTGGACCTCCTCCACAACAAGCTGGTGACCCTGCCCGTCAGCTTCGCCCAGCTCAAGGTAATGGTCTGCGGAGCCATGTCCTTGCGGCGGCTGAGGCGCGGGGCGGGGGGGCCAGTGGAGCGTGGCTGGGAGGAAGGCGCCAGAATCTCACCTCTGCTGGCACTGCCTCCCGCGGCTTTCCCTGCACCACGCACACCCAGGGTGGGGGTGGAGCGGAGGGCTGGGGGGGTGGGCTTCTGCCTGCGCATTCGGCTCACCTTGGGGGACTCGGTTGGGAACCCGTGCTTAGCCGGCCTCTCTCTTCTATCCCTTTAGAGCCTGAAGTGGCTGGACCTGAAGGATAACCCCCTGGACCCTGTCCTGGCCAAGGTGGCAGGGGACTGCTTGGACGAGAAGCAGTGTAAGCAGTGTGCCAACAAGGTAAACGCGAAGCTCCCCCGGGGACTCCCCTGTGGCTCCCCGGGGACCAGCCTCTGCCTCCACTTGTTTTTCCCTCCCAGGGCACCTGGTGGCTGTGTGTTGACTCGAGGACTAAGGTCCCAGTGAAACAGGACGCAGTAAACAACACTGTCGTCTCTGCTGTGAAACTTCCCTTCTTAACAAACCACGACCTTGGGCTGCCTGGGTGGCTCCAGCGGTTAAGCGTCCGACCCTTGAGTTTGACTCGGGTTTATGATGGTTTGTGAGATGGAGCCCACTTGGGATTCTCTCACTCCCTCTCTCTGCTTCCCCCCTCTCCCCCCAGTTTGCTCATGCACTTGCTCGCTCTCTCTCAAAATAAATAAACATTTCAGAAACCAGGACCTTGCCTCATCCCACGTTACACTATTGACAGTTGTTTAAAATTGGTGGGTTTTTTTTTTAACGTTTATTCATTTTTTGAGAGAGGGGGGCAGAGCGCGAGCAAGCTGGGGAGGGGCAGAGAGACAAGGAAACACAGAATCCGAAGCAGGCCCCAGGCTCCAAGCCGTCAGCACAGAGCTCAAGGTGAGGCTCACATTCATGAACCATGAGGTCATGACCTGAGCCGAAGTCGGACACTTCACCAAACTAGGACATGCAGGCTAGGGGCTGTGGCCTTTCTAAGTCATGGATATTGTAGGAATTTTAATTAAAAGGGTTAATATTCGTGTGCTGTGCTTGTAGGCAGACACATCCTGGGCAGGTCTGACTTGATTTCAGCCAAGTCCCATGATGTAGGACTGAGGAACCAAAGGCAGCAAGGAAGGGGGGACACTGCCAGCTACCCCGAGGGGGCCTCGCGCTGTGTCTTAAGAACGACACTACACGTCACTCACACTGCAGCCATAGGCCGTCTTCCCTCCAGCCTTACAACAGACTGCCGCCGCTGCAGCGGAGCACCAGATGACTGACTTGGCCATGTTTAGGAGGTGTGATGAACAGAATAGACTTTAAACTTGGCTTTAGCTTTAAATCCTAGAAATAATGTCCGTGGGCATGGGGGCGGGGGTCTCTAGGTGAGGCTTAAGAATAATGGCCTTTTCTTATTAGCTCAGGGCTTAGAGAGTCTCACCCTTTCCAGCACCTGTTGTCACAGGAGATCAAGTACAGGGTCAGTGCAGCTAGGTAGCCACGGCCACAGCTTGCCCTTAGCTGAGAACGGCACAGGTGATCAGTGAAATCCTGGTGCTTTAGGAGTGATGTCTGTTCTGAGGAATAACCATCACTGCGACTGAGGACTCTAGCTTTGTCCTGTGTGCTTTATATTCCACCTCGTGATCCTCCTGTCTCCGGGAAGTAGGTAGGATTTCGTTTCTCTGCCACGAGAAATGCCCCGTACGCAGATAGGTTTCATTTATCCATTTTATTCACTCAGCTAATAATACATGTAACCATGCGACATCACCGATACTTTTATGGGGCACAAAGATCTTTGGTATTGGCACCTCCCTTCCAGACAAAGCCCCAGGTAGCACATCGCGTTGTGGGCACCGTGGCCTGGAGTCGTCTCCGGCACACCTTGAGGCATTGTGGTAGCCAGGCTTCGGCCGGCCAGAGTGAGGTCACCTGTCCGCAGGAGACAGTGTAGCTCTCACCAGCCCTGACCTTGTGGCTGCATGGGTCAGTCCTAGTCACCGATAAGCTTGGTGCGTGGTACAGCACCTTGTAAAAATAATTTATTAGTTGGAAAGTATCCATCAGGTGCTTACCAGAGTATGTAGACTGGGGCCGGCGGACACAGTCTACCCTCAGGCGCTCAGGGTGTAGACCAGAGGAGTCGCTTCTGTTTCTGAACTTGCTGTTTTCTGCTAACTCTTGGTGGATTGGAGCCGGTGGGGGGGGCCAATGGGATGTCTCTTGAACCTCTCTCAGCTCTTTATTTAGCCACCTGTACACCCCTTAAAACTGCCTCAGTGGTTGCTGCTTATTTAGTATTCGGAATTCAGAGTGAGGCAGGGACTTTGAACTTGAGGTACCTCTCACCATCAGGCTTGACCTTCCTACAGATCTTGCACTCCTTGTTGAGTGGTCTTTTTTTTTTTTAGTAAGCCTGACTCCCTCCCGAGAGGCTGTAGTAGCAGACTCAAGGCCTGGGCTGCTCAGGACAGGGCTCCTTGTGTCTTCAAAGGGGCCTCTTGCGGGGAGCCTAAGAGGTTAAGTCACTTACTAAGGTCAGATGGTTAGTAAGTGGTAGAGTCAGGAGTGTGCTGGGCTCTGAGCTTTCACTCTGTCCTTTATATCCAAGCGATAGCAACTTCTAAAATTACAGCCCAAAAAATAAAGTCTTTTACCTCCTTCCCTAACCATGCCCTTAGTGACACTCTCGGGGGCTGTTTTTGTCAGAGGCCGTCCACGACCGACTGGACAAGGACTTGAGGAGCCACAGCTTTGGGTGGTGTGTGGGCCGAATGGCTCTTCGCTTCCTCCTAGAGGCTTCCTTGCTTTGTGTGCTGACCTGAGTGGGTCAAGCCCCGGCCCAGGAGCTTAGACGACCCGTACTCTGAGCTGCGCTACGTCCTAGCTGTGCGAGGGGGACGAATCATGCCCCCCCACCTCCCGCGGCAGCCTTGGCTTCCTTACTTTGGAGTTGGGGATTCAGTCAGTCGATCTTCAAACACGTATTGAGGGTCTAGCCTGCAGATGGGGATAGTCGCCGTCCTCAGGGAAACTAGTGTGATGACTCAGGTAGGTAAGCAGTCTCCCTGGGACTGGGAAGAGCGCAACTTTGTAAAGGAGCCATGGGCGGGAGGTCAGGGAGTCTAGGCGGAAGTGCCATCCTGCTCATTGCCAAGAGTTGCTGGAGGCGTACGTGAGATCGTGCGTGTGATAGTAACTGTAAAGAGCGGAACTCCTTCCACGCTCCAGTTGGCAGTGGGTTTCACAGACATGTTGCCACACAGCTTTAGAGGCCTGGGTGCGGATGACCCTTCTCCAGCTAAGGCCAGCCAGCAAGTCAGGAGATGAAGACGGGGGTTGGCTCTGTGAGGCCGGCGCTGCCGCAGGGCTGTGCCTATCAGAAAGGGGCCGTCTTGCACGAATGCGCCCCGGAGCCCCCCGCCTGGGCTGCTTCAGCAACTCTGCTCCCCCTTCGCAGGTGTTACAGCACATGAAGGCCGTGCAGGCCGATCAGGAGCGCGAGAGGCAGCGGCGGCTGGAAGTAGAACGAGGTAGGTGCCGCCTGCCCCCACGGGCCGTCTTCCTGTCCTTCCCCGGCCTCTGGCAGGCGCCGGGGTCCATGGAAGCTTTGTGAGGAACAGTATGGTGCACAGCGTCATGTGTCCAGTCCTGGCTTCTCTGCTGAGCTCCAGGGTCCTACAGCCCGCTGGGAGGGTTAAGAGCTCAGCTCAAGTGTGGCCGGGACAGCCCTCGTCAGGCCCTCTAGGGTCCCCTGGACTAGGCAGTCACCACCCCTGCTGTTATTCAAGCCTGAAATTGGAGCGATGTCCGGGACGCCTGGGTTCAGTTACCCCGGCATCCAGTCCATCAGCCAGGCCCGTGTGTGGCGGTTCCTCCGCCCCAGGCCTCACTGTAATTCACTGTAGACACCTCCCCGCTCCGTGTGGTGGCTCCACACCGGGGCTCCTTCCGCACGCCAGCCACGGGGATCCTCTTAAAACAGGACTCAGTGATGGCCGCTGTTTGCTTAAAACACTCTCACGGCTCCTGATTGAAGTTCAGACGCAAGTCCAGCATAGTTCCGTAGCCGACGGCCCGCCATGGCCCCAGGCCCGCCTGCTTCAGCCGTGCCTTGCACCCAGGGGAGAGAACGCTCCTGGCTTCAGCCACATGAGCCTTTGCCACTGCCCAGACACACCAGGTCCGGCCTCTCCTCGGGGGCCGTGCCTGGTTCCTTTCCCTTCGGGTCTTTATGCGGCTGGCTTTGTGTCCTCCTTCGGGTCTGCTCAGATGTCGCCGTAGCTTTACTGCCACACTTGAGAACCCCCAGGCCTGGTAGCACCCCGCGCATCACATCATCGCAGTCTCCGTTACCATCTTGGTGGCAAACTCCGGTGTCTTTCTGACTGTTCGCTCGTGTGTCTCCGTCTCTAGAAGTCGTAGGTGCTAGAACCCAGTCTGTCCTCGCTGCTGTGTCTCGAGCACTTAGGACGAGACGTGGCACACAGCGGGTGCTCCATTGACCGGCAGTCTGAGGCTCCTTACTGGAGGAGTCCCATGGTTGGGGGGCAGCGGGGGGCAGACCCTGAAGGAGCCCGAGTGGCCCCCGGGCCTTTTCACATCCATGGCTGCTGCGAGGCTGTTTCCTGGGCCACTGCTGCTTTACTTCCTGCCTCCACGTGTTCTCTCCAGGCTGAGTACAGTGTGCTCTTGGCCTTGTGGGTGCCCGGCTGGAACTTGGAGCTTGTTTGCACACAGGAAAGCAGCGGAAAGCTCCAGTACATAGCACACTACAGTCCAGCTACATTCTGGGTCAGATAGGCGCTCAAGCCCAGCAGGACCTTTAACTCCCTCATTTGTGGCATTCTGGCTTTGGAAAAATGTACTTCGGGCCTCCAAATAACTCACTGGGAAGTGAGTTTTTAGAAGCCACTTGTTTGTAAGTTGGGAACCGGATGTAAACGCACTTGAACCGTGAAGTAAGCCAGGATGCGTCCGAGGTTCCCGAGTGGGAGCCTAGAGGCGGCCCTCTGACCAGTGGTTAGTCTTGCTTTCTCAGGCAGACCTTTCCATCAGCTCTACCTATGACCGTGAGCGCTCACTTTCTGTTCCCTACTTGCCCTTCCCACGCCACGTTCCTTTCTGGAGCTTGGGAAGAGAGGAACCCCGTAGAGTCAACATGGCCGTGGTTTCTTCTTCGGACAGCCGAGTTGTATCAGGGCGTCACTGTGTGCCTTCTGACTCACCAGGCTCATCACCCATGCCTTTCTCCTGTACCCTCCCTCATGTGTTACCCTAATGTCTCCACCGCCCAGGGCTGGGAACCCTTCAGTAATGCATCCTGCAAGCCCTGAGAGTGTTTACTGTGCCTGCGGGACACAGTTTTCCCAGCCGTTTTACTTAAAATGGCATCGGCGACCTGTGGCGCAAGGCCATGGCCGAGCCTGCGCTTTCAGTCATTCGGGAAAGCACCCTGGCAGCTTTGCGGGTGAGAAGTCATTTGGGGGCGTGTTGTCCTGCAGAGGCTGAGAAGAAGCGGGAGGCCAAGCAGCGAGCTAAGGAGGCTCAGGAGCGGGAGCTGCGGAAGCGGGAGAAGGCGGAAGAGAAGGAGCGCCGGAGAAAGGAGTATGATGCCCTCAAAGCAGCTAAGCGGGAGCAGGAGAAGAAGCCCAAGAAGGAAACAAATCAGGCTCCCAGTATGTTTGCAGGGTTCCAGGGGCGGCGGCGGGGGGGCGGCCACAGACCGGGTTGGGTGCGGCAAGCTCTCAGGCGGGGCCCGGGAGTCGCTTGGAGGGCTCGCCTCCCGGGGGCGGGGTCTATCCTGGGGAGCGGGTGCAGGTGTCTGGCCAGACGTGCCATAGCGTTCCCGGAGCAGGGAGCTGCCCTTCCTCGTCAGGGCGTGCCAAAATCCCCACAAGGCGAAGGCTGCACGTGGTCACACTACCCTTAAAGAGCAGAGAGACAGAGCATGAGCAGGGGAGGGGCAGAGAGAGAGGGAGACACAGAATCTGAAACAGGCTCCAGGCTCTGAGCTGTCAGCACAGAGCCCGACGTGGGGCTTGAACCCACAAGCCATGAGATCATAACCTGAGCCGAAGCCTGTGCTTGCTGCCCCCTGAGAAGGCCCTCCCCCGATCCCGAGGGACCCTGGGGCTGATTGCATGAGGCGCCGGAAAAGACCCCTCGCTCTGAGTGCAGCCCCTTGAGATCCGCTGGAGGAGGACTTCGGCTGCAGGCTCTGCAGAAGCAGAGCCTTTCACGGACTCGGATGGCCTTAAAAGCTCTCTCGTCGGGGCCTGGGAGTGTGCGTTTTCGGGTGGGGGGTTTGGTGGCTTGGCACCGACAGGCGGAGTGCGGGTCCCCCCCCCCCACACACACACACCGACTGACTGAGCCTCCCTGTCCACTGTGCCTGTGTCCCTCCAGAATCGAAGTCCGGCTCTCGGCCCCGCAAGCCGCCCCCCCGGAAACAGGCCAGGTCGTGGGCCGTGCTGAAGCTGCTGCTGCTGCTGCTGCTGTGCGTGGCCGGCGGGCTGGTGGCCTGTCGGGTGACGGAGCTGCGGCGGCAGCCGCTGTGTGCCAGCGTGAACGCCATCTACGATGATGCGGTCCGGGGCCTGCGCAGCCACGACCTCTTGCGGTGGGTGCTGCAGGCCGACTCCCAGCAGTGAGCCTGAGCCCTTGCCCGCTGCCCTCCCACCTCGCAGCTCGCGTTCCTGTGGAATTGGGTTCTGCTGGACACGACCTCTTTTTGGCATCCGACCTACCCGCTGTCATCAAGTGGCTGCCGATTGGTACTCGAGATCCCCTCTTTGTAGGACCTCTTTGTCCCTCGGTCAGTGTTCCCCGGGCGGAACGCGAAGTGAGACGCGGGGACAGTGACCTGCATGCCTAAAGGAGCAGGCTTGGGGTGGGGAGAGGGCAAAACGGCCTTTTCTAGTTGTTCTACAAAGCTGTGCGAAGGCGAGGCTCGTTTCTACTAAACGGCCAGGTCAGCTGTCACTACATTTATACTTTTGTATGTCACAAACCCTTTCTTTCATTCCTCCCTGGGCAGCCAGGGCCGATCAGGAGGCAGTGTGATATCGGGGGCAAAGGGAACACCGTACTCGGCAAATCAAGCCGGAATCGGGAGGGGGGGGATACCTATTTTCTTAAGGACCTCAGACATTTTTAACGACCATATAAAATCTCAGGCTGTGAAAGGGATCGCAGGACCGTCCCGTCCAATAGAACACTCGCAGGCAGGGAAGCCGAGGCCGTGCATGACGCCTACGGTCTCCCAGCTCGTTTGAGGCAGAACTTAGCTCCTGCTCCAGTAGCTTCTCCTGTCATTTTGCTTCCTTGCTAACGTCCGGGGGAGAGCAGAAGTCACACCCTCGCAGCAGCGGGGGGTCGGGGGGGGGGATTGGGGCCTGTGACGGTAGGCAGCTTCCGGCCCCATAGATAGAAATCTCATCACCGTGAGTGAGGGTGCCAGCCACTCCTTCAGAGCCCTGCCCTGGCCCATGTGGCTCCCATAGAATGGGGAGGGTCCAGGCCCCGCCTCAGTTTTAGAGCATTAACCCCCCCAATTGCCAGTGCGCAAAGAGGCGGACCACGGCGAAGCTATGTTTAGGACAGCTGTTGGTAGCTGGTGGGACAGAGTCAGCCAGAGGCAACCCAAAAACTCAAGTTTCACAGAGACAGACATCTAGGACGACTAGCGGTATCTGGTTCTCGACCTTGAACCACCTCTGCAATGAAGGGAAGCCAGTAGCACCATGGAGTTTGAAAGTGGTGCCTTCCTGATGGCCAGCAGGGACAGGGGCGGACGGCCCGCCCTCCCGTCTGCCGGGTTAAGCCTCTGCTTGCTCTGTGGCCTCCTTGGCCTCCTTTTCTCACCAAAGCTGGAGGAGGGGGTCAGAAGTGGGCATCATGGTGCTCATCCACGGAAAGTTCCCAGTTCCAAGCTGCTGGTCTCCCTCAGGACAAGACCCTGGTGTGGTTCAGAGGCAGTGGCGTCCAGCGTTGTTAGCCTTGCTGGCTCGTTTGGACAGGGTGACCACTCGTGACTGGCCTCATACTGGAAGAAGGGACTTGATCACCCCCCCACCCCAGGTAGCTCTGCTGCGAATGCCCACACCTTACTCTGAATCACTACACATCCCTCAGTCTTCCTCTGAGCTCCAGAGCCATTGGTACAAACGTTTTATTGAAACTACACAGTACATGACATGAGATTGAGAGGCTACAGAAGTCCCCATGCGGGGGCTGGCCGGGGCGGCTTTGGCAGGTGACAGGAAGGCAGGGCGCGGCCAGCCCGCTGGTCGCGGTTCACTCATCATCTTGAGATCTGATGTTGAGGTTCTTCTGGATGTCTAGTTATTAAACGTGTGTCTGAGTGGTCTGTCTGCATTGGTGCTTTGAGGGTCGAGGGCTGGCGGGGGGCGGGGGGCGACCTGTGCGCGACAGCCGTGTTTTCGCCAGGAGAGGAAAATTACACGCTGGTGGAGGAAAATGCCAGCATGTCCGCCATCTGTCCAGGCCTGCAGGGAGGCTTCTGCAGAGAAGGGCACCCAGCAGAGAGCCCGCGGCCTGACCCCGGCTTGTGCTTCAGGGGACACGTCCAGTCCCTTCCTGTGCTCCAACGTGGGGGATATGGAAGCCTCGTTTCTCACCCCGTCCCCGAGGCCTGGCATCAGTCTGCACCGTCCAAGGAGAGAGCCGGCTGTCGAGTGGTCATCTGAAGGTAGATCCGCCTGGCCAGCTCTGGCCCAACGCGGCGGCACGTGGAGGTCACGCCCTCCCCGCGGCGTACCTGTATGTCTGCAAGCAGGTTCTGGCGTTCTTGCTCCGAAAAACACCGCCTGTAAGCCTAGAAGTGGCAAGTGACCTATCAGTGCTGTACCATCCGGGTCACCCTTGTCCGTCAGTAAGGGGGGCAGTAAGCTAGGGTGGGGGGAGCCTGTCCTCCCTGGGCCAGTGCTAACTGCTCACTGCAGGCCACCGGTGCTCTCCACGGAAACCGCCTGGGGGGTCCACCAAGGCCATGGGGTGCGGGGGGAGGGTGATGACCCTTGGAGCGGCCTACCTGGACCAGACGCCGGGGGCAGGGATAGGTGTCCACAATGGCGCTTGCCACGTCCAGGCTCACTCGGTTCAGCTGCTGAATCTGCCTCCTCCAGACCAGTGCGAGTCCCCTGCCAGCTCGGTCAACCTTTGCCCCTCCCGCCCAGTCACTCTCCAGGCAGGAGAAACTGGTTTGATCTCGAAGCTTCCTGTGAGCAGTAGATGAAGAATCATGTCACTCCACCTGTCCCCTCCACGGGGAACTTAAAAACCAGCCCTCTGCTGCCCACAGTGTGGGCTGTGGGCACACTGCTGTACCTGGCCTATTTAAGTGCTCGCTCACTTCGTCCCCAAACAGCGCTAGTTGCCAGTTCCCTTAAACCCACCACCTAGTCCTTTTCATTAAGAGAAGGCCCCAGAAAAGTACCAGATGGTTTCACATGCTGAGACTGGGTTGCGTGGGCCAGAGAGCACTGTACACAAGGACAGACACTGGGGCCTGGGTGTCAGGCAGTCAGGGAGCCTGGTTCCAGTTCTAACTTGCTAGGAGCTTGGACGAGGCCCTCTCTTAGGGCCTCCGTTCCCTTGGGTATAAAATGAGGGCCTTGGACTGATTGGTCTCTGAGGTTAAATTCTGACCATGAACACTCCCAGAACTAAGGAGGCTACAAGTCTGTTTTATGAGGGCTTATGACGTTGTGACCTACCGTGTAACAAGTCCTGGTCACCCAGCTTACCAGTGACGCGGGAGCAGCCTACGGGACACGAACTTACACATGAGCCAGAGCGGAACCAGGCTTGAGGGCTCCTCATGGGAATGCCTGGCATGAGGTCCGCTCCTTCCGCCACCAGCCTGACGACAACAGGCCGGCAGCAGAGTTCAGGGCAAGAGGCCATCTGCATGGAACAAGGCCCGGCGGCGGGCCGCACACTAGCTGGGGACACTCACTTGAAGGGCGCCTCAGCCACAGCCTTTGTAAGCGCGCACGCGAAGTCGGCCACCTCTTTCCAGCTCTGCACGATCCGTGCCTGGGCTTCTGTGTACAGCTGCAGATCCACCAATGCCTGGAAACCCAAAGGCGGAGGGACTCGTAGGAAGGTGCTCCCTCACACCCGCTGAAGCTGCGCCCCCGCTCCACAGCTCCCTGTTTTAGCCCCTCCTCTCCTGCTCGGTGCCAAGGCAGGAAGTTGCGCCTGGAGGGCACTTTGTTCCTTATCTCTGGCCAACGGGGTCAGAGGAGAGCGGGAGCCCAACCCGAGGCAGGAAACGCCGAGTTCTCACCTCCTCCACATCGAGCCTGGACACCGCGTGCCCTGTGCCGGCCTCCGGCTGTCTCCGCTGCTTCTCCTTGGTCTGTTCCCTGTGTGCCACTCCCGGTTTCCTCCTCCTGGGAGGATCTGGCGCACTGGGATAGGGGAGGTGGGAGGGCAGCAGTTCCACACTGAGCTCAAGCAGGAAAGGGGTGAAAAGGCCAGACCAGGGGTTCCCACAGGGCTCACCAGGGAGGACCCGGACTTGGGATGGAGTTCACCCCTGACGGCCCAAGAGCTGCCCCTTTTTGTGCTACACCTCGAGGACGCGTTCAAACCTGAAGCGTTTCTCCTGATCCACAATCACCAGGGACAGGACTTTCCCAGCCGTCCTTGCTGTGGTGTCACTTACAAAGCTCCGGAGGGTTTCCTTCCCTTTCTCGGAGCCCCCCAGACTTCCCTGTGTGAAGGAAGACACTGCGTGAATGTCTGTCCCCTAGAGTCAGCCCGGTGTCCCATGCCTCGGCGTCCACTCCTCTCCACCCACCTGCTTGAAGTTGTAGATCATGGACGCAAACGCCTCTGTCGGGAGCAGCACCAGAACCATCGGCTCCTCCAGCCAGCCTTCCGCTCCGTCCTACCAAAGGACCGGGACCCAGCAGGGAGGGGCGGCGGGTCAGCAGGTGCTCAGCACCTGTGAGACAGACCCAGGCCTTCTGGGTGACGAACCCACCCCTGTCAGCCAAGCCCATTTTTGTGTTATTCTTCCTCTGGAATGAAGCCATGGTGGTAGAAGCAGTAACCCATGATCCCATCCCTCCCCAGGCCTCAACGGCTCAACCTTGACGCCTGCATCCCGGAGGCGGGGAGTAAAAGGCGTGGAAATGCGGAGAGCCCACGTTGCTGCACGCTTTGGATAGAGGAGTGGAGGGAAAGGACACTCTTCCAGAGGGTTGGGTACAAGCGAGGAAGTTGGCCGTTGAGGGAAGATGCCGGCCGGGAGCCGAGTGGCCCTTATACACACACAGGTTTTGTGTGACAGAGAGAAGAGCCACAGGGGGACCTCGCCTGCGAGGGCACCTCCTCTTCCCCAGGGCCAACGACCCTCCAGCAGTGCAGTGCTGTGCAGCGACGGGGAGCAGGCCTTGTGCAGAGTTTTCTGGCTCTGTCCCCAGAGGCGAAAGCCAAGGCCAATAGCAGAGCAAAGTGCAGTGGGAGGAGTTGTGGGTTCTAGTTCCCGCCCAGCCGCGGGTCAGCTGTGATCTTCCAACCGGCCTCCCTGCCTGGGTGTGTATGGGGGGGAGGGAGGGGGCGGGTAGGAAGTCCTTCTGTACGGAGTGACCAGGCTGACTGCGACTGATGCACCAGGGAGACGTGGAAGCACCTTGAAAGGTTAAGCTGCGATACGGATATAAAGATTTGCTAACAACCCCTATTGAAAAACGTGAGCCCAGGTGGCCCAGTCGGTTAAGCGTCTGACTCTTGATTTCAGCTCAGGTCATGATCTTGTGGTTCATGAGTTCAAGCCCCAGGTCTGCCTCTGTGCTGAGTGAGGAGTCTGCCTGGGATTCTCTCTCTCCCTTTCTCTCTGCCCTTCCTGTGTATGCCCTCTCTCTCTCTCTCAAAATAAACTTACAAAAAACAAAAACAAAAAGCGTGCACTTGCCCAATTATTGAGAAAATGAGAGGGAAGACATTTTTAAGCACACCCAAAGTGGGGCTTGAACTCACGACCCCAAGATCAAGAGTCGAGTGCTCTTACTGACTGAGCCAGCCAGGGGCCCCAAAAGGAAAAAAATCTTAACGTTTCATCTAGAGACTCTTAAAAACGAGGGGTGGAGTTATTTTGGATTCAGACCAGAGGCGGGGAAGGCCCTGGAGCTGTAGTAACCCGGGGAGCCGGGGCCAAGGAAGGAACATTTGCCGTGTTTCTCCTACATGTCCGGTGCTTGGTTATTTCACTTGGTCCCCATGACACGGGGCACCCAAAAGGGTATAACAGTGTCCTCATCTTACACACTAGGCACAAGAAGAAATAACTTGCCCAGGGTATTAGCCACAAAGCCCTGGGGCTGAGATTCAAGCACAACCCCCTCTCCCCGCCCCTCCCATTCCCAAAGCCGAGCTAGAGAGAATTGGAACTCCTTCCCTTTGCGGATTTACCTTCCCTCTGGCCCACGGATCCCCTCCCCGCCCCCCCGACTCTGCTCCCTCAGGAGGCCCCATCACCAGGCTCTCTGGTGCAGAAGGTGGGTGGGAAACCCAGCAGGAAACGAGGGAGGGAAGGAGAAGTCGAGGGATTTCCCTGGCTCCCTCGAAATGGGGTCACTTAGGGTTTGCTACCTTCCTCTACTGGAGGTCAAGCTTCTCACAAGGTGGGCGCTCTCTACCTTCCTGTCTCCCGGATTCTGGTAACCACTCCTCCCCCTCATCCATTCAGGCCGAGGTGTGGTAACAAACATGCCAGGGGTTCTCAACCAGGGGCGAGTTTTCCCCCACAAGGGATGTCTGGCACCATTTTGGAGACGCTCTTGAGTGTCATGACTGGAAGGGTGCTAGCTGGCATCGAGTGGGGGGAGGCCAGGGATGCCGTTCAACATTCTACGGCGCACAGGACAGCCCCGCAACAGAGACTTATGTGATCTGAAATGCCGGCCATACCTGAGGCGGAGAAACCCCGAGTTAACGGTGTTACGACCTTGAGGTGCTGTGTCTTCCTTTGCAGTTTCCTTGCATCCCACCCACGCTTTAGAAAACGCTCCTTAAGTAAACCTTCCTCAAGTTACCCTAAGTGGAGTGGGCCACCCGTTTTCCACACCGTTTCCCTGACTGACATTCTTTCCAGTAAAAGCACACGTATCGGGCGGCTCAAAGGGGGAGGAGGAGACGTGAGCCAGAAACCCGCTACCTCAGCTGGCCCGGCCCTCCTGCTCCAGGCGATGCTGCGAGGCACGGCCTGCACCTCAATCACGCAGCGGCACCCCATGGACTGCAGCGCCCCGAGGAGCTGGCCTCCGCCTTCCGTCTGTAAAAGCTCTGCAACGGACGACAGGAAAGGGGCTGTCAGGGGGCGGCCCAGGAGCGGGAGCCCCAGCAAGGATGAGGACCGCGGCCAGGAGGACCTGGATCCAGCCCCACAACGATGTGCTGTAAGCATTCCTCGGGCCTCTGAGCTTTCAGCCTGTTCAGCGGGGCCGCCGCCGCCTTCCTCTCCTGTTGTCTCTTGGAGCTTTCCTCCCGGCTTGCCTGTCCCCGTGGCCGGCATCCCGGTGAGCCTCTCCTTTGGACCTTCTGATGACGCCTGGTTCTCTTCTGAAGTGGGAGGCCTTCAGCATTTGTTTTGGGCGCTGTCAAGCAGTCGCTCCGCACAGGGCAGGTAGCTTGGAAGGCTGGAAGCTGATGGCACAGCTGGTCTCCCCCAGGGTCCCTGGTATTTGATGAACGTCTCTCTGAGGTGTCACGGAAGGAAACATCAGGGACCTTTGGAAAGGACTGTTCTTTCCAGTCACGTGATGCTCCTTCAGTACCCTGATGCTCCCACACGCTTTTTATCGGGGAGCTAGAATCCTCGGGGCTTGGCGGCTTGCGGGTCAAAAACTTACACGGAAGCCTCTGGGCCAGGGGGATTAATTCCTCCTCATCGTCACTCCCGCTGCTCAGCACCCTGACTGGCTCTGTTTGTGTGACAGGGTCAGCTGTGTCTGGGACAGGTGGTGCGTCTTCCAACTTTGGTGACGGAGGACAGGAGGCCTCAGAATCTGAATTACCAGCCACAACAATCTTCTCCTCCCTCTGAGGCTGCCTCCTCTTTGTGGAAGATGCTTCCTTCTTCAGAAAGGCAAATGTTGGCAACTCTTCAGAGTCACTCTCACTGGATTCCAAAGACAGTGAGGACTTCTTTAGAGCCATCGATAGGTGCTATCAAATCAATTCCCTAAAAGGAAAAAGAGAGAGAAGGCACCAGACTGTAGCACTGAATCCAGTCCATTAGACACATTCTGTGGCCAAACTTTACGGAAATATACACGCTGTATAGAGAAACGGAAACACAGGATATGATAGGGTCCCAACACATTGAACCTGGAACTCAGTGGTCTGTAGTCTAACAGGACTCCTCAGATCCCTTGTAGGTCAAGGTGACTTATAAACAAAGTGGAGATTACCATTGGAAAATGTTAAGGGCAGTGCTAACAAGACTCAACAGCGCCCCCTGTTGATCTCTGCATTTGAATCGGAGATGTCAAGGCATCCTGTCTAAAGATTGAGGTATCATTCACATAACACATAATTCTTCTTTCTCAAGTGTAGAGTTCAGTCCTTTTGAGTATAGTCACAAAACTGTGCATCACTGCCTAATTCCAGAATATCTTCATCAGCCCCAAAAGAAATCCATAGCCATTAAGCAGTCACTGTTCGGGGCCCCTGGGTGGCTCAGTCGGTTAAGCATCTGACTTCGGCTCAGGTCATGATCTCATGGTTCGTGGGCTCCAGCCCCGCGTCGGGCTCTGTGCTGACAGCTAGCTCAGAGCCTGGAGCCTGCTTTGGATTCTGTGTCTCCCTCTCTCTCTGACCCTCCCCTGCTCACGCTTTGTCTCTCAGAAATAAATAAAACATTAAAAAAAATTTTTTTTTTAATTTAAGCAGTCACTGTTCATCCCCCCCTCCCCGCTGCTGGCAAGGGCAAATCTACTTCTGTCTCCATGGATTTGCCTATTCTGGAATATTTAGTACAAACAGAATCATCCAGTATGTGGTCCCTTGTGACTGCCTTCTTTCACTTAGCCTGATTCTCCAGGATCACTGATGTAGTGGCCTGGGTACTTCTTTCATGGCTACATGATATTCCATTGCATACATATGCCCCGTTTTGTTTATCCATTCAGCACTTCCGGATATGTGATTTGTTTCTGGGTTTTGCCCACTGTGAATGCTGCTGCCGTGAACATTCGTGTCCACGTTTTCGTGGGGGGCATGTTTTCAACTCTCTTGCATATACACCTAGGAGTGCAATTGTTGGGTCGTGTACAAGAATCCACGTTTGAGTAAACATTCACTAACACTGCAGACGGGACCCCCCTCCCGCCGCCCCCATAAAACACCTAACCTTCCTGAGCCTCGCTTTCCAATTTAGCAACACAGGGATGATAACAACACCTACGTGATAAAACTGTTGAGAAGCAACCAAAATCGTGCGTCTACGCCTTTTGGTACAGCAGGAGGCACACACACCAAACGCGCAGTAAACACGCTGAATGCCTAGAGAGGGACCTCCTCCCGGTCCCCTCCCTGCGTCTCGCATTAATCCGGCAAAACGAGGCTGCCAGCCAGACCCGTCCAGCTCGTCCACACAGCGCGGCACGGCCCCCGACGGCCTGGTCACCGAGGCCCTGCGGAGCGGGGCTCAGGGGACAGACACCCGCCGCCAGCCACTCGCTGCACCAGCATTGCACCACTCACCTGCCACTCCCCGCGCCACTTTTTCAACTGCCGCGATGACCCCGGAAGTCGATCACCCGGTAGCGGAAGCAGGTTTCTGAGACCGGAAGCGAACGTCCGGCAAAGATGGCGTCGGCGGCGCTGGCGCTGAGAACGCGGGCGGCTGGTAACAGGACGCACGGCTGTTGCGGGGCGAGGGGTGCAGGCGGAGCGGGGTCCCCGCAGGGAGCCTGGGGGTGGAGGCCGTTCCTTGCGGAGGCCCCTGGGCATGGCGTCGGGCGTGGGGGGTTGGCCCATGAGCTTTGAGGGGCGGCTGTAGCCAACCACGGGACGCGTCCCGGGCGCCCTGCGGTGGGTGGTTGATCGAGGAGCACGTGTTCTTCTTTGCCGGGTGCGTGAGGGCAGCTTCCCAGGCGTTTGGTGACTTGGGCACGTCGCTTCCACTCTCTGGTGTATTTGGATCTCTTCATCTATAAATATTGCACACTAGGGGCCCCTGGGTGGCTCGGTGGGTTAAGCGTCCGACTTCCGCTCAGGTTCTGATCTCACGGTGTGTGAGTTCGAGCTCCGCCTCGGGCTCTGTGTTGACAGCTTGGAGCCTGGAGCCTGCTTCCGATTCTGTGTTTCCCTCTCTCTCTGTCTGCCCCTCCCTGCTCACGTTCTGTCTCTCAAAAATAAACATTAAACATGTATATATTGCACACTGTGCTCAAAACAAACAAACAATAAAGCAACCACCACCACCACCACCAAAAACCCGCTCGGTCAACAGATTGGGCTCTGTGCGAGACAGGATGGTTAGGTGTTGGGCTCTCAGCAGAAAAGATGAAGACAGTCTCTGTCTCCCTGATTGGTTCTTTCTAGTGGATAAGCCAATACACGAGCACATACACAAAATGATTTTAAATGGTAGCACGTGCTGTTAAAGAAAGCAGAAGTGCATGTGTGTGGTGTCTTTTTGGGGGTGTTGGTGATTAGGGAAGGCCTTTGAGGAGGTAACATCTCAGTTAAGACTTGAAGGATGGTAGGAGGCCTAGCCCTGTAAGGGAATGAGGGGCAAGAGCGTGACTTAAGCCAGTTTTACATTTTGAGAAGCAAGTAACTGCTCTTAGGTGAAATTAAAGAGGGTAAGAGTGGAAATAAGGAAACCAGGTGGGAAGCTGAAATAGGAGCCTTGAGGAGAGATGACTTAAGCAGGACGCTAGTGTCCATGAACTTGGAGGGAAATGGGTGGTTTTAAGATCTGTTTTGGAGATCGAGCCCAGAGCTTGCTGGTGAGCTCAACCTGTGAGAGGAGCAAAGGGAAGCGATCTGCAGTGTCTCCTTGATTCCTTCCTGAGCAACTGCATAGGTAGTAGAATCCTTTACTTGGAGGTGGAGGATGGGGAGTAGGCTGAAAGGCAAAGATTTGGGAAAGAGAAAATGTAGGTAAAACAGAAGCCCCATTCTTCAGCTTATTAAGAGGATGAATAAACAAATAGGTTTAAAGGTGAGTAGATCCTGGTCCTGGGTATTTCACGTGTCTTTCTGAGTATTTATTTCTGGTCCTTTGGCCCAGCTACTCTCTGTGCTCATTAAAACTTCAGGAACCTCGTTTCAGGAAGTCTGAACTCATAGGCTCCAGAGATCCTCAAGGCTTCTCTAAAAACTCTGGCATAGCCCTGATGAACCATGGCCGTAGCTGGAGCTTGCTCAGAGCAAGGACTGCCAGCCCTATGCTTGTCATATAGCAAGGGGCTTCCATCTTGGTTAGTGTGAGTTGTAGTTCACCTCCTTTTTAAAAGAATAAATGCCGTGGAGCATTTTGGAATGAGTCTGGAGAGGTCAGATTGCCCAGGGCAGCGTGTCCGTCTTGGCGAGGACCTGTGCTGGGTGGGCTTGCCCACGAGGATCCAGCCCTCTGAACTGGCTAAGCCCCCGTGGGAGCCACCCTCGGAGAAGCCGCCCCTTTTTGTTTACAAGTAGCTGGTGTGCAGTGGATGGCTGGATGGCTGAGAAAGTGGAGGGCAAGGCCAGAGCAGGACATTCTCTCTGGGTGTCCTGTTGCTGGGCTCTGTGGTCTGGCCCGTCCACGGTGCCTGGAGCCTTGAGGACACGCGGTGAGTGAGGCTGAAGCCAGCAGCCCCGTGGTGTCCCCTTGCTGGCTTACGTTTCTGTGGTGTTTGTGTCTCCTCGACAGGACTGAATGTGTCAGGACCCAGGGCACATGGTGTTTATTTTTTTCCACGAATATTTCACTAACCACCACCTTCCTTGGCCACACACACACACACACACACACACTTCA
Organism: Hyaena hyaena; assembly: GCF_003009895.1. NCBI lineage: Eukaryota > Metazoa > Chordata > Mammalia > Carnivora > Hyaenidae > Hyaena > Hyaena hyaena. Next base: position 4,324,256 of record NW_024080661.1, on the reverse strand, counting down.
CATGAGTGCATACTCCCTGGACAATACAACGAACAGCTTGTCCCCTGCCATGGGAGAACGCCAAGGACTTGCAGACACTCCCTGAAAACCAACACAGTCAAGCGGCATTTCTGCTCACGTGTCTTCCTCCCCTCCCCTGCCGCTAGCCCCCGCCACCTCTGGGCATAGCAGATGGCTCGTTGAGGGGGGTGGTGGGGGGGTGATTGGGAGCCTCTCTGAACAACTTTTCTGTTCTGTCTGCAGTTACCACCCTGCTGGGCCCCCCTCAGGCTGCGTCACTTGCCGTGAGATATGCATCCAAGAAGACAGGCGGCAGCTCCAAAAACCTGGGCGGAAAGTCACCAGGCAAACGCTTTGGCCTCAAGAAAATGGAGGGTGAGGGTGTGCCTGGGCTTCCCCCTCCCCCCTCCCCCCTCGCATGCTGTCCCCCGCATTCCTTTGCAGAACAGGAAAGCCACGCACTCCTGGTCCCCTGCACGTAGCTGGCCAGAGCACTGGGCTCCAGATTACAGATGCAGAGAAGACCTGAGGCAGGGAGGGGGTCCTGAGGAAGAGCAGATATCCATGAACCTGGGCCACGTGACTGGAGAGAGGAGGCTGGTGGAGGGAGTCCCGGGGCGGCTTGTGTCCAACCGTGTAGGAATTGGCCTCATCTGGGCTCAGGCTTCGAGGTGGGCGGGCGGCACTGGGGCCAGGAAAGCGAGGGCCTGTGTGTGTTCCCAGCATTAGCTGTGCTGCCCCAGCGCCGGGCCCAGAGGCAGTGCCCGGGGACTTCTCTCCTAGGTCACTACGTTCACGCCGGCAACATCCTTGCGACTCAGCGCCACTTCCGTTGGCACCCGGGTGCCCATGTGAGTTGCTCCGCGACCCTTCCCCCTTCCTGCTTTCCCAGAACCACCGCTCTGTGCTCCGAAGCAGGGTGGTGAGGACAACACAGTTGCACTTAGTGGGTATGTGTCAGATGCCAGGCATCTTTTCACTTCCTGGGCCTCTCTCGTCTCGTTTCCTCAGTAGCCCGTCACTATGATGCCGTGGATGCCACGGCCGTCTTCGAGGTAAGAGGCCAGAGGCTCAGCGGCATGGCCCCCGCGACAGAGCTGGGATTCGTGCCGGGGTGCCCGACTCATGGTCACCGTGCTTTGCCTTGTGTGGCAGCAGCCTTGCCCTCTCGGGTCTCCTCTCTAACCCCTGCTTTGTTAGAGGAGGAGATCTGAGATATTATTTTAATCTGGGGAAACGAATTCCAGCGTATTCCTTTTGCCTTCTTTCTAGTAATTTCTCTTTTGCTTGAAGCTGTTAATAGATGGCTGAAATGGTTTGAAACTAGTAAAATACAGTGCATGTGCCAGAAATTAGGTCTGCAGCAGACGGGGATTGCGGTGTCAGCAAGCTGGGGGTTACTTCCTGACGTAGGAAAGTTCTTTGGTAGCACAGACCTGTACTAGATTCCTCACATCGTCTTAAATGTCGGTTTGGTTCCCTTTGTAATCGGTCCCCCGCTACTGCTCTTTTTTGGTGATTTTAGGAGGCACGGAAAGACTGGTAGTAGCCTGTAGTTATATCAGAAACGCTGATTTGCGTGCGAGTTGATTGTATGCACAGTAGCTTTGTGTTTTAGAACTTGAGACATCGGCTGTGTGGCTGTGTTAAGTCTTGGGACTTGCTAAAGTAATAACAACAATAGTAATAAAAGCTAACGTGTTTTGAGGTAAGCAGTATGCTAAGCTCCTTATGATTAACTCCTTTAGTCCTCGAGTTGACCCCCCCAGAGTAGTTAACATTATCCCCATTTTGCAGACAAGAAAACCGAGACACAGGTAGGCAACTAAGGCAGCTTGGCCGGGTCACACGACAGTAGGCTGGTGTGCCGGGATTTGAACCAGGCACTCTGGCTCCAGAGCTCATTCATTCCTTTTACCAGAAATATTGAGTACTGTACTGCCCATCTCAGGTTCTAAAAGAAACATGCTAAAATGTATACGGTTTATGAACCGTATATGCATCTGGTAGTGGAGTTTATTCTCTGCTCGTTGTTTCTCCCCCAAAGAACAGTTAGAAAGCACCGCGGCTCCACCAGGTGAGAATCGGCCGAGCTCACGAGGCAGCGCCGACCCGTGCAGCCAGTACCATTGGTGCCGCTCTTTTGTTAGCATGCATGTTGCCATAGACACAGCTTTGCCCCGGACTTTGCGTAGACCTTAAACTCTAGACATCGCTATTTGGATGAAAATCTGTCAAACTCACATTTAACCGTGACAGCTCCAGTGTTTTTTAATTTTAAGTGAAGCAGGCTCCCAGGGGCCGTGATTGGGGGCATTTTCCTGGCCTGGTTTGGGGATTTGTCTGGTGTGGCTTCCCGCCAGCTGCACGGACGTGGGTCCAGATCCCAGCCTTCAGGGACCGAGCACCCACGTGGCTTGGCTGTTTGAATTTTTGTTTCCCCTCTCCTGTCACAGAGTCCGTGAAGAAGTAGAAGTCAAGGAAGTGCCAGGCAGCGGGAAAGGGAACCCAAGATAAGAGTTTTCTGATCTCTCGTTTGGGCCCAGGGCCTGCATCCTCAGGAGAACTTTGTTCTGCCGCCCCGGGATGGAGCACTTGGCCCGCAGTCTGGCTGACTGAGCGTTTGTGTTGCAGGTGGGGCTGGGGAGGAAGAAGTACCTGTATGCCCTTGAGGAGGGGACAGTCCGCTTCACTAAGGAGGTCTATGTGCCCAGCCCCAGCAACGCGGAGGCTGTGGACCTGGTCACCAGGCTGCCCAAGGGGGCGGTGCTCTACAAGACTTTTGTCCATGTGGTTCCCGCCAAGCCTGAGGGCACCTTCAAACTGGTAGCTATGCTCTGAACTCCTGGTCAAGGCCGTTGGACAGAGACTGGAGCCCAGGTGGCAGGAGAGTGTGGTGGCAGCGGAAGTCAAGGGTTGAAGACGATGCAGCCTGCTGAGGATGTCTGCTCGGTGGCGATTGCAGAAGACTCGGAAGTGACTGGCAGGGAAGCCTTTTAGGAGACCTGCCCTGGGGCCGGAAATAAAGTGTGCCGGAGTCACGAGTCTGTGCCGTGTGGGGAGAAAACCTGGATGGAGCTGCTTACTCGGTGTTGGGTCCTTACCCGTTCTGTCTTGTGTGCCACGGTGCGCCCTCGAAGCACAGAAGCCCTGTCAGAGCAAGGAAAAGAGAAAGGGGGAGCGTGTTTGAGAAGGGGTTACCTTAGCACCATCTTCCCAAGGGGAAGGATGAGGAGAGCTTGTGCTTGAGGCTATCACTGCCTCTTCTCCCCCAGAACCCATTCTGGCCCGGTCCTGGAGGAGTGGCGGGGGCGGGGGGGCCTATAAAGGAAGCGATGTGATCATGTCCCCTCCTGAAGCCACATTTGGAGAGAACTGGGGCTGCAGCCCTAGGAGGGGCTAAATGGCTGGCCCTCCTCAGCCCCCCAGCTCTGTGGGTCCAGCATAGAAAGTCCCCGTCTACCCTGGAATACCCAGGTCCTTTTGCTCTTGAGGCAGACTGGGTGACAAATGGGTGCTTTCCATCTCCTGGAGAGAGACGTGCCCACCTCACATCCTTTTCTGGTTCTTGATTTATCTCCAACCATAAACAGCAAAGGATCTGGCTTTAGGAATACTCTGTCTGGGCCTAGACTGGGCTGGGCAGGCCTTCCCTGTCAGTCCGACCCAAGACCTTAGACCCTTGGCTTCGAGTGGCAGGGCTGGGAAGAGCGTCTCAGCTGGGACAGAGGGCTGTCCCGGCTGTTGGGGGCAGGCAGTTTGGGCTGCAGCCCCAGCAGGGCTGGTAGAGTCCAGTGGCTTCCCCCCAAGGACTCTCAGCCCTGCGGCAGGAGCTTCAGGGACTGGGGACGCAGAAGCCCCCCCCCCCCCCCCCCCCCCCGTCTGGGGAGCTCTACCTTGAACTTGTCGCCTTATTTTTTCAGGACGTGACCCCAGATTCTCCACCTCCTGCAGATCCTTGGCAGAGGTGACCTAGGGTTTGTTGAGGTTCACTTTGGCTTCCTTCTTGTGAGGGCTCGTATACCAAGGCCCAGCTGGGGGAGGTTGCTGGAGGTGTCCCTGTAGGCTCAGCACTGTCCCTGCCAGTCCCCTGGAAAAGCAGAAGGGGGCAGGCTGGAAGAGGGTGTGCCCTCTGACGCAGTGGTGTTTCCCTGAGCAGAGCCAGGTCGTGGTGCAGGCAGTGGCCTTAGGGCCTCCCCGTAGCTTGGTGGCGGACGAGGGATAGGAGACTAAAGGCATTAGCCAGTCCTTGACTCGCCTGCCTCTCCCCCCGCCCATACACACATGTCCCTTCTCTCGGCCTCAGCTTTCTGTGTCTCCTCTGCCCCGCTGATGCTCCTTCCGGGAGACAAGTTGAGTCCTGGAGTTGCTTGCTCCATGGAATCCCTTCCGCAGGAGCCTGTTCTGAACCCCAGGGCAGATCCCCCACCCAACCTGGGCTGGAGTCTGTCATCCTTCCCTTCACCCCAAGAGGTGAAGCGGGGCCTCCTTACAACACCTGGGGCTCTCCGTCGGCGGCCCTTCCCTCATCCCGGGCTCTGGCTGGGCGCTATGTATGAGAGCAATAGGAACAAAAGCTCCATTGTCTGACGCCCCTGAGGCCAGGAATACCGAACATCACCTCTGCAGGCCCAGCTCCTGAAACGCCGTGTGATCGCCCACTGAACCTGCTGCTGCTGCTCCTTTCGGATACTCCCCTGGTGGGGCAGGCGAGCCGGCTGCCACAGGGTGGCCGGTAGCCGCTGGCAGCCCCACACAGGACAGCCCTGTGACCAAGAAAAGCCGAGGGGGCAGGCAGGCACCCATGACCCTTCAGCTTCCATCCAGGCCTTCCTCCCCAGGCTGAGCCTAAGATTAGGGTACCGCTCGGCCTCCTCTCCCAGAAGTCTGTAGGCATCATCCCATCCTTCCCCCTGCCGCCCCAAGCCCCTGGCCTGCTCCAGGCCCCCAGTACACACCTCTCCACTGACTTCCGGGTGGCAGCCCCATGGCCCCCCCCCACCTGTGTCCCCCAGGAATCTCGGCAGTGTCCCACTGCCTGGGCCTCGCTGGAGCATCGGTTGGTGTGGAAACGGGGCAGGGCCGGTCCCGGTCCCGGGGAGCATGAAGCATGACTCCATGAGCCTCAGGTTTCGCGGTCAGCAAGCAAGAGAGCAGCACCCAGCCCCTTCTGTCCCTAGGGCTCTCTCCCCGTTAGTTCTCTGCAGCGAGTCCAAGGCACAGAACTCAATGCTCTGCATCTCTGAGATGCACTCGGTGTAGAGACCCCAGTCGTCCCTGGCCACTGGCTCATTCGCACATGGTCTGGCAGCGGCTCTGATGGGCTTTGGGGGAGAGTCCGAGAAAGCTGTCTCCCCCTCTGCCCCCCTCTGCATCCTGTTTGTGTGGTGCCCAGGATTGTATGTGTGTATTGGGGAGGGGGCAGGGATCAGAGCACTGGGAGGCTGCCGGTCAGATGATTCCTTTGCTGTCCCTACCTAGGCTCCCATATGGTGCCCCATCCCTGGCGAGCGGCCTGACAGTCCTGCCCGACCCCCTCCCCCATGGAGTCCGTGCTCTGGGCTTTCCCCTGGGAGCTAGGGGGACGGTGGGCCTCCAGTTGCTTGGAGAGTTGGGATGAGACCACTGTCCTCTCCAGCAGCTCCCAGCACTGGGTCCCCGTTAAGAATAAGCAGGCAGGACGCTGACGATGTTATTAACCTTTTGCACTCTGCTGCCCTGGCCCCAAGGGAACCCAGGCTGTCCATCAAATAGAGTGCAAAGGCCCCTCCATACTGAACCATGGCCCTTCCCTGGCCAGAGCACAGGTGGCTTTTTGTTGGGACTGGGGTGGGGGTGGGGCACCAAGGGAAGGGTTGGCAGGTCAGGGTGCTTACCTATTGGCTGGTGCTCACGGTAGTACAGCAGCAGCGGCAGGATGGCCGTGATGAACCCCAGGGATGAAACTAACCCCCCCCCCCCGAGGCACAGGTCAAGGGTCCAGCCTGGAACTGGCACGCATGGGCCCACCTCATCCCGCCCCCCACCCCCGCACACACAGTGGAATCCCGCCCCAGAAGTTTGGTAGGGTTGGCCTGGCTGGTCTAACATCCGCTTGACAGGCAGGGGAGCCTGGGGTGCAGGCAGATCCCTTTTTGCTGCTGCATCAACCCCCTGCGGCAGAGATTTATTTCGGAGAGTGATGTAGCTTTATCCTGTCTCTTTCTTCAGCCCGGGGGAGTGATGTGTGTAAGCAGTCTAGAGAGGGACTCACCTGGTGGGGGGGGTGGGGAGGGAGGAACTTGGGGTAGGGCTAGGCACCCCGAGAAGCCGCGGGTCTGAGGGGCAGGGGAGGACTCCAGAGCCCGAACTCTGACCCCAGTGCGCAGCCCTTCTCCACTATGACAGGTCGTGGCATCCCAGAACTCGGCAGGGCAGGGACCAGCCGGGACACAGCATTCTTCCCAAGCGGCTTGCCCTGGGTCCCCATGCAGATGAAGAGGCGGGGCTTCTGGCCTATGTTGAGGGGTCAAGGGTACATCCGATCCAAGATCCAACCCTGGGACTCAGGACGGTAGCAGGTACTCACCGGTGGCCACCACTAGGACGTGGAGGCTATAGTCCATGGTGGTCTCTGCACACAGAACACGGTGGTGGAGGGGGTGCTGAGATAGGGCATCGGCCTTGAGCCACCTTGAAGACAGTCTGCAGGGCCACAGGACTGCTCTGTCGCCGGGCCACCCCCTAGCCCAGGAACTCTGTCCCGGAGGAGCAACTGCATTCGAGCCAGGGTATCTGTGAGCAGGTCTGTCCCTGCTCGTCCTGTCAGTACGGTGCCAGGACCTCACGTCCCACAGAGTGTGCTCCCCTCGGCGGGCCTGGCAGCCACCACGTCCCCTCTATGGCCTTCAGAAGAGGTTTTGGCGGGAATGGGCTCAATTTCTTCTACACCCAACAGCCAGCCAGGGGAGCCCCAACTTGCCCAGACCCCCGTACTTTTCCCTTCCAGATCGCCTCGCAGGAACTCTGCCCCGCCACTTCCCACTGGCCCAGGTAACTGGGCTGCACATGACAGCCCTGGTCTCAGCTCCTGCCTCTACGGGAACCGAGGCATCCACGGTTGCTCTGGAAACCAGGCATGGACCACAAAAGGGATCTCCCCCTCCTTCCAAAGGAATTATTGCGGCGGCCTAGGGGGTCCAGACTGCCCCAGCACACCTCCACCCCCACCCCTACCCCACATCCTGCCTGCCCTGAACCCTGATCTTGACCCCAGGGGCCCCATCCAGGAGAGGATTTCAAAGAAGCCTCAAAAAGCCCAAGCCTCCAGGTTGAGCTCACCCTACAGAAAGATGGGGGTGGGGAACATGGCAGAGAAGCTGTGCTCGCTTTTGCCTCAGTGGTTTGCACGGCAGAGAGGACCGGAAAGGAGGGCCTCCGCGGCCAAAACTGCCTTCTGAACCCGCCCAGGTCCTGCAATGCTCCCAGCTCCAGAGGCCAAAGCAGGCCCCCCAGAGCGGTGGTGCGGGTGGCGTTGGCCTGCGCATGAGGCTCTCCTGGGAGAGAGCTGCCCGCTCAGGCCATGATCTCATGGTTCAGGAGTTTGAGCCCCGCATCGGTCTCTGAAGGCATGGAGCCTGCTTGGGATACTGTCTCTCCTTTCTGCCACTCCCCTGCCTGTCCTCTCTCTCTCTCTCTCTCTCTCTCTCAAAATAAATAACCTTAAAAAAGAAAATCTCCTGGGGGAGCTTTGAACTCATACTTTCACTGGGTTCCCACCTCATACCAATTAACTCCGAACCATCAGGCCACTAGGCTAAAAGTGCAAACTCAGAACCTCCACAGCAGGGCACAGTCATGAGTAGTAATAAGTGACAGAGGGCCTGGTGTGATGGGCTGAGCGTGGCAGGGGCCAAAACAGCACTCCCGCCCTGCTGCGTTCAAAAGACAAGACCTTCGAAACTGCTGGGCTCACCTCACGGCAGCACAGCCACAGCCCAGGAGAAACCTTTCGCCTGGACGGCCAGTCCTCAGCCAGCTGAGTCTCAGTGTTCTGACCGTTACTGCCTGTGCGTAACAGGCTGGACCCACTTAGTTTTCCTTTCTATAGGCCTAAGAGTTGACGTAAAAAAAAAAAAATTCTAAAGAATCAGAGGGGAGTTTCAGATGTCCACAAAAATAGCAGCCAGAAAAAAGTCATCCTAGCCCCTAATCCCAGGCCCTTATTTCCTGGGAGATCCTACTGTGGGCCCCTTCCTGGCTAGCGGTCCTAAGGAGAGCAGGGTGTAGTCACAGTGGTCCAGGGGCAGGAGGCAGGAGTCTGAAGCCTGCGGCCACCGCCGGAGAGCTGCGGGTTCAGCATCTCAGTTTCCTAATGTGCTCAATGCAGATAAGAAAAGTCCCTGCCTGGAGGAGCGCGGTTCCTGGTGGGCAGGAGTGCCCTCTCCTGGCCAACTAGGAAAACAGGGCGTGAGCCAGGCTAGGCAGGAACGAAGAAGCCCTTTGTCCCCAGGCAGAGCTGACCAGGCCTGAGGCCTGAGAAACCCTTGCTCCTGCAAGAAGTAAGGTGGGAGGTGCTGAGACGGAGCCCTTGCTGACGACAGCAGGAGAGCCGGTGGGAGACAGGGCTTGGGCAGAGGAGGGAGGCTGGACAAGACCTCTCCAGCCTGGCCCTCTCAGGTCTTAGGGCCATGGCCACGGACCCCAGCCGCTGTTGCTCTTGCCCCTAAAGCTCCAGCGGTAACTATCCAGCCGTGGCTGGGGCTGCCTTCCTCCTCAAGGATGCTCTATAACTCAGAGCGGGGCAGGAGAGTGCGGAGGGCTTGTGGGATGGGCCCTCATTATGCCAAAGGCAGAGAAGCCAGCCTGTGCACAGAAGTGCTGGGTCGGGACCCGTGAGACCTGACCTGGCATTCGCGCTGGCCTAGCGGGTAGCAATGAGCAAGTCTCCAAGCCTCTCTGGGCCTGCTTAGCCCTCAGAAAAAGAGGGAGCTGCTTCAGATGGGTTGTGTCCCTTCTGGCTCTTGGATTCTCACACCGTTCCCACACGAGGCGACTGAGACCTCCACCTTGACCTGGCTGCCGGGGTATGCCAGCGAAGACGTTTCCAAGGCCCGATGTGATGGCTTCCCGACACCCAGGAGGAAAAACCCAGAGGCTCGACTTAGAGAGATAGAGATATATTTCTTCTGTTGCATATTTCAGACTTCACACTGAGCTTCAGGCACAAGGCTGCTCTGGGTTCTCCGGAGAGCCCTGACAGAGCCTTCTTCCCACACTGCTTGTGGGCGGGAGCCCTCCTGGGCGGGAGCCCAGGCCCTGCTCGCAGTTCTGGGTACCTGGGAGACTCTGCATTGGTCTCAGCAGGTTCTGGGGCCCTGCGCTGCCCATCAAGGGGCGGGACATGCTGGAAAGCCCTAGAACCAGCCCCACCCCTTCTTCCACAGTCCCCTGGCTACGAGAGGAGAGGCTGTCCTGCTAGAGGCCAGCTCTGCAGCACTCCCCCAAATCACCTGTTCTCTGGGCCTCAGAGCCTGGCATGGCGCTTGCACCCCTGAAGAGCCTCAGCCGTGGGCACCCGGCTGGGAGACAAGGCCCTGGAGAGTGAGGCAGGCCCAGCCTCCTCCAGAACCACGATGGATGGGCTCGTCGGGGCCCCTGTTCCCCGGAGCCACGGCCCACTTCCTGGGGCCGCCCCGAGCCCTATTGCACAAGGTCGTTTCCAGTTCCTCCCCCTACCACCCATTAAGAAAAAACAAAAAATAACCACACAGAAAAAAACCCAAGAAACCTAGAAGGGAAAGTGAGGAAGAGCGGGGCGTGGAAGCTGGAGCCCTTCTCCCCACGTTCCTGCTGACCTCTGGTCCCAGCAACACCCTTAGCAGGAAGTGTGATGCCCACCGCCCCTGCCGTCGGCGCGGGTTCGTGATGGCTGGCGTGGCTGTACCGCCTGGGCCTCTGGTTCTCGCCTGCGGGGAGGGGCCATCCCTCCCGCTGTCTGTAAGGTGCAATCTCCCCCCCCAGGGTCATCCGGAGGTGCTGGCTGGGGCCCTGCTACCTGAGTCGCCCGTCTGCTTTGACGGGCCCCAGCTCTGATTTGGGGTCGGGGAAAACAGAGCTCCAGCTGGTCAGTCTGCAGAGCTCCAGGGAGGGGCAGGTGGAAGGGCCCATGGCACACAGTCCGGCCACAGACCAGAAGCCACTCAGCTCCCCATCTGTCCAGGCCTCGAGCGCTGGGCCCGTGAGCTCGGCGTGCCGGCGGGCAGCCTCCTCCGCGGGCTCTGGCTGAGGCAGGCTCAGGATGCCGCTGAGGCCCTGGAAACTCTGCTCTGTGTACTCGTTGTGAGGTGGCCCGGCGTGCAGCCAGCTGGCATCATCTGCGGGGGTGGGAAGGGGGGGCAGAACAAGCGGTGAGCATGCCCCGCCCCGCCGAATCTACAAGGGCCAGAGTCTGGGGATTCGGGTCTGGGCACCCCAGCTTCTGGCCCAACTTTACCACTGAGTCACAGATCGCTGAGTGACCCATGACCTCGGGCTAATCCACAGAACTTCCTGTGCCTGTAAAACTGTTAGTCTTACAAAATCATGATGGTAACCTCTGGATCCCCCAATGTGAGGATTAAGTAGAACAGGGGGTTCAAGGCACCGGGTGGAAGACAAGGTAACGCTCCTAGTCTGTGTCCCCTCTGTGGCCCTTCTCAACCATCTTCAGTGGTTCCCAGAGCCATGAGCGGCCCCGCACTAGGGCCCTCGGCTCCAGGGCCCGGCTCGCTTGGCCAGCCTCTCTACCCCCCACCCCTTACACCCTACTCTGCGCCCCTCGGTTCCCCTCATCCACCAGACACGATCAGGACAGCCTTTTCTGCCTGTGGAATTCCAGCTCATCAAGGCTCAGCTGCAACAGCAGCCTCCATCTGTCCCCATCTCCTGCATCAGGCTGGGAGTCCCAGGAGAGCAGGGGTGTGGCCTGTCTGCTCTGCATCTGCCACAGCGCCCCCTGGACCTCATCCATTTTTCTAGGCTACCCCTACCCTGACCCACTTTCTCTGCGATAAGATGTAGCCGGAGGAAGGAAAGGTCTACCTGCCCATTGAGCACCCACTGACCTACCAGATACAGGCCTCTTTTACCCACATGCTCATCCCTAACACCTCCCAGGGGGTGGCTGCTTTAGGCCCCTCTCCAGGGAACCCAAAGCCTATGCCTTAGCCTCAGCCCAGTGTGGCACGGACCACGTGACCCTGGCCACCCAGCCACACAAGGGACTGATGGCCCATCAGATCTGCTGTGCCGAGAATGACCAATAGGCCCCGGTGAGGGTCCACTGCAGAGAGCCCACGTATCATGGGTTGAGAAGCCAGAGCTGACACACAGACACAACAGCATGAGGGACAAGATGGCCCCACAGAGATCGAGAAAGAAGCTCTGGTTCCCGGTGAGACCTGAGATACTTCCTGGGTTCTGGGGCACAGCCCTGTGATCTTCCAACAATTGCCCCGTTTTACTTGAGCTAGTGTGAGGGGACTTGTGTTGCACACACCCAGGAGGTCTCTAATAGTTGTGTCACTCCCACATTACTCCTATTTTGTAAGACTGGGGCTCAGAAGGCCAAATAATTTGTCAAAGATAAAGGTCCAAGCAAAGCATCAGAGCTACACTTCAAAGCCAAGTCCACTGGACTCCAAAGCTTGCCTCTCTACCCTACCACGGTGCGGGGACGCTAAGGGCCAGACCACCAGGACCCCAACTCTGCCCCTTCCCCTCCTTGAGGGTCAGCAATGACGGTCAGCTCCTCGGGGTCCCTCGCCAGGCAAATCCTATTCTATCAGGCTTCTGGGCCTAGATCCTTACCTTTCCTGAGAGGTAGTTTGCGGTTGAAGGTCAAGGGCAGCACGAGGAAGCGGGTCTCGCCCAGGGGTTCCCAGAATTGAAGCAGTCGAACAGTCCAGGCCCCTGGCCGCAGGGGCCGGCTCAGCGGGGGCTTGTACTGCGTGACCTCGGTGTCCGCATCTACCGCAATGTCGTAAGATGTGGCCACCACGTAGGTGGGGTCAATCCACACCACAGTGGCTGTGAGGTTGGGGCCCCGTGCCCAGCGCTGCATGGCCACCGGCTCGTCCAGCGGCCCCAGCAACCCCCCAAAGTTCCGGAAAAGACGCTCCTTGGGGTCCCACTCGGTGCCGACCTGCAGGGAGGGAGGCAGCTGGGCAGGAGCCTGGAGAGCAAGTCCTCTCTACTCTGATGCTGCCTCCAACTCTCTGTGTGACCTCAGGCCAGTCACTGTTATCTTGCTGGGCCTCAGTTTCCCCATTTGCAAAATGCAGGGCTTGGACTAGGATTGCCTTAATATCTTTCTCGGCTCTGAGCTTTACTCTAGATTCCTATCCTGGCTTGCTGTGCAGGGGCAGGGGCAGTAAGACAGAGATAAAGTTTAAGGCCCTGCCCAGAGACCATCCTCACACGAAGCCAAGGCCCCCAAGAGTCAGAGGATGCTCAAAAGCCTAATGGAATATCAGAGTCCCTCTAGAAGAAAATCACTGTAGTTTTTGAAGACTGGGCTTGCATTGTAGGGCCACTACTGTCCCCTCCCTGCTCACTGCATGTCCTCTGTGCAACGCAAGCGGGAGGCGCTTCTCAGTGTGCGCATGCGGGGGAGACACAGGCATGCGCACAGGGCATCACCAAGGTTCCATCACGGGGAAAGAAGAGCCCAATCCAGTCCTTCCTTATCACTCCCTCGAGGTCTGTCCCTCTCTGCCCACCACCCCCGGGTCTTGCTGGGGGTCAGGAGAAAGCAAGGGGAGGACCTGTCCCACCTCTAAACTCTGGAGCCGGCTGGCCTGGTCACTGCGCCCCAACAGCTTCAGCGACCCCTGGGGCATCAGCCACATCTCAAGCGTCTCTGCCGGCCCCTGGGCTGAGGGCTGCACCGCCTGCGTCACCAGGTAGCCCTGGAAATGGTCGTCATAGAAATACAGGTGCACACTGGACGGCAAGCCCCTGGGCTCAAACCTAAGAAGGTTCCAGCAGGGAGAAAGGGAGATGCCATCAGCACACCCGACTGGCCTGGAGATCCGGGGAGGGGGCCTCTGGGGAGTCCCGTCCCCAGGCACTTCCTTTGCCCCAAATCTCGCGCCCACAGCACCTACATGCCTGGCTCTTGCCGTCCTTGTTTCATCTGCCTTCTTCCCTGCCTCGGACTGGGGGCTCCCTGGGGTGGGGGTGGGGGGCCGTCTCTTTCTGACATACCTCCCCATAGGGCACCCTGAGGGCCAGAGATGTGTCAAAAGGAGGCCTCACCTGCAGAGCGGGGTGGCCAATGGGGGCGCCGCGGTGGCCGTGTGGCGGAGGCCGAGGCGGGCAAAGGCGGTGTAAGCAGTGAGCATGACGTCGCTGAGCCCACTGGGGCCGTCGGCCGCGTCGTAGGTGTTCTCCCAGTAGGCCTTGAGGGCCGGCGTGCCCGGGGGGTAGCTGCCATATAGGTGGAAGTCCAGGATTTCCAGGACCTCCTGGTTCACGGTCGACTCAAACTTCCGGGCAAAGAAGGTGGGTCTGGAGACTTGCTGGAGCAGGAGAGGTAAGGGGGTCAAGGGGTCTGGAGGTCCCAGGTGGCGTGGCTGGGGCGGGGGACCCTCCCTAGCCTCCTGGGGCTCTTCCTGCTGTCCCAGAGGCTCTGGCGGGCTCACCCCGCATCCCTTCCGACCCCGGGAAGCACGTGGGGCGCGGCGCGGGGAGGGGCCCCGGGGAAGCACCTGCAGCCGGAGGAAGTCCTGCGGCTTGAAGTCGTTGGGCGAGCAGCCGCACCAGTCCACGATGTGCTTGTACTGGCACTTGCAGCCCAGCCTGCGGTTCCAGTTGGTGACCCGCAGGTTGTTGTCCACGAGGCTCTCGCAGGCCGGGCTATTCTCCAGCACCGTGTGGAAGAAGGACTGTGGGAGGGGGGGCGGGCAGGGCGGAGGGTGAGCCCCAGGCACCCCGCCACGCGGCCTCCCTGGCCTCGCCGGGGACCCGGGCCACCCACCTCCGCAGGGAGCAGCGTGTAGGTGTAGAACTGGCGCAGCTGGGCCACCAGCGGGTCGTCCGTGTACACCACGTACTCCACAAAGCTGCGCGTCAGCACGAACCAGTCGGAGCCGCCGTCCACCACAATGCCCGCCGGGATCTGCCGCTCGCCCAGGCGCCACATGTGCGAGTCACACTCATGGAAGAGCCGGTCCAGGCCCTGTTTCTTGATGAACCTGCAGGTGGCAGCAGGCTGCAGTGAGGGTCATGGGGTTGGGGGAATTCAAGGGGCGGGGGGCGGACAGGCTCGCTGAGGCGCCTTGGGACTCGCGTGCCTCAGTCTGTGGTTGGTTTGGAGGCTTTGCAACCTGGCCATGCATGGGAGGGGCTGTGATGAAACCCCTGGCCAGGGCTCCTCCCACCCCCGGCCCCTCACCTGGAGTTGTCCCGGCCATGTGACTTGAGGAAGTTCTTGTCTCGGTTCTTAGACAGGAAAGCCACCAGCTCCTCGTTCGTCCTGGAGAAGGGAAGCGGTGTGGGTAGAGGGGCTGGATCGGGCCGGGGCACAGTCCCCTCGGCACCCTCTGCCTTCACTCTCGGCCCCTCCCTGCCTCCTGGAGAGCTGTCCTAGCCACGCCCTGCCCCCCGGATGATGCTCCAGAGTGGGGGCACCCCCAGCCTTCCTCGACCCCTTGCCCTCTCACCTGGCACCCTAGGTCCAGGCTTCTGCCTGCTCCCTGGTCCCTTGTCACTCTCCATCCTGACATCCCCTTTCACCAGCCCCTCCCCGAAAACATGGCTGTGGTCCAGGGACCAGAATGAGGCTTGGGCGGAAGGAAAGGAGTCTCTCAGGCCCCTCCCACCCCAAGTACTCCCACGGGCCGCCCTCTGCTCTGGGGGACTCAGAGCACTGCCCCCCACCTGGTTGGGTAGTCGGTGGCACTGAGGTTGATGAAGAAGTCCCAGGCCCAGCCCGGCACCTCCAGCAGGTCTTGCATGCTCCGCAGATACATCCTCAGCAGGCTGGCCCCACCCCAAATGGTGACCATGCGCCAGGGTGTCACCCGCACGTTATCGTACTGCCGGGCCAGCTCCACCACCTCGCGGTGCAGGTAGTTGGAACGCTGCGGGGGTAGGCGGGCGATACTCAGGAGCCGTCGGGGACCCCCGGTATCACAGGCTCCCCCCCACCCCCACCCCTGGGACAAGTGACATGGAATGGAGAGAGCGCAGGGCAGGACGCCAGCTCCTAACGGGCTAGGTCGCCTTGCGCTGGCCCCTCCCCACGTTCTAGGCTTGCTCCCCTATCCTTGGGCCACCTGAGCAGATCAAAGACCCCGCCTGTCTGTGACCTCCTGGGTCTTGCTGCTGCCCGCTCAGATGCCTGTGTCGTCTCCCCGACAGTACCTTGTCTACGTGGATATAAAAGAAATGCTGTTGGTGGTAGACAGCCTTGAGGAGACGCTTCAGCTGGCGGATGGCCCGGCCGTGAACCACCAGCATGTAGGCGATTCGTACTGGGGGGCCGTCCGCGGGTTGCTGGGCCCGGACTTCATCCCACTGCACGCCGGGGCTCATCTTCCCTGAGAGGAGAGAACAGCGGCATCACTGAGGCGCCTCCCCAGGCCACGGGGGGCGGGGGGGATGGGTGAGATGGGAAGAGGGACCCCCTGCCCAATGCCCCCCGGGTCCCAGCCCTGTCTCAGCCACTTGGCATACTTATCACCCGCTTAGCCAGGGAGGCAAGCCCCCCCCCCACCCGAGCTTTCTGCCTCTGCAAAGTGAGGGCGAAGGGCCTGCCATGCCACCCCCCAGCCCTGGATGGCCACCTCTCTGCCCATGCCCATCTCTCACGCTTACCAGCCAGCTGGCAGTGCCGGGGCACAGCCTTGGGCATGAGGCTCCCGGCCTGGTGCAGGCACACCACGTTGGCAATCTCCTGCTGGCACTGCTTGGAGCTGGCCCGGGCCAGGGCTGACAGCGCGTCCTTGCCCACGATCTCACACTTGGGGGTGAAGCCGTTGTCCGTGGGCTGGGGGGCGCCCTCCACACTCCCCGTGTCTCCGTGTGGCTGAAAGCCAGCGGCCCCACCCAGCGCCTCCCCGGCCGCTGCCCCACTGAGGTTCTGGCGGCCAGGGGCCTCCGGGGGTGGGGCTGGCGGCACCCGGCGGTTGGCTCTGTGCCGGCTGGTCACGGCGCGCACCACCTTGGCCACGGGCACGCCGGGGCTCTCCGCGCGACCCCGCCAGCGCCCATGCCTTCTGCCCGCGCTGCCCCGCCGCCCAGCAGAACTATCTGTGTCCTTGGAGCCCTCGCTGGGGTCCAGCGGCCTCGGCTTCCTCTGCCTTCCTTTCTGTGAGAGACAGGCAAACCCAGGTCACCAGGACGGTGACTCTCCTGCTCCCTTGGCTCCCCGCCAGCCTCCGCCACCCTCCGCCCAGAGAGTGCTCCTTACAGGGGGACTCTGCACAGGCATCTGCGTCCGCTAAGGGGCCTCCCGGAGCAGCCAGCCGAGGAAGCGTCATCCTACCTCCACGGCACCACTGCATCCCTGTCCCCACAGGCCCAGACCACAGGGCACCGCGTCCCCCTTGTGCTTGGGAGTCAACCACCACCCTCTCTTCCAGCAAATACGATGTCCGCAGGTATCACAAAAGAAGAGTGTGCAGAGGATTCCAGAGCCTCAGCCAGGCAGAAAGAGACAGGGAGAAAGCATTCCGCCAACTACAGCATCTCCACACGGGAGTGCCACCATACTGGCTGGGTGCTCTGGGAGGCAGAGCCCAGGAAAGAGTCGGAGTGTGTGACTTGCCCCATGGAGGATGCGGGAGCGGGAGCTCGGCGGGCAAAGCCGTCAGACCCCCGAGCGGGCCTGACGCCGGTGTCAGGAGTGGCAGAAGGAAGGGCGTCAGACAACGGCGCAGCTCCGAGAGAGCCATGGCTGGCCTACGGGAATGGCACGGACCGCGGCCCCACGCCGTCCCTGGCTGGAGGGCCGAGGCAGAGCCGCTCCTCACGGTGCGTGGCCTCTGGGAGGGAAATCTGCCCCGGCCGCCTCACCCTGCTTCCTGGCTCCCCTTCTTCCCAGCTCCCCCAGTGCCCTCCTCCACCTCTCCCTGGACCCAACCCCACCCATCCTTCGCGATCCAGCTCCAAGCCCCCTCGTGTGAACACCCCACTTGGCCCAGAGGGGAGCTCCCAGGTGAGAGACTGTCACACCAGCCCCATCTCCCAGCATCCGGTGGGGCAGGACACCTGGCTGCTGTCTGGTGGCTGAGACATGACTATTCCCCTGGCTACTTACCTCCTCTGAGCAGGTCCCTCAGCTGTAAAGCAGGAGGGAGGGAGGAGTGTAAATGAGACAGAGCAGGAGATGGTGTGCCAGAAGGGGCCGTCTCCACCAGCCATCGGCTGCTCCCCTGTGTGGGTCCCCCCCCACCCCCAGCAGCACCACACAGGCCACAGGCCTTTTCTGGCCCAGCCTTTCGACAGCATGACCTGCTGGTCCACAGCACCCTCCTCGCTCAGCTGCCAGGTGCTCTCCTGGGGTTTCCGTGGCCTCCCAGGCCGCCCCTTATCAGTCTTCTGGGCCGCCCCTTACCTCCCAAGGCCGTCCTGGGGCCTTCCCTCGCCCTAGCTTCCCATGTGACCTCTGAACTTCAACCTCTGAACTCCAGCCTCTGAACTCCAACCACTCCCGGGTTTCTCTCTCTAGCCTGGACTGCTCCCCTGAACCTTCTGGTGTTTAACTGCCCACCTGTCCCCTCAATATCTCCCTTGGGGGCTTGAGAGGCCTCTGGAACCCCCAAGTCCAAGTGTGAGCTCCTCATCTTCCTCCCAGACCTGCCCCTAAGTCAGTCAGTCTCCCCGTCTGTTAACAGCAACCCCATCCTTCAAGTCACTCAGGTCGAAACCTTTGGAGAGTCAAAAACTAGTTTCCCTTACACGCCACATCAGTCCGTCACCAGTAAGCCTCCTGGTGGGGCCCCCTCCACGACACATCCAGAGTCTGACCACTTCTCACCGCCTCTCTCACGGCGATCCCCGCCCGGGGCCCCTGGATCCCCTGCTCCTACTCTGGTTTCCCGATGGTCTGTCCCCATCGCGGTAGCCCGTGTTCCTGTTAAAACAAGCCCCATCTCACCTCCCCTCTGCTCCAAACCACCCTTGGCCTCCCCGCTGAGGGTAAAACCCCAAAGCCCCTCCAATGGCCCACAGAGGCTGTGTGAGCTGCAGTCTGGCTGTCCCTCCCACCACCCTCCCCCTCTGACCTCACCACCTACTAATCTCTCCTCACGCCCACTCTCCTCCAGCCACGGTGGCCTTCTCACTGTCCCTCCATGCCACTTGCCATACACTGTCCCCTGTGCCTAGAATGCCCCCCCACCCCCGCCAGATTCCCCACGGCTCATGCCTCATCCCTTTCAATTCTTTGCTTGGATGGCATCTCCCCAGCAAGGCCCACTCTGACCACTGCATTTAAACTCCATCTCTCCCTCATTCTCCATTTTGCTGTCCCCACAACACTTCCTTCTTTCTCTCATCCCACAATACATCCATATTGTGTTCTTCTGTGTCTCTCCACTCACAAGAATGTAACATCCGTGAGGACAGGGTTTTTGGTGTCTCCCTTAACTAGTGCGATCCATCCAAGAGCCCAGAAGAACGTCTGGCGAAGACAGACACGCCAAAATATTTGTTGAATGGATGCGCGAACGACTATAAAGTTCTCGATACAGGCTCACCATTCACTAGCTACTGACATCCTTATTCTTATCACTATTACCATCGTGGGAGGAGGATTAGGAAATAGTCAAATGGGAAGTGAGGAGAGGCGCAGAGGTGCTCAGACATCTTGGACTCTGCTGGGCCGAGTGAGTTTTCCCTGCCCCTCCCCTCCCTAGGCCCTTTCTCCCCTCCCCTGTCAAAGCATGGTGGGCACCTCGCATGGCAGTGTCTGAGCCCCACTCCTCCACCCAGGCGCCCACACTCTCCGTGCGCGGCACCCAGCCAGCCTTCTGATCTCTCAAGAGGTGCCCCGTGGGAGCTCGGGGCATCTGTCCCCCATCTGCGGAGACACTACAAGAGCCCCGGGCTGGGCAGCCCCCAGGAAAGGTGAAAGCAGTCGCACGGAGCCGAGCGTACCCCAACCCGGTGACGTCTGACCCGGCTGTGCGTGGGCAGAGCGCGGGTGGACAGAGCTGGCAGAGCAGCGGTGGGCTCTCGGGGTGGAAGGCAGCACCAGCGAGTCAGGACGCCGGTCAAGAGGGCAGGGCACGGGGCACACGGCCAGGCTGCCTGCGGTGGGGGACAGGATGTGGGAGGAGATGGGCAGGCTGGTGCCCTGCACTGCAGCAGGGAGCCGGCTGACCCTGAGAAGGTCAATCCCAGAGGAAGCCGGGGGCCCTGGAGGCGGCAGTGAGGACTGGGGAGGGGGCCCCCGCTGGGCAGCCAGCCCTCACCCCTGCCCCCTCCCACCAATGTCCATATGGGCATCAGCAGGGCCCCTACTTGTGCCCCCGAAGGGATATTCCTCAGTAGCCCTGAGGTCAGGGTCCCCTCTGATTCCTGAGAGGAGGGACTTGCCCCCTGACCTCTGGCCTTCGAGATGCCCCCTCCCCACTGAGGAGGCATTCAAAGCCCTCTGCCATTTCCTCACTCCGCAGTCCTGCTTGCAATCCTTCTCTGAGCCCCGGAGGCAGAGAACACCGATCGCTTACCCCACAGTCTACCACCTTCAGACTTTTCAGGCTGTGTTGAAAGTAAGTGGTAAGGCCATGTTTGTGAAAGCTTTTAAAGCCATAAAGGGGCTCTTTGGATGTTAATGGTCAGCCTTGGTCTCCGCTCTAGCCCCCCCACGGATGGGCAGAGTATGCGTCTGAAAGGCACGGCGGACCCCAGCGCTGCTGAAACCCCTCCGATGCCTTCCCACTTCACTTACAACAAAACCCGAGCCCTCCCTAGGGTCTCTGGGATGTGCCCCAGACCAATTCTTAGACCTTCTTCCAGGGAACACGCCACACCCTTCTTCCCATTCCTGGAAGACACTCAGCTAAGCCCATTCTCCCCAGGGCCTCTGCCGTCTGTCCACCTCGGCCCCAGGACGACTGGCTTCTCTGGCTCCCATGGCACTTCCTGCCGAAGCCTTCCCCCAGCAGGCTCCACCAACCCCCTTGCCCCTGAGTTTCCTTTCTGCTGTCGGGCTCTCCCTGCACACTATCTGCCCTTCAGAGCCCCAGCCTTGTCTACTTGGCTTATTTCCAGATCCCTGGTATTAGCACTGTGCCCGCTGCTACTAAGGAGGAGTTAACAAGTGTTTGTTGACTGACTGACTGACTGACTGACTGGCTGGCTGAATAGTCATAGTAGGAGTAAGAGTTATTTACTGACAGTTCAGCATGTCAAATCAACTCCTGCAAATCCTTCCCAGGTATCGTTTTCATTTTTAGTCTTTACAATCACCCAGTGAGAGAGGGAGCACTTACGAGGGCATGGAAAGAGGTTGGGTGATTGGCCTGAGGTCTCACCGCCACTTGGCAGCAGGGCTGGAAAAGGACACAGGACGCAGAGATGGGGCGGTCCGACTTCAGCACCCACCTTCCTAAGCCCTATGCCATGCTGCCTGGAAGCCCCGGGCTCTAGTGAGGTGGCCGCTGAAGGGGTCCAAGCACCGAGGGCTGCCTGGACTGCACAACGTTTAGGTCATCAAGCATCGTTTCTGTTCCAGTCAAGTCCAGCCCTGTCTCTTCTGCCAGGAACCTGGAGGAGGTGGGGGATGGGGTCCCCAGTTTTCCACCCCGGGCTATGCGCAGGGCAGCAGAGATCTGAGGCCTGGACAATCTCTTGGCCCATTGGGAGACTCACAGAACCATGTAGCTCAGGGCCACTTGTTTCTGAGAAGCCTCCGCGGCTGTGTCGTGGCCATCCCCACAGTGGTCACTGGCGTCTGGTCACTGGTACCCCAGGATCAGAGGGCTCCCCAACTGCCTCAGGAGCCTAGTACACCTGAGAACATCTCATCTGCCCAGTCTTCTCACACTGACCCCCAAACACTCTTCGTCTTCCTCCTAAGTACTGGTCCACACAGAACAAGCTCACCCACTTTGGCTGTCACAGACCAGCCTCCCCACCCCCCACCCCGCTCTGTTCCTCTTGGAGTTGTGGTCTCACATAACTGTTCCAGCTCCCTGACCATCCCAGCTTCCGGTTCTCCCCAAAAGGGCAAGGGCAGCCCCTCTCCCAATCTCCGTACCAGGCCTTCCTGACTGCCCAGATGCAGTCAGGGGAAGTGGACATGGAGCCTCTCTGGGCCTTCTCATTGCCAGGTGAAGAGGCCCAAGAGAAGAGACCGCAAGCAGAGTGTCTGACTCAGAGCCTAGAGGCACCAGAACCGAGGGGCAGGGGTAGGGGCAGAGAAGCCTTGTCCTCTGGTCCACAGCTTAGGACCAGGGTTTGGACCTAGAATGGCCCCAGACCCCGCTGGACCGTTCCTGAACACCCTGGGAGGGGACATGTGTGGGTCTCCAGCTGAAGCCAGCCACGAATGAGTGACACTCTCAAGGCAGAGACCTGGGTACTGAGCTGGACAGGTTTGTCCCTGCTCTCCAGCCTGAGGCTCTGCTAAACCAGCTGATGCTGTCCCCATTCCTTAAGAGCTAAAGCCCCCCCCCTTCCCTAATGTCCTGAGGCCACTCACCAGCTCACTTCTCCCGGCCATCTCCTCCTGAGACCCACGACTTTCTTCAGACCCCAGGCTAAGAAAACCACACCTGGGGGACACACTCCAGCTCTCTCCCTCGGGGTCACTCCCTGTTCCCTCAGTTGCTGTACTGAGTTCCAGCCCAGGGCTTCACTTCCCCACCGGCGGCAGCCCGTCTGACGCAGCCGGGCGCGGATGCCCGGGGTCCCCCGGCCCCGCTCCTCCGCCCACAGCACGCACACCCCCGTCCCCTCCCAACTTCAGAAAGTTTGGCCTGGGGCTCCCCACCTCCGAGCAGGCTCGGGCCCGGCCCCGCCTCCCGCTCCCGCTCCCCGCGCCTGACCTTTATAGCTCCCCGGGACGGAGACCACCCCGCCGATACCCGCTCCTCCCGCCCGGTCCCCCTGCCCGCCCGAGGCCAGGGCCTCCGGGTCACGCACCACCCCCGCGCGCAGTCGCTGAGGCCCTCCTGGGAAAGGGGCACCAGGGGTCCGCTGTCCCGCTCCCCGCGGCCGCCCGCGCCAGCACGCACGCGGCCCGTGCCCCACTTCCCCGGCCCCGGGCCGCCCGCAGCCCCGCCAGGACCCCGCGCGCCCCCGCGCCCGGCCTGCCCGCCCGGCCGCCCGGCCATCGGAGCACCTCGCCCGGCTCGTCTTCCTCCAGGCCGCTGAAGCTCCACACCACCAGGCCCTGCAGCAGCAGGATGGCCAGCGCCGTGGCGATCGCCAGCTTGTAGCGCCGCACCAGCTTCTGTACCCGCGCGCTCGCCACCATCTTCCTGCCCCGGACGCGGGGCGCGCGCCCAGCCCTGCAACCCGGCCGCGGGCGCGCGCCTGGGCGAGGACAGAGCCGGCGGGCCCCCCCATAGGAGGCGGGCCTGGCGCGCGCCGGGGCGGGGCGGGGCAGGGGGCGGGGCCCACGGGCCCGAAACGCCGCGCCCCGCGGGCCAGGGGCGGAGCCTAGGGTCTCCGAGCCGCCGGCCCTGGCCGTGCGGGGGCCGCCTCTCGGGCGGGGCCTCCCGGGTCTCCGTCCGCGGCTCGGCTTCTGCGTGCGCTCACCTGCTCCTGGGTGGCAAACCCATCGTACCCGCTTGCGGAAAGGTCTGCGGCCCCACCTCCCTCTAGCTCGCCTCCTGGTGTCGCGGGAGGTGGGGCAACTCAGCCTCCTGCTGATTAGCTCTCCACCCTGGGTGCGCAAAGAATGCCAGAGCTCCCAGAAATGCCGAGTTGAGAGAGATCGTATAAGGGCCACAGGCCCCTGCTTAGAACCTTGGAGGCCGCACCAACGGGGCAAAGACTAACCCCCTTGACTGGCCTCCGAGGCCCGGCACAAAGCTTCGTTCCCTCTCGCCTCTTCTTTTCATCCTAAGGATCTTAAAGCCTCTACTAGAGCCGTGGTTCTCAAATTCTAGGGTTCATCGGAAGCTCCATGATAGGGTCTCCAACCCCAGAATTTCTGCTTTGGGAGGTCGGGAGTGGGGCCCCGAGATTTAGAATTTCCAGCAAGTTCCCGGGTGATGCCGATGCTGCTAGTCTGGGATTACACTTGGAGAACCATTAGACCTTTGCATAGCTGGTCTCTGGCAAGTGCTAGCAGCTGTCCCCTTCCCCCCTTTCTCCTCCCCATCAGTGGCATCCCTCCCACCCAGTGCTTCTCCAACACTGTGCAGTTGAGCACTAACTACATAGCGGGTTGTGATTTCTCTGGGATCCTGCCTTATGCACCTCTGAATTCTTGGCTTGCCATTGGACACCCAGCAGTGCTCGATAAATGTTTCGAAAGAAAGAGGAGGTGAAGCCCAACTTGGTGTTTAAACCAGCTGATCCAAACAGCTTTTGAGAGTCTGGCATGTTCAAGCACAATGTAGACAAGGTCTGAACACCCACAGCCTTCCCTTGACTCTGACATGTCCACAGAGGGAGGGCCAAAGAGGGAAAGTGGTGCCCACCAAAAAGTGCACGCCCAACTGATGAAGCCCAAACACGGTGAGAAGGAAGCAATAAAAAGAGCAAAACCGAAATGGAAAATTTAAAATAAAGACTTTAAGATCCACTACAGAGTGGTCTGGAAAAAGAAAGGGTTAATATATACATACATATACATGTATATATATATTTTTTAATGTTTATTTATTTTTAAAGAGAGACAGAGTGTGAGCAGGGGAGGGTCAGAGAGAGAGGAGACATAGAATCGGAAGCAGGCTCCAGGCTCGGAGCTGTCAGCACAGAGCCCGACTCCTGGCTCAAAAACTCACTAGCAGTGAGATCATGACCCAAATCTATGTCAGATGCTCACCCAACTCAGCCACCCAGGTGCCCCTATATGTATATATTTAAAACAATGATAAATGTTGGAAGTTGCCAGGAGATAAACCTGGTGAGGGAATTCTAAGCTGTGAAGAGTACAGGAGATCCAGTTGTTTGATGGCACTTAAATTTAAGACCTGCTTTAATCATCTCCTGCCCCCTTGGTATTCGTAATCATTGCATTCTTCAGCATTAGTTAAATGGGAGAATTGTAAACAATGTTTCAGATGACAGTTTGGCTACTTAAGAGAACATATACCTCAAGGATTTTGGAAAACATCAGTTGACATGCCAGGAATTGATATGTTAATTAAATATTGATCTTGTGTGCTCATTAAATCAAGTCCCCTAGGGACTCCTACCTGCCAATACTACCCCCCTCAGACACACACACACACACACACACACACACACACACACACACACACTGAAAATAGCTTTATTTTCCACTGATTATTTAAATAATATACTCATCGTATAACATTTAAAACACAGAAAAAATATAAGGAATAAAGTAAAAGTCACCTGCAATCCCATCGCTCAAGATTATCATCATTAATATTTTGGTGACCATCTTTTCTGCTATCTCTTTCTGTGTACATAATTTTGCACAGACGGGGTCATAGTACACACATGGTTTTTAAATATTTTTCAAGTGTTTTTCTTGCTTTCCCCCAATGTTAACAGCTTGGTTTATTTGCTTGCTTCTTTCTTTCTTTCCTAATTTCCTTTCTTTCATCTTTCTCCTAATAATTCGCACACACACACACACACACAGACTTTTTTTGGTGGGGGGGAAGGAGTGTCATTATATTGAAAAAATTGAATCATATTACACTCACTTCTCTGCATCTTGCTTTTTCCCCTTAGCCATAAATACATAGTAGAAAGTTCCCCAAGTCGAATGAGACAGGTCTAAACCATTCTTTTCTTTCTTTCTTTTATTTTTATTTTTAAATGTTTTCTTTATTTTTGAGAGAGAGCAAGCGGGGGAGGGGCAGAGAGAGGGGGACAGAGGACCTGAAGCAGGCACTGCACTGACAGCCGTGAGCCCGATGTGGGGCTCAAACTCAGATCATGACCTGAGCTGAAGTCGGATACTCAAGTTACTGAGCCACCCAAGCACCCCTAACCCATTATTTTTTTAAATGACTGCATAACATCCCATCCTTCTTTTTTTAAAGTATCATTTTTTTAAGTTTATTTATTTTTGAGAGAGATGGAGAGAGCGTGAGTGGGGCGGGGGGGACAGATAGAGACAGAGAATCCCAAGCAAGCTCCAGGTTCAGCACAGAGCCCCTCTCGGGGATCGATCCCATGACTGCAAGATCATGACCTAAACCAAAACCAAGAAGCCGACACTCAACGAACTGAGCCACCCAGGCGCCCCTCCATCCCTTTCTTCTTTCTTTTTTAGTGTTTATTTTTGAGAGAGACACACACAGAGTGTGAGTGCGGGAGAGGCAGAAAGAGGAGACACAGAATCCAAAGCAGGCTCCAGGCTCTGAGCTGTCAGCACAGAGCCTGATGCAGGCCTCGAACTCAGGAGCGGTGAGATCAGACCAGAGCTGAAGTTGGACGCTTAACCAACTGAACCACCCAGGCACCCCTTTTTGCCTCGTCCCTTCTTGAATGGGCATTCACTTGGTTTACAGCTTTTACCACCACCACAATGCTGTAGTATAGGTTCTATGCATATGCCTATGCTCTGATGCTTTTATTTCTATGATAGAGTTTCCCAGAAATGGCTTGGGGTGGGGGTGGGGGTGGAGGGATGAGGAATTTAAATTTTTTCTTTTTCTTTTTTTTTTTTAAATTTATTTCTAGGAGAGAGAGAGACAGCGTGAGCAGGGGAGGGTCAGAGAGAGAGGGAGACACAGACTCCGAAAGAGGCTCCAGGCTCTGAGCTGGCAATCAGCACAGAGCCCGACGTGGGGCTCGAACCCACGAACCGCAAGATCCTGACCTAAGCGAAAGTCTGACGCTAAACCGACTAAGCCACCCAGGCGCCCCGAGGAATTTAAATTTTTAATAGCATTACCAACTTGCTTTCCCCAAATGCTGTGACAATTCACATTTCCAACAGCAATGTACAAAAGTATTATTTTCCTGCATTCCTTTCGGCAGCAGATTTTATCTCTATCTCTCTTTTTTCTTAATGTTTGTTTGTTTTTGAGGGAGGGAGGTGCAGAAAGAGAGGGAGACAGAGGATCTGAAGCAGACTCCAAGCTGACAGCAGGGAGTCCGATGCAAGGTTCAAATTCAGGGAACCAAAACTATGAGATCATGATCTGAGCTGAAGTCAGACACTTCACTGACTGAGCCACCCAGGTGATCTGTTTTTAATTTTTGCTAATCTGAGAGCTGAGAAGTGACCTCCTTGGTTTTTTCAATTTTCGGTTCTCTGCTGGGGAGGGTGTATTCATTGGTTTCTTGACTGTTTGGATTTGCTCTTCCCAAAACAGCCCCTTCACCATCTTCCTGAGTTTATCTATTGCTATTGCACTATTTATCTTTTTCTTATCCAATTTATGAGGGTTTCATCATTTTAAAAATGGAAAGTTTCCCTCACTTTATCACAGCACTTGGACTTTTTCAGACCTTTCTAAAAATGTTTACCTTTTTGGAGACTCAAATGTGTTTCTTTTATGGCTTCTCGTTTTTCGTTCTGGTGTAGCAGATCTCTTCTGTCCTTGATGAGGAATATGGTGTCATATATTATCTACAATTTTTATCTTACATTTTTACATTTAAGTCTTAATCCATCTGGAATTTTTTTTGTGTGGATGGTACAAGGCAGAGGTGTGGAAGCCTTTATTTGGCATTTATTCTTCATCACTCTCTCAATACCTGATTAGATTTTACTAATTTTTCTAAGATACTTGTTACTGAGGTATAACAGGCATTGATTGATTTAGATTTTTTTAAATTTTTTAAATGTTTTATTTATTTCTGAGAGACAGCGTGAGCAGGGGAGAGTCAGAGAGAGAGGGAGACACAGAATCCGAAACAGACTCCAGGCTCTGAGCTAGCTGTCAGCACAGACCCCGACACAGTGCTCGAACCCACAAACCGTGAGATCATGACCTGAGTCGAAATTGGATGCCCAACCGACTGAGCCACCCAGGCGCCCCTAGATTGATTTAGATTTGACCGTACAAAAGGCAAGGTTCATTTCTCCTCACGGTCTCCTCGTTTCTTCCGGTTTCCCTACAACTTCCATCCTTTTTTTTTTCTTTTATTGTAGAGAATTCTTGAAAACACAAAATGGCTTCTTAGAAAATCAGAACAGGAAAGCATTTTTTACATGGTAAGTGGGCTGCTTGTATGATACAGTCTTTCTTGTGTGAAGACTATAGAAACTCCTTATGAGACATGGATGTTGAATGTTTTCAAATGTATTTGCAGCTAGAGTCCAAACTTGGCTCAGGACCAGAGGGTGTGCTCGCTCCTGCAGGAAAGCCCGGAGGCCATGCCTCCCAGCGTGTCCCCAGACTCTGTCTTCTGCCCTTAATCTGGTTTCCGCTTCTCTGTCTGGCTCTCTGGATTAACACTTCACTGGGCTGTCTGTTGGGCCCGGCGCTGGCTTCACCCCAAGATGCCACCTTTGGGACACGCTCTGCCGACCCACAGCCAATGCAACCCTGGGTCCCTGGGCTTTTGCTTGTTCCAACATCTATTGAAATGATCATATGGATTTTTCTTAGGTGACCTGTTGAGGTAATGGGTAATTGAAAAAAAATGATCTCCACGTATTAAAACATTTTTTTACATCTCTTAGTGTGAATGCAACTCGGTCTTACCAGATTTTTTTTTAATTGCAGTGGAGGTTGAACTGGACTTGCTAGCATTTGATTTTAGAGTTTTTGCATCTATGTTTACAACGGAGACGAACCTACACCAGAGACTGCAGACTGGAGGCTCACAGGACTTGTTTATTTGAGCAGCCCAAGGGCTTTGAACTTCTTTTTTTATGTTTATTTATTTATCTAAATCATCTCTACACCCAACGTGGGGCTTGAACTCACGACCCTGAGATGAAGAGTCACACGCTCTTCCGACTGAGCCAACCAGGTGCCCCTGAGGTGTCTGGCTTTGAACTTCTGATGCAGGAGTTCACATTCTCTAGTTCCGATAGGTCCCACTTTCCCCTGTCGTTTCACACCTAAGCAACTTCACCCATTTTTACCACTTTCTGGCTTAGAGGCACTTGTATTTGCAAACCCTGGTCGATGGTTTTCTTTGCTCTTTTTTTGGTAGATTTGAGAGTTATATCAGTTTACAACCCAAATCAAGGAGCATTCCTTCTTTATTCTGAGTTTGAAATCATTTATACAACAATAGACACCGCTGTTCCTTAAACAATAGAAAAACCTTGTCAGCAAAAAAAAACCCCATCTAAACCAAGAATCTTCAGGGAGCTAATTCTTTGATAATTTCTCTTCCCATCCCCCTCTTGGTTATTGGTCTATTCAGAATTTTAGCTCAGTCCTGAGATTTGTGACTCTCTTTTCTGGAGAAGAATTTAAACACTCCACTATGTTTCTCTCATTTTTCATTCTCAGTTATTTTGTTTATATTGTATGTCAATGGTATGAATTGTTCCAAAAGTGAGAGGGTCAGTTCTCTTATCTTTCTATTTAACCAATTGAGGGCCTATATGCAGGAATAGCTTTCTCTTGGTCTTCTGAGTTGTCTAAAAAGCCTGTGCTGGGCACATGCAGGTCACAAAAGGGGGGTCAGCTGGGCTTCCACCCCCAAACAGGAGAGCCCTTTGGTTGGAACATTCTGCTCCTGCAAATCATTTTTGCTGCCACATGGAGGCGCTGTACGAAGCTGGTCAGTAATTAACAGGTGCCTGGATGGGCTTTTCCTAGTTTGATCCACAGCCCTGCCCAGCCCACTAAGCCCAGACGAAATGCCCATTATTTGGGCTCGAGGGTTATGGTTTCAACACTCTTTAACCCCCAAACTCTATCTGCCAGCATGTTTCCACAGTGAGAGGTAAAAATTCCATCTCCAAGTGACTTAAACAAAAACATGGAGGAACGTTGGAGAGTTCATGCTTTGACATACTCTCAGTGTTCCAAACACATGCAAGAGAGTAAAAGTAGAAACAGGCTAAAAAAATTAAAACTTAAAAGAATAAAAAAACACCAGGAGAAACATCTCAGTGGACAAGAAAGAGAACTCACTGGAAACAAAAGTGGCTAGTAGAGCCAAAGCCTATGGGGTAGTGGAAGCTAAAATGTTGCACCTGGAATAGAGGATAGAGCCAGACTCTGGCTAAAGCCAGGCACTGGAGTGATACCCCTGATCTGTGAAAAAGAGGCTGAAAAGTATGGCACCTGGGGCACCTGGGTGGTTGAGCATCTGAACCTTGATTTTGGCTCAGGTCATGTCCCTAGGGTAATAGGAAAAAGCCCCGAGTCAGTCTCTCCACTGGGTGTGGAGCCTGCTTAAATCTCTCTCCCTCCCTCTCCCCCCTCTCCCCAACTTGTGTACTCTCTCTCTTTAAAAAAAAAAAAAAAAAAAAAAAGAATGGCAACCGACTAGCTCTTAGGAGCTGTGGCTGAAAACTGTGGGCCTGAGGAAATAGCAGACCAAAGACAACTTCGCAGCCAAGAATTGGGTCAAGCCATCGCCCACCCCCATGCCTGAGTCTGTAAAACCCCCCAAGTCAGTGAAGAGCAGAAGTTCACAGCTGCCGTCACATGACCAGTTCTGGAATCGTCTTGTGAATACCATTACCAAACTGAAACCACCAGACAAGAAAGAAGAGAGAGAAAAACAGAGCATAAAGTAAAAGCAAAAACTCCTAGCCATAATGAGCCTATAAACTAAAATTCCAAAGCACATGAAGAAATCAAATGCTAAATAAATCAACCAACTCAACAACTGAAATACACACTCACAGATGAGATTCATTTTTGGACCAATCTGGCAAAGACTTGAAAATAAGGATGCTCAGAGAGATGAATGAGGACATCATTTGACAAACAAGGAATTATGAAACAATGCAGATGAAAATAAACTGGACGTATAGAAATGAAATATAAGTGGGACACCCGGCTAGCTCAGTTGGGAGAGTATGCAACTCTTGACCTTGCGGTTGTAAGTTCAAGCCCCATATTGGGTAGAGGTTACTTAAAAATAAAATCTTTTAAAAAAAGAAATGAAATATAAACAATTATAAATCTCAGAAATAGGGGCACCTAGGTGGCTCAGTGGGTTGATTCTGGCTCAGGTCATGATCTCATGGTTAAGATTTTCTCTTTTTCCCTCTGCTCCTCTCCCCTGCTTGCTCTCTCTCTTTCTCTTTCTCTCTCTCTCTCTTGCTCTCGCTTTTGCTATCTCTCCCTCAAAAAAAAAAATCAGAAGTAAAATGTAGTCATGAAATAAAAAAATATCTCAAAAGATGGGATGAATTTTAGACTGGATATAGTTAAAAATAAAATTAGTGAACTGGATGATAGTTTGGAAGGATGTACACAGAATTCAGCAAGAAGAAATAGAGAAATGAAAAAATAAAAGAAAACAGTCCAAAGAACAGGAGACTAGATCTAGAGCCTCTAACAGGATTTGCAAAAGAAAAGAATGAAGAAAATGTCAAGGAAATAATATAGAAGGTATGATAGCTGAGATTATTCCAGAATTGAAGAAAAAGTTCATAACATACAATAGGGATTTTATTTTTTTTATTTTTATTTTTTAGAGTATTCTTTTTTTAACATTTTTTAAACATTTATTCATTTTTGAGAGAGAGATACAGTGCGAGTGGGAGAGGGGCAGAGAGAGAGGGAGACACAGAATCTGCAGCAGGCTCCAGGCTCTGAGCTGTTACACAGAGCCTGATGCGTGGCTTGAACCCATGAGGTATGAGATCATGACCTGAGCCAAAGTCAGATGCCTTACCTTACCGACTGAGCCACCCAGGCACCCCTAGGGATTGTATTTTTTATCCAATCTGATAATCCGTATCTTCCTAAGTGTGTTTAATCCATTCACATTTATTGCTATGAGTGATTTATTTGGACTTTCTGTTATTATGCTACATTTGCTGCTCACCATCCATTTTCTCCACATTTTCCCCTCCTTTCCTACCTTCTTTTGAATTGAGAAAGTCTATTTTCATTTTCTCTCCCAGAAGTACCAGGATTGGTATTATTTCTGTCAACCCATTTGAGCTTTCTGGTTTTGTTTGTCTGTTTGTTTGCTTGTTTGTTTTTATGACTTCTTGTGTTTTAATTGCCTTCTATTCACCTCACTGGTGAAGGAGGGATTCCTGCTCTGGGGTTTTGGGGATGGGCAAACACATGATACCCAACTCTGGGCAGTTTATTAGGCACATATACTCACTGCCCAGGGGAGGGGGAAATGGTACACTGTGCAGGGTCACAGGAGGGTTGTGTTCAGGAACAGAGTGTACAAACAGAGGCTGTGCAAAACAGGCTGTACGCTACCAAAAGGGCTTGATAAGCCCTGGTTTTCACGGGGAAACATTATTGGCTTGTTTGAATAATTGTGCAAGGCTAGCGGGGAACCAAAACCTGTTCCTCAGGAATAAGCAGGACCTGCTCTTGGCACCACTGATAAGGAGGGTTCTTTGACTGGGGGACCTTATCTCAGGAACAAAGAGGGCAGGGGAAGTCGTGGTCAGGCCATTCAAGGTCCTCATTTCACTGCATGCCAAGGCAGCATTTAAAGTCGTTGTTAATATTCTTTCTAGTGCTGTGTACACTGTTTACTGTAATGCTCAATAATTTAGAAGGAAAGGATTAGAGTTCCCTGTTAATTCTACTTGTGTTTACCTTGAAGGTTTTCAGATGTTTTTGATGTGATATTTAATGATAATAGTCTGTAGGGAACTATAATTTTGACTCCCTGTTGTGGGAAATCGGTTTGCTCCCATTCATTCCCACTTTTTCTTCTTTCTTTCTTTCTTTCTTTCTTTCTTTCTTTCTTTCTTTCTTTCTTTCTTCCTTCCTTCCTTCCTTCCTTCCTTCCTTCCTTCCTTCCTTCCTTCCTTCCTTTCTTTCTTTCTTCTTTCTTTCTTTCTTTCTTTTTAAAGTTTATTTATATTGAGAGAGAGAGAGTGAGCAGGGGAGGGGCAAAGAAAAAGGGAGAGGGAATCCCAAGCAGGCTCCGCACTGTCAGCGAGGAGCCAGACTCAGGGCTTGATATCCCAGCCCTGAGATCATGACCTGAGCCAAAATCAAGAGTCAGAGGCTTAATTGACTGAGCCACCCAGGCGCCCCTTGTTTATTTGTTTTAATTCCAGTTAGTTAACATACAGTATTAATTAGTTTCAGGTGTGCAATACGGTGATTCAACACTTAACATCCATCACCCGGTGCTCAAGTGCTCACCCCAAAAGGTGCCCCCCCTTAATCCCTAGTTCACCCCTCCCCCCACCCTCCTCCCCTCTGGTAACCATCAGCTTGTTCTCAATACTTAAGAGTCTTTTTTCTTGGTTTCTCTCTCTTTTTTCCTCTTTGCTCTTTTATTTTGTTTCTTAAATTCCACATCGGAGTAGAATCACATAGTATTTGTCTTTCTCTGACTTATTTTGCCTAGCATGATACCCTCTATCTAACTCCCTCCACGTAGTTGCAAGTGGCAAGATTTCTTTTTCTTTTTCTTTTTTATGGCTGAATACTATAGAATTAACCAGCTTTGACAGTTTGCTTTGTTCCCTCCACATTTTTCTGCTCTCGTAAATACATGCAGATGTAAGCCCTGAATAGGTCTCCCTCTACGTTTTACAGACATGAGATCATACAGAAATTATTCAACCCTTCGCTTTTTAATATTATTTTATCACAGACATTGTTCTAGCTTTATTTCATCATGGACACTCTTCCAGGTTAATGTATACATAGCTAATTTATTACAAATAGGTACCTGAAGTTTAGTAGGGATATACCGTCATTAATAAACCATTAACTAGTTATTGGACATGCTGATCATTGCTAGTTATTTTGCCCCTACACATATAGCTGTAAGAAGCACCTAAGTGCATATATCGTCCTATACTGCTGTCTTTCCTTTTGTATATAGATTTGCAAGAGGGAAATGAGTATGTACATTTCCATTTTAAAAAAGATATCACCAGAAGATTGCACTATATGAATCCTTCTGAGAATATATGAAAGTTGTCCTTTCCCTAGACCTCTAAGCAAGGGCTTCAGGGTGGATTTTTTTCTCGTTCATGAGGTTTTGCATCTGATTTTTCCCCATAGTGTCCTTTCATACATTTTCAAGAGGAGCGTTTGATTTATTCAAGGAAAGTGCTCGGATGGATTATTTTTTAAACAACTTCCGCACCTAAGAAGGTCTTTTTGTTGGCTGCATTCATGAGCGACAGCATGGCCTTTCCTTTAAGTTTTTCTGGATCAGTGTATTTCAAACCCAGGTCACAACGTACTCAATTTAATAGATTGTGATTGCATTTGAAAAAGCATAGAACGATAGAGACAAGAATAGAAAATACTGAAGTGCACAGAAGGTAACTTTTGCATCATGAATGTCTGAAGATCTAAGAGGTAGATTTAGAATTTTTGTATCTTTTGTCCATATTTATCTATGGTTTATAAAGTACAATGTATTTCCTTTTTAATATATATATATATATTTTTTTTTTTTGAGAGAGAGAGAGAGCATGAATAGGGGAGAGACAGAGAGAGAAGAGACACAGAATCTGAAGCAGGCTCCAGGCTCTGAGCTGTCAGCACAGAGCTGGACGTGGGGCTCAAACTCATGAGCAGTGAGATCATGACCTGAGCTGATGTCACCTGAGCCGAAGTCAGACGCCCAATCGACTGAGCTATCCAGGCGCCCCTCATGTAGCGTTTTTTTAAACACACGCACGCGCTCACATACACATATACACACCCCAGAACAATGGGTATCAAAGAAAAGTAAAATCACTCTCTCTTTAATTTCATTCCAAGGGCGGCGTGCACGCACATGTGTTCCAGAAATTTTAACTCTTATTATTCTTACTGAGAATGCCGCCATAATGTGTCTAAACGTGGCCTTCTTTTCGTCAACTTCGCTTAGGACTCAGAACATAAGCTCAACTTCAAACTGAGTTCGTTCTGTAGACCAGCAATGTTTTCTCTGCCAGGTCTTTGATTACTGCTTTCGTTGCACCCATTCTTTTCTCTCCAGAATTCCTATTATTCCCAGGTTGTATCCCCTGTGCCTGTCTGCCTGCCTCGTTCCTTTTCATCTCTTTATCATTTTACCCTTGACCATGTTAATTGTATCATCTCCAGGGTCCTGTCTGCTATTTACAGCCTCCATGTCGGGGTTTAACCCAGCTATTGTGGTTTCTGTCTCCTGGCTTCACTTCCTGCTCTCAGATTTCTGCCTTGTTATTATGATCTGTTCTAGTTTCTAGATCTTTTCCAGAGTCTCCTGGAATCTTACTGAGAATTCAGATCAGATATTCAGATATATTTTTTGTATTTTTAATTATTTTTTCTTTTTTCAGGTATATATTTTTTATTAAAATTTTTTTTTGTTTATTTGAGAGAAACAGACAGAGTGAGAGTGGGGGAGGGACAGAGAGAGAGAGGGAGACACAGAATCTAAAGGAGGTTCCAGGCTCTGAGCTGTCAGCACAGAGCCCGATGTGGGGCTCAAACTCACAAACCGTGAGATCATGACCTGAGCTGAAGTTGGACGCTCAACCAACTGAGCCACCCAGGAGCCCCTCAGATATATGTTTTTTAAAACTCGTGCTGCAGTAATTTTTTTTTTTTTTTCAGAGAGTCAGCTTCCTCAGAACCCTTCGGGGATGTTTATTTTTGGAGTGGCAGAATCTTCCCAGATCCTATGAGCTTTCATTTGCCTCATGCTCACAGAGGGAAGTCTGCCCAGTACGGATGTCAGGGAAGAATACTTATTCCCTGGTTTCATTTTCCCTGTGGGGGTGAGATTAGGGACAGGGACAAGGAAAGGTGTGTCTGTCCCATTCTTCAGAGGAATGTCTTCTCTGATTGGTGACTGCAGCTCAGTCCCTTCTCTGAGTGTTTCCCCGGGCTGCTCTGCACCTGCAATAGTAGGCTTAGCCCTGCAGGGGGCAGTGTGTCTGAGGCCATCTGCCAAGTCCATCCAGTTCAAGTGTCAACGACTAGGGAGCCCATTTGTCTAAGGAGCCAAAGCCACCCTCTGCCGTCCCCTTCATCAGTGATCAACCTGGCATTTCCATCTCCAGTCACCTAATTCCTGTGACCTTTTTCTCCAATGAGAGGAGGGAAAGAAAGGGATTCCCCCCCCCTTTTTTTTTTCTGCGTATCCAACAAAGACTCAAGTCAAGAAGGAACGAAGCCATGTTCAGTGGGAGGCTTGTAAGAGTTCCTGCCTGAATCTCTCTCAGAGGGTCATTAGGTTCAGGCCACAGGAACTGAGGACACTGGACAGAGAGCACAGGGGGAAGGATCATGTCAGACATGGTGCAGCCCAGGAGGTGGGGGAGAACGCAGGAGCTGAACGGCCTCTTCTGGTTGAGTTAGTGCCACCTCTGTGGATGAATTCTTAGAAAAGGGGGAAAAAATGGGGTTGTTTTATTTTTAAATTCTCAAGAAGACATAACCATTGCAAATGAGTTCATCAAACATTTGGGGGAATTCCTGGCAGCCAGGTAGAATGCTTTTCTGCCTCGGAGAGCTACGAGCTGCTTCTCAGTGCCTCTTGGTGGCCATGCTCAGGTGTGAGTACACTTGGGGTGGTCGGGAAGCTGCAGGTGTGCGGAGGTAGGAGGGAAGCTTAGGGGGACCCTCTCCCCACCATCTCTTGGGCCACCTGCCTGTTGAGTGTGAGTACTTCCTGGGTGGCCAGCATCACCTACTTTGTCCTGGACACGTGGCCCCTGTCCAGTGGGGTAGCATTGGACATGTGCTGGACACGATGCCTTCTATCTGGCCCCACAGGGTGAAATCTGACAGAAAGTTCTGGTTTCCTCCGTGTGGATGGCTCGTTCCCAGGGCTGATGCACGTCTTACCCCTTTTCTGGTGGCCATTTCACGGGTGTTCCGTTGGGACAGGAAAGCTGAGAACGGCATCCAGAGAGCAGTGTCTACGCCACCCTCCCACCACGAATTCCCAGCCAAGGTTTACTCACTTCCTCACAATTCTTATGTGTGTTTCAACATTTGAAAACAAGAAACCTCTAGGTTTTCTTACTCTTAAGATTCTTGGGATTCCAAGGTTTTGGATCCTTTCCCCCCAGTGACTGGGGCAGGATTTTCTCAGCAGCATAGGCACTGAGGACAGAGGCATCTGCAAGGAAATAGTGTCGGGTGGAAGAGACACAGGCCTGGCTGGCCCCTGCACGCCCACCAGCTGTGGCCTGGTGAGCACTACCTCATCTTTTTTTTTTTTTAAATATTTTTTTATTTATTTCTAGGAGAGAGAGACAGCGTGAGCAGGGGAGGGTCAGAGAGAGAGAGAGAGAGAGAGACACAGACTGTGAAACAGGCTCCAGGCTCTGAGCTGGCAGTCAGCACAGAGCCCGACGCGGGGCTCGAACCCACACACCGCGAGATCATGACCCAAGCGAAAGTCGGACGCTTAACCGACTAAGCCACCCAGGCGCCCCTCACTACCTCATCTTTAAGTGCAGCTTAAAGTCCTCCTTTTGTTCTTCTCTTCCTGGGCCCTCCCCCTTCTCCAAGCGGAAGTGGCCGCATGTTCCGCCCCCCCCCCCCCCAAACCAGCAAAAACCCTGTGGCGTGCAAACTGCAAGCGGGGGAGGGACAGAGAGAGGGAGAGACACAGAATCGGAAGCAGGCTTCAGGCTCTGAGCTGTCAGCACAGAGCCTGATGCAGGGCTCGAACTCACAAACCGTGAGATCGTGACCTGAGCCGCAGTCTGAGCTTAACCAATGGAGACACCCAGGTGCCCCCAGGCCTGTTCTGATGTCAAAAAGGTTTCCTCCTCGCCTTTGATTTCTGATTGCAAAAGCACTTAAAGGAGTCATCTTGTGTGCTTTTAACATTTTAAATGTTCTCACAGAGAGGCCGAAACAGCTAAAGCCATTCCCGATATTTGTGCCCGCAGAGGAGATAACGCAAGCGAGATGCACTTTAGGGACAGAAAGGGCAGTGCTGCGGCGGGTGGCGTGGGAAAGCCCGGAGGCCTCCCGAACCCTTGGTGGCTGGCCCTGGGAAAAAACACCTTCTGGAAACTGGAATTGGTGGTGGCGGACGTTTGAATTCCCCTTTGAGTCAAGGCTGATTCTTAGTCCAGGCCAGACACCCAGAGGAGACAGGACTTAACCTGCAGGTACCCACTTGTCCCTCCTGGGGAGGACCCATGAGTCACAGACCGTCCTGACCCGGAATGCAATGTGAGCGGTCTGCTTCTGAATGTCAGTGGAGCGTGTTTGTGCAGAACTGGACCTCGGTTTACAGAGACCGAAGCTTCTCAGAATGGATTTCAATGGTCTCTGCCGTGTGTGTGTGTGTGTGTGTGTGTGTGTGTGTGTGTGTGTGTGTGCTGTTCATACACTCAGGGATGGGGGCCCTGAGGCTCTGGGGAAGCTCACACAGGCTCTGACTTAAAAGAAACTGGCCTGGGGGCACCTGTGTGCCTTAGTCCGTTAACCATCTGACTTTGGCTCAGGTCACAATCATGAGTTCGAGCCCTGCATCGGGCTCTGTGCTGACAGCTTGGAGCCTGCAGCCTGCTTTACAGTCTGTGTCTCCCTCTCTCTGCTTCTCCCCCACTTATGCGCTTTCTCTCTCTCTCTCTCTCTCTCTCTCTCTCATAAATAAGGCATTAAAAAATTTTTTTTTAAAAAAGAAATTGGCCTGGGTCTGGCAGGACTTAATTCTGACCAGACCGCTGATGCCTCACACAGTGGTCTTCAAGCCTAAGTGACCACTAGGAAGTGTCCTGATATTGGGGACTTCTGCCTCATTCGGTTGGAACTAAGGCTAGACCATACCCCGTGGGGCGTTTCCCCTGAGGAGGGTCGACAGTTCCAGCAGCCGGCGTGCCGGGAGGAGGTGGGCCTGAAACGGGGAGGAGGGAAGACCCCTCCTCTCTCTGGGCTTTGTGGTTGCCGGACCAGGACCCCAAGTAGGGAGGGCATTCAACATTCAACAGCCAGTGGATTTTACTTGAGCACCTACTATGTGCCGGTCACATTCTAAGTGAATGGCACAAAATCCTTGCTCCCGTGGGGCTTAGAGTCTGCTGAGGAGAGATAGATGATACACAAGCCGAGATAAATGTAGACTGATTCAGATAGTGACAGGTGCGATGGGGACCATGACACGGGCAGAGGTGACAGTGAGGGGTTGGGTGGCTAACTGTCGAGGGTGTACTCAGAGGAGGCCTCCTACCGTGGCGTTCAGAAAGGGAGTAACGGGGTGGCTCAGTCAGTTAAGCGTCGGACTTCGGCTCAGGTCATGATCTCGCAGTTGGTGAGTTCGAGCCCCGCACCAGGCTCCGTGCTGACAGCTCAGAGCCTGGAGCCTGCTTCACAGTCTGTGTCTCCCCCTCTCTCTGCCCCTCCCCTGCTCATGCTCTGTCTCTCTCTCAAAAATAAACATTGAAAAACAACTGTTTAGAAAGGGTCTTTCTTCTGCTGGGCTTCCCACCCCTCACACTTGGAGCAAGGTCTTTATGAGGTAGAACCTCGTGTGAAACTCCTGGAGGGGTCTGGGCCAGTGCCAGTGCTGGGGGTGAGGGGGGTCGCCCTGAGGGAGGCCGGGG
The DNA here is from genome assembly GCF_003009895.1 of Hyaena hyaena. NCBI lineage: Eukaryota > Metazoa > Chordata > Mammalia > Carnivora > Hyaenidae > Hyaena > Hyaena hyaena. The sequence goes on along the minus strand of NW_024080661.1, from coordinate 4,285,540 downwards.
ACGGGCTGTGACAGACTGGGCAGTGGGTGGATGGCGAAAGCAGAGCCACGGTAGGAAAACAAGGCTGGGAGGGACAGCAGGGGACGCAGGGTGGTAGAAGCGAAGCCCTTGGCACCCCTCTGTGGCCCCCAGGGGGACCTGGGAAGGCCGGGTGCCCCACGGCTGAGCAGGCCGGGGCTTGCTGGTAACCCTTGGAGCTGTCAGTGCCCCTTCACTGACCCTCTCTGAGCTGCGGGATTGGAGGACAGGGGGCCCTGTGGGCTCTTTTGTCTGAAATGACACACATGCGGCCCCGGGCTTTTGTGCCAAAGGAGGAGGCAGGAGGGCCTCTCGGATTTGCTTTTTGTTGTTGTTGTTCTTTCTACAAAGTTTCTTGAGCATCTATCATGTGCTAAGCACTGTTCTGAGCACCGAAGATACAGTGGTGAATAAAATGGGCAACAAATACCTGCGCTCATGGAGCTTACGTTCACGCGTGTGCGTCTGTGTATCATGTAAATGGGTACATTGCGCACGTGCGCGCGCGCGCACACACACACGCACAGCGTGTGGCCGGAAGTCGAAGAGAGGGAGGAAGTGAGAGTGGAGGGGAAGGGAGGGAACGGAGTGGCCCGCGCGTCCTGGCCCAGCCTGAGGACCTGGTTTAGGACCTCCGTGGTGACAGGTGCAGGGCCAGCCGCTGAAGGATGGGGGGAGACTGAACATATCTCTGTCCCTCGGGAGCCCCGGCGACAGGATGCGGTGTGGAGCTGCTGAGGGGCCGTTCCCCCCCTCCCCCACCCCCTCCCCTCCAGGTCTGGGGGATGGGGGGGGTTCAGCAGCTTCCCAGCCTGAGGGCCCCGGGTGTCCCAGCATCAGGAGAGGCCTTGGTGGCTGCAGAGCTCCGGGAACAGACACAGCGCTGGAAGCGTCTGGAAGGATGCAAGACATATGGGCAGTGGCCGGCTGGAGAGGGGAGGGGCTCAGACAGTGAGGCTTGTCCCTGGGCACAGAGAGGTCCCTCATTCTGAGATGCTGCGGAGGGGGTGGCCGGGCATCTGGAGTGCTGCGGGCTTTTGTGTTTGGGGCATGAATGATAATGTGTCTGTCCTCACCTGGACCCACAGGCTACTGAGCCCAGGGGCTGGGGGGGGGGGGGAGAGGGACTGAGAGATGTAGGTGCCCCTTCAAACTGACATTCTCTAAACATTAATTGTAAATGGGGAGAAACAGATGCTCTGTTAATAAAACCTGTATATAATTCCTTTACGTTAAAAATAAGGGACTTATTGGGGCGCCTGGGTGGCTCAGTCGGTTAAGCGTCGGACTTTGGCTCAGGTCATGATCTCACGGTTCACGAGTTCGAGCCCTGCCCCAGGCTCTGTGCTGACAGCTCAGAGCCTGGAGCCTCCTTTGGATTCTGTGTCTCCCTCTCTCTCTGCCCTTCTCCCACTTGTGTTCTGTCTCTCTCTCTCTCTCTCAAAAATAGATAAAAAATGTTTAATAAAAAAACGAGGGACCTTTTGCATATATTCGTTATATGCTCTTTTTTGAACCGTTCAGAGAACATTAAACTGGAAGCATATTAAACTGTTTAGGGGCGCCTGGGTGGCTTAGTCGGTTAAGCGTCCGACTTTCGCTTAGGTCATGATCTCGCGGTTGGTGGGTTCTAGCCCCGCGTCGGGCTCTGTGCTGACTGCCAGCTCAGAGCCTGGAGCCTGTTTCAGAGTCTGTGTCTCCCTCTCTCTCTGACCCTCCCCTGCTCACGCTGTCTCTCTCTCTCTCCTAGAAATAAATAAAACATTAAAAAAATTTTTTAACTGTTTAAATATTAGACAGCAAAATAAATCTCACCTTCTGGGGAAGCAGTCTTCCCCTCGTGTGATTTTGGTTTCATATTTCAGCGGACTGCAGCCGCGGTCTTCAGGGAACGAAGCATATCCGAGCCGGCTGGGTTAGGGCCGCTGCCATGAACGTGGCCACACCTTGTGATTTACACGTCGGTGGAAATACTCAACAGAAATTGTGTGAGGCTGATGAACAGTATTTTAAAATGTGCACCACGGGCAATTGCCCCTTCAGGCAGGAGTGGGGACCATTTATATCCTGCCTCTAAGGTATAGAGTCACTTGTGGAAACCTGAGTTAGCTGGGACCGCTTTTCTGATTAGGGCCAAGGGTTCTCTACTCCCCCCCCCCCCCCCCCCCCCCCCCCCCCGCAACCCCGCAGGCAACTGGGGCCAACATGTTGCCCTTCCTCTTAAACTGGCTCTACAAAGAGACATTGGTTATACTCAGAAATAGTGAGTACCGGGGGCGCCTGGGTGGCTTAGTCCATTTAAGCGTCTGACTCTTGATTTTGGGTCAAATCACTATCTCACGGTTTGTGGGTTCGATCCCCACATGGGGCTCTGTGCTGAGAGTGGGAGGAGCCAGCTTGGGATTCTCTGTCTCCCTCTCTCTGCCCCTCCACCCCTCTACTGCCTCCCCCTCCCTGCTTGCGCACGGGCGCCCTCTCTCTCTCTCTCAAAATAAATAAAAATAAACTTTAAAAAAAGAAAAGAAGGGGGCCTGGGTGGCTCAGTCAGTTAAGTGTCCCATTTCGGCCTAGGTCATGATCTCATGGTTGGTGAGTTCGAGCCACTCTTTGGGCTCCGTGCTGACGGTAAGGAGCCTACTTGAGATTCTCATTCTCTCCTCTCTGCTCCTTCCCCGCTTGCACGTTCTCTCTCTCTCTCTCTCTCAAAATAAAGAAATAAGCTTAAAAAAAAAAAAAAGAATCAGTACGGTTTAAGCTAAAGAAGAATATAACCCTTCAAATTTAAAAGGATGGGAAAGTAAACCCTTACCATTACACAACAACCCTACAGTCTGAGCCTCAAGAATGGTACAGAAAATTTTACCCTATCTTTTGCTGAGCTCAGACCAGCAGACATCTGAAAGCTCCCTCTCTGGTCTCTCCTTATTCTCTCCTCCGGCTCTCCCGCTCTCCACACACCCCCCCTTCCCCGCCAATGAGTCCTGGGGCCATTTTATCCATGTACTTCTGCATTCCAGGCTCTTAGTCAAATGGCTCCTTCTAGGTTTTCTCTCAGTTTGTGTGTGAGGGAGAGGGTTTTCGATCCCTCTGAGTCAAACACTGGCCAGTGAAACCGTTCTCACTCTGGCTAAAATGGTTCACTTTTTGCAGCCGACTTCACAACGTTATTCTGCTAACCAAGTATCTGTCACTTCTCTCCATCTTATGAAAATACCCCCTTGTGTGTCCTAGCTTGGCATGGGACCTACAGAGGGGTGGGGGGGGGTGCACCTCTTAGGAAGAGAAAACCCCAACCGGCCACTTAAGGCAAAACTGCAAACGTCCTCATGAGAAACAGGTTCCCGGGAGAGGCAATGAACATCCTGTTTAAAAGTGTTTAAGCGAAGGCTGGTTAATTACCTCTTTGGTGAGAGATTGGATGTGAGGATCTCTCAGCTCCGTCCTAGAAGTAAGAAGCCAGGGACATTTTTCTTGGCGACTTGTTCCCCAAACAAATCTGTCACTGTAGTAGGCATCTGCTGTGTCCGCCTCCCTCTGCCCTTTATCCCTTCTCTCTGGCCGGTGGGGGATTGGCTTGGCCCCAGAGCCCATGAGCTCTCAGCGGCTCTCAGCGATCACAGATCACATTAACGAGTGATAGAAAATGTTCACACCTTGTGCCTCCTCCCATGGGTCCCCCCCCCCGGCGCCTTTCCCCAGCCCTCCTTTTTCCTCATCTTCGAATGTGCTACTCCTTCTAGGGCGCTGGCTGACCAGCCAAACCATTTATCGCTGCCCCCCCCAAATCCACGCACATCCCTACTTGAGGCCATTTCTCTTCGTGCACAGAGCGGGTGACCAGATGTAGCACCTGGAGGTGGCTCATGGGGGAGGGTTCTCTCCTGCCTACAATTTCAGAGAGCTACAGGGCGGCAGCCGTAGCCCTTTGTGGCTTCCCCCACATGCCAAGCCAACTGATCCGTGAACCAAACGTTGTCTTTTTCTTCTCCCACCAGCTGGTTGTGAGTCCAATCCCTCCACCCCAAGGTGGTTACAGATGCGGTCAAAACAGGAGGCGTGGATCCCATGGCGTCGGATGGCGGAGGGTCAGACTAAGGGACTAAATGGTGGAAATGATAAGGCTGTTCTTTAAGGACTGCACTCATCGCTGCCATTGCCCCTAGAGACAGGATTATTGGTTGGCTGGGGTGGGAGGCAGTTCCAGAAGCTTCGCCTTCTCCTGCCTCATCTTCGTGGCCCTTACCCCAAAGGACAAGGATCTGATGCGAGATTCTGTCAACTCGCAGCTCCATCTATCCCAATTATATATTGAGAAGCCAGGAAAATGACCGCTAGGTGGGTCTATGGATCTGGCGGACCCACTGTAAAAGCAGGTCATGAACTTGGACTATCCTTACTACCTGACCTTCATGTCCTCCCTCTGGGAAGGGGCCATGATGACGTTTCAGGTCCCTGGGTAACAATGTCCACTTGGACTTTGTGTCCAACAGTTTCTGAAATGTCTGTGTAATCCCCTTTGTCCAGTGTATGATTCCTCAAGTAATCACACAAGTTCTTCCCATGGAAGCCAGGGGAAACCTCACCCTATACATCTGCCAGGTGATGTGGGGCCCTTCTTTATTCAGTAGGTTCTAGGTCTTACCTTAGGCTGGGAGATGGCAAGGGATCATGACTTTTTATTGGGATGGCTGATCATTTTTAAATAAGTTAGCAATGCTCTTTTCTCTTTCCTTCCTTCCTTCCTTCCTTCCTTCCTTCCTTCCTTCCTTCCTTCCTTCCTTCCTTCCTTCTTTCCTTCCTTCCTTCTTTTTTTTTTTGAGGGACAGAGAGAGAGCAAGCAGGGAAGGGCTGAGAAAGGGAGAGAGAGAATCTTAAGCTCCATGCTCAGTGCTGAGCCCAAGCCTGAGCTGCTCTTTCCTATGACCCTCAGATCACAGCCTGAGCCAAAATCGAGAGTCAGAGGCCCAACCAACTGAGCCACCCAGGCGTCCCGAGCAACACTCTTTCTGTCTGTCCATCTGTCTTGCCTCTAGGAACATCAAGTGCTCTTAAGCATTTCCATGGCTTTCTGAGAGCCAGGACCTCCGGAGGCTTCTCTGACCTTGCTGCTCACATGAGAATTGTGCCCACTTTGCAATAGTTAAGTGCTACCACTTGGTCTCTATTTTTTAAATTATTTTTTAAAAAATATTTATTTCTTTTTGAGAGACAAAGAGACAGTGTGAGCGGAAAAGGGGCAGAGAGAGAGGGAGACACAGAATCCGAAGCAGGCACCAGGCTCTGAGCTGTCAGCACAAAGCCCAATGCGGGGCTTGAACCCATGAACCGTGAGATCATGACCTGAGCTGAAGTCAGATGCTCAACCGACTGAGCCGCCCAGGTGTCCCTGGTCTCTATTATTAGAGGTTCCTCTCACCCCAGCTGCTATCAGCGAGCCTGTTCTACGGCAGGATCTCCTACCCGCAGCCCTGGCCAGTGGGGGAAACAGACAAAAATGAACTTCTCCAAGAAGCTAAGCTAGTCCTATGGGATCTCCAGAGAACAGCCAGCTGGGGGGTCTCCAGGCCTTCTGTGGGGCGATCCAGCCGTGCAGGCCCTGTCCTTTAAGCCGTTCCATCCTTCCTTCTACCACCTGCCACCACAGCTCTGGCTTTTCCACTTCACTTGCTCAGTGCCAACGCCGGTGTCCCGGCTCTCAAAGGCCATCCTGGCGAAATTCTGTTTTATGGCAGCGTGCTCCCATATAATTACACCTTCTCTAATCAGGGGTCCCCGGGGGGCGTTCAGTCAGTTAAGGGTCTGACTCTTGATTTCAGCTCAGGTCATGATCTCATGGTTTGTGAGTTCGAGCCCCCCATGGGGCTCGGCACTGACAGCGGAGCCTGTTTGGGATTCTCTTTCTCCCACTCTCTCTGCCCCTCCCCGCCCAAATAAATAAATAAATAAATAAATAAATAAATAAATAAATCTACTCTCTGGACTCCTGCCAGGACATGTTGGCAGGACATTCTTGTAGCTCTCCTGGGTACAGAATGGGCCTGTGCCTCCCCACTCACAGCCTGGGTTCTGTTGTGACTTGACCCGTGTTCTTTGTCTGGTGGCTGGGAGAGGGCGTGGGTGCCGTGCTGCAAAGCAGAAGCCCCCACACCATCTGTAAGTTAGAGGGGGCTGTAGCCCTTAACAGGGACGACGGAGCGGAAGGACTTCCAGGAGCACTTCCGCAGGTGCAGGGGGTTCAGTGGAACCTGGAGACTCAGGCCATTTGAGTGCATTGACCCAGATGTTTCCATACCAAGTCTCTGAGTCCCAATCCTTGTCTACTGGGCCATGACCTTGGCAGGGCCGACTTGTTTCTGGCTGAGAATTTGATCTTCTCTGGATCTCAATTCTTCTCTTTCTCCTCTGGGGCTGTTTTTCACACTGTTATTGGGGGCCCCAGAGGAGGCCCCCTCCTTGTCCACAGAGGCGCTCACAGTTTCTGTAGCCCCTCCAAACTTGGGCCCTGGGGGCCCTGGGGGGCAGTACTGGCTCCTTGGCCGAGGTGTCGCTGAGGAAGGCGTCGAGTCCTGAAGGGGTGGATGAGAAGGGCAAAGTTGCAGCCATCTTATCTCATCTGCGGCTGCTCCATTATGCTTAGCATGAATTCCCAGCGCTGAGTGTTCGCTTTTTCTGCCCTCCAGCTGCAGAAGATAAGAGTCTCTTTTTACTTGCTGCCAAGGAGACTTTCACACTTTGCCTTAAATTGATGATTAAGTCCTCAGCTTTTCAATGCCTTTCTTTAAGCACTGATAGCCTCCAGCCATGTGATTCCACAGTCTTTACATTCCTGTTTCCCTCCAATTCCAGAAACGCCTGGGAATTTGCGTGCCTTCCTTCTAAGGTTTCCCATCCCAGGGCATCCCCAATGAAAGTTTTAACACCATGTCAGCGTGCCAGGGGCTACTGGCTCTTGACCTTCCAGCCCAAACTGGTTGTAGAAGTCGGCTTCCTAAAGTCTTTCCTAGCCTCAACTATCACAGGGCTGATCTGTGTCTCAGTGGAGATTCACCTGCCAGAAATCAGTTGGGGAGGGGTCTCAAAAGCTGTAGAGGTCTCAGGAAACAGGGAGAGGGCAAACCAGGAAGGAAGGAGCCAAGGAAGAAGGTGAACTGCCAAATGGTTGTAGCAGAGGCCTTAGCTGGTCCCGTAGGGAGCCCTGGGCCTGAGTTGGCCCTTCAGCCAGTCTCAAATTTAGGGGAGAGGACTTGGCTTTGTACCCCTGCAGGGACTACTCATCAGGAGGCCGTGTAACCTGAGGCGGGGCAGAGGAGTATTTGGATGGGGAGTATTTGAGTGCTCACTACTATGAAACAATGTGTTAGCTGTGAGCCAGCAACAGACAAGCCACCTGACCCCTGGGGGAGTGAGAGCCCTGACCCTGAAGCAGAGGGAGAGGTGGGAGAGGAAGGGTTCTCCGGATCACTGCAGACGCCAGGTTTTTAGGCCACACCCTTGAGCTGCTGCTGCGTGAAACCTTGCCTGAAGTCACATTCCCCTTGTACTTTTCAGTTAAACATGCAAATTCTCCCTTATCCTTAAGCTTTCTGTCCTTTGCAACACAAAGACCATCCCAATCTATGAATCCACGTGGGACCACTAACGGCTTACTACCTTTTTAAAAACCAGAAGCCAAGATTAAATACGTGAATTCGAAAATTCACAAAGGTTTCGTTATAAATTGAGGACTGAGGATTCTCTCTCTCGCTCTCTCTCTTTTTTTTTTTTTTTTGGACTGGAGTGTTCCCTAAACGTGGAGTGCGAATTACTTATGGAAATATTTACAAACTTCTACTATAGTATAATTGGTGCTTGTTTGAGCAGTTCATTAATATTTCATTTCACGCCATTTCTTGAACGAATTTATTGGCACACTTTCGCATTCCACCGAGAGACTTAACATAAATCACATGAATAATAAATGGCACGAGAGCTTTTTAGATTTCTTTTTCTGAGCTATCATTTTAAACTAATTTTCTGTGACAGGGCATCCTAAATGTACTACTGAAGATAAGACTTTCTTAGTGTCTGTGGAGGCAGCCAAGGGGGAACACAATGTGATTTTAATTATATTCACATTGTAGGTTTTGACAGAGTGCTTTCTGTTATTAACTCTTGTGAAGTGCACCTCTTCATAAAGGGTCTTTAGCCACCCGTGAAAAGAAAGGCTTGCTCAGACAAGTGCTTGACGCTAAAATAAAACCAGAGAAGCAAGGTCACCAGATGAAGCAAGAAGTTTTCTTGTGGGAAGTGGGGCGAGACATGTTTGTCAAGATGGCAAGGACCTAAATTCGTCAGGTGGCTGGGACTTCCGTTGTCAGGCTGTCACGCTCCATCTACTTCCTAAAAAACCATCAAATGAAGTCGTGTTTAGTAATAAGTAATTCAAAAGTTGTATGCGGAAGAGATAAGATAGGGTGAACCACCGAAAGCCTATCTTTAAATGCATGTCACGGTAAGAATGAACCTGCGGGAGCACCTGGGTGGCTCAGTCCGTTAAGCAACCAACTTTGGCTCAGGTCATGATCTCGCTGTTTGTGGTCTCGTGGTTCGTGAGTTCGAGCCCCGAGTAGGGCTCTGCGCTGACAGCTCAGACTCTGGAACCTGTTTCGGGATCTGTCTCCCCCGTCTCTCTGACCCTCCCCTGTTCTGTCTCTCTTTCCTTCAAAAATAAATAAACATTAAAATTTTTTAAATTGAACCTGCCGAATTTCAAAACAAATAAACTTTAGAGTAATTTAAAATTCTTAAAAGCAGTTCTAGCAAAGCGGATATTAAAAATAAGCGCAAAAAATGGTATTGCCCCCCCCCCGCAATGCTTCTGTGACAGTATAGATTCTTTTGATTGCAAGTGGTAGAAACCCAGCAGAGAGGGTGATGCGGCGATGAAAGTAACCCAAAGGTTATTTTGTCGCAAAGTAGGAAGGGGAACCCTTTCTCCCCTCTCCGATAGCCTACTCCACAGCCGTTTCCAAAGGGACCCCCCCAAGTCCAGATAACTATCAGTTTTGTGTGCTTATCCACCTTATACTAATAACATCCCCTTTGTTTTGGAGGAAATGAACCTGACTCCCTTTCTTCACTGTGGGGGTGCTTTCAATCACTGGGCCCCTCCCACTTCTGCCAGGTGGGAGGGGCAAGTGCCTTAGGCGGGGCCTAACTTAGCAGTACATCCTCCTGGAGACAGTGATTGGTCCAAGAGGTGGACATGTGACAAATACTGGCCAATCAGAGGCGTTCCCTCTGAAGGCCTGAAGGGCTGGGTCTCAACGCTGATCTTGGTAAGTGGAGTTTCCTGAGCAATGTCTTGGAAAGGGGAGTAGGCAGGATTGTAGTTAGACGCCCAGAGAGAAGCCAAACCATTCCACAAAGGGAAGGAGCGCACTGGAGGGAGGTCCACGGGAAGAGTCAGGACTGGCAGGAAAAGAGGGAGGTGATTGGGTGCGGTGGAAGGGTGAAGATGGTAGGAGTCCCAGGGAGGCATCAGGAGGGCTGGGTGATGCCTTCTCTGTCCCTGGTTTCTCTCCTTGTGGGACAGGAACCTCAGAAAGGGCCAAGGGCAAGGTGGACTGGGAGGGCTCAGGGCATCTCAGGCCTTCCCCGCTGCATGGACGGGCTCTGGGTCCATGCCCACCCTCCCCGCCCCCTCTCACACGTTGAAAAACCACAGGCAAGGCCATATTGAAAGGAGACATTGTCGGGGCGCCTGGGTGGCTCAGTCAGTTAAGCGTCCGGCTTCGGCTCAGGTCATGATCTCCGCGTCGGGCTCTGTGCTGACAGCTAGCTCAAAGCCTGGAGCCTGTCTTCGGATTCTGTGTCTCTGTCTCTTTCTGTCCCTCCCCTGCTCACGCTGTCTCTCTCTCTCTCAAAAATAAAACATTTTTTAAAAATTGAAAAAAAAAGGTGACATTGTCACTGTTATTATTCGATACTGTTCGGGAGGTCCTATGCTTTGCCCTGGAGAGGAATACCCAGTTGGTACGGTTGGAAAGCCTCATCAAGCCCAAGGACAGTCTGCGTTTGGTTTCCATGCTTATACCTCCCCCTTACCCCCAGAGAGAGCCAGTCAGAAGGCCACTGGTTGCCAAGTTATTCTGGACGTGGTTAGGCAAAATTGTCACCATCACTGATGTCTGGGTCTTATTCTTCCCATGGGGGCTTAGAGGGCATGGGTGGGAATCCATAAAGCCTGAACTTAATAGATGGAACAGTCTGGTTCAGTCAAGAGGGGATCAAAGTAGAAGGTCCTGGCCACTGAAGTCTGCACCCAAGTATGGACCAGGAGAAAGCTGTGAGCCTTCCCCTCTGAGGATTGCACCAAAGGCGGGAGGTGATAGCGCATGGCCATCTTGGCGGGGCCGAGCCCTGGAGCAAGGGACTTATGTTTACCTTGTACAGTTGACCATTGAACAATGCAGGGGGTTAGGAGTGTCAACCCCCTTCCATATGGTCAAAAAATCTGCGTATAACTTTTGACTCTTCCGAAGCTTAACTACTAATAGCCTACCCCACAACCTAAATAGATGATTAACACATATTTTGTATGTTATATGCATTGCATACTGTGTTCCCTCCACAATAAAGCCGGCTAGAAAGAAGAAAATGCTATTAAAATCATGAGGAAGATAAAATACATTTCCGGCACTGTACTGTAAAAGCACCCACACGTACATATGGGTGTTGTTTTAAGGGTCAGCTGTACTAACGGGACCTCCAGAGGAGTGGCCTGGGCGATATCAGTTATGTGGTGTCTCCTCATGTTGCACAGGACAACGAATGCAGTGATGCTTAAGAAATTAAGACCCACGGTCTCTATGTGTCTCTTGGGCAGGTGCAAAGCCTCAGTGTCACCCAGCCATGGAGAGAAAGTAGATCTGTGCTTCAAGAGAACCAGTTCATCCCAGATGAGCTAACAATGGCTGAGCCAGTTGAAACTACCCAATCGTCTCCATATTGGATGGTGACCGGACTATCCAATGAAAGCCTCTCTCCTTGGGAAGGTTGGAGGTGAGAAGCAGACAAAAAGATGCTAGGGAAGGCCCTGAGAGACAGATGCCACACCCCCCCCCACCCTTGACTGCTTGAATGCACAGAGCCACAACTCCCTGCAGCCTGAGAGAGTGGGACCCCCACAACCCCTGGTCCCTCAGCCCCTTGCAGAAGCGGCTTAGCTTGGCAGGGCTCATCTTGGGAGCGTCTCAAGCTCCCAGGGCTCACCGGGCTCATTTCTAAATGTACACCCACCATCTGTTGGATGATTCACGCCTGGCTGGATGCAAAGTCGGGGCTCGATTTGGGTCTTGGGACTTGAATTCATTCCAAAATCAAAGGTGTCAAGCTTAGTGGCCTTAAAATTCTGGAATCGTTTTGGGAAATGGGGACTGTGTACGATCTCTTGATGTGTCTTCCATTTTAGAGAAATGTGAAGAAGGTTCTGAGAGGCCCCTGAGACCACCATTTCCCCATCTGGGCTGAGGCCCCTCTGGACCAGGGTGGGGAGGTGCTTTGGGGCAGCTCCTGCCCTCGCCCACCACCCCCCCTCCTGGGTCAGCTTGCTTCCCTCCCCTGCTCCTTCCACCCTCCTTTGCTTTTATGTCTCTGTGCCCCATACAGGTTCAGCTTCCTGGGCAGAAATTTGAGTTAATCACATGCCTAGTTCGTGATGCTCTATTATCTCTAGTCCACGCAAGGCCCCTCTTTTGTTTGTGATAATTTATTCTCTTTTATCCACGTTCTCCTTTGCCATTCTATATCTCCTCTCCTGCCATTGGCAAATACTCTAGCCAGTGAATCTTTCCTTTGTTGGTGTCCTTGTAAAAGGAGTATTGCTGCTTTTTATTTTGTATTTTGTGTGGTTTTTTTTTTTTTTAGAGAGAGAGAGAGAGGCAGAAGCAGAGGGGGAGAGAGAGAGAGAGAGAGAGAGAGAGAATCTTAAGCAGGCTCTATGCCCAGAACAGAGCCTGATGTGAGGATCCATCTCACCACCTTGAGATCATGACCTGAGCTGAAATCAAGAGTTGGAAGCTTCACTGACTGAGCCACAGAGGTGCCCTGAGATCTTGTATGTTTTTTATATGCACACATCTTAAATGTTCACAGACAGTATTGGGTTAAATATGTGGTCCTGACTCTTATTTGTCTCACCCAGCACTATGTTTTTGAGATCTGCCCACGTGTGCATCTAACCCATTGCTTTTTTTTTAAAATGTTTACTTATTTTTGAGAGAGACAGAACGTGAGCAGGGGAAGGACAGAGGATGAGGGAGACACAGAATCTGAAGCAGGCTCCAGGCTCTGAGCTGTTAGCACGAAGCCCAATGCGGGGCTTGAACTCATGAACCATGAGATCATGACCTGAGCTGACATCAAGAGTCAGACACTTAACTGACTGAGCCACCCAGGCACACCACCCCCCGCCCGCCGCAGGGGGTCTTAACCTGGGGCGATTCAATCCCCAGAGGACAGCTGGCTATGTCCGGAGACATTTATGGCGATCATGAAAATAGGGGAGGTCGGGTGCTAGGGATACTGTAAATAAATTTTTTCCAATGGCAGGACAGCGCCCCCCTGTCCCCAAAGAATGATCTGTTCCAAAATGTCAGCAGTGCTGAGATCAAGAAGCGCGGAGCTAACACCGTGCTTTGGACGTAAGAGTCCCTCTTCTGTTGGGTTTTTATTTGTTCTAGGGAGGTAGTGGGAGAGCTCCTCAGATCTCCCTTGGGCTTCCGTGTGGAAGTTGCTCGTCAGACTGAGCTTCCTGGCTCTCTCTACCCTCATGCTTCCCAAAGGAGGAACTTTGACTTCTCTGTTTGCCGAGGATAGGGGGTGGGCGCGAGGCATTCTCAGGTCCTTCCCTTCTCCTTGGGAGCTGGCGCCCGGCTGGGGAGGGGGGTACTTAGTCCCTCTGATGGTCCCCTGCACTGTCAGGCTACCCCCTGGCTGGGGGTCCATGTGCAGTGCCACCCCCCCCCAAGACTGGAGTGAGATATGAAGAAACAGGCTGTGGTTGCTGGCCTGCACGACGCAGTCCCCCAGCTGCCACAGTCATAAAGCTGGTGTCTTTGTCACCACCTGCCTACCTTCTTTGCCAGTCCCTCATCGGGGGTTCTGACCTGGGGGAGGGAGGGTCAGGGAGTATAATCTATTGGGACCCTCTCACATCCCAACAGACACTTGCATATTGTGGAGCCTTACCCTCTGCCTCAGGTCCCTCTTAAGAGCACTGGCCCGTTGTTAAGTCCTCAAGATTCTTCCTTTGTGCTTAAGAGGAGAAAACCTCTTCCGGTTGGGTTTAGTTGGAGAAGCAGAGTGTGGGCTGTGTCTGCCCAGCTCGGGTGAAGCTGAACACAGGGGCACGGGCGCTTGGTGGGAACCAGAGCGCCTTTTCTCATCACTATGCTTCTCTCTTCTGTGCTGACCACATTCTCAGGCAGGTGGCTGCCAGCAGCAAAAAGACCTGATATTGCAAGTTCAAGTCCCGCTGAAAATAGCAGCATCCTGAGCTTTGGCCTGATTCTCTCGCCTCACACATATCCTGTTCCCTGAACAAACGATTGAATTCTGGGCAGTGTACTTTGCTGGTCTCATGCTCCTCCCCTATGGCTGGTGGTGGTGCCCACCAGGACCATGAGGCTGTCATCGGGAGGAAAGATGGATCCTAAAATGAACATAGGGGCTGGGGCTGGAAGAAGAGGGGAACGGGTACTAGGAAGCATGTCCACCACAGCCCCATGGGTCTGCTTCCCACCCTAACCTCCCAATCGCCAGCTATGTGATCTTGGGCAGGTTATTTTAACCTCCCTGGGTTTCCTGTTTCCTTTCCTGTGAACTGAGAATAATAATATCACCCATCTCACAGGGTTGCTATGAGGACTATTTGAAATGATATATAATGACTAGCATAATGTCTTGCTAAATGGTAGATGTTGCCGTCCAAATGGTAGACATTACGAATCTATCTCTGGATTCTGCTTCCAGTTCTCTGAAGGCAGGCATCTGGGTGAGGGAGGATTGGAAGCAGGTGTTATCATCGTTGGGCTGAGAGCCCTTCGAGAACACCCAGAGTAAAAATGTTGGTGTGAGTTTAATGCCATTTAGGCATGAGGGCCTGATGCCATTAAAAGGATATTGAAAGAGGGTTCTAGTTGAAGCGTGGAGTTAATAGATGCTTCGCTTCAGAGTTAGGTGTTTGGCCAAGATACCAACGTGGCGGCATGATTCATAAGGGCAGGTACGGAAGCGTTGGAAGCTGGATGAGAAAGGCATCTTAGAGAAAGCTCTGGTAGGCCATGAGTGCCCCTCTCCCCACCCCCGCGAAGGTGGTAGGTGAGGGCGCCTGCCTCTTACCCTAAGCTTAGAGGCCAGCCGCTTTGAATGCATAGTACATGTCCACTGGAGTTCAGAACTCAGGGCATCTGACTCCTGCATGGAAGACATAAGGGGTGGGGCCAAGAAGAGATGGCAGCTTGCAGGCTCTGTGCGTCCAGGGTTTTCTGGGAAGGGTGAGTGCTTCCTGTGGATCAGATGAAAGTGCTCATGGGGGGTCACTGCAGTCTAGCCCAAGAGGGGCAAACACATCTCGGCAGAGAGAAGCTGGAGGCAGAGCCAGAGGCCCAGGGCTGGGGCTGAGATGCATTTGGCTTGTTGAGGGAGCTCATCGGAACCCAAACTGTCTCCCCCATCCTCAGCCTGGACGCCAAGAAGGGAAAGCATGCCTCGTCGTGTCCATTAATAGGACACAACTAGCCACTGCCTTCATTTGCATTTCTCTGCTCTCCTGGGATCGTCCTGCCCAAGCAAATAGTAGATTCTTTACAGGAGCTTCCAGAAAAATGTACCAGTGCTCCAATGGGAAGCACCAACCTTTGCCCTAAGATCCATGGCTCAAAATCCTAGCCTGGTCGCCCCCACCAATCCTGGTCTGTTGTATCATGGTTCTTACCCAGCTTTAATCTAGCACCATCTCCCACCCCCCCCACCCCCCGCCGCGGCCTGCTGTGTATTGAGCTTACTATTCTCAGTATCTCCCGACCTTAGCTTTCCTTCGCTGAGACACTACTGTGCCTCGCAAGGCGGTGACCTGGCTGTGACACATCTGAGGTCCGGAGAGCACAGAGGCGGGCTCAGTGTGACAGCACCATCAGTGAAGGAAGAGAGACCCCACATGCTCCGTCTCTTCCCTCCTTGAGTGCCGGCCCTGGACAGTCTGAAACCTCTGCTGGCAGAAAGGGAGAGGCTGGGAGGGCTTCTCAGTCTGGCTTCTCTAGAAGCAGGTGCTGTGAGGCGGGGAGGGGGTTGTCCTGCAGGAATTTCGTAGGGAAGTTTCTCAGGGAAGGATGCCTGAATAAGGGAAGGGCGGGAGGAAGAGTCCGCAAGGGGCCAGGTGACGTGTGATGGCTCCCAGTGAGCCTGTGGCCAGTCATTGGATGTGGGGACAAGCCGCTGCTGAAGCAGCTGCTGAAATGACCGCGCTCCCAGCCGCTGGGCCGGAAGTCCCTGTCCAGCGCCAGCTGTCTCTGGGTGTGGGCCCAGCTTGGAGAGCGGTCTCCTCGAAAGGAAGATCAATTATATCCACTATTTTGCGGAATTGGATGTTTAGTGACTAACGTGACACCAGTTTGTGACTTGAAGGGGCTAGAGAAAGGACAACGGGAGTTGCCAGGGGACCTGGGGGGGGCGGGGTTCAGTCAAGGCGGGAAGAATGAGCCTGCTGGGACAGAGGCGGTGGAAACCTTAATGACGCTGCTTTAGAAAGGCGGTTCCGTGGGCACCGCGCTCGTTCAGTTTAACAAGTATCCCTTGTGGCAGGTGTGAGGCCCTTGCCTTGGGTCAAAACCCACCAGTGCCCTTGGAGTGACAACCCATCCCTCAACTGACATTTCACGGAGATCCAGGGAGGGGCGGCGCCCGTGACCAGAGCAGGTCTAAGAGGCGAACACCTGCATTTGCACCCTTGGAGGCAAACCCAGCTGGAGGGAGGCGCAATCTTCTTGGATCAAGATAGCCATCCCCCCCCCAACAATGAAAGAGAAAAGGGGCCTGTGGGGATGACCGCTAAGTCCAGACACCACTGAGAGCCTACCTGGGGCGGGACCAGATCTTGGGGCCGTGCTTCGTGTGCTTTGTAAATCCCTTCTGTTTATTTTTTAAAATGAGCTTTATTTAAAATTTCTTTAATGTTTTATTTATTTTTGAGAGAGAGAGAGAGAGAGACAGCATGAGCAGGGGAGGATCAAAGAGAGAGGGAGTCACAGATTCTGAAGCAGGCTCCAGGCTCTGAGCTAGCTGTCAGCACAGAGCCTGATGCAGGGCTCGAACCCACGAACCATGAGATCATGGCCTGAGCTGAAGTCGGACGCTTAACCGACTGAGCCAGCCAGGCACCCCTTTGTAAATCTCTTCTGCTACTTCACTGGAGTTAGGTTTCTGTTGTTTCTAACCAGAAGTGACACTGGCAGGTGGATGAATAGGATGGAAATCTGTCCAGGAGCTTCTGAGGTGGGACTGTGGGTAACTACGTCCCCTTACAACATTAGGAGACAATCATGTGAGCATCCCCTCAATTCCTCAGGGACCTGATGCATGGCCACACTGGGTCGGCATTTCCTGGCCACCTCTTCTTCTTCTTCTTCTTCTTCTTCTTCTTCTTCTTCTTCTTCTTCTTCTTCTTCTTCTTCTTCTTCATATTAATTAATTTATTTTGAGAGAGAGCACACATGTGCGAGAGGAGGAGGGGCAGAGAGCAAGGGGCAGAGAGAATCCCAAGGAGGCTCTGCACTGTCATCACAGAGCCCAGTTAGGGGCCTGAACCCACAAACCATGAGATCATGACCTGAGTTGATGTCAAATGCTTAACCGACTGAGCCACCCAGGTACCTCCTGGCCACCTCTTCTGAAGTCATCAACAGGAACCATTTGGTCCAGCTTTCTGGAATGGAGAGGGGGGTGAACGTGAGGAGGGAAGGGACACAGAATAACCTCTACTCTCTAAAAGAAAGTAGAAGGAGGTCACTTAAATCTAGAACCTTCCTTTAAAAAAATCTATTAATAATGGGGGTGTGCATAGGGGAATTTTAGGGCTGTGAAATTATTCTGTCTGATACTCTAATGGTGGATTGAGATCATTATGCATTTGCCAAAACTCACAGAATGTACAATACTCAGAGTGATTTCTAATGTAAATATGGACTTTAGTTAATAATAATGCATCAGTATCGGCTCAGCTCTGACAAATATACCACAGCCATGCAAGGTGTTAATACTAAGGGAGGGGCCCCTGGGTGGCTCAGTCGGTTGAGCGTCCGACTTTGGTTCAGGTCATGATCTCACGGTTCGTGGGTTCGAGCCCCGCATCGGCAGGCTCTGTGCTGACAGCTCAGCTCAGAGCCTGGAGCCTGTTTCAGATTCTGTCTCCGTCTTTCTCTGCCCCTCCCCCGCTCATGCTCTGTCTCTGTCTCAAAAATAAACATTTTTAAAAATTACAAAAAAAAAGCCAGCTATACAGGCACAAGCTTTAACTGACACAGACCCTGGACTCACATGCTCAGAACCACTTCAAAGGTGGCACAAAGGTCCATTTTCAGTTTCAATAATTCCATTATTTATCTTAGAAAGATACCGGAGCCTTGGACAAATAAGTCATATGTGGGGCTCTGAGAAACGAATCCACCTACATGTTCCCGTTTCTGGGCGGTCTTTCTCCTTCCCCAGGAGGACATTCTTTGCCAAATAAGTCTCGGTTCTAGCCTGCAAGTGGGGAAGTTTATAGACACACACAGATGCACAGACACACAGATGCACAAACGCACAAATGTGTCCTGGAATCGTATTCTTTTGCGCTTCTCAGTGAGGGACCATTTCTTTTCTCTTTTTAATATTTTTCTCTACTGTTTACTTACTTTTGAGAGAGAGAGCGCGCGCGCACAAATGGAAAAGGGGCAGAGAGAGAAGAAGATGCAGAATCCAAAGCAGGCTCCAGGCTCTGAGCTGTCAGCACGGAGCCCGACGCGGGGCTCGAATTCATGGAGCGTGAGACCATGACCTGAGCCGAAGTCGGACGTTTAACTGACTGAGCCACGAGGCGCCAGTGAGGGACCATTTCGACAAGCTTCCTGGAATGGGGAGGGGTGGACCAGCAGAGGAGGGGTCTGAGGTGCTTGCCGCACTGCCAGGTCTCTAGCTTCAAGCTGCTTCATTCCTTTGCTTTCCTCACTTGCCTCCAGTCCACACTGCAGGGCCCCCTCCTCCAGGCAGGCAGCAGCTCCTCCAAGGAGAAGCAGCCCCTCTCTGTTCTTCAGCAGCACACCTGTGCCTCTCACAGCCCCGATTGGCACCTTGTCCTGTGTCCTCCTAGGATGTGGCTTCCTGCTGCCAGCTGTCATGCAGCCCCAACCCACCCCCACACAGCCTTCCCTGCGGGTAACGTGTGGTTCTGACAGGCAGGCTGTCAGTGGTTCCCAGGCCTGTCCATACCTGGCTTAGCCGGCTCCCTGCCAACCATGTGGGGCCCACGCCGGTTCTGCTGCTACTAAAATAGTCCCCTTCCAGCTCTGCAACGGTGCAGAGGAGGTACTTGTCTTTTCTTCTTCAAAAAATTTTTAACGTTCATTTATTTTTGAGAGAGGGAGAGACAGATCGCAAGCGGGAGAGGGGCAGAGAGAAGGAAGGAAACAGAGAATCCGAAAGCAGGCGCCAGGCTCTGAGCTCTCAGCATGGAGTCCGATGCGGGGCTCGAACCCACGACCTGGAGATCATGACCTGAGCCAAAGCTTAACCGACTGAGTCACCCAGGTGCCCCCCCGCCCGGGGAGGTTCTCATCTTATAAGAAAGGTCTGAACAACCGCATCCCCACATCTCCAAGAAGCTCTTCCTTTTTGGAATTGAAGTCCCTCCCCCGGCATCAGGCTCCGACCCCAGGTACCAGACACTGAGGTCCTGGTCCTGCCTCATGTGTGCCCAGCCCCAGCCCGTGGCACCTTCCCTCCACAGTGGTCTGGGAGAGCACAGAGCACCTGGGTTCCCCTCACAGGCTCTAGAGCCGGGCAACCTGGTTCCTGATCTTCCAGGTACACGGGAATGACCTTGGACAAATTACAGAACAGCCTATTTGAGGCTCTGGTTCTTATCTGTAAGGTGGGGACAGGCGTTAACACCTACCTAAGGTTTGAGTACGGAAGGCACAAGCCCTGGCTTTTGCCAACACCTGTGAGTCATAATATCACCATTATATTCTGACACGTCCCTCCCCGCCACCCCCCTGCAGGCAGTGCTGGAGACTCCCCTCCCCAGTCGCCTGGGGCTGAGGGCTGGGCAGGCCTGAACTGCACCTTTATTGACATTCCCACCCCATTAGGTTCAATGCTGCACCTTGTCCCCAAATGGCTGCAGGTTACAGGTGTTTTTCTGAGCACCAGAAGGCAGCCTCTTCTCACGGCCAAGGGTGAGACCGCCAGCCAGGAGCCGAGGATGCCTGTGGACAGGGGCTCCCCGCAGAGACTGCTGTGTTGCGCGGGTGGTTTTGCCCATGAGTCTCATGGCAGGGGGGCGGAGAAGCGGGGTGGGACCAGAGCTGAGTGGTCCTGTCCTCTGTGAAACCGAGGCTAGGATGAGACCCTGAGGAACACGGTCACGTTTCTTGGTCAGTAACACCCTCTTCCTGCCCCGTTGGCGGGTTTTGGATGAGACAGCAGGGGACTCCAGTCTCTTTGGGGACCGAATGAAGACCATCTGAGCACAAACCAGCTTGGACTCTTCAAAGATACTGTTCTCCGTCTGAAGCCTCCCTTAGACACATTGATGCGTGTGAACACACGTGCGCACACCTGCGCGCGCACACTCAGAGCCCGTCCCTAATAAACTACGACTCAGTCCTTCCGTTCTTACTTTACAAGTCAATGTGTAGGTTGGACATGTCCTAGGGTATTGACACTTTCCCGACCCGTCAGGGACGTGGCGAGCGCCACAGAGACGTGGTGGGCCAAGCACACCGTGCCCGGGACGTGCTTACCCCCACCGGTACTGCCGTGAACTTGGGCCGGCCCACCTGACCCGACACCCTCCGTCAGTGTCCATCAAGGTTGTCAGCTTCCTGTTCCTCCTAATCTGAATTCCTCAAACATGGGCTCTTGTTCAGGCACCTGCTCTTCTTAGAAAAGTCTGGAATGTTCTGTGCACAAAGCAATAGAGAAATCCCAAAAGAAAGACTGACCAGTTGGATGACATCAAATGTAAAACTTCTGAACGCTAAGGAAACAGTAAGTTAAAGGCAAACCACAACCCAAGGAAAGAATTTGCCATGAAGATGGCGTGTTCAGCAAATATTATTGAGGGCCTACCATTCGTTGGGCATCGGGACCCGGGACGAAGGCCTGACCATGGTCTGTGAAGTCGTCTCGTGTGTGCACACGCACCCGTGTGAATGTGTGCGTGATGAGTGCGTGCGGAGGGAGTTCTGGTTGGAGGAAGCCCAAGCAGGTCGGAGCTTGGGCCGCAGGAGGGGCTGGACCGTAGACATGGAGGGGGTAAAGCCAGGAGGGGACAGAGGGGGCTTCAGCAGGGGCCAGACCCCCAGGGCCTTGTAGACCCTTGTTTGTTTTATTTATTAAAGTTTTTAAATGTTTTATTTATTATTTTTGAGAGAGACAGAGCGTGAGCAGGGGAGGGACACATAGAATCTGTGCTGTCAGCACAGAGCCTGACGCGTGGCTCGACCTCACAAGCGGTGAGATCATGACCTGAGCCGAAGCCAGACACATCACCAATGGAGCCACCCAGGAGGCCCTGTTTGTTTGTTTAATTTTTTTAAATGTTTTATTTATTTCTGAGGGAGAGAGAGAGAGAGAAAGTGAGCAGGGGAGGGTCAGAGAGAGATGGACACAGAATCTGAAACAGGCTCCAGGCTCTGAGCTAGCTGTCAGCACAGAGCCCAACATGGTGCTCGAACCCATGAGGGATCATGATCTGAGCAGAAGTCGGATGCCTAATCAACTGAGCCACCCAGGCACCCCTGGTTTATTTTTTATACTCCGAATATTTAAGAGCCATGAGAAGCCCCGGGTGGATTTTTTAAAATGTTCTTTATTTATTTCTTTTTTTTTTTAAATTTATTTCTAGGAGAGAGAGAGAGAGACAGCGTGAGCAGGGGAGGGTCAGAGAGAGACTCTGAAACAGGCTCCAGGCTCTGAGCTGGCAGTCAGCACAGAGCCCGACGCAGGGCTCGAACCCACGAACCGCGAGATCATGACCTAAGCGAAAGTCGGACGCTTAACCAACTAAGCCACCCAGGAGCCCCGTTTTTATTTATTTCTGAGAGACAGAAAGGCAGCGTGATCGGGGGAGGGTCAGAGAGAGAAGGAGACACAGAATCTGAAACAGGCTCCAGGCTCTGAGCTAGCTGTCAGCACAGAGCCCAACGAGGGGCTCAAACCCACGAACTGTGAGATCATGACCTGAGCTGAAGTCAGAAGCTTAATCGACTGAGCCACCCAGGCGCCCCAACCCCAGGTGGATTTTAAGCAGGGGACAGCAAGGTTGGGTTTGCCTTTTTTCAAACTCACCGTGGCTGGTAAATGAATGCATGGTTGAGACCAGTGCCGGGGTACATGCAGGGAACCCTGTAAAGATAAAATGGCAATTGTATGAGGTCAGGCGAGTGCAGTGCTGGCTTAGCCCAGGCGACGGAGCCTTCAGGTGGCCTTCATGTTGACGGTGATGTTGTGACAGACTCTGAGCCCTAACTACCCACCAGGCCACTCCCAGATTCTGAGTCTCAGAAATACTGTCAGATAATAAATATATGTTAGCTTAAAGTGCTAGGTTTGGGAGTAATTTTGAACGCAGCAATAGATAGCAAACACACCCCTGACTATTGTTTAAGGCAATTTTTTCATTTAGCAACTATTCATCGAACAGCTACTCTTTCGGAACAGAAATCATACTTAAGAATCTTAAGTAAAAAGCAAAGGAGGGGCCCCTGGGCAGCTCAGTTGGTTAAGCGTCTGACTTCGGCTCAGGTCATGATCTCGTGGTCTGTGAGTTCGAGCCCCGTATCAGGCTCTGCGCTGACAGCTCAGAGCCTGGAGCCTGCTTCGGATTGTCTCTCTCTCTCTGCCTTGCAAAAATAAATAAAAAATGTTTAAAACTTTTTTTCAAAAAAGCAAAGGGTATAGGATACTATGGAGAATACAATCTGCTTTTTATAAAAATGTGGGTGTGCGTGCACAGAAAATATTCGGAAGGCGATTTATACACCACAGTGTTTATTGCTTTCCACTTTAAATTTTCCCATATTGTCTGAATTTCTTCACAGTGAGCATGTAGAACATGAGGAAATAGAAATGCCTTCACACATCCTCCTAGGAAATCTCAGACGCACACTCCGACGTGCAAGCCGGTTGACCAGGGGGTGTGGTAAAATGCTGAGCCCGATTCGGTAAGTTTCCGATGGGACCTGAGATCTTGTATTATTCTACCAAGTTCTGATGTGATGCGGGGACTGCTAGTCCAAGAACTACCCTCTGAGTAGCCAGGCTCTAAAGCGACCCTTGATTTAGCTCAGGGCTCCGGGTTCGAATGCTGACTCGGTCCCTAAGGTGTAGTTCAGTTTGAGAAAAACATATAGCTGCCTTGGTGTTGGTTTCCTCTTTTGTAGAAGGAAAGGAGAGTACATCGTCCTTATTGGAGCCCCCTTCTTTGACATTGGCCCCCTCTGGGCCCTGAAATGGGCCTAGAAACCAGTTTTTCAAGCCACGCTCCCTGCCTCTTCCTGTGAGGTGCATTGCTGTCCTCTCCAGAGAAGGCCCTGTGTCCTCTAGTCAGTGGGAAGGGGGCTCAGTCCCTGTGGTCCCACACTACACACTACCCCCCCTTGCCCTGTGGGTCTGTTCCTCGTGTCTCTGCAGTCCTTCCTCCCTCCAGACGATGGCAGCAGAGGACAAGGAGTCTCAGAGGGTGTCCTCCCGCCAGCCATCCTTTCAAATGATTGCAAGACTGTCAGTTCTAATTCACATGTGTTTATTTATTTATTTGTTTATTATTTTAAAAATGTTTTATCTATTTTACAGAGAGAGAGACAGAGACAGGGTGTAAGAAGGGGAGGGGCAGAGGGGCGCCTGGGTGGCTTAGTCGGTTAAGCATCGGACTTTCGCTTAGGTCATGATCTCGCGGTTCGTGGGTTCGAGCCCCGCGTCGGGCTCTGTGCTGACTGCCAGCTCAGAGCCTGGAGCCTGTTTCAGTCTGTGACTCCCTCTCTCTCGGACCCTCCCCTGCTCATGCTGCCTCTCTCTCTCTCTCTCCTAGAAATAAATAAAACATTAGAAAAAAAAAAAAAGAAGAAGGGGAGGGGCAGAGAGAGAGGGAGACACAGAATTTGAAGCAGGCTCCAGGCTCTGAGCTGTCAGCACAGAGCCAGACGCGGGGCTTGAACCCACGAACCGCGAGATCATGGCCTGAGCTGGAGTCGGACTCTTAACCCACTGAGCCACCCAGGTGCCGCATCTAGTTCACATTTTTCTTTGTTTAGGATTGAGGCTCCAGCTTTCCCTGCACGAAGACCTGAAGCATTAAACCATGTGGGAGACTTCAGGATTAAAAATAAAACAGTGGCCATGCAGAGATCTTACCTTGCTCCTGAGCCCACCCTCGCGTCCTCAAGTCAGTTTTGAGTTTCAAGGGAGGTGAGGTCAAAAAATAAGCAACAGGGGCCCTCCGGGCCAGGAACTGCACGCTCGTCAGGTGGCAGAGCTGGGACCTCCCCTTGCATCCTTCTGGCTCCCTCTGGTGACTTTTATTTTCTGGGCCAGCGGCCATACCCACCTGTTGGCAGAGAGAAGGTTTTTTTGTTCTCACACATCCAAGTGTGTCAAATGAGCCAGGACCACAATGGGCGGTGGTTTCCACAACAGGTGCGCAGGCCCCAGAGCAGCTGGGCGTGTGCCACGGCGCGTCACGGGTGGAAGGTGACAAGCAAACTCTGAACTCCTAGAGACGGAGCGAAACTGGGCCAGTCCTCTGGTTTCCTAATGATTTCCTCCACTCGGCCACACTGGCCTCCCTGATGTCCTCCGACATACCAAACATGCTCCAACCCCCGGGCTTTTGCACCTGCTGCCCTTCTCCCTGGAACATGTTTCCTTGATCACATCAAGGCTCACGTGATTGCCTCCTTCAAGTCTGTCCCCAAATGAGTCTTTGAGGGGCCTCCCTGACCTCCCGATTTACAGTTGTGTCACTCTGTGCCACAACCCACATGGTAAAATCTCTTACCATGCCCTGAGCTTTCCCAGCACGCATCACCTGGTAGCATACTGTATGATTTATTTAGGCATTAGACCTCTTTGTTCATTTATATGCTGGCCATATTGTTACGATTATATTGAAGAAGAAGAAGAACTTTCAGTTGAATATTTAGGGATCACTCTGGCATTTATTGTCTTGCCTCCGCGAAGGCAGGGCTTTTCGGTTCTTTGTTCAGTGTTGTATCCACTGAGCCTGAAACAGTGACTGCCAAAGTAAGAACTCAAGAATGAATGAATGAATGAATGAACGAATGAATGAATACGTGAGTTATCCTGATAGTTACATGTCAGACACACACTAGATCTATCAGGGAAATGCTACCCCATGGACAAGTGACTCACATATGAGATTCGTATGTGCACATGCAACTGACATGTGGGGGGTTCATGGCAGGCCCTGAACCAAAACAGGACAGAAGGAACATGCAATGCATGTGTAGGCACATACAGATCAAGTGACAGGATATAAAGGACATGGGAGGGGGATGTGGTGGCCCAGGCCACTTCCACTGAGGGACACATGACAGATCGGCCAGGGGAGGTGGCAAACACATGGAAAGAGAGGCTTGTCATAGCCCCCTGGGAATGAGACTGCCTCGACCTCATGGGCCCTTCTTCATTATCTTGCATAAACAGATGCCCTTCCCAAGCAAACAACTTTTACTTTCTCTTAAAAACACAGAATTTCTCCCCTAGATGTATCTTATGGCTGGACCCTCTTCCCAGAGTTCAGAGAGACATAATTATTATTTTATTTTGTTTTATGTTTTTTTTAGATTTTTATTTAAGTAATCTCTATGCCCAATGTAGGGCTCAAACTCATGACCCCAAGATCAAGAGTCATGCACTCTCTGACTAAGCCCGTCAGGCACCCCAATTTCTGTTTTATTTTGCTTTTGCTCTGGGTCTGTTGGGCAATCTGAAGTCTATGGACGCCTTCTCAGAAAAATACATAGGTGCACTTTAAATGTATAAAGCCAAAGGACATTGGAACGAGGAAAAACAAGTTGTGTTCAAATGTAGTAATCAAAATATTTTGAAAAACTGTGATAAAATAATGAATGTATGCGCTTCTTTATGAAAATACTAAATAGAGAGATCTAGCAGTGAGTCTAATAACTAACTTGATCTTAAAGTAGTTCTGAGAATACGTATTTTAACACACTTGTAATGTCTGTGAGACACATCGGTATTTTCTTATTTCTTTTCTTTTCATTTCATTTCTTTTCTTTATGAGAGGGAGAGAGAGAACCTTAAGCAGACTCCATGCCCAGTGCAGTGCCCAATGCGAGGCTTGATCTCACAACCGTGAGATCATGATCTGAGCTGAAATCAAGAGCCGGATGCTTAACTGACTGAACCACCCAGGCGCCCCCATCTGTGGTTTCTATGGGACAAATCCACAGGTAGCACTGCACTAATATTGTCATGGCTTTTTGCCTACCTTCAAGATGAAGGAATGCCAAATTCCAGTTTGAGGTTGGTGAAAATCAAGGTGTAATAGCTTTCCCATTTCACTTCACAGATTCCCTGAATTCTATCCAGGAAACTACCGGGGGGGGGGGGGGTGGCGGTGGTCTGTGGACCTGATTTTTCAAAGCTGCTTTCCAGCCACCCTACAGAACTGTAGACAGCTTGTGCAAGGGCCGGGGCGGGGGGGTGTCCTATCCCTCGTGGCCAGGATTGACAAGGGCCCCCCATGGAGATGGAGATGGAGTCCTCCATGAACCTTGTGGGTGCTCATGCAGAGGGCCTGGCAGAACCGGCCTCAAATAGGAGCTAAAAAAGAGGGAGAAGCCCAAGGAGGAACGTGGTCAGCCTGATAGGTGCTCCGAGGAACCTGGCTGGAACAGGTCATGGTCACTGAGGACTTCTGAGAGACTGCCAACCACCTTGGAATTAAACTTGTCTGATTCTCACGGCTTATTAGGATTCTAGAGGCTCCCCAAGGCTCTCTCCTTTGTCTGAGATTGAGAAGCTACCCTGGGTGGGGGGGTGGTCCTGACATTTCCCAGGTTAAAAGAGAGTCATGAAATTGATACCATCCTCCTTGCTGGTGTGAGTGGTAGCTACATGGAGAAATAGACTTGACAGCACATCCTGGATTTTCTAGGATAGTTCTGTGCCAGTATCAGAACACATGCCCCACTTTGGGGTACGGAAAGCGCAGTAGGCACACATGTGGATCAGGTTAATGTTTTGGAGATGGGGAGGGGGGCATGTGTTTTGCCAGGGTCCGTGTATTGTATTTGTTGGTCCAGAATCAGGCAGAATCACGTTTACAAATAATCACTCCTGGGACTGGGAAAGGCACCTCGACTACCATTTTTTTGTTCACGGAACACAAGACCTCGGAGTGATGCAAAGTCTTAGATAAAAAGAGTTAAAATGCTCTTCAGAGTGGGCTGCACGCTGCAGTTCGGGGTTCTTAGCGGGGAGCACAAGGGGAAAAGGAGAAACCCAGCTGCAGGCAGGGCCCCGGGGAGCCCCCGGTAGACCCGAGGTAGGAGGGCTGGAGTCTCAAGGTCAAGGATGATTGATACGTATCATGCCCATGCTTGAAATGTCATCCTCTAGACAGGTTCTGCCAAGGTTGGGGCTTGGGGGTGCCCCAAACCTGCCGTCTGCCCCAGGAACACACTGAAGTACTATTTGACTGTGCCAGGCTCAGGGCGCACGGGGATGGTGGCTTCCTGGGTGGCCCCGGATTGCCAGAGCGTCGGCCAAGGGATTGCGGCTGTCCTGGGTAAAGACCCGCCATGGCCTATGTAGCTGTAGGTGGGGGGTCGCCGAGCAATCTGTCCTCCCAACCACTTGCTTCTAGCAAGGTCACTGGGATCAAACTGAAGTTCTTGCCTGTCGCCTTGCCGCCCGTTTCCAGTCCAGGCTGGTAGATCATCTATGTAGCAGTGACCACTCTGTTCCCGCATTTATCATGTGCTCTGCCAGGGCCCATCACCCTCGTTACCCCAGGCCTTCCGGGAAAGTGACACACATGCGACTTTGTCAGTGGCGCTGGGGAGGTGGGAGGCAGGAAGGAGGGCTGTCTAAGGTGGGGTGAGGAAACAGGAGGGGATGGTGAACGATAGGACCTAACGGGGCGGCAAGGCTGCACAACTATGCAGAGGTAAGCTCCTGCACCTCCCCCCTCAAGCTGTCTGATTTTATAAGGGAGGCCTCAGAAGGCTGGACCATTTGGGGACCCATGAGCAGCTGACACTTGAGTGGGTCTGTCCTCTCTCTTGAGCCTTGGTGAGGAGGATATTTATTGGCTCAGTTTAATCTGAATCCTGCATGAAAGTTTTGCAAAGAGGTAAAGAGCTCCTTTGATCCCGTCTTCCTTGCTCAGCCACAAATAGTGTGATACCCTTTGAGTTTGTCCCTCTAACAACGCTGACTTTGTTCTTCCCACTCTCCGTTTCCTGTGCCGACCCTCCAGGTTCTAGGTCCCCAGTTATGTTTTTGGTGGTCTCCTATTTTTATCCTCTCCCTTTTGTTTCGTCGATAGGAGGAGGTACAGCTGCATTCCCTTCCAACTGAGGGCGTTGGAAATCTCCGACAGGCTTCAGAAATGTCACGCAGCACTGCAGTCGCAGAAGCTGTGCAGAAACACGTGGGAGCTACAGTCTGGAAATGCAGGGTTCAATTCCAGCCCAGCCGCTCACTAACCTCAGAGCCTTAGGGAAGTCACAGCTTTTCTCGGGATCTGTTTCTTCATCTGTAAAGTGAGGGAGTGGGTCTAGTAGGTTACTCTGGGCTCTTGGGGTTTCAAGTAACAATAAACCAGCTCACACTGGCTTGAGGGAATGAGGAATTATTAGCAATCGGTTGCCAAAGAAAAGTGGAGTGGCCAGACTATGCGAAGGCAGCTAGACCTTAGGAACAACTGGGGCCAGGCATTAAATGGTTATCAAGACTTTCCCTCTGTCTCCTGTCCCCACTTCCTTTTAAATGTTGGCTTCTTTCGTTCTCACTATAGGTTTCTTCGTGTAGCGGCTGACATGGGTCCAGTGACTTCAGCTCCTCCATCTGACAGCTCTGCTACCCGAGCGATCCAGAGATTAGACAGACTACACTGAGATCCAAATCCAAAATTCTCATGGAAGGGCTCTGATGGGCCCAGATTTCATCTGTGCCTCCCCTGAACCAGTCAGCTGTGGTCCGAGAGGCAGAGCCACTTAGCGAAAAAGAGCTGCTCCCTAGTCCCTCAGTGACTATGCGAATGAGGATGAGGCCTGCAGGTGGAGGCGGACCCAAGAAAACCTAGGGGACTGGACATATGGAAAAATGTGCAGAATAATAAGTTTGGGGGTTAATGGCTCATGAAAGTTCTGCTATTGCTGTGTCAAAACACAGCATTGTCTTCTGGAGTCTCTGGTCAAAGTTCTTAACATCCTTTTTTCGGGGAAAATGTTGGCAGGAAACTAAAGCACGTTTTGAGTAAATTATTGGTCAACTCCCAGATAACACAACTGATTTTCTCAAATGGATACAATTAAACCATGATCCAACTGGGAGGAGTCTGGGAGGACAATGGTGTAGTAAGCGACAGGCATCTATTTCCTCACCTAGACATCAATGCCACTGGCAGCCTGTCTGATGTAACTATTTTGGAACTCTGGAGTCTATTAAAGGCTTGCGAGTTCCAGGGGAAATCTCAGGGCAGTAAATTGCAGTTAATTTCAGTCGATTTCAGCTCTTAGCACAGTAGCAGCTGCCCATCCCCCACCCCCAGCCAGGTGGCAGGCTGCTGTGCACGAGTTCCTGGAGCCACTTGCACACCACACGTGGGAACCCAGGTGGGCCAAAAGGACCCCAGCTTCCAAATGTCAGGGAGCTGCGCTCTGACTACTGTTTACTGCTTCAGATCTCAGGGGCACACGGAGGAGGGCCCCTCGTAGTAACACAAAACGCACCAAGATGAAACCGTGAAGAAGCAGACAATTGGAATGGATCAGTGACTAGTAAGGAGATTGAATCAGTCATCAAAAATCTTCGGACCAAAAAAAAAAAAAAAAAAAAAAAAANCGGACCAAAAAAAAAAAAAAAAAAAAAGCCCCGGACCTGATAGCCTCATTGGTGAATTCTACCCAATACTTAGAGAAGAACTAATACCAATTCTTCTCAAACATTTCCAAACCTAATGATGAGGGAACACTTCCTAAGCCATTCCAGGAAGCCAGCGTACTAAATTCATAGGAAGCCAGCCTGATACCAAAGCTAAACAGAGACACTATAAGAAACCTACAGACCAATTTCTCTTACGGACGTTGATGTAAAAATCCTCGACAAAATGCCAGCAAACCTAATTGAGAAGCACATGAAAAAGGTTACACACCATGACCAAGTGGGATTTATTCCTGGAACGCAAGGATGCTTCAACATATAAAGTTCAATTGATGTAATACACGCATTAACAGAATGAAGGGAAAAAACACAAATGATGATCTGTGTTGATGCAGAAAAAGAACTTGACAAAATTCAACAGGATTTCATGATAAAAACCCTTAACACACTAGGATTAGAAAGAAACTACCTCAACATAATAAAAGCTGTATATTAAAAGCCCACAGGGATTCACAGAACAAGAACAGATTATCCTAAAATTTTATGGAACCACAAAAGACCCCAAATAGCCAAAGCAATCTTGAAAAAGAAGAGCGAAACTGGAGGTATCGTAATCTCAGATTTCAAGATACACTACAAAGCTGTAGTGATCAAAACAGTATGGTCCTGGCACAAAAGTAGACACCGAGATCAGTGGAACAGGGTAGAAAGCCCAGAAATAAACCCATGACTGTATGGTCAATTAACCTTCAACAAAGGAGTTAAGAATTCGCAATGGGAAAAAGACAGTCTCTTCAACAAATGGTGCTGGGGAAACTGGACAAGCTATGTGCAAAAGAATGTGGGCCACTTTCTTACTCCAATCACAAAAATAAACTCCACATGGATTAAAGACCTAAATGTGAGACCTGAAATCATAAATATCCTAGAAGAGAGTACAGGCAGCGATTTCTCTGACATCCACTGTAGCAACATTTTTCTAGAGATGTTTCCTAAGGCAAGGGAAACAAGACCAAAAATAAACTATTGGGATTACATCAAAATTAAAAGTTTCTGCACAGCAAAGGAAACAATCAACAAAAGGACAAGCTACTGAATGAAAGAAGATATTTGCAAGTGACATAACCAATAAGGGATTAGTATCCAAAATTCATAAAGAACTTATACAACTCCACACCAAAAACCCACAAAAAATCCAATTAGAAAGTGGGCAGAAGACGTGAATAGACATTGATCCAAAGAAGACATACAGATGACTAACAAACACATAAGAAGATGCTTAACGTCATTAACCATCAGAGAAATGCAAATCGAAACCGCAATGAGATATCACCTCACACCCGTCAGAATGCCTAAAATAAAAAACACAAGAAAATACAAAAAGGATATGGAGAAAAAGGGACCCTCATGCACTGTTAGTGGGAATGCAAACTGGTGCAGCCACTATGGAACACAGTATGGAAGCTCTTTAAAAATATTTAAAATAGAATTACCATATGATCCAATAATTCTGCTACTGGGTATTTACCCAAAGAATATAAAAACACTATTCAAGGGGCGCCTGGGTGGCTTAGTCGGTTAAGCGTCCGACTTTCACTTGGGTCATGATCTCGCGGTTCATGGGTTCGAGCCCCGCATCGGGCTCTGTGCTGACTGCCAGCTCAGACCCTGGAGCCTATTTCGGAGTCTGTATCTCCCTCTTTCTCTGACCCTCCCCTGCTCACGCTGTCTCTCTCTCTCTCTCTCCTAGAAATAAAAAAAAAAAAAAAACACTATTCAAAAGGATATATGCACCCCTATGTTTGTTGCAGGTGTATATATATATATATATATACACCCAGTGAGAGAAAGACAAATGCCATATGATTTCACTCATAAATGAATTTAAGAAACAAAACAGGGGCACCTGGGTGGCTCAGTCAGTTGAGCTTCCGACTTTGGCTCAGGTCATGATCACACGGTTTGTGGGTTCGAGGCCCAAATCGGGCTTTGTGCTGACAGCTCAGAGCCTGGAGCCTGCTTCAGATTCTGTGCCTCCCTCTCTCTCTGTCCCTCCCCAACTTGTGCTCTGTCTCTCTTGCTCTCAAAAATAAATAAAACCAAAAAATTAAAAAATATATATATATATAAAACAAATTAAAAGCCTTGTGCACTGTGGGTGGGAATGTAAAATGGTGGAACACAGTCTAGTGGTTCTTCAAAAAAACTAAACATAGAATTACCATATGATCCAGTAATTCCACCTGTGGGCAGATACCCAAAAGAATTGAAAGCAAGGTCTTGAAGAGCTCTGTGTACAGTGTGTTCATAGCAGCATTATTCACAATAGCTAAAATGTGGAAGGAACCCAAGTTCCATCAACACATGAATGGATAAGCAAAATGTGGCAAATGCATACAATGGAGTATTTGTTCAGCCTTAAAAAGGACGGAGGTTCTAACACATGCTACAACACGGATGAACCTTGACGATGTTATGCTGAGTGAAACAAGCCAGACCTCAAAGTCAAATACTGTATGATTCTGCTTATATGAGGTAGTTAGTCATATAAGAGGAGTCAAAGTCATGGAGACAGAAAGCAGGATGGTGGTTGCCAGGAATGGGACAGGGGCAGGGGGGTGGGGGAAGGGAGAGAGAATGGAGAGTTATTAAATCTAATGGTTATAGTTTTACCAGCGGAAAGGAGCTACGGAGATGGAAAGAGTCACCACGGCGATGTGGTGATGGATATACAACATGGTGAATGCATTTGACACCACTGAACTCTACACTTAAAAATGGACATGGTAGGGGCGCCTGGGTGGCTCAGTTGGTTAAGCGTCCAACTTTGGCTCAGGTCATGATCTCACGGTTCGTGGGTTCGAGCCCCGCGTCAGGCTCTGAGCTGTCAGCAGATTCTGTCTTCAGATTCTGTATCTCCCTCTCTCTCTGACCCTCCCCTGTTCTCTCTGTCTCTCAAAAATAAATAAAAAAACAAAAAAAAATTTTTTTAATGGACATGGTAGATTTCATGTTATGTATATTTCACCACAGTAAAGGAAATTGGAAACGAAATTGGAGAAACAAAGCCACAACAAAAACAACCAACGGCACAAGCAAGCTGTGTAGGGGATGAGAGGTAGAAAGATAAGACACTAATATTATGTTTTAGTTTAGAAGTCAGCAAACGATGTATATTGACAAATATACATATACACAAATCATGTCCCACGGAAGTGCTCCCAGATGGCCAGGAAACTCTTCCCTTAAGTTGACGTCTTCCTCTTGTCTCTGTGTCTCTGTGTGAGCAGGAACCATACAATTGGCTACCAGAAAGTCATGGTCAAGTGTGAAGGAAGGGAGAAAACCCACTGAACTTTGCAGTCGCCGCTGCAATGGAGAGTCTGTAAGTTACATCTCTCTGCACCCAAATTACTAGTTTAAATGAACTGCAGATTATAAAAAGCAGTAAACAGGGTTTTGTATTGGACCCTGGGTGTATAAACTGAACTGAAATTTGACCTAATGATCTTTACGTAAAAAAGCGCTTGAATGTGGAGGTAGGAAATGGATTTCTTACAGTCTTTTTATTCTAAAATCATTGCAGATTCACGGAAATGGCAAAGATAGCAAGTGAAGTCCCAAGTTCTCTTTGCCCGATTTCTCCTGGTGGTTACATCTTATCCACAGAATCAAAGTTGGGACACTGATCCTGAGACAGTGTATTCTTTGCCATTTTGTCAGCCGTATAGATCTATTACCCCCACTGCAGTCGAGGTACAGAGCTGTCTCACTGCTGCAAAGATGTCCCTTCTGCCACCCTTTATAGCTACACCCACTCTGACCCCCTATGTCAT
The DNA here is from genome assembly GCF_003009895.1 of Hyaena hyaena. NCBI lineage: Eukaryota > Metazoa > Chordata > Mammalia > Carnivora > Hyaenidae > Hyaena > Hyaena hyaena. The sequence goes on along the minus strand of NW_024080661.1, from coordinate 4,252,289 downwards.
CCCTGATCATGGGCACCTGGTAATTCATTTTCCATCTCTATCATCTTGAGGACACTTTATTTATTTATTAAGTTTTTAAATTTTTATTTATTCTTGAGAGAGAGAGAAAGAGAGAGAGCGCGCGAGTCGGGATAGGGCAGAGAGAGAGAGGGAGACACAGAATGCGAAGCAAGCTCCAGGCTCTGAGCTGTCAGCACAGAGCCCGATGTGGGGCTCGAACTCACAAACTGCGAGATCATGACCTGAGCTGAAGTTGGATGCTCAACCGACTGAACCACCCAGGCTGACTTTTAAATCCAACGTTTGGCCCTGACAGCTGTGTGACCTTGGATGAGTCACTTCTCTTTTCAGGATTTTGTTCATCTCATCCATAATAAGATGGAGGTTGGACTATATCAGCATTTCTCTCAAATGTCTATAGGCTGATAGGATCTCGAAGTTTCACAGGGATTATCAGAAGGAAAACAAGTTTTATGGTGAAATAAACTACGTCCAAGGAGCTCCTTACATGGGTGTTTCTCTTGCAGGAACTTTGGAGCTTTGCTTTCAAGGTGGCCACAGGATGATTCAACAAAGACTGACACTTATCACATGCTAGGCATTATTCTAGACTTTGGATGGGACTGCAAACATGGCAAATCACTGTCCCTAAGGAGGTTGGGTCCAGAGCGGGGAAACAGACCGAAAACACATAAGCACATAAAGAAATAAGATGATTCCGGGGACTGGGAAGCGCTATAAAGAAAATAAAATAGGTCCATGTAATAGAGTGGTCAGGGAAGACTTCTTAGAGAAGTGACAGCTTGCCACTGGAACCAGGATGATGCAAAAATGGCAGCCACGTGAAGACTCTGGCAGAAGTTGGGGAGAGGAGGTGCTTCCAAGCAGAAAGGCCATCGAAGGCCCTGAGTCAGGCTGATCTGGGACAGTCAAGGCTCAGAGAGAAGGCCTCTGTGGCTGGAATGCAGCGAGGAGGGAGGGGAGAGGTGAGAGATGATTTTGGAGAGGATGGGAGGCCCTGCCCCTTGTAAGTCCCTCAGGCTGCAGTCAGGGGTTTGGAGTTTATTGGGACCCCAATGGGCAACCATCAGAGGCTTCCAAGCCGGGGAATGATGTGTCTTATTTGTGCTTAGGAAGCCCTCCCTGACTTTAGCGCGTAGGATAAACAGCAGCAGCAAGAGGGACGCAAGAACAGAGGCAGGAAACCAGTTAGAATGTCATTAGGATGGCGTAAGCTACACTTGACCATGTCTTGGTCTGGGGCTTGAACAGTGAAATGGTGAAAAGTAGCATAGGTCTGATTGGGCGGCAGGATGAGAGGGTAAGACATGGAAAGAAATCACGATCATTGGTTTTTTGGCCTGATCAGCTGGCTGGCTGGCATCTATCTAGAATGGGGCAACTCAGGAAGGACTTGGCTTTGGGGTCTGATGGAGGGAAGTGATTCATTCAGTGTCCAAGTGGAGGTGTAGGTAACTAAATAGTTGTTAAGGATGGAAGTCTGGAGTTCAAGGGAGAAGCCTTGGCCAGAGACAAAGATTTGAGATCCACCAGACAGTAGATGGTTTGTGAAGCCACAGACCCAGATGAGAGCCACTACAGGGAGGCAATGAAGATAAAGACGGAGTCAAAATCAGCTCGGGTCATTTGGTTCAACTATCACTCAGAGATAGTGGAGGAGGAGAGGAAAGTGAAGGAGCCTGAGAAGGAGCTGCGTAGGAGGAGAACCCGGGAGAGTGGAGTCAGAGAGGTCTGGAAAAGAAAGCTTTTCGAGAAGGAGGAAGTGACGAAGTGTGTCAAATGCCACTGACAGACTGAGTAAATGAGCCTAGAGAACTGACTTTTGGCTTCAGCAAGATGTGGGTTACTGGTGATGTGGACAAGAGCCACTGCAGATCACGACGGGGACAAAGGGCTGGCTGGAGCAGGGTGGAATGCCGACGGGGAGTGGGGGAAGGGCACGGAACGGCAGACAGAGGAATGAGGGTATCAGGGCAGGGCTTCTCGAAGATGGGCGATGAGGCATACTTCTGGCCAGAGGATAATGACAAAGGTCTGCCGATGAGGGAGAAATAGCTGATACATCATAATTGCAGGAGCGACGTCCAGAGAGGGTGTGAAGGGTGGAGCTCAGCTGGGGGATGTCACCAGAGGTGAGGGGTGTGTTAGCTGATTCTCCTGTGACTGAATCCACTTTTCTCTCTGAAGTATGTGGTGCTGTCATCATCTGCATTGAGGCCGGGAGTGTAGGAAATTCAAAGAGAGTAGAAGTAGTAATTATGTCATCTCAAGAGTGAGGATGGGGAGCTTTTTTTTTTTAAGTTTACGTATTTATTTTTGAGAGAGGCAGAGAAAGAGGGAGAGAATCCCAAGCAAGCTCTGCGCACTCCTCACAGAGCCTGATGTGGGACTCGAACTCACAAACCGAGAGATCGTGACCTGAGCCCAAATCAAGTGTCGGACGCTTAACTGACTGAGTCACCCAGGCTCCCCAAGGACAGGAAGCTTCCAAGGTGTGTCGGAGGAGTTGAGGGCCTGCTTGAGATCTGCAGCTTGGATTCTAAAGTGAGCCCAATTGCACCGGTGTGCTGGTTCTTGAGCAAAATCTGGACCCAACCAGAGTCTGGGGTTTTGCCAGGTCAGCGCGATGGATGGAGAAGGGGTAAAGGGGTTAGAGGCAGCACAGTGATTATCAGGCTGGATCAAGGACTCTAGGCTGGGTGAGGACAGTGGGGACATGGCGGATGACGTTGCAAAGGGGCTCAAGCCAATGGCCCGGAGGCCTCCGTGAGCTCAGAGAATTGCTGCCATGGGGCTAATGCAGGGCCTGAGCTGGAAACAACAGGAGGTGGCATTCAGGGCTTCAGGGAGTGGGAGATTTGAGGTCACCAGGGATGACAAGACCGGAGTGTGTGGCTGAGGAGGGCTGGAGACAAGGCTGTTGTGGTCAAGGAGGACCCCTGGCTTCTCTTAGCTCCTGAGCCCCTCCCAACTTGGGGGCCTGAGAGCTAAATCCTACCAGAGCTGGAAAGGGCGAAGCTCTTCACTGTGCAGACAGAGAAACCGAGACCTGGAGATGCAGGTTGCAGAAACGACAGTATCAGAAGCTGGGGTTCGGAATCCCAGTCCCAGGGTGAGGGGAGATTCTCCCCCACCCCCAGGATGCCCCCTGCCACACAGCTTTCCCTCTACTCTCCATCCTCTGGGGGAGGGGGTCCCCCGCAGACAGAAGTCCACAGCCCCAAGGAGTGCCTTCTTCTCATGCCACGTGTCCTGACATGTCTGGTGGCAGATCCGCCCATTATTTCATTCACTCATATGCCCACTCGTTCATTCATTCATTGATTTATTCATTCAGTGATTCTATCTCTCGTTATTCATTCATTAGGTTTGAGCTGTTAAACCAAGTGCAAAAGAAGAGTTCCTTCACTGTGAAATTGCTCATCTACCCATCCAACAAGTCACACATCCGACATACATCCAGTGCCGCCAGTCACAGATCTGCATAGGGGTAACAGATGGCCAGCACATGCCCTCAAATGTCTGGCAGGTGTCCAGGCTTTCCCTTGTTCATTGATGACCTAACCCCTGGTGGCAAGCATGTCATATGTGTGCCAAACGTCTGTTCTTCTAGCCTCTTCCTCATAGCAGAGCTGATAATATGTGAATTGCCGTCGATCAAAGTCCACAAGACAAGTCTTTATAAACTTCGAAAGCTGCCTATATTTCCATCAGAGTTTTTTTTTTTTTTAAATCTGAGAGCAATGCTCGCTTATTGTAAAAAATTCAAAGCATGACAAAGCAAAGGAAAAAACCCCTTACAATTGGATCCTTCCGTCCCTCCATCCCACAGCACCAACACACTTTTGTGTGGGAAGTGACTGTGGATCTTTTCTATACATTTGCAAAGGAAAAAATATATATACATATATACATAAAATATGTATGATGGAGTGTGTATTTACAAATGGAGATCATCGACTATAACTATTCCGCAACTTGTCTTTTCTCTCTGGCGATAAATGAGGAACGTTCTGCCAGGTCAGTACTTCAGATCTCCTTCATCCTTTTTAAAGGACGCATTGCACTCACAATATGGATGGATCTGATGCGTTTCATTGGCTTCTGTCAATGCACATTTAGGGTGCTCTTGTTTACAACCCCCCCCCCGCTACAATGTTCAGTGCTCCTCATTCTGACCTCTTCTGTATGAGCATTTCTTTCCTTCTTTCTTTCCTTCTCTTTCTTTCCTTTCTCTCTCTCCCTCCCTCCCTCCGATCCTTTCATCCTTCCTTCCTTCCTGTTTTACATGGGCTTCAATGCCCATCTCAGAGCCCAGTGCAGAGCTTGAATTCATGACCCTCATATCAAGACCTGAGCTGAGATCAAGAGTTGGACACTTAACCAACTGAGCCACCCAGGCACCCCTGTATGAGCATTTCTGAAGGTTCATTCGCAGAAGTAGAATTGCTGGGGTCATGAGCATTTAAAATTCTAATGGGGGAGGCACCTGGGTGGCTTAAGCATCCGACTTTGGCTTGAGTCATGATCTCACAGTTCCTGGGTTCAAACCCTGGGTCTGGCTCTGTGCTGACAATTCAGAGCCTGGAGCCTGCTGCAGATTCTGTGTCTCACTCTCTCTCTGCCCCTCTCCCACTCACCTCTCTCAAAAATAAACATTAATAAAATAAAATAAAATTTTAATGGATACCCATGCCAGGCATAGCGCCAGACACATAGTAGGATATTTATAACTATCCATGCCATGAAAGGATGCTGCTAGATTGCTCTCCAGGGTCACCCCCATTTCCCTCCTACCGACAATAAACAGAGACGCTGAACTGGCTGTTTCTGCCACCAGGTCCCAGCAACGCCAGGTTTCAGGAGGCCTACTACCCTCCAGGCCACTCCCCTGCTGCTGGGGAGGATTTAAGGGCTCTCATGTCATCTTTGAAGAAAAGAAGGTAGCATCCAGGCTGAAGGTGACCTCCTCCTCCCAGTCTGTAAATCCCATTGCTTAACATCCTCCCGCGCAGGCGGGTGTTTACTCGGTGAGGGCATCAGCTCTGGGACTTCTCTCACTGGGGCTCATTTACATCAATGAGTAAATTCCTTCTTCCTTCTGCTCCCCTTGATCAATCCCTGAAACTGAAGGGAAACGTCTCAGGGCTGCACCCGTTCCTGAAACTGAAGGGAAACAAACATCTCAGGCTGTGCTCATTCTCCTAACTGCCAACTCTGACACGATCTCATCCCAAACTACTGTTCTCCCTTTGGAGCTCTGTCCCCAGCCCCAGCCCGAGCATCTTTGGGGCTGGCTGTGCCATCTCCCTGCTCCTGGCCCTGCCACCTGCCTGGGTCGTGACACCCTAAGGATGGGTATTATCGAGAGCCCTGGAGGAGGCTCGCGGCAGGGGCAGTGCTACTTCCGGTCCTCCCAAGAGCTTCGGCCAGTGTTGTTGCTGTGCCCTCCATCCGGGGAGGAAGGCCAGCCTCCACGGGCTGCAGGCGGGCAGGGCAAAGGCAGGGTCACGGTGGAGGAGCCCAGCCCTGCCTGAGCCCCGAGATACTGGCACGTATCTCGGAAGGTCTCTCTCACTCTGCGTCTCCGATGCTAGTCCCGCAGCTCCACACTTTGCTACAGGCCCCGAGGACAAAGATGACTCTCTCGTGAGCTGAGGGGGTGAATGCTTCTTTCCCCTTAGGGGTTAACTCTGCAGCTGAGCAGAGGTGGAAGCGCCTGGAACCACGCCGGGCTGGAAGAGAAGGGTGAATCTGCCCTTTCCTCTCCTCTTTCCAGGAGATTCCAGGGTGGGGCAGATCAAGATCTGACCAGAGGCCCTGCCCCACAGATGGCCAGCCTCCCCACACCCCTCTCCTTTGCCCCCTCCCCACCCCCACGGCGAGGAAGGCAGGGAGCTGAACTTCACCTCTCCTGAGCAGGGCAGCAGGAGGATGGGGTGGGGAAGAAAAGAGCAGTCACTGCCGCGCGTGGTCCCCAGCTTCCTGTCCGGCTCTTGGCACCCTGAGACCTGGGTCTGGGTCAAAGCATCTCCAAAGATCCTTTCCCAGAGGGTGGTTCACAGATGTCCTGTCTGCACTGGCTCCTCATCAATACGTCCATGGTGGGATTTGGAGATGCAGTGACCAGCCCCCACAGTCCCCCCTCCCCGCAGTCCCTGGGCTCAATCCCCAGTTACCTCCCCGCCCAGCCAGAGGCGGACTCTCAGTGACAATCAGCTAAGGTTTAGTGAGTACACGTTTGGGGGGAGGGTGCAATGGGGTCTCCTCTATTCAGGTAGACCCGGGGTGCCTCAGAGCCCACAGTCCAGTCTCCTACAGAACAGAAGTACCCTCTATAGTATCTCGGAGCTGGCTGTCCAGTCAGGATTTGTATATCCCCCCGATATGGGGTTCTCTCCACTCCCCAGAGTAGCCCGTTCCGCCGTCAGGCACCTCTAAGTGTTGACGTTTTCCTCCTGGCAGCCTCCCACCTGGGACGGGGGTGGGGGGTGGACACTGCCACTTCTGACGGGCGCTGGGGACAACAGAGGCGGCTGGGCCGTTTCTGCCACCAGGTCCCAGCAAGGTGTGGGGCAGGGACAGGAAAAGCAATAAGTTAAAACCCAGAATGGCCAGAGACACGGCACGATGGCTGGGGGCATCACAGGGTAGAGTCCCAAGAGTCTCTGGCTTGATCCGGGAGGCACGGGGGAAGAGGTGGCTGATGGCGTCGCTCCGGGCAGCAGGTGGCTCAGAAGGCGGGGTTGTCGATGCCGCTGGGCACCTCGGCATATTCCTCAGGCCCGAAGCTGTAGGGAGGGGGCGGCTCCATGGGAGTCAGGACGGGCTTCAGAATAATCTGCAGGGGAAAGAGGGGACACAGAGTTTTCCGGGGGCCTGGCAGCAGCCATCCCCCCCCACCCCCCCAGTGCCGGCTGTGCATGATTACCAAGGGGAGAGGTGACCCCATGGTGACCACGGAGCCCCCTCTAGGTCCACAGGGCTGGTGTGAGGAGGGCCTCACTGTAACCCGTTGCTCTAAAAATCTGGACCATAGGGAGGTACGGCCAGCCGAGGAACCGAGCCAGGAGTGGGGCAGAGATACCCACCTCGCTGTAGGGGGGCGGGGGCTCAGAGGCAGACGTCCTGACTGTCTCTGGGGGGGCAATGGAGGGCGGCTCCGGGGGCCCCTGGTGATCCATCGAGGGGTCTTCCTCCTGTTCTCTGCAGCTGCCACAGAACCGCTTAGCCAGACAGCAGATGCACAGGAGCGGCGTGATGGTGAAGAAGGTGATGACAAAGATCCTAGGGCGAGGAACCCCCAGCATCTCCCTGAGTGTCGGGCTGTCCCCACTGCACCCCCGCCCCTGCTGCGGGCAGGAAATCCGGTCCCCCCGTAGACTGCGCCCAAGGAGATCGCCCTGGGCTCACCTCAGGGGACTGGAGAAGAGCTCATTCTCCTGGCAGCAACTGTCACCGCAGCATTTGAATCCCCTGGGGCAGGTGCTGGGGGGCCAAAGAGACACTGCTGGTCCCACGGCGGCAGGATGATCCCAGCCTCCCCGAAACTCACCCATTTCTTGGGGGGCACAAGCCATGCCCTAGCAGTGGGGCCCCGTGGGGGGAAACCTGGAGAAGGGACCCGGGATCTGGATTCTAGGCTCGTCTCAACTACGTGTGCAGAGTTCTGCTCCTTCCTGGTCTCACTTTCCTCGTGCATAGAGTGGGTGTAATGAATGTTCCGTCAACATCGCTGAGCAGGTGTGGGGCAGCCCGGGGACAGTGGCTACAACAGCACTCCACTGACGGGAGGGCAGCAGTGGCGTCTGTCCCTGAACTAACTCGAGGAGCCCTTGCTGGAGCCCATGGACGAAGAGGTGGGAAGGGCAGGCTGTTCCTGGAACGCCAAGTGCTGGCTTGATGGAATCATTCATCAGCTCAGGAGCCACCCCCTCCTCATTGTGCTCAGGCTTTTTGACATTTATATATTAAGGCTGGCACAGATAGTTTGCCCGCCCCACCCCGGGGTGGTGGGGGGAGCCCTCAGACAAGAGGCAGCAGAGAGAGGGGTGGGGATTTAGACTTCAGACCCACCCACAAGTGTCAAGCTCCTTGGCTGGAGAAGGAGCGTGAGGAGTGGGGGCTTGTGGGGGAGCAGGAAACACGATCATGCTAGAAGGGCAGTGGGTAAAGATGATGGATGAGATGCCTTTCTGCCCCCCTCCCCCATGAAGGCAGATAGGGCAGGATTTGGGGTGTCCCTCCCTCAGACAGGAAGTTAGAGCCCAAAGCCTAGACTTACAAGAAGAGACCACATTTGGCTGCAGCCTGTGGAAGAAAAGAGGCAGAGGTGAGGGGTCGTGAACTGGGGAACGGCATCTCTACCCCCCTGCTGCCCGGGTACAGAGCCTGCTGTGGGGTTCCCAAAGGATCAACCCTTTCCTGCTCTCCACCTCACATCAGGTCTACAACCAGAGCCCCAGCTGACACCTGGCGCCCCCAGCTCTCCTTTCTCTCCTTGCCACACCCCTATAACACAGGCACTTACCCCCAGGGCTGTCAGCTCACGCCTTCCTGCCACCCCTCCAATCTATCTCCTTTCCTGGACCGTGGGTCCAGGGCACTGGCAACTCTCCTCCTGCCCCGCCCCCTCCGAATCACTCCCCCACACTGCAGACAGGTTCCGATCCAGCAAATCTGATCACCCAGCAAATCTGATCTTGCTGGAAGCTCCCTTCAGTGGCTCCCTGAGCAGGGACCCCCAGTGACCAGCCTCTGCCCCCTTGCCCACACATCCGCTGGGAGTTCCCTGCACACGCCTGGGTGTTTTACACCTGTGGGCCATTTGTCTGGCAGATCCCTGCCTGGCAAGGGGTGGGGGGAAGGAGGAGAGAGTGGTGTTCCTCGTTCTTCGAAGCCCTCCAGACCCTTCTCTGAAGGCCCGGTTTCTCCCTCTCTCCATTCCTCTTCTGGACCAGAACTATACCTATCCCAGTCCACTCCCCCAGGGCACGCCTTTCCCCTCACCGCGCTGAAGTTTTCTCATAGCTCTTATCCACATCTAACAGGCTACACAGTTCCTTTTATCTGGTTCATTGTCTGTCTGGTCAGAAGAACGTAAACTCCAGGAGGGCAGGGATTTTGGTCTGTCATCACTGTTGAAAAGCCCAACAGCCGTAATATGGGCAGAATGGACGAAAGAGTCTTTTCAGATTACAGTAAAGCCAAGAAAACCAGTGACAGCCAATGACTGTTGGGCTGAGTCCCCCTTTTCTGGGCTCAGCCCCACGCGGAAGCCTGCCTCCCACAAACCTTGCCCCCGCAGAACTGGAGCCAGAGAATCGCGAATGAACACCCACCCGCCGCCCCCCCCCCCACCTCAATCCGCAATAGATGGCCCAGAGATGATTAGATCTTCACAGCACACAGGGGCAACTGCAGAGTTGGGGACAGACCAAGGGGTCCAGGCACTCAGTAGAAGCCTCTTCCCCTTCAGATTCCTGGACCCCACTTTCCTGGGGCTTTCTTGGCTCCCAACTAAGAAGGATAGAAAACAAACAGGTTTAATCAATTAATCCCGAGTTGCTGTTTGGGAGGGTAGACCTCCCAGATTCTCTCCCCCCCCTCCCCCCGACTTTCACCTCGGGCAGGTCTTGTCTGGGGTGGCTCGGTCTGAGTTTTATCGAGCGTGCGTTGGTGTGGTTATAAAGAACCTCGGCGTACTTACACGTGCAGTGCGGACATTATCAGCACCTGCCTCCTGGGGTCGCTGGGCGAAATCAAGAGGCTTGCTCAGCTTAGCGCTGGCACAAAGGGCTTGCCTAGCGGCTGAGAAGGAGTGCGAGGGTTTCAGGGGCAGAGCCCCAGCGAGTCCACACAGTTGTGTGACTGTGTCCTGTTCTGGGGAGGGGGCCTGGGATGTCCTGGCATTTTTTTTTTTTTAACGTTATTTATTTATTTTTGAGAGAGACCAAGCATGAGCGGGGAAGGGGCAGAAAGCGGGAGACACAAAATCCGAAGCAGCCTCCAGGCTCTGAGCTGTCAGCACAGAGCCCGACGAAGGTCTCGAACCCACCAACGCAAGATCATGACCTGAGCAGAAGTCAGATGCCCAACCGACTGGGCCACCCGGGGAACCCCGGTCGCTGGCATTCTTAAACAGAAGTGAGACATCCCTGTTTTTGACCCATGTCAGTGGCCAAAACAATCTGCCACCCCAGGACCAGGACGGGACAGATCTCTCGCATCATTTTCAGAGGATGGAGGCCAGGGAGGAAGGAGGGGGGTGCTTAATCCCTGCCTCAGGCTCAGAATCACTGATTTCAGAGGTCAACCGGCCTTGGGTCAGGCAGCCAGCTCAAATCCTGCACAGACTAGAATCCTACCCCGGCTCCTAGAAGGGGTGGAAGAAGCCTTCTCTCCCCTAAGGCACAAGCAAAGACACAGTCCCAGAGAGGGCCAGAGCTTCTCCCAAGGTCACCCAGCACTTGAGGAACAGAGACAGGCGGGTCAGACGTCCAGACCTCAGTTCCCGCTAGTCCCCGCTTTCTGACATAGCGGGAGGAAGCGGGAAGGATGTGCCCAGGTTAATATGAGGGTCAAAGTCCCCACTCACAGACAGGCACTAGGTGTCAGATGGTGGTGGGCGGGGTCCAGGTCCCTCTACACAGTCCCCCCGCAGATGAAGGAACCCAGGCTTTCTCAGGGCCTCCCTCCACTGCCCTCACCTCCACTTCCCGGGCAAAAAGAGAAAGGAAGTTGCTAACTGCGTACGGACCGACCGGTCACCAGGGAATCCTGACAAAGGAAGGTGGCGACCGCGCTCCAGAAGTAGGCCCCTGACCCACAAAGTTCAGGGCCCGGAAAGTTCTATAGCTTTAACTCCCAAGCGCTCACCTGTTGGGAGCCAGCCAGCAGGCTGAGCAGCAAGGTGGGTACGAGGCCTGGGACCCAGGCGTCGGACATCCTGGCGTGGGGGCCACAGAGCTTCCGTGTGTGTAGGGGGAGGAGGGGGGAGGCGGGGCCACGACCTCTCCCACGTCTCTCCACCTATGGAGCCCCGCCTCGGATGGGGGCGGAGCTTATGCACCCGCGAAGGGCCGGGCTTGGGGCAGAGAGGGGGAGGGGAGGAGAGGGGCAAAAAACCTGGGTTGGGTTTTAGGAGGTAGAAGAGATTAACTGGAAAAAAAAAAAAAAAATTGTGAGGTCACTCCTAGGCTGAGGAGCCACTCTTTGCCAGTCCCCGCTCCTCCACTCCTAAGTGGCTCCGGGCAGGAGAGAGACAGGGCTGCGCCTGGCCGGGGGCCAGGATAGGGGTGGGCGGCGGGGGAGAGGATGCCGGCGGAGCGAACCACCCGCCCACCCCCCCGCTGCAAGTCCCTTTCCACCTGGGCTTGCAGGGGCAGTGGTTGGGGGAGAGGGAGGCGGAGGCTCGGGAGTGGATTGAGGGCAGTGTATGGGGTGGGGGTGGCGGGGATGTGCCACCTTCATTTTTGGCCAAGAAGGACGGAGAGGCGGCCTGGGTGATTTCAGGAGCACAGCGCTAGTACACTCGCGTCCCCCAGCGTCCGCTGCAATCCTGGGAGGATGTGGGGGCACCCTTCCTCCATTTGACTTGAGGGGAAATTAAGGCCCAGGGTTAAGAGACAGAGATTCGGCAGCTGCAGCAAAGCGGCAGCCAGGCGAGCAGGGGCGCGGCGAAGCAGGCTCATCCGGATTCCTGGAAAGACCCCGCGGAGGCTGTCCCGGCTGGGAGGGCCGGATTCCGACCCTCGGCAGCCGCACCCCAGCCCCCCAGGCACCCTGTGCTTCCCGGATCCGGCCGGCAGGTGGCAGCATCGCCCAGCGCGGGATTCCCACGGAGGCCCCACAGCGCGCGAGCGCCTGGGACCTGGGGCCCGGTCTCCCCAAGTTGCCCCACAGGGGCAGCTGGCTAGCGGGCGGGATGGGAGGACGCCTCGGTGGGCATTGGGCGCAGGGTGAGCGCCAGACACTCAAATGCGGATGAGACTCGGGGACGCCGTGCGGGTGTCGAAGAGCTGGAGCCTGACCCTTGGGGAGCGGGCGAAGAGGAGATGATGGGTGGGTGCTGCTCCCGGCCTGGGGAACCGGGGAGGGCTCCCCGAGAAGCCCGGTTCCCAGGCGGTTAGGCGTCTCCTGCTGTGTCTCAAATCGGACGTTGCCGCTGAAAACTATCCCCAACTTAGTAGGGATGGACAGACTTCCTCCTCTGGCTGTCCTTTCTTTTTCTCTCACCGCTCTCTCTTTATCTCTGGCTCCCGTCTCTGTCTTGTTGAACCTCTCCGTGTCTCTTCCCCATTCCTCTCGGTCTCTCCTCTTGTTTGTTTCTCCCCATCCCTGTCTCCACGCGGTCTCTCAACATTTCCGCTTGTTTCCCTGTTTTCCCATCTCTGTTTGTTAATCACCGTTTGTCTGTGTTGGAGTCTGTTTCTCTCTGTGTGTGTTTCTACTTGGTCTCTGATTTGGTCCTGGGTCTCCCTGACTGTGTTTCTCCCTCACTCTCCTGGGCTCTCTCTATCCCTCCTTCCTGTCTCTGCTTCTCATTATCTTTCGGCCCTTTGGTGCCTCTAAGGGCAGAATCTTCCAGTCCCCTGATCCTAGTGGAATTCGGGTCTGGCTCCAGAAAATACCCCCTACTTCCAGTTCCTGGTGATTCTGAACTTGGAGAAGGTCGTGGGCAGGGGCACCTCTTCTCTCCCACCCATGCAGTTGGCTCTGGCCCCCCCCGCCAGCCCCTCTAACAAGTCCAGAGAGCGCTGGAACCTTCTCCCAGCAACACACCCCTACTGCTGCCTCCTTAGCGAGGTTGTTGCTGACTTGGACTTCCCTCCTGGCCCTGCCCTTGCCCTGCTGCCCATGGCCTAGGGTATCTCACTGGGTCCCCAGCCACTCTGCCTAGGCCGGAGCCCTACAGAGGCGTGGCCTTTAGGGGACAGGAAGATGGGTGAGCTTAAGGGCGGAGGGCAACATGGAGAGTGAAATGGCAGGGCCGAGAAGGGGACAGAGGAGTCAGAGGGGTGAACGTGAAAGGCTGTGGGGACTGACTAGGTGAAGAGGACCAGGCAGGTACCAGTGCCCTGAGAAGGGGCAGAAGGCGTGCGTGGCTCCCTCTGGCTCCCTGGCATCCATCTGACACAGATCTAGGGCTGCCAGACAAAATTTAACTGGGTGCCCAGTTAAATTTGAGTTTCAGAGAAACTGAATAAATTTTTTAGTATGAAGGTACTAAATATTCCTATGCAATATTTGGAACATACTTATGCTAAAATCTGTTTGTTGGGGCGGCCAGGGGGCTCAGTCGGTTAAGCATCCAACTTCGGCTCCGGTCATGATCTCGCGGTTTGTGGGTTCAAGCCCCGCATCGGGCTCTGTGCTGATGGCTCAGAGTCTGGAGCCTGCCTCAGATTCTGTGTCTCCCCCTCTCTCTGCTTCTCCCCTGCGCATCCTCTATCTCTCTCTGTCTCTCAATAATGAACGTTAAAATTTTTTAAAAAAGTCTATTTGTTGCCTCTGAAATTCAAATGTAACTAGATGCCCTGTATTTTTATTTGTCAGGCCTGTGACCCTAGCCACCTTGCTAAAATGTCACAGGGACAGACATTTGAGAAGAGCGACTCCACCCTGGGCCCCACATCTCTCCACAGTGGGAAAGTGAGGCTCGGGGGGCGGGGTTCAGAGGGCCTCTGGCACCGGCCCCTTGGTCCCCAGTTTTGTGATTTCATGACAACCACCTGCCTTTCTCTGCGCCTTCCTGCAGCTGGGGACAGGGCAAGCGACCTGGAGCCGGGTGGTCCCAGCTCAGTCAAGCCAAGAACCCCAAGCCCTGATGTCAGCATCCATCATGGCTCTCATGAGCCCAGCATTCCTGGTGGGTGAGGTCGGGTGGGGATGGGGGTGCAACAGGGCCCCAGGCCGAGCAGACAGGGGGCTTTCTTGTCCAGAGGCAGGACTCTCCTGCCCCAGGGCAGCATCTTCCGGTCAACCCTTAGCCTGGCGATGGGAGGGAAGTGTGCACAGTGTACGCTGAGGCACGCAGGGACATGAGGGCAGGGAGGCCCAGAGACCTCGGGCAGTCCGCGAGTCCCCCTAGATTCCAGGCCAAATTCCATCTGGGGTTTCCCAAGAGCAGCAGAGCCGAAATGTCTTCATACTCTCTAGCCGCCTCCCCGGCCCATTCACCAAAGAACGAGTCGATTGTCTACATCCTATAAACGCCCAGCTGCAAGGGTCTCGGAGGTCAGCTGGTCCACCCGCTCCCTCCTCGGGGCAGCCAATTTGAGCCCCAAGGGCTGGGAAGGCCAAGTCCACACGGGATGCTGGGGCCGAGTCAGGACCAGAACCAGGCAGGTCCCTGAGACCCCACACTCAGACGCAGCCTCAGGGGAAGAAGCTGCCTGGGGGCCGCGTCTCTGGTTGAACTCACTGGGGGGTTGGGGTGGGAAGGCTTGCCGGGTCCTGGGTGAAGGGGAAGAGCCGGACTGAGTTCTGACCCTCTCAGCCCCTCCCCTGTCCTGTGATGGACACGGACACCCAGAATGGCTTATGGCATTGGGCTGGGATCTTTTCAAAGCCTGCAGAACATTCTGTTCTGGCCCAGCGCTGCCGGCAGGGACAGGCGGTGTTCTGTTGTATTGGTCAGTGCGCCACTTGCTGCGGTGTGCCGTGCCATCCGAGTCGAGAAGCTAACCTTCGCTTTGCCTCTGTAAACTCTGTGGAGGGAAGTGGGGGTGGCAAACAGCACCTCCTTCGTCACATGGGGTCACTGTGAGGATGACGTAAAGGGCTCGGTGTCAGCAAGCAGTGATGGTAAATAAATGTTAGCTTAATCATAACAAGCAATAAATGTTTAATTCCTGGCGGAGGAAAGGGGCCCAAAGCTCCTTCTCTCCATTTCACCTAGAGGCAGAGGGAGGTACCAAGGAAAGGAAGGGTCTTGCTTCCTTCTGAGAACCTCTCTTGGTCCCCTCTGGATGGGCCACCAAAGTCCAGCTACGGGTCCCCGCAAATCACCCTGCTCCTAGCCCCCTCTGCTGTCCGTCAGGTGAGTCTGAGCCAGGTAAGAGAGGGCGGGGCCCGTGACCTACCTCAGAGAGTGACCTGGTATTGACCAGTCTTCCTAGAGAGCTACAGGGGACCGGCTGTGACAGCGGTGCCGGGACCAGAGATTTGAGCAATTCTCTGTTTCTGGCTTGTCCCCCACTGCCGACTGAGCACCGCCTGGGCTGGCCTCATGGCGGGCGCCACCTCTCCCTCAGGGGGACTGTGGACTGTGCTTGTCACAGGTGTCTCCACTGTCACTGGCTTCGTGCATGTGGCTCCGCACCTGCCTCTGCACTGTGGCCCCCGTGTCCTGCCCAAGTGTTGTCCAGCCAGGCACCAGACCCTTGCTGCTTCCCTCTTTCCCTTCTTCCCTCTGCGTGGCCAGCGCTCTCCGCCGAGAACACCTGTTCCCAGACCCCTCCCCGAAACCTCACAAATTCTCACCCGTTCTTCAAGGCGCAGCTCCAATACCACCTCCTCCTGTAAGTCACCCAGGACTTGGATCTTACCAGCCAGGCCTTTTTCTCTGGGCCTCTCTGCTGGCCCTTGGCCATTCTCCCTAGAAGATGTGTATACATGTTCTAATGTTCCCACCAGGCTGTGGGGGCTGGCCCAGTTCTGATTCATCTTTCATTTCCCCATGGTGCTTTGTTCCAAGTAAACACTGGCTCTGTTGTCATTGAACTGAAGCCGGTTGGGGGCCTCCCAGGGTCAGGGGCCAGATTTCTTCAAGGGGACAGGGAATGGCTTTCCAAAATCCTTGGTGGGGGGGGCTCTCATTTTGGGGGGGGGTCTGTCCCAGGCTGACTGGCTTCTCATCTTCAGTGGCTGTGCGTTTTCAGGAATCCACTTCTTCCTCCCCCAAGCGTCCACATACCCTCTAAGTGAGTAAGATGATTCCCTGGGGATCAAGCAACTCCCACAGGGGCACTGCAAGGGGGACCTGGCTCACTGTCCACCTTCCTGGAGAAGCCAGGATGCACGCTAGGTCACCAACAGGAATTCTTGGCCATGGGACCAAGCTCTGAGCCCCCTTGCCAGAATGCCTTTGGATACCGAAGTCCACCCGCCCTCACGTGCCAGTGGGGAGACGACTTCTTAGAGTTGACCCCACGTCCGAGCACCAATCTGCGGGCCAGGCGGGCGGGTGGAGGGAGGCGAGCCACCACCTGACAATTAACGGTGCAGGGAGCTTATTATCCTAATGAGCGGCTGGAAGCCGCTCCACTGACACTCACCTGCCCCGAGGCTTAGCAGAGACAAAAACGGCATTTGGGAGCCATTATCCTTCCAAAGTGTAGGTTTCCAGGGCACAGCCAGGAGTGGAGAAACACCTCCAGGTGGTGGGGTGGAGGCAGGGGGGAAGGTTGAGCTAGCGAGGAGCTGTGGCTGCCTGGGGTGGCACACTGAGCAGAGCCACGACGACCCAGATGGGCGGGGAGGAGGCAAGACTAGGTTGAAGGTCTTGAGGACTCCCCCCCCCACCCCCAGCTCTGGTCCCCTCCCTCTAGGGCTCCTTCTCCCCAAGGCTTCCCTGCCCCTCCCCTTCTCTGTAGCCCCACTGCCTCCCACACTCTGTGTTGACTGTTTTCCATGGGGCCCCACAGCCAGAGAGAAGCAAGGGGTTGGGGACCCCCTCCTATCTCCCAGCTTTCTATCTCCGCTCTCTTTGGCCCCTTGAAAGAGGGCTCTCCTGCACCCCACTGGTGGGCGCCTCTGTCTCAGATCCAGATGTGGCCCGGCATTGTAGTCAGACTTCGGAAGAACTTCCCAGTCCCAGAGAAGCCGGAAGTTCTGGGTGGCCGGTGTAGGTGGGGGGTGGGGGGAGAGGAGCCCCTCCGGTGGGCTAGGCGCACGGAGGGGAGGGCCTCTAATGGGTCTGGGGGCTTAGCCTAAAGTGCGGGAGAAGGCACAGCTTGGGACTTCCCCGAAGCCAATCACTTCTTTGGGACCTGGGGCCAGGCAAAGAAGGAGGGAGAGCGGACGGGCGGGAGAAGCGAGGTGGGCAGAGATCACGTTCTTCGCAATCCCTCCAAGCAGCCACGTCATCGGGCCCCCAGCCCGGGACAGACTTGGCCCCACTTGTGCGCGCGCACCCTCACACAGTGGGTCTGCCCGTGTGTACCTACATGTGCGCAGGTGTCTGCCCACCTCCACGCTTCCCTTGCTCGCGTGCTGGCCCCCACGCACCCCCCGCTCCCCGCCGCCGCCCCCGTATCACCAGGCCAGCCTTTAGGGGGCGGCCTCGAGGATCCCCTCACCCCAGTGGCCCTGTTAGCGCCTCCTCCCTCCCTTGTTAGCGCCTCCCAGCCCCCCTTCCGCCTCCAGCCCCTGCGGTCCCTGGAGAGAGGCCCCGTGGCCCGCCGCCCAGTTCCCGGCTTCCCACTCCGTTTGGGCTTCTCTGTTGCGAAGCCTCCTTCTGGTCCCAGCGCGGAAGCCCCCTGCCCTCTCTATCTTCCCTCACCCACGCTGAGAGGTCTTTTCCCGAGCGAGCGAGGGAGGCTGGGGGAGGGCGAAGTCAGCGCCCCTACGGTTGAGCACGCCTTCCTCCTCCAGGCTGGGGTACAAAGTGAGCCCATCGGCCTCTCCCGCCGGGGAGGGTGGGAGGGGGCACGTTCGGTCCCGGTGCCAGGGCAGACCACCGCCCTGTCTGCAGGCCCGGGGGGCGGAGGGGGGGCGGCGGACGGGGTAGAAGTGTCCTCTTCTGCCCGCTGGTTCTGGGACCGCGGCGGCGTCCAACCTGCGCTTGGGCTGCCGAGTGGGGCAGGGTGGTCCTCTGCCCGGAACCGGGCTGTCAGGCCGCCAGGACTGCAGGTTTCCTCTACCGAAGGGCCCCTTCCTGGCCGGCTTTGATGTGTCTGCGAGGTTAGTGGAGGATGTTTGGCTTGGGGCCCCGCGCCAGGATAAACTCCCTCCGCCTGCTGGGCCAAACCACGGCCCGCTCGC
This sequence comes from Hyaena hyaena, assembly GCF_003009895.1. Lineage (NCBI taxonomy): Eukaryota > Metazoa > Chordata > Mammalia > Carnivora > Hyaenidae > Hyaena > Hyaena hyaena. The sequence goes on along the minus strand of NW_024080661.1, from coordinate 4,234,280 downwards.
TGCCTGGGACCTGGCCTCCCCCAAGGCCAGCGCTGTACTGTCCGCTCGTGGGGCGGGCACCGAGCGGCCGAGGTTCCTGCCACCGGGGAGAGGTCCTGTGGTCAGTGGATGGCCTCTTGCGGAGGTTGGCACTGGGGTGCAGGCCTACCTGCCTGCTAGGTGATCAGGGCCCTGGCCCCGGGGAGGGGAGAGGGGGGTGCGGAGGGGCCGGACCCCAGCTTCTGGCAGGGGTGGGAGCGAAATACAGTTTGGTGGAGGGGTGTCCACGTGGAGCGGGCTGCACAGGCTTCGGCTCTTCCAGATGTGCTGAGGCTCCAGATGTGAAGATGACTCAGCCTGGAATGGGGAGGGGTGGGCGGCCCATGTGGGGAGGGGAGATGGATGACAAGCAGGGGGAAGTGAGGCTCCCCCCCAGCAACTGCTAGCTGCGGCCCCCCTTCCTTTGGAGCCCCCAGACCCAACTGGTGGAGTGGTAGCTGCGGGGAGCTGCCCAGATGTGCAGCCTGAGTGTGGAAGGGGAGAGGAGAGAATGAGTCCCCAGGGCGAGGGTCGCAGCTAGGAGGTCTCTCTGCCTCCAGAGACCAAGAGGCAGAGGCAGAAGGTGGGGAGCAGTGAGCACGGAGGGAGTGAGTGGGGAGGGGAGGTGGGAGGGAGGTTAGAGATGGGGGGAGAGGTGGGGAGAAGCTCAGGACTGAAATTTTAGACCCCTCTCAGTTCAGCTGGGGGTGTGGTGCCCAGAGGAGTGTGTGTGTGTGTGTGTGTGTGTGTGTGTATGACCTTGCTGCTGGAATGTAGGTTATATGTGGGGTAGGGGGTGTCGGCGCGATCATTGTGTGTCTAACACCTATAAGCCATATTTGTGAGCTGAGTCGTAGAAGATTCCGTGCGTGTTGGGTGTGGTGCGCTGTGAGATATGGTCTGTATGGTAGAGAAAGAATGCAGACACGGTATCTGTGTAGTGATTGGCAGGGTGGGAGGCTGTGATGGTGTGCTCTTTTTTCTTTACTTTTTTTAATGTTTATTTATCTTTGAGAGAGACAGACAGACAGAGCGTGAGCAGGCCAGGGGCACAGAGAAAAGAGGGAGACTCAGAATCTGAAGCAGGCTCCAAGCTGTCAGCACAGAGCCCGACACGGGGCTCGAACCCACGAACCGTGAGATTATGACCTGAGCCGAAGTCGGACTCCCAACGGACTGAGCCACCCAGGCGCCCCCTGCGATGGTGTTAAGGGAAACTACGTGTGCCTACGGGTGTTGAGGATCCCTGGTGCCTTGAACCTGGGGAGGCTAGAGGCATCCAGGCACACTAGAACAGGGCTCCAAAGCGGGGGGCTTCCTCCACCTCCTCCAGCCTCCCCGCTTTCTGGGGACGGGTTGGAAGGGCACTTCCCGAATCCTCAGAGCTGCTGTTTCTCCCACTGCCCACCCCTGGCCTGGCCCCTGTGATCATCCCTCGCAGGACCACTGAGAGGCCGCTGCGCTCTGGGGGGCTGGCGCCTTGGGTTATGCAGTGTGGGGGCCAGGTTTGCAGCTGGGCTAGACGTCCAGTCCCCCGCCCCCCGACGCCTGGCTCCACAGTCCTGGCCTCCTTTTTGGCCTCCAGGTGGGTCTGCTGGCCGTGCCTCTGGCCACTCCCTGGAGAGCACCACCTGTGCCAGCGGCCCGTGCCAGGGTAAACAGGGCACTAAGTGTCTGAGCCGGTGCCTGCCGCAAGCTGGGCACTGCTTCTCCACTCGAGGCTCTGCTGTGGTTTGGGTGGCCTCCTCCAGCTAAATGGCAGATCTGATGCCCAGGCCCCCATTCGCCGTGTTCTCGGGCCTGCTTATAACCCAGTTAAATAAGGAGACCTGTCACCACCTCTGTGGGCACAGGGCTGTTGTAAGTTGTGTCCCTCCCTGCTGCGGGGGTCCTCATCTGTCCCTGGAAGCAATGGTGGAATCCTCTATTCTCCCCTACTCTGCTCCCACCCCCAACACGCCCCCCCCCCGCTCCCCAGGATCTCGGCAGTTTCCTGGCACCCACTTTATTTGTGAACGCAAATATATCCTCTCCGTGGGGGCCCACCGGCCCCCTCTTCTCGTGCCATCCTGTTTCCTCACTTTGCAGCCCGTGGGGAGCCCTGTCCGCGAAATCGCACGCGTGAGGCATGAACTTGGATTTGTAGCTGGTCCTCCACCGCAGTACCACCACCCCCACTGCCGGACCCCTGGGCCATCTCACTCTCTCCTCCTGGGACTCAGGCCTGGAAGCCAGCTGGCCGGGCTCTCCTGCTTCTTTACTCCCCGCCCCCCAGCCCCACCCCCTTCCTCGGCAACTCTCCCCTCCCCTCCTCTGGGGCTGAGTCCCGGGTGACAGGGGGCACCTATTTACTTGTCCACCTTCTGAACTCACTGCTGCCCCTTCCCGCAGGGCAACGGAGAGGGAGGAGAAGCCTCAGACCCCTCGAAGCTGCTTGAGGGGCTGGTAGTAGGGGCGGAGGGGAGGGGGTGTGGGCAGGGGTGGGGCATGGGGGAGCAGCAGGAGAGTCCCCCTCCTGGGGTGGCCCGGAGGCCCTTCACCCACCCTCCCAGAGAGCAGGAGCCAGGGGACGGGGGTCCAGGCCCACGGGTGCCACCCAGTAGAGGCCATGTCCCCCAACCTCTGTGTTGTCACTAACCTTGGTGTCTCTGTGTCTGTCTCTTTCCTTGTTTCTGTTCCTCTGTTTGTGCAAGTCTCTATCTCTCACTGTCTTCTCGAGTTCCTTCTCTCTTGCCTTTTTCCTCCCCTCCCTTCTCTGTACTCTTCGAGGGGAGTGGCCCCAATTTGGGGCTGGGTACCCAGAATAGAAGGTGGCTTTTCCAGGGAGGTCCTTGGCCTAGACCTGTGCTCTCAAAGTGACCACGTCTAGCTTCCCACTGTCTTCGCCAGGCACCCCCACCGGGACCCCCTGTGTTTGGGGTCCTTGGAGCCAGAGCAGGCTTGCCCTTGCCAGGTGGGGGGAAGAGGGGGGCCCATCTTCAGAACTGCTCAGTTGGAAACCAGGGGGTGAGGGCACCTCTCTCTTTCTCATTTGTGAGAAGGCCGTGCTCTGGGAGGCCACAGGCTGGGCCCCTTTCCTAGGTGACCAGAGGTCTGCTGTGCCCAGGACTCAGACATATGCCACTGCCTGGGTGTAATTGTCAGCAGCCCCCCCACCCCCAAGAATCCTGATAGGGCCCATTAGTGATGTCCCCATGCCCGGCCAGACCCTGGACACTCTCACAACCTCCCCCGCCCACTTCACCGTCCCAGGAGAGCTGTGTAGCCTGCTTGGGCCTCGCCCACCCAAAGGCCATGGGGCCAGACAGCAAAGAGGGGAGCTGTATAAATAGCCATTTGGGGGTAGGCCCCCCCTCCAGCATTGTATGGGGCGGATCTGCTCGCTGGAGAGGGAGGAAGGAGAGCTGTGGTTGCCCCCAGGCAGCATGTAATTTAGGATTTATTTTGGGGCACTCTCTCCAGCCCGGGTGGGGCTGAGGTTAATTTAAGGGTTTAATGGGGTGGGAGTTTGAGGGGAGGGGAGAGAGAAGCCCTCCCCCTCAGGTCTGGCTGGGAAGAGGGGTTCCTTTGCAAGATCGTCGCCTCCCTCGGATCCTGGGTCCCGTCAGCAGAGACCTTCCTGGGCCCGCTGCACCTGCTTCCTATAGCCTGGGCTCTGGCTCATGGATCTCAGCCCTCCTTATGCCACCAGGCACCGAGAAGGGCGGCTGTTGAAGGACGTGGTGACGGCTGGGGTGGGGGTGGGGGGGTGTGGTCAGCATATGGGCACTGCCAGAGAGGGCCCAGCTGGAGGGTCCTGGGGCCGGGGAAGCAGCCATTCCTGGAGGATGAGGAACTCTTACTCCCAGATGCTCCTTTCCCTGTCCTTCCTCGGAGAGGCAGGGCTCCCTGTCCGATGGAGGAAACACAGGCTCTGCCCCCAGGGAGCCCTCAGTCACAGGCTCTACCCTCAAAGCCTGGCCAGTCCTTATTTTCTTCACAACCCCTATCATGAGCTTAAGGTTTAGTCTTAATTTGTTGATGGCATTATAATCTGTGTCTCTTCCTGGAATTTATTTAACCTCTTGGATGGCAGGGACTTTATTCTGTCCCTCACAGTGTCTTCAAGCACTTGGCCAGCACGGAGTAGGATCTCAAATATCTCCTGAATGAGTGAGTGAATGAATGAATGGGGAGGGAAACAGCGCCAGATTGGAAAGCTCCGGGTCAAGAGGCAGCAAAGTCTGAGACCTTCTCCCTTGACTCCAGGCCCCTGTGATCTGGCCCCTTCACCTTGAAGCCTCCTGCGCACCCCCACCCCCGCACCGTTTGGGGCCACCAGCGACCCTGAGCTACTGGCTGCTGTGCACATGTGCACCCCTTTCCCCCTGCACGCCCTTTCGCACCCCTCCCTCCTCCTGTAGCTCGTTCTGCTCCCACTGCCACGTGACCAAGTCCTGCGGGTTCTTTAAGGTCCCAGGCAGAGTCACCTCTTCCATGAAGCCCACTGGGGCCCCTCTGCTGGCTCCAGACAGCCATAGCTCGTTCTCTGGGCCTCTCCTCTCAGTCTGCACGGGCCTGCCAGGGTCATTACTTCTCTCTCCTTTAGGCTCTAGGCCCCTGAGCACCAGGCTGGCCTGGAGCTGGAGCCTGACGCTAGGGCTCCATCGAGGAGGCGATGGGCTACTCCTGAGGTCGGATTGGGATGGGTGCTCCCCTCTGCCCCGGCTTCCGGGTCTGGGTGATTGTCTGGTGAGAGGTGTATGCGGTGGTGTTGCTGGTGCTGGCGGGTGATTTCAGGAGCCGGGGTGGGGAGGGGGGCAGCCAAGACCCAAGTGGGGTAAGGATGGCATGGAGTTTCTCTTAGAAAGATGTCGAGCCTCAGGTCAGAGAGAAAGAGCGAGGCGAAAGAGGGCACATGGGGAAGGGTGAGGGGGCATTGAAGGGTGAGGGTGGCGGGGTAGTATGGGGGGTGTGGAACAGAGAGTGGGGGAGGCTGGGGTCAGGGGAAAGGTACAGCCAAAGATCAGGAAAAGGCAAAGGCTTCTTGGTCCTTAAGCCATGTATGTGTCCCTTCTCAGGCCTCAGCCAGCTCCACCTCTGGCCATTGGCCTTTCCAGAAAACCTCCCCCTCCGGGGCCTTTGGGGCCCCTTCCTCTTCTGGTTTCCCATCTGCCTCTCTGGCTACTCCTCCAGCTTCTCTGTCTTCCCTCGGGTTTGGGCCTGGCCTCTTCTCTCTGCACCCTCTCCAGGGACCCCCTCGCGCATCCAGCCACCCGGTGGACATCTCCACTCGGATGCCACACAGGTGTATCAAAGTCACCGTGTTCGGTAATAACCCTCCTGGCCAGGCGTTCAAACCAGAAACCCAGGAGCCAGCCCTTGTCTGTCTCCAGGTCCTGTGACTTCTGCCTCTCCCAAAGCTCAGTCAGTCTGGCTACCTCTTGCCACCCCTGCTGCCGCTGGCCGGGGCCTGGCCCCTGTCACCTCCCACCTGGACCTCTGTGACAGCCTCCTAGCAGCCTCCCCACGTCCATTCTGATCACCTTCCAGCCAGTCCTCCACAGGTCACTCAGAAACCTTCTCAAAGCACACATTTGATCGTGTCATCCTACCTCCCCACCTTAAGCACCCCTGCATCTCCACCACCACCCCCTCCCCCGCCACCCCCTGTCAGCCTCTACACCTGCCGCTTCCGATTCGATTCATTTTGGCTTCTCACTCATCACTGGGCCTTTGCAGGGGATCCTCCCCAGGCCAGCCTCGCTCTTCCTCGGGGCTCCTCCCAAATCAGCACTTAATCTGGGAAGTCTTTCCTGAGCTTAGGTCAGGAATTCCCTTCCGGGGCTGCTGCTGCCTTGTGCCCCCCACCCCCACCCCCACCACACTCACCACGTCTGCCCTGAAGGCATTACACTGCACTTCCGCTCCTTGCTTCTGGAAGCTCTACTGGGAGACCCTAACTGCCCATGACAAGGGCCGGCGTGGGCAGGGTCGGAGCCCAGGAGCTGCTTGTTGAAGGAAGCAGGGGGGACTGACTGGACAAGAAAAAGGAAGACAGAGGGCTTCCTCCCAGGGCTAGGCAGGGAGGCGGTGGGGCGGGGAACTTTCCAGGAGCTGGCAGCAAGCAGGAGGCCTTGGTTGGCCCTGGGGTCCAAGTGGAGGCTGCCCAGGGCCTGTGTGCATGTCCTGTGGAAACCGACCCCCCCCTCCGCCCTCCCCAGGAGACACAAAAATCTGCAGAGTAGCCTCCAGCCCCGGGGCCTCTGCCCCCGAAGAAGGGCCCAGGCGGCCCACCACCACCCACCAGCATATTCAGCAGCAGCCCCGGGTCCCAACAAAATGAGCCACATATGGAGCCCCCCCCCTCGTGCGATGTCCTTGTATATTTGAATATGAAAGTCCTGCTTTAAATCACTCACCCCTGGGGGGAGAAAAGGGACGCTCTGGGGAGATGAGGCAAATGATGAGGCCTGAGCTGTTCTTGTCCTCTTCCTGGGCTTGGCAAGCGTGCGGACCGGGAGCTACAGGCCTGGGTCCTAGGCCCTGCTCTGCTCGCACCCTGGAAATGGCCGCAGCGCACAGAATGGGCAGTGGGGCCTGTAAGGCCGCCATTAAATGGAGCAGTGGGTGTGAAGACCTAATGATTCACACATGGAACTTTAGGTGACAGACTGGATGTCCGAGCGCCTGGCCCTCACTGGGCCCCCCTCAGGGACAGCAGAGGCAGAAGGAGGCATCTAGGCCCGTGTCCCCAGCCAGGCCCCCTCCCAGCTTCCAGGGGGCAGCCTGGAGGCTGGGGGTCTGGGCAGTGACCACCCCCTCCCAGGCCGGGCCCGAGGAAAGGGTGAGCTCACCCTCTGGCCCCGACAGCAGAAGCAAGCGGGTAGGAGAATAATTAAAATGCCAGAGGTTAGGAGGTGAAGTTACAATGGAAAGAATGAAGCCCAGCGTTGCCGCCACTCGCTGCCGGCTGCTCCCGCTGCCAAGCCCACATTTGATTTTTATTTCGGGAGCCGCCAGCACAGCACTTGGGAGGGAGCAGAGAAACCTCACTCCTGCGGGCCCTGCCACGTCTGGAGCTGGGGCCGTGCAGGGGAGGGGCTCCTGGGGCCCCCGAGGAAGAGCCTAGAGGGCCCTCACCCCAGGCCGCCCAGCGACTAGGCATGGGGGGTGCTGGAGTGGGGCTGGGAGGCAAGGAATGGAGATCCCGAAACAGTGAAGGCTATTCCTTCCTGTTCTCATCGGCCTTTGCCCCTTTGCTGCACTCATTGGAAACTGAGGGAGAGAAAAATCATGCCTGCCTTTTGGCTCCAACTTTTGCCCCCCAACCCCAACCCTGGGGGCGTCCAGTCTGTGGACAGGTGCACAGAGGCGGAAGGGCTCTCGCTCTGATCTTATTCCTCATGACTTGCTGTGTGACCCTGGGGACATTACTAGCCCTCTCTGGACCTCAGTTTCATCTGTAAAATGGGAGGGTAGGCAAGAGAAGCGGGTTCAAACACGGATCCACAGAGATGTTCGGAGGGGGAGGGCCTGGGCGCTGTCCTCCCCAGGCCACCTTCTCCCCAGCACATCTCTTATCTGCCCCCTCCAGGGACTGGGGGAGTGGGGGCAGCTGCTGATACATCCTCTGAAGAGCGCTGAGCTCCTTCTTCCTGTAGACGGGAGCCCCGGGGGCCAACTCACATTTTCCTGCTCTCGGCTTTCTCCACCGCCCGTAATACACTCCAGATGGTTTCTTCATCCGAAAGCCGAGGCAGCAGATTCCAGAAGGAAAGTGGTTGGGCTCCTCTCTGGGCTCCTCTTTCCATCAGGCTGGAAAGGGGGCCTGGGTGAGGGACTGGAGCGGCTGGAAAACTGGAAGGGGGTGGGAGGTGCTAGCTCCACATGAGGGGAGTGGGAGATCTCCCCAGGTTCCTCTCTGCTGGGGACAGTGGGAGAGACTGCGGGACAGGCCCGAGGCAGGGCCATGACTCAAAGCACCTCTGGGGTTCCTGAAGGTTCTCTCCCTCCTGGGCAGCTCACCAAGAGCCGTTCAGGGGGCTCTGGGCCCCGGGGAGGAAGGTTTGCCAGTGTTTCCAGGAAAGAACATCATCCAGTGAGCCAGACACAACTGGGTTCAAATCCTGCCCCTGCCCCTTGGAGGCTCTGCAAGCCTTGATGTCTCAGAGCCTCAGTTTCCTCCCCTGTGAAATGGGGACAGCTACTGCTGCTTATGGTGGCTGTGAAGGTGGCACAGATAATGCACAGAATGGCTTCCCATGTCCTCAGGGCTTCAGGAAGGGACCAGTGGTTGCCCGGGGGACACTCTGAGCACACAGCTTGCCTCCCCCCTTAGGAGAAAGCCTTGGCCTAGCGTGACTCGGTTCCTTCTAGGACACCAAGGGGACTTCAAGTCACCCTTTGGAGGCTGTTTTGGAGACAAGCCAGGCAGAGGGTGCTATGGGCCTGAGGCGGAACCCCAGCCAGGGCTGGCCTCCTCCCAGGCCCCGCCCCCTCCACCTCAGCCTTGCAGGACTCAAGCCTGGGCCTCGAGAGCCACGTAGAAGCAGAGGGGGCTGGGAAGGGGGGACGGTCTCTCCCCGCCAGGCCCCGCCTGCCCCTCAACTTCCCCGCCAGCATAACCTCCCAGCCACGCTCCTCTCCGCCGTACAGAGGGGAATGCTTCGATTTTTCCCCCAGAAGAGCCAAGAGCAAAATGAGAAACAAATCCAGCTTGGGGCTGCTGGTCCCCCCTCCCTGCCTGACCCGTGGTGAATGGAGGGAGGGGGAGAGAAAGCCCCCAGCCCCTTCCCTACCCCCATTCCCACGTCCTACCCAGAACACTGGTCTGCCCCAGTATCACAGGGGCAAAAGGCCTAACTGAGGAGGGGAGGGAGGCAGAGGGAAGGGACCCTCACTTCCCCACACCCACTGTGAAGCAGAAAGTCGGGGGCTCACATTCTTGCTTCCCCTCCCCACCCCACCCCACCACCCCACCCCCACCCCCGCCTGGAAAAAACTGAGAAAAGAGGCTTCACTTCCTACAAGGAGGCTCTGCGCTGGGACCATTATCAGAGGGGAAGGGACAGTCACCGCTTTCAGGTGCTTCCTGTCCAGACAGAGACCTCCAAGCCCCCTTCCATGAAGAACGCCCCCACCCAGGCCCTTCCCCTCCTGGAGCTCCGCCTACCACCACACTCCCCTCCCTCACTGACCCCTCCCCACCCCAAGTGGCTATCCCCCCCAATGCGTCTGTTCCCTCTCCCTCCTTCCCCCAGCCTCGGCCACCTTTCTCTGCAGTGACCTTGCCTCAGCCACTCCAGCAAACAGGCGCATGGACATGCGCAGAGGTGCAGGCAGTGACCCAGCCAAAGTCCCGCACACCTGGCAGGCCTGAGCTAGCATTTCCTCTCCTTACCCTAGAGGTGCTTGGTACCCCATCCTGGCCAAAGCCCTCCTCCCCGGGCTCAGGACCCTCCACCCCTGCCCCGGTTCACCTCCTGTGGCCCGGCCTCCTTCCCATCTGCCCACATGTGCCTGCTGGTGGCTCTCACCACCCTGCACTCCTGAACCCCCACATCACCTTCCTGGCTCTCTCTTCCCTTCCCAGCACACTTTTCTTTTTTCTTTTCTTTTTTTTTTTTTTTTTTTAACATTTATTTATTTATTATTGACAGAGAGAGACAGAGCATGAGCAGGGGAGATGCAGAGAGAGAAGGAGACACAGAATTTGAAGCAGGCTCCAAGCTCGGAGCTGTCAGCACAGAGCCTGATGCGGGTCTCTAACTCACAAACCGCGAGATCATGACCTGAGCCGAAGTCAGATGCTTAACCGACTGAGCCACCCAGGCGCCCCTATTCCCTTCCCTTTAAGCACAGTTCCGTCCAGAAGCCTTTAGATGAGTGGACCAAGGTCAATGTCCCTCAGCACAGGATCAGGTAGTTGTGTAAGGCAGTGGTCCAGCAATGGTTTTGGAACTCAAGTGAAGTAAGGAGGGCATCCCAGCTTGGGGGGACAGCCAGAGCAAGGCAGGCAGTGTTTGGGGTGGGACTGCAGAGAGAGAGAGAGAGAGAGAGAGAGAGAGAGAGAGAAAGAAAGAAGAGGGTCAAATCTCAATCATGCAAGCAGAGGGCCTCTCCTGAATGTCAGCTCCCGAGCAGAAAAAGGAGGGCATCCAAGGAGGAAGGTTCTGGTGTGGGATGTCGAAGCCCATACAAGATAAGGAAGATATCCACATGGAGCCAACTCAGTGAGGGAGAGTGGTTGGACCCTGAGGCCGTGAAGGGGGCATTTGACCAACATAGTGGCCAAGCACTGGTACGTGGAGTCTATGGGGGGTGAGGAAAGCATCTGCAGGCATGGGCTGGGGAGAGGCAGAGCATCCAGAGCCCTGGATGTCAGAGCCTGCAGGGGTGAAGAACACATCCATGTGGGGGAAGGGGTCATGGGGGTGGCCTGAGGCAGGTGTTGGAGCCCAGGAGGGCTGAGGAAGGTTCTGCATGGGAGACAGTATCAATGAGGCCATGGCTACCCACATGGGGACCACTCCAGTAAGTACATACGTGGAGGGGATGAAGCAGGTTCCTCAGTGTTGGTAAAGGACGTTACAAATATGGAAGGGAAGAAAAAACTAGAATGCACCCTACGGTGTTGGGTGGAATTGGAGGAATTGGTGAGAACTTGTGATTTTCAAAATAAATAGATACAGAAATAATTGTTGATGTAAGTGTGTCTATAGGTGTTTATACTGTGTGCAGGCGTCAAGGTCTGTACCTTTATGTACAGATATGCATATATTTCCTAGCTTCACCCACTGAGAGGGTTTGGGGAGCTGTGACATCTTAATGATAATGAACATAGCTAGCACCCACGCCTTGATTTCTTTCTTTCTTTTCGATGTTTATTTATTTTGAGAGAGAGAGAGAGAGAGAGCAAGGGAGGAGGGGTAGAGGAAGAAGGAGAGAGAGAATCCCAAGCAGGCTCCACACTGTCAGCACTGAGCCTGACCTGGGGCTCAATCTCAAGGATTGAACCATGAAAATATGACCTGAGCCTGTATCAGGAGTCGGGCGCTTAACAGACTAAGCCACCCAGGTGCCCCTTTTCTTTTCTTTTCTTTTCTTTTCTTTTCTTTTCTTTTCTTTTCTTTTCTTTTCTTTCCTTTTCTTTCCTTTTCTTTCCTTTTCTTTCCTTTTCTTTTCTTTCTTTTCTTTTCTTTTCTTTTCTTTTCTTTCCTTTTCTTTCCTTTTCTTTCCTTTTCTTTCCTTTTCTTTTCTTTCTTTTCTTTTCTTTTTTCCTTTCCTTTCCTTTCCTTTTCCTTTTCTTTTCATTTCTTTTCTTTTTTAAATTGAAGTGTAGTTGACACACCATGTTAACATTAGTTTTAGGGCTATAACACTGTGATTTGATAACTCTATATGTTATGCTATGCTAAAGTCTTGATTTCTTTTATTTAAAAACATTTTTTTAGTGTCTACTTATTTTTGAGAGACAGAGACAGAGCACGAGCAGGGAGGAGCAGAGAGAGAGGGAGACACAGAATCCAAAGTAGGTTTCAGGCTCTGTGCAGAGTCTGAGGTAGGGTTTGAACTCACAAACCATGAGACCAAGACCTGAGCTGAAGTCAGACACTTAACCGACTGAGCCACCCAGGCTCCCCTAGAGTCTTGATTTCTAAATGCCATCGTCCACCAGAATAAACCAGAACTTTTTGGAGAAATGACTGATTACAGGGCTGGGACAGGGAAAGTACAAGACAAGCCTGAATCATCTTGTGCCAGAAAATACTCAGAAATGATTAAATAAAGTTACCATATGACCCAGCAATTCTATTTCTAAGCGTAACCCCAAGAGAAATAAAAACAGGTATCCACACAAAGACTTGTGCCGGAAGATTTATAGCGACATTGTTCGTAATCGTCAAAAGGTGGAAACAACTCAAAATGCTCATGTTTTGTTTGATGAAAACAAACAAAACATGCTATATCCATAAAATGGTGTATAATTCAACCATAAAGAGGAAAGAAGTACACTAAAACTTGGTCTGTGAGCATAAATAGTTCTGGAAACATGCATGCAATCCAAAGCATTTGTTTATCAAGGTCAATTTCCCTGTAAGAAGTAATGGAAACTGAGATGATTCATTCCACGACCACAAGATGTTCATATAAAAATGATTACAATACTGTAATATAATACAAGATAATACAGTAAATACAAAATATAAAAAAAAATCAACAAACCAACCTGCACTTTCCTTTGAAAACTTTTGTGGCTGGTGGAGACAAGAGAGAGGAGGGTTATTGTGTAGGACGACTTTCACTCTCACTAATGGAATCACTGCTATCTATTGGCTCAATGGATCTTTTTCTTTTCCTGCACCTTTAACAAGGAAACTATCCAATGACACTTGCTTTTGCCTCCTTTTGAGGATTTCACAGAAACGTGACATTGCATTGTCGTTAAACAAATCCATCGCTCACACTGTTACAGCCTTATTCGGGTGGTGCTTTTCTACAGAATTTTGCACCGTTTCCCCCGTTTTATACATCTCCCTAATCTCATTTGAAGTGAGGGATTCCTCTACCTTTCCCCCTCCTCCTCTGCCGTCCTCCGTAGCGTCTTGCTGCTGCTCGCTTGTGATGCAGCTCCATCAACTTGTCAATGGTCACTTGGGCCTGAGACTGAGCATCCGAGTGTGGGAGATGATCGCCCACAATCCCACAGAGAGAGAGAGAGAGAAATCACTGGCTCAGTTGTGATATTTGGTGTCACGTATCACTCCTAGTACAAGACATGGCTCGTTTATCAAGTTAAAATGTATTGGAAATGCTTGCTCGTCTTGTGAAACACTTGCAGAACAAGTTACTCGCAATCCGAGGTTCTCTTGTAATTATATATGCTACACCTTGGATGAGCCTTGAAAGCATTATGCTAAGTGGGAAAAATCCAGAAAACACCACGTATTATATGATTCGTTCATATGAAATCCCAGAATAGGGAGATGTATAGAGACGGGAAGTAGATTAGTGGTTGCCTCGGGCTGAAGTTGGGACGGGAGCACTCGATGATGGTAGCCAGAGATTACAAGGTTACTTTGGGGACAATGAAACTGTTCTAAAATTGACTGCGGCACCGGTGGCACACATTTGTGAACGTACCAAAAACCACTGAATTGTACACTTTAAATGGGTGAATTGTATGGTATGTGAATTATACTCAATAAAGCTGTTCTAAAAATAAGTATTCAAAGAATGATGGAGACATGTCGAAGGAATACAGAAGCCAGCTGAAAGGGGCTTCCATGGGCTGGATCTCATTATTCTGAGCATCAACATAAATAAAATGATACTAATAGATTATAACTTACTGAATAAAATGGGAATCCATGACTCAACACCAATATACTGAAGTGAAAATATGAGTATTTTCATATTCATTCAATATGTTGAGGAAGGGGGATCTTGATGTGCTCTTAAAGTGCTATCCCACAAAATATTTATCAAATTGCAAAGGGAAAGGGTTAACGTGACAGTGGAGAAGGCTGGAAGATGCCAATTGAATCAAGCAGCCAAAATGAACAGCAGAGTAATAGGATTAATTACAATCATGCACTACCCAATAGGATGCAACGAGAGAGAGAGAGATAGCATCACTTCTGTGACATTCCTACATAAAAGGCACAAATGGAATCTAGTCATGAGGAAAGGTTGGACACGTCCAACTTAAGAGACCATCTACAAAATAACTGACCTACCATCTATAAGAGTGTCCTTGAAGTTAAGAAGAGACGGAAACACTGTTCCAAAATTGAAGGAGACTAGAGGTATCTGAGAGCCAAGTGTAACATGTGATTCCATACGAGATTGTTTTGCTGCAAGGGCGTTATTGGAATCATTGGTGAAACGTGAATGGAAGGTGTGGATTAGACGGGAGTCATGTTCCAATGTCAAGTTCCTGATTTTGATGGCGGTATTGTGGTTATCGAGGAGGGTGTCTTTGTTCGTAGGAATCGTGCGTTGAAGTGTCTGGGGGATGGTGGCAACATACCTCAGGTGAGTCAGGAAAATGGGTTTTTGTATTATATTTGGGACCATGCTATAAATTTGAGATTGCTTGACATCACATAAAAGTAATTATCATTTTATGCAAAGAAACTGAACTAATGCCTAAAATCTAAGAGAAAAATCAGATCATATAAAATACAACCTCACAAGAGATCCAGGTTTTTTTCTTTCCAATTTTAAGCTCAGATTAAACGTAGAAACCTTCATAGTTATAAAGGTCATTTTTATTTTTTCAAGATTTTAATTTTAAGTAATCGCTACACCTGGGGCTCGAACTCACAGCCTCAAGATCAAGAGTCACATGCTCCATCAACTGAGACAGCCTGGTGCCCCAGTTGTAAAATCTCTTCATCCTTGCTCAGAATTGATTCGCCTTTATATACACCCATCTCCCTCCACCCAATCTCATTCCTCCATCAGCAAGTACTCAGTTATCCACTGTCATCTTTTTTTTTTTAATGTTTTATTTATTGGGAGAGAGAGAGAGAGAGAGAGACAGCGTGAGCAGGGGAGGGTCAGAGAGAGAGGGAGTCACAGACTGAAACAGGCTCCAGGCTCTGAGCTGGCAGTCAGCACAGAGCCCGATACGGGGCTCGAACCCACGAACCGCGAGATCATGACCTAAGCGAAAGTCGGACGCTTAACCAACTAAGCCACCCAGGCGCCCCTATCCACTGTCATCTTAATAAGCACATGCGCGCGCGCGCACACGCACACCCCACAGACATAACCTTATTGTTTTAAATTACTTTGTACGTTCGCTTCTCAAAACCACAGAGATCATGCGTTGGGTAGACTGAAAGGTCTTCTGAGGCTCAAATTTGGCTGTTTCCATCAAGACACGGTTTGAAAAGGACTAAGATTATACTGTATAACAAAATAGATAAAAAGTGGTAGAGTTTCAGAAAAGAAGGGGGATTGATGAACAATAAAGAATTAAATGGAATCTTAGAATGGAAAAAATACAATAACCAAAATTAAGAATTTATTACACAATTCTACAGGCAGCATAGATGGAGCAGAAGTAAGAATTAGGGAACTGGAAAAGAATTCAGGAGGAAATACCTAGATTGAAGCACAGACAGAAAAAATAAAAAGACAGAGAACACAGAAAATAACACTATGGTTACATGCAACACAATAAAATGTCTAACATCTGTTTCTGGAGGCCAAAAAGGAGAAGAGGAGAGATAATGGGGCAGAAATAATATTACTAGCCGAAAATTTTCTATACTTGACATAAGAATCAAGCTAAATAGGGTAATTAACAAGAAAACCATACTTAGGCACATTGTCGTTAAATTGCTAAAAATTAAAAACAGAGATAAATCTTCAGAGGAGCATTGCTTCAAAGAAACAATGACAAACTGAAGAGATGAAACATGCAAAATCTAAATGTGTTTTGAATAGATAGGATTAGCAGCATATTAGACATTGCAGAAAAAGAGAGCAGTAGACTTGAAGCTATATGAGGACCTATTAGCAGAATATATCTGAAAGGAAACACAGAGCGGGGCAAAAAAGAAGCGCACTGAGAACATAAGAGAATTCATGACCTATGACAGGACATCAAGTACTCTAACACTCTTGTAGTAGAAATCCAGAAAGATAGGGAAAACCGAAAAAATAGGGACTCAACATTTTCCAAATTTGCCAAAAACTAGGAACCCAAAGATCCAAGAATCTCAACGCTCACCACCAAATGAAAGCAAGGTCCATTATAATCAAATTGCTGAAAGTCTGTGACAATAAGATCTTAAAAGAAGCTGGAGGGGGAGAGGGACATGACAGACACACAGACAAAGATAAAATTATCACAGCCTTATTGTCAGAGACCATACAGCCAGAAGACAATAGGATATAATTTTTTAGGTTGTGAGTAAACAAGGTACTATCAACCTAGATTTCTTTTTTTTTTTTTAATATTTTTATTTATTTCTAGGAGAGAGAGAGAGACAGGGTGAGCAGGGGAGGGTCAGAGAGAGAGGGAGTCACAGACTCCGAAACAGGCTCCAGGCTCTGAGCTGGGTCAGCACAGAGCCCGACGCGGGGCTCGAACCCACGAACCGCGAGATCATGACCTAAGCGAAAGTCGGACGCTTAACCGACTAAGCCACCCAGGCGCCCCTCAACCTAGATTTCTAAGCTTAGTGAAAATATCTCTTTTCTTTAAAGTTTTATTTATTTATTTTTTGAGAGAGAGAGAGAGAGAGAGAGAGAGAGAGAGAGCATGGGAGGGGCCGAGAGAGAGGGAGACAGAGAATCCCAAACAGCCTCTGTGAGGTCAGTGCAAAGCTGGATGTGGGGCTCGAATTCACGAACCGTGAGAGCGTGACCTGAGCGGAAGACAAGAATTAGACCTTAACTGACTGAGCCACCCAGGTGCCCCAGCTTAGTGAAAATAGCTTAAAAATTAAAGCGAAATAGAAACTTCCCCACACACACGCAAATGAAGGAATTTATCATTAGTCAACCTGCACCAATGACAAATGTTAACGTTTTTCAGGCAGAAGGGACATGATGCCAGACAGAAATAGAATGAATAGAACCGGAAATGGAAAATATGTGGTTGTGGTTAAATATAAAACATATGTTTCTCACTTAAAGTTTTGTTTAATAGTTAATTGACTATTTAAATAAAAAAGAATAAAATGTAGGATGCCTGGATACCTCAGTCAAGTTAAGTGTCTGCCTCTTGAATTCGCCTTAGGTCATGATCTCACAGTTCGTGGGATTGAACCCCAGGCGAGGCTCTGCAATGACAGCATCGCCTGCTTGGGATTCACTCTCTCTCTCTCTCTCTCTGCCCCTCCCCCACTCGCACGCACACGCACTTTCTCTCTCAAAATAAATAAATAAACTTTAAAGAATGACACAAAGTATTGGAAGGGAAAATGGGACTATACTATTTTAAGTTTCTAACATTTATTTATTTTTTT
Organism: Hyaena hyaena; assembly: GCF_003009895.1. NCBI lineage: Eukaryota > Metazoa > Chordata > Mammalia > Carnivora > Hyaenidae > Hyaena > Hyaena hyaena. The sequence goes on along the minus strand of NW_024080661.1, from coordinate 4,217,292 downwards.
AAATGTTTTATTTATTTCTGAGTGAGAGAGAGAGACAGCATGAGCAGGGGAGGGACAGAGAGAGAGGGAGACACAAAATCTGAAACAGGCTCTGGGCTCTGAGCTGTCAGCACAGAGCCCGACGCGGGGCTCGAACCCACATACCATGAGATCATGACCTGAGCCGAAGTCCGGCACTTAACCGACTGAGTCACCCAGGCGCCCCTAAGTTTCTAACTTTTTTATCATGAAGTGATATAATGTTATTTGAAGGAAAACTGTTATAAGTTAAAAATCCATATTGTAAGCCTTACAGCAAATGTTGGCAAAATTTTCCTATAAAGAGCCAAATGGTGAATATCTTAGATGTCAAAGATCATACAGTCTCTGTTGCAACTAATCAACTCTACTGTTGTCATAGAAAAGCAGCCATAGACAATATGTAAATGATGAGCACAGCTGTGTTTCAATAAAACTTTATATGTGGACTCTGAAATCTGAATTTCTTTTTTTAAAAATTTTTTAAAATGTTTTATTTATTTTTGAGAGAGAGAGAGAGAGAAAGAGAGAGACAGTGTGAGCAGGGGAGGGTCAGAGAGAGGGAGTCACAGAATCCGAAGACAGGCTCCAGGCTCTGAGCTAGCTATCAGCACAGAGCCCGACACGGGGCTTGAACCCATGAACTGTTAGATCATGACCTGAGCCAAAGACAGTCGCTTAATCGACTGAGCCACCCAGGTGTCCCTGAAATCTGAATTTCAAACCATTTTCATATATCATAAAATATTATTCTTTTGAAATTTTCAGCCTTTGAAAAATGTAAAAGCTCTTCGTTTTAAATTTTTTATTTTTTTATTTAAATTTTTAAACAATGTTTATTCTTGAGAGAGAGAGACAGAATGTGAGCGGGGGGAGGGGCAGAGAATCTGAAGCAGCAGATTCTGCACTCCCTCTCTCTCTGCCCTTCCCCCATTAGCACTCTGTCTCTCTCTGTAATAATAAATGAATAAACTTTAAAAAAATAAATAAAAATTTTAATGTTTATTTATTTTTGAGAGAGAGCACTCACACACACATGAGAGGGTAGAGGGGCAGAGGGAAGAGAGGGAGACGCAGAATCTGAAGCAGGCTCCAGGCTCTGAGATGTCAGAACAGAGCCTGACACAGGGCCTGAACCCAGGAACCATGAGATCATGACTTGAGCTGAAGTTGGACGCTCAACTGACTGAGCCACCCAGGCGCCCTAAAACTATTCTTAATAAATCTCCCAGGCAGAAGAACCCTACATAATTTGCGTAGATACTCTGCTCTCAAGGTGAGCCTAGCTCCACACCCCTTACGTGTGGGCTGGGCATGGCGACTTTCTTCCAAATAGTACAGTATGAAAAGAGTTGAAAGGATAACTTTAGAGAAATCAGACAAACACTACTTCAGCCAGGTGATCGAGATCTATTTATTTATTTATTTATTTATTTTAATGTTTTATTTATTTCTAGGAGAGAGAGAGACAGCGTGAGCAGGAGAGGGTCAGAGAGAGAGGGAGTGACAGACTCTGAAACAGGCTCCAGGCTCTGAGCTGGCAGTCAGCACAGAGCCCAACGTGGGCCTCGAACCCACGAACCACGAGATCATGACCTAAGCGAAAGTCGGACGCTTAACCGACTAAGCCACCCAGGGGCCCCATCGATCGAGATCTATTTAAACAGTGATAAGTTGGGGCGCCTGGGTGGCTTAGTCGGTTGAGTGTCCGACTTTCGCTTAGGTCATGATCTCGTGGCTCGTGAGTTCGAGCCCCGCGTCGGGCTCTGTGCTGACTGCCAGCTCAGAGCCTGGAGCCTATTTCAGAGTCTGTATCTCCCTCTCTCCTGACCCTCCCCTGCTCACGCTGTCTCTCTCTCTCTCCTAGAAATAAATAAAAATATTAAAAAAAAAAATAAACAGTGATAAGTCATGTAGATAGTATGTACCCTTGATGTGATGTGATTAAAATCAAGATCAAGACCACTTGATTTGCATGGTCTTCATTCAAAAAACCCATAGCCCTCATCAAAGCATGAGAAAAACATCAGACAAATCCAAATAGAAGGCCATCATACAAAACATCTGGTTAGCACACTCTTCAATATTCTCAAGGTCAACAACAAAACAAAACACCCCAAACAAACAGAATAAGTGAAGAAGAAAAGAGAGAAAGAAAGAAAAAAGAAAAAGGAATGCCTGAGAAATTGTCACAGCCCAGGGGAGCCTGAGAAAACATGATGATTAAATGTAATGTGATTACATTTGTGTTAGATCCTGGAATGGCCAAAGGACATTAAGTAAAAACGGAAATCTCCCAAGTACTCACCGATGGATGGGTGGATAAAATGTGGTATATACATACAATGGAATATTATTCAAGCTTAAAAAGGAAGGAGATTCTGATACATGCTACAATATGGTTGAACCTTGAGGACATGATGCTGAGAGAAATAAACCAGTCACAAAAAGATAGATATTATTTGATTCCACTTATATGAGGTATCTAGAGTAGTGAAATGCACAAAAATAGAAAGTAAAATGGTGGTTGCCAGGGGATGGGCGAGGGAAAAATGGGGAGATGGGTTTAATGGGTAAAGAGTTTCAGTTTTGCAAGATGAAAAGACTTTGGAGATCAGTTGCACGATGATATGAATATACTTAATGCTACGGAACACTTAATATGGTTAAGATGGTAAATTTTTGTTTTCTTCTATCTTATCACAATTTTTAAAAACTAAGAAAGTCTAAATTAAGTATGGACCTCAGTTAATAATGATGTATCAGTATTGGTTCATTAATTGTAGCAAATAGACCATACTCTAATGGAAGATGCTAATAATAGAAAAGACTGAGCACAAGATATATGGAAACTCCCTGCTTTCTTCATAATTTTCTTTAAATCTAAAACTGCTCTACAAAATAAAGTTTGTTATTTTTTAAAATATTTATTTAATCTTGAGAGAGAGAGAGAACGAAGCAAGACTGGGGGAGGGGCAGAGAGAGAGAGGGAGACAAAGAATCCAAAGCAGGTTCCAGGCTCTAAGCTGTTAGCAGAGTCTGATGTGGAGCTTAAACCCACAAACTGTAAGACCATGACCTGAGCTGAAGTTGCCTGGTTAGCCAACTGAGCCACCCAGGCACCCCTAAAGTTTGTTATTAAAAAGTATTCTTGAGGCACCTGGGTGGCTCTTGGTTAAGCATCTTGATTCTTGATTTCCGCTCTGGTCATGATCTCACGGTTTGTGAGTTCAAGCCCCACGTTGGGTTCTGAACTGACAGTGTGAGGCTTCTTAGGTTTCTCTCCCTCCCTCTCTCTCTGCCCGTTCCTGCTCTCTCTCAAAATAAATAAATAAACTTAAAAAAACCCCACAATTCTTATATCATGGGCCATAAAAAACAGACCATGAGCCATATGCTGATACCTGACCTAAAACAATCACTGAACATATTTAAAAGCAATATAGATATTAAGACATTAGTAAAGATCAAAGGAATATTTCAACATAATCAATTAATTACAAAGAAGGCAGTAAAAGAAGAAAAGAGGAATAAAGACTACATGAGACTCATAGAAAACAAGTAACAAGATGATAGATTTAGTCCCAACCATACTGCTCATTACATGAATGTAAATGATCTAAATATTCCAAGACAGAGATGATCAGATAGGATTTTTAAAAAAACAACAAACCCCAACTGTATACTATCTGTAAGACATAAGACTGACATCTAATATTTCCACAGAAATGATGGAAATGAGAAAACAAAATTGGATTTTTAAAAATCAAGCCCCAACTACATACAACCAAGTCCCAACTGCATACTATCTTTAAGACATAAGACTGACATCTAATATTTCCATGGAAATGATGGGGATGAGAAAACAATGAAATGCCGTATTTGAAGCACTGTAAAATAACTGGAGAACAAGTGAAAATATCTTGAAAAAATAAAGATGATACCAGTCTGGCATGTAAAAAGCTTAGAAGTCATAACCTCATCCTAAAAACAACTAAAAAGCTGAAGAAACTAAAAAAGTCAACAGCTTTTCCCAAATCCATGACTGGGCAGGCTCCTGTCCCCAATGTTGGAGAGAGACAGGCAGATATGGTAATCACAACTTACTTGAGCAGGGGCGCCTGGGTGGCTTAGTCGGTTAAGTGTCCGACTTTCGCTTAGGTCATGATCTCGCGGTTCGTGGGTTCGAGCCCCGCGTCAGGCTCTGTGCTGACTGCCAGCTCAGAGCCTGGAGCCTATTTCAGAGTCTGTGTCTCCCTCTCTCTCTGACCCTCCCCTGCTCATGCTGTCTCTCTCTCTCCTAGAAATATAAAACACACACACACACACAAAACAACTTACTTGAGCAGAAATCTCTACAGGGACCAGTGCCAAGGTAGGAAAACCTGAGCCACTTGTGATGAATTTTGGGAGGCTTCAATTGGAAAGTCTAAAAGTTAAAAATTTTGGAAGGACCCAGTTATAGAAGAGCCTCACACTTCTGTGAATTTTACTTCCAATAGCTCCAAAAGGTTCTATCAGAGAAAAATCCCCTTAGACTTCCAGGAAGGAGAAGGGAAAAGAAACGATGGTGAAATATCTTACGTACATTAAAAGGACAATAAAGGAATATGATGAAAAATTCTATGCCCACAAAATTGACAGCCTAGATGAAATGGACCAATTTCTTGAAAGATATGATCTGCCAAAACACACACAAGAAAAAATAGACAACTTGAATAAACCTATATCTGTTAAAGAAATTGAATTGATAATTAATAACTTTCCCAAACAGAAAGCCCCAGGCCCAGATGGGTTCTCTGATGAATTCTACCATGAATTTAAGGAAGAAATGATACCCACTCTCTACAATCTCTTCTGGAAGATAGAAGCAGAAGGATTATTTTCTATCTCATTCAGTGAGACCAACATTATCCTAATTGCAAAACTAAACAAAGACAGTACAAGAAAACTAGAGACCATCATCTCTCATGTACGTAGATGCAAAAATTCTCAACAAAGTATTAGCAGATCAAATCCAACTATATATAAAAAGAATTACACAGTGCAATCAAGTGGGATTTATTCCAAGTATGCAAGGCTGGTTCAACATATGAAAATAAATGAATGTAATCCATAATATCAACAAGCTAAAGAATGAAAATCACATAATCCCCCTTAGATGCAAAAAAAGTTTTTGAGAAAATCCAACCCATTTGTGATAAATACTCTTAGCAAACTAGAAATAGAGGGAGACTTCTCTTAGCAATTGATAGAAAAGCAGGAAAAAAAAATTCTAGTAAGTATAGAGAGAATTTCAACCAATATGATTGAGCTGTATATTATATATACATCAATGTAGCCAATAACTTAGGAATACACATTCCTTTCATGTGCATGGAAAAATTACCAAAATTGACCATATACTACGTCACAAAGGAAGCCCTGGAAAATGTCAAAGAATAGAAATCATACAGAGTACGATCTTAGACAACCATGGAACTGGGCTAGAAATCAGTAACAAAAAGATAACTTGAAAATTTCCAAATGTTTCAAGATTAAGCAATACATTTCTTTTTTCTTTAAAATTTTTAATGTTTTATTTATTTCTGAGAGAGACAGACAGACAGCATGAGCAGGGGAGGGTCAGAGAGAGAGAGGGAGACACAGAATCTGAAGCAGGCTCCAGGCTCTGAGCTAGCTGTCAGCACAGAGCCTGATGTGGGGCTTGAACCCATGAACCATGAGATCATGGTCTGAGCTGAAGTCGAACACTTAACCGACTGAGCCACCCAGGCGCCCCTAAGCAATACATTTCTAAATAACCTATTACTCAAAGAAAAAATATGCTTGATATCAGAAAATATTTTAAATATAGTTAAATATATTAAAAATTTGAGGTGTAACTAAAGCAGTTCTAGAGGAAAATTTATAGACATACATTCATATATTAAAAAAGAAGAAAAGTCTGAGAGAGGCACCTGGCTGGCTCAGTCAGAGGAGTGTGTGACTCTTGATCTGGGGTTGTGAGTTTGAGCCCCATGTTGGCTATAGAGATTATTAAAGAAAAGTAAATAAACTTAAAAAAAAAAAAGAAAGTATGAGAAATTTAAAATATCAAAATAAACTACTTAGCAAAACAAATCTAATAAAATAGAATGGAGGAATAATAAAGACCAAGAATGATCATGAAAGAAAGAAAAGGTACCAATTACCAAAATCAGGAGCAAGAAGTTGTTACTATAAATCTTACAGACAATTAAATATCACGAGTATTTACACAAAAATAAACTCAAAATGGATAAAGGACCTGAACATGAGACAGGAAACTATCAACACCCTAGAGGAGAAAGCAGGAAACAACCTCCTTGACCTCCACCGCAGCAACTTCTTACTGGACACATCCCCAAAAGCAAGGGAATCAAGAGCAAAAATAAACTGTTGGGACCTCATCAAGATTAAAAGCTTCTGCACAGCCAAGGAAACAACCCAGAAAATTAATAGGCAACCAACGGAATGGGAAAAGATAGTTGCAAATGACATATCAGATAAAGGGTTAATATCCAGAATCTATAAGGAACTCACCAAACTCCACGCCCGAAAAACAAACAACCCAGTGAAGAAATGGGCAGAAGACATGAACAGACACTTCTCCAAAGAGGACATCCAGATGGCCAACAGACACATGAAACGATGCTCAGCATCCCTCCTCATCAGGGAAATACAAATCAAAACCACACTGAGATACCACCTCACGCCAGTCAGAGTGGCTAAAATGAGCAAATCAGAGAACACGAGATGCTGGCGAGGATGTGGAGAAACGGGCACCCTCCTACACTGTTGGTGGGAATGCAAACTGGTACAGCCCCTCTGGAAAACAGTGTGGATGTTCCTCAAAAAACTAACAATAGAACTCCCCTATGACCCAGCAATAGCACTGCTAGGAATTTACCCAAGGGATACAGAAGTGCTGAGGCATAGGAGCACATGTACCCCAATGTTCATAGCAGCACTCTCCACGATAGCTAAAACATGGAAAGAGCCTAACTGTCCATCAACGGATGAATGGATCAAGAAGATGTGGTTTATCTATACCATGGAATACTACATGGCAATGAGAAAGAATGAAGTCTGGCCATGTGTAGCAACATGGATGGACCTTGAGGGTGTTATGCTGAGTGAAATAAGTCAGGCATAAAAGGATAAATATCATATGTTTGCATGTATAGGAGGATTGGGAGGAACTTAACAGAGGACCACGGGGGAGAAGAAGGGGAGAAATGGTGGGGGAGAGGGAGAGAGGCAAACCATGAGAGACTCTTGAATGCTGAGAACAAACTGAGGACTCATGGGTGTGGGGGGGGTGGTCAGAGATGGGCAAGGAGGAGGGCACTTGTGGGGATGAGCACCGGGTGTTATATGGAAGCCAACTTGACAATAAACTATCTGTAAAAAAAAATTAAAATAAATAAATATCATGAGGATATTTTTAAAAAATTTTTAATGTTTATTTATTTTTGAGAGAAAGAAAGAGAGCATGCAAGTGAGTGGGGGAGGGGCAAGAGAGAGGGAGACAGAATCCGAAGCAGGCTCCAGGCTCTGAGCTGTCAGCACAGAGCATGATGCAGGGCTTGAACTTGCGAAATGGGAGATCATGACCTGAGCTGAAATCGGACACTTAACTGAGCCACCTAGGAACCCCTATTAGAAGGATATTTTAATGACTCTATGCCAATAAACTTGAAAATTTTGATGAAATGGGAAAATTCATTGAAAACATGACTTAGCAAATCTTACAGAAGACAATCTAAAGAATATTCCTATATCTATTAGAAAAATTTGTCAATATTTAAACATTTTTCTACAAAAAAATTTTAAGTCCCGATGGCTTCACTGGTGAGATTTTCCAAACATTAAAGAAAGAAATTACACCAGTTTTACACCCATTTAAACTCTTATTGAGAAGGGAGAGAGAGTGAGAGGGAAAGAATACTTCCTAACTTTTTGGATGAGGGCAACATAACCTTGATATCAAAACCCACCTAGGACATTAGAAAAAGGACAGTTACAGAATAATACCTGTTAAAACATACACATAAATTCTAAACAAGATAATAGCAATCAAATCAAATGTTACATAAAGATGATAATGCATCATTACGAATTGGAGTTCATTCCAGGGATGTGAGATTGCCTTCACATTTGAAAATCGATTATGTAATTTACCACATTAAAAGTATAAGGGGGTAAAGTCATATTTCAGTAAATGTGAAAAAAGCATTCAATAAAAATTCAACAATGGGGCGCCTGGGTGGCTTAGTCGGTTAAGTGTCCGACTTTCGCTTAGGTCATGATCTCGCGGTTCGTGGGTTCGAGCCCCGCGTCGGGCTCTGTGCTGACTGCCAGCTCAGAGCCTGGAGCCTATTTTGGAGTCTGTGACTCCCTCTCTCTCTGACCCTCCCCTGCTCATGCTGTCTCTCTCTCTCTCTCCTAGAAATAAATAAAAATATTTAAAAAAATTTCAACATTTATTCATGATAAAAATTCTTAGCAAACTAGGAATAAAAGGTAATTTTCTTAATCTGATAATAGTATACAAAAAAAGCTATAACAAATATCACACTTAATGGTAAGGTATTGGAAGCTATTCATTTTTTTAACGTTAATTTTTTTTTTACAGAAAGAGACAGAGAGCATGAGTGAAAGAGGGACAGAGAGAGACACAGAACCTGGAGCAGACTCCAGGCTCTGAGCTGTTGGCAGAGTCAGATGCGAGGCTCAAACCCATGAACTGTGAGGTCATGACCTGAGTCAAAGTCAGATGCTTAACCAACTGACCTACCCAGGTGCCCCGAAAGCTATCCTTTTGAGACTAGAACAAATGAGGATGTCCACCACCACTACCACTTCTATTTAATTTTATGGGAAGTTCTAGCCATTGCAATAAGGCAAGAAAAAATAATAAGATGTAAGGTTTGAAAAGGGAGGAAAAATCTGTGGGCATTTGTTGATGGCATGATTATGTATGTTGAGAATTTTTTAAATCTGTAGATATGCTAGAAGAATGAATAAATTTAACAAGTTTATTAGAAACAAGGTCAATATGCAAAAAACAGTTGTATTTCTATAAGTTGACAATAAGCAATTAGAAAATGAAAAAGATTTCATTGACAATAGCATTTTTTAAATTAAACATCCTAAATACTTAGGAATAAATCTGACAAAATATGTTTATAATTCTCTACATAGAAAACTACAGAGTATTACTGAGAGGGAAAGAGACTCTTTAAGAAAGAAATACAGGTATACTATGTTTATAGATTGGTAGTATCAATATTGTAAAGTGGTCAATGCTTCCCCCAATTGGCCAACAGATTCAATTCAACCTTAGTAAAACCTAACACACTGCTGGTGACATTTAAAATTGGTGAAACCGTGGGGTGCTGGGGTGGCTTAGTTAGTTAAGCATCCAACTTCAGCTCAAGTCATGATCTCATGGCTCATGAGTTCGAGCTCCACATCAGGCTCTTCTACAACAATGTGGAGCCTTCTTGGGATTGTCTCTCTTTCCCAATCTCTCTGCCTCTCCCCCACTTGCATTCCTTCTCTCTCTCTCTCTCTCTCTCTCTCTCTCTTACACACACACACACACACACACACACACACACACACATACACTCTTTCTGTATCTCTCTCAAAGTAAATAAACAAAAAAATAAGAAGAAAAAATTAGTAAAACCTTTTTGGAAAACAGTTGGTCAGTTTCTCCAAAGGATAAATATAAGGTTCCTATGTAAGCCAGCAATTCCAATCCTAGGCATATGCCCAAGGGAAATTAAAACGTGTCCACACAAAAACTTGCACATGAATATTCACAGTAATAGCTCAATATATTCACACAATAGCTCAAATATGGAAACAACCCAAAGACCATCAACTAATGGATAAATAAAATATGGTACTTCCATACAGTCAAATATTATTCAGCCATAAAAAGAATGAAATACTGACTACATGGATGAACTTTGTAAATGTTACATTAAGTGAAAGAAGCAAGTTATAAAAGACCACATACTTTATGATCCCATTTATGCGAATTGTCCAGGATAGGCAAATTATAAAAACAGAAGATAAAATTAATGATTGCCTAGGGTTGGGGCAAGGAGGAGTGGCTGCTAATGGGCATGGGTTTTTTTTGAAGGGTGATGAAAATGTTCTAAAATTTATTATGCTGTGCTAATGGTTGCAAAACTCTGTGAATATACTAAAATCCCCTAAATTGGGGTGCCTGGGTGGCTCAGTCGGTTAAGCGTCTGACTTCGGCTTAGGTCATAGTCACACGGTTTGTGGGTTTGAGCCCCACATCGGGCTCTGTGCTGATGGCTAGCTCAGAGCCTGGAGCCTGCTTCAGATTCTGTATCTTGCTCTTTCTCTGACCCTCCCCTGCTCATGCTGTTTCTCTCTCTCAGAAATAAACAAAACATTAAAAAAAATTTTTTAAATCCACGAAATTAAACACTTATTTGAATGAGTGATTTGTATAGTATGTGAATTAAATCTCAAAGCTATTTTTTTTTAAACTCAGTTAAGTATTTCTGAAGGGGTATTTTTTTTTTTTTTTGATGGAATTGATGAGCTGCTTCTAAAATTTATATGGAGGGGCGCCTGGGTGGCTCAATCGGTTAAGTGTCTGTCTCTCGATTTTAGTTCAGCTAATGATCTCACAGTTTGCGAGTTCAAGCCCCATCATGACAGTATGGAGCCTGCTTAAGATTCTCTCTCTCCCTCTCTCTCTACCCTTCTCCTGATTGCATTCTCATTCTCTCTCAAAATAAATAAATAAATTTAAATATATATATATATGGAAATGCAAAACGCAAAGAATAACAAAGATGGTCTTAAAGAATTTCATAACTGGGGCACCTGGGTGGCTCAGTCAGTTAAGCATCTGACTTCGGCTCAGGTCATGATCTCACTGTTTGGGGGTTCGAGCTGTGTGTTGGGCTCTGTGCTGACAGCTAGCTCAGAGAGCGTGCTTCAGATTCTCTGTCTCCCTCTCTCTCTGATCCTCCTCTGCTCACACTGTCTCTCTCTCTCTCAGAAATAAATAAAACACATTTTTAAAAAATTTTTTAAAAAGAAGTTCAGAGTTGGAGGACATAAACTAGCTGTTAGGAAAACTTATTACAAAGCTGCAAAAGTTTAAACAGTCAGTAAAGCAGTTAAAACTTACAGACAAATAGATTGATAAAATACAATGGAGTGTCCAGAAAAAGACCCACACTTACATGGTCCAATGCTATGATGTGGGGAAAGAATGATCTTTTCAAAAGATGGTATTGGATAAATTTACTATCCTTCTGGTAAACTTGGATTCGTCCCTCACACTATACAGAAAATTCATCCTAGATAAATCATTAATATAAATATGAGGGACACTAGAAATATGCCTTTGAAATTCAAAGGAAAACTATTTGTCACCTAGAACTATATACCCACTAAAATTATCGATTAAATGTGAGGGTAGATTAAAGACATTTTTCAGATTTTCAAAGTTTCAGAATTCATATCCCCTTTGGACACCTTCTCTAGAACCTATTGGAGAATGTACTCCTACAAACAGAATAAGACAGGAAGACCTGGCTTTCCAGAAATGAGGAGATCAGATATAGGAAAGAGGCAAAGGGAACCCTAAGGATGAGGATTTCAATATGAGAGCAGTTCATGGGGGCTAGAGAGCCATGGTATTGGGTTAGGTCAATGGTCTAAAGGAGAGATGGCTACAAGGAGAGAAAACTGACAGAGTACCTGATGTGTCAGAACATCTTAACGGGGGATTTGGACAACTAAGGTCGAAATGGTGGTCATTATTTAGAAAACTAAATGAACCTCAGCAATAAGAAAAAAGATAATTATTAACTCCAGAAGAAAAAGCAAAGGTGACCATAGCACATTATACACCTCAGGCACAAATAACAATTACATAGTCATAATAGAGTAAACACTGAAAACTGGCCTAACCAAAATTATCATAGAACTGTACTGTGAGGTTGGGGGGACTGGAAAGGTGGTTGGTGTGGTGGAAGCAAGGAATTGAAAATCATCAAATCTTCATCTTCCACACTGGGAAGTCAAAAGAGAATGCCCAAAACTGAAAAAGAAAGAATTGGCAACAAAAGCTTGTTACTTAGAGATAAGGACAATTTCTCTAAAAAAACAAAAACAAAAACAAAAACCCAGCTGATTGAAATGAAAATCATGACGTGGGGAAGCAAGAAATAAGTATGAAGGGATCCAAGACTGTTATTTTTTTTTACATTTGCCTGTAAACTCTTTGTCTCTTAAACCATGTACATATATATCTTTGGAAAAACTTAAAACTACATCTAACAAAACTAAATGTGAATAGTAAAAGAAAAAGAAAGCTTCTAGAAGAAAATGGTGGAGAATAACAGAAGAAAATAAATTCATTATTTTAGAATTAGGCAAAGAATTCTTAAATAATACACACAACGAACCATAAAGAAAATGCTATATCTTTGTAAAATCAAAGACTTCTATTTATCATATATGAAAAGGCAAGCCACAGAACGAAAAATATTTTTTAAATTTTTTTAACGTTTATTTATTTTTGAGAGAGAGAAAGAGCATGAGAGAGGGAGCAGAGAGAGAGGGAGACACAGAATCTGAAGCAGTCTCCAGGCTCTAAGCTGTCAGCACAGAGCCCAACGTGGGGCTCGATCCCACAAACTGTGAGATCACGACCTGAGCTGAAGTTGGTCACTCAACCAACTGAGCCACCCAGGTGCCCCGAAAAATATTTTCAATATATGTATCTGACAAACGTCTTGTATAAAGAGTGTATTAAAATTATCCTACAAAATAATAGGAAAGGATAGATAATTCAAATTTTAATAAAGTTTTTAAATGTTTATTTTTAAGAAGGAGAGAGGCAGAATATGAGCAGGGGAGAGGCCAGGAGAGGGAGATCCAAAATCCAAAGCAGGCTCTAGGCTCTGAGATGTCAGCACCAAGCAGGATGTGGAACTTGAACCTATAAACCATGAGATCATGACCTGAGCCAAAATCAGACATTCAACCGACTGAGTCACCCAGGTACCCCCAGACAATTCAATTTTTTTAAATAGAAAAAAGACAACATACTTTTCATAGAAGAAGGTATACACAGAGCTAATAAATATATGAAAAAGCATTCAACAGTTACCAGAGAAATGCAAGTTAATACCACAATGAAATACCACTACACATTCACCAGAATGACTAAAATTTAAAAGACTGACAGTAAAAAGTAGTGACAAGGATGTGGCCACTGGAACTCTCACCTTGCTGGGAGAAGTGTAAATCTGTACGACCACTTAACAAAAATTCTGCCAATAACTACTAAAGCTGAACATCTGCATTCATTATAATTCAACAGTTCTACTCTCAAGTACATATCCAATAGAAGTGCACGTATATATGCACCAAAATGGTATTGCAAGTTTGTTATTAGCCATATTACTCACATTAGAAAGAATCCAAATAGCTGTTGGTAATGGCATGGGTAGATAAATAGTGGTATATTCATTCAATGGAATACCATACAGCAATGCCAAAGCACAATTTACTACCATGTGCAAAAACATGAGCACATCTTATAAACATAGTGTTGCATAGATAAAGTCAGCCGCAAACAAAAGAATATACATGTGTTTCCATTTATGTAAAGTTTAAAAATAAACAAAATTATTCCATAGTAAAAGAAGTTAGTTATTGCCCAATTATTTAGGGCAATAATTGGATGGTGTATGAGGGAGTCTTCTAAGGTGCTGGTAATGTCTACTTTGTAAAGCTTATGAAGCTCTTAAGATTTGCGCACTTTTTTTAAAAAAAAGTTTTTATTTCTTTTGAGAGAGAGAGAGAAAGTGCGAACAGGTGAGGGGCAGAGAGAGATGAGAGAGCGAGAATCCCAAGCAGGCTCTGCAATGTCATCACAGAGCCTGACACGGGGCTCGAACTCAGGAACCATGAGATCATGATCTGAGCTGAAGTCAGACGCTTAACCGACTGAACCACCCAGACACTCAAAGATTTGTGCACTTTAAAGTAAGTAAACCTCAAATTTAAAAATTCCTCTTCCTGTCTCTTTCCCCTTCCATCTTTCCTTTCTTTTCCTTTCCTTTTCTTCCTTTGCTTTCCCTTCTCTTTCCTTTTTTAGTTGAGCAATTCAACCGTAAAGCCATTATGTAGGCCAAACCAAGGTAGGTGCCTGTGATGATGGTGGTGGAAGCCACAGTGGTCCAGAGAAAGGGATCAGAGTGAGAGTAAGGCAATGGGGGCATCCACCCTGGGAAGAGGGTGGAGGTCCATGCATTGGAATGGACCCAGCCAGTTTATTAGAGCCTGACTGAGGAGGGCATCCCTGTGTGGGCACTACCTGGCATGGGAAGCCACAACGGCAGTATGTTTAAGAAGGATTCCGTGCATATGGGGTGGCCAGGTGTGGGGTGTCAGACTGGAAAAGCAAGGAGGGCATCCATGGGGTGTGGTGGGGTTGACCGAGTGTGAAGAGTTAGCCTGGGTGGCATAGAAAGGGCGTCTATGCAGAGAGGTGGCCTGGAATGGGATAAAAGAGCCCAGGCAGAGAGAAGCTGGAATTCACATGAGAAGAAGGTGGCAGCAGAGATGGAGACTGGTTATGAACAGGGGAGTGGATCAAATAAGGATTTACATTAAAGAAAACGGAAACCAAGTTTCTTATTGTTGGAGAAGGACTTTACAGGTAGGAAAAAGGAGAAAATTAGAATGAACCCTGAGGTTTGAGATTAGAATTGGAAATTTCTGTATCATGTTATAGTTTTCAACGTATACCAATAAATGGAGAAAGAGCGCCTGGGTGGCTCAGTCAGGTAAGCGTCTGACTACTGCTCAGGTTGATCTTGTGGTTTGTGAGTTCGAGCCCCATGTCAGGCTCTATACTGACAGCTCAGAGCCTGGAGCCTGCTTCAGATTCTGTGTCTCCCCCTCTCTCTGCCCCTCCCATTCTCATGCTGTCTTTCTCTGTATCTTAATAATAAATAAAAATGTTAAAAAATTAAAAAAAAAAACAAATAAACAGAGAAATAAATGTAGATGTGAATATATGTAGTTCCATGTATTCCCTAGTTCTGTCCTTTGAGAAGCCTTGGGGGCAGTGACATTCCAACAGCAATGAGCACTTAGCATCTGCATCTTGGTTTCTAAGTACCACTTTCCACTAAAAGGAGCCAGAACTCTTCGGAGAGATGGCTGGCACCAGGGCTGGGGCAGGGAAAGTACAAATGAGCCTGGAATATCTTATGCCACAAAGTAAGGAACCGCTGAAAGAATGATAGGAACTATATTAGTTTGCTAGAGCTTCCATAACAAAATACCACAAATTAGGTGGTGTAAACAACAGAAATGTATTTTCTCACAGTTCTGGAGGCTAGAAGTCCAAGATCAAGGTGTTCGTAGGTTTGGTCCCCCCTGAAGCCTTTCTCCTTGGTTTGTAGATGTCAGCTATCTGACTATATCTACACATGGCCTTTCCCGTGGCCCCCTGGTGTCTCTTCCTCCTTTTATATGGACACCCATCCTATTGGATTAGGGTCCCGCCCTTATGACTGCATTTAACCTTAAGTATCTCTTTAAAGGCCTCATCTCCAAATACAGTCATGCTGAAAGCTAGGGCTTCAACAAGAACTCCGTGGGACCATAATTCAGTCCACAACAGGGACAGATCAAAAAGACACAGGTGCCAGCTTGAAGAGGCTCCCACTGGCAGAATCTAGACCACTTGAACCTCAAAATAAATAATATTAATACTGATATAAATAAATCAAGAAAAGATGAAGCTTTTCCATTGAGAACAACAGAAGTGTTGGTGGAGCCACAGTCACCATTTGGCAGCTCTCATAATAACAATATTTCAGCCAAGAGACAGCAGTGGATACTAAAATTAATGTGTCCAAGTTGGATGATGAGTGGGAATTTACAGAGCACTTTACGAAGTACCTCCCCACAAAAACACTTATTAATGAAACTAGGGAAAGGGCTAGCTTTACAATAGATATACCTGGCAGACAACATCTTAAAACATTCAAAGTGAACATCAACAGTGATGGGAGAAATTGAAATCGTGCACCACCCAATAAGTCGCAGTGAGAACACAGCATCACTTCCAGGCTGTTCCTGTCCCAGATGCATCACTGGAATCTAATCACGAAGAAACATCAGACAAACCCAAAGTGGATTTTCTACAAAGCCACCGGGCCAATAATCTTCAAAGTGTACAAAGTCACCATCACCAAGGAAAACACTGAGGAGCCTTTCTGCCTTAAAAGAGACTAAAGGAGGGGTGCCTGGGTGGCTTAATCGGTTAAGCGTCCAACTTCGGCTCAGGTCATGATCTCGCAGTTTGTGAGTTCAAGCCCCGCATCGCATCAGGCTCTGAGCCTGGAGCCTGCTTCGGATTCTGTGTCTCCCTCTTTCTCTGCTCCTCCCCTACTCACACTCTGTCTCTCTCTCAAAAATAAAAATAAACATTTAAAAAAATGTTTTAAAGAGACTAAAGGAGCTTGGCACCTAAATGCCATTCATGATCCCGGATTGGATCTTTTTGCTACAAAGAACATTATGGGGACAATGGGAGAAATATGAATAAATTACAATAATGGATCTATAATTTCTGTGGTTGCCTCGTGGTTATTTAGGAGAGCGTCACTGTTTGTAAGATTTACACTCTTCGGGGGTGATGGGACATCGTGTTGAAAACGTATTCTCAGATGCTTTAGGAAAAAGACATATCTTTGTGCTATTCTTGGAACTTCTCTGTAAATTTGAAATTATTTCCAAACAAGAAGAAAAAAAAATGGTGACAAAAATGCTTAGGAAAGTTACTTGTATGGAAAAAGTATGTGTGTGTATATACGCTACCCAGCCAAAGGGCAGAATGTTTTAAACATCTATTGCTTCTGTCTTCCCTTGCATTCATTCCTCCTTCTTCCAGAAATGGCATCCAGATTTTATGTGGAGGAACTTCCCCTCCCCCACAACTGGTTCATGTGTTGTTGGTGTGGGCAAGTGCCCAGGTCAGCTAGCATATTTAGTTCTCCTGGCCACCGTCATCGGTCTAGGGAAGAGCTCAAGTCAGCCCAATATAGGTCAACGCTGGGATTTTTTTTTCTGACTCTATTGTGAAAGAGGCTCTGTTTTTCTCCTGGAGTTGCTTAACTTTTAGAAAATAAACCTGTAATTGCTTGAGGCCTCTACGTGGAGGTAGACTGTTTCAAGGGTTTGGGTGGGTGGGTGGAGGCATTTCGGAGACAAAGGAAAAGAAGAGATAGAGAAACTGAGTCTTCTTGCTATCATTGTAACCCATAGATCCAGCTGTACTTAAGCTTCTGGGTTAACTAAGCCAAGTATGTTTAATTTTCTGCTTAAGCCACTTTGAGTTAGGCTCTTGGCACTTAGCACTAAAAGAATCATGACTAACGTTAGGAATTCCAGCTGGGCTGGAGTTCAGGGGGAGGAAGGGGGAGAGCTGGAGCTGCCAGCCGGACATGACTGGGCCCCTGGACATCAGGACTCAGTGGGAGTGGGGTCCTCAGGCACACTTGAAGGTAATTTTGGAGAAGTGGTGAGCAGGTGGCAGGGAAACGATGGCCAAGCAGAAGTCCTTGAGTGACTCTGGACAAAGCTTAGGGGCTTAAGACTTTATCCCCAGTCAACCCCAACTCATTAGAGCTTTCTGCCTAACCCACAGCCCGGTGGCCACACCCTTGGCATAGCCCTGACCAGAGCCACTTGCCGATTTGGTTCTGCTTCCCACTTCCAACGCCACGGTAACTGTGGCTTATATTTCTCCGCACTGCCTCCATTTACAAAGCATCCTTTCTCTGGTTTGTACAATTGAGCATCAGGATAACCCTGTAAGGGTGCCAGGGCTGGGATGAGTTCCATTTTACAGGTGTGGAAAGTAAGGCTCAGTGAGAGGAAGCAACCTGCCCAAAGTCACATAGACATTCAGTGGCAGGGCCAGGACCAGGGGACACGGCTCACCTCTCTAAGTCCACAGCTCTTTCTAGAGCTCTTCGAACTTTGGAATTTCAGAACTGGGGCTGAGGGATGGCTCCTTTACCCTGGAATGGGGCATGTGATTGCAGATAGAAGCTCTCCCATTGGATTCTGGGAATGCCCTTGATTGAGTGGGGATGGGGTCAGGCTTTCGTGGGCACATGCGCCTTCAGGAGAGTGCCATGAAGTGGGAATACTCTCAGGGATTGGGATGCTGATTGGAGCAGACCAGGGAGGCTTCCCAGAAACCTCAATTCCAGGGGCAGGACCCAAGAGGTAGCTCTATGCCAGGCATTGGGCAGGGCCCTGACGAGTCAGGAATTGAGAAAGGATTAGGTTGGACCCCACACAAAGAAGCCTGCTGTTTGGTAGGAGAGACACATATAAGAAAAAGCCAACTAACAACACAACTAAGGTTAATAATAATTACATATTTCCTAGTGGATGACACATGCTTACTCATACTAGGTACTGTCTAAGTGCTCCACTTAGCCACTCCCTAGCAAGACAGCTGATGGCCCATTTCTTAACCTCTCTGAGCCTCAGTTTCTTCATCTGGGAAGTGGAGATAATGATCGGTTTATCTCAAAGACTGGGGCAACACAAGCAAAGGGCCTGGCACTCAGTAAGTCCTAAGTAAATCGTAGCCATCGTTAGTCTATAGTTTAGGTTGTTTTGCAGGAAACAGCCTTCTGGGGGGCATGAAAAGTCTCAGGCTGTTGTCCTTGCTTCTCCCCCACAAGCGGGGTGGCTTTGCAGGGGCAGCTCCCTGGGGCTTCTGGGTCCTCTTCTGTAAAATGTAATACCGCCCACACTGGACCCAGAGGGGCCGTTGTGTGAGCGGGAGCTGGTGACCCACCAAGAGGGACTATGAGAGGGTCAGTCCAGCTGGCACGTGGGCCTGCACAGGACAAGCGGGGCCGCCAGGTCTTAGGGGCCTCCCCGGATTCACTGCAGGGATTTCTCTATCTGCGGTGGAATGTGCTGGCCATCGGGGAAGAATGTTTCTCACACTCTGACATCAGCACTGAGTGCACACCCCAGCCACCGAGCTGAAGCGAATTTTAAGAGAAACTTGCATTTCTAAAATAATAAAAATGCCACTCTGTGAAAGTGGGTACCACAGATAATTGTTTTGGATCATGAGAGAGATGATACCTTCTGAACGTTTGCACCGGTGTAGGTCTGCCCAGGGACCATAAGAAGCCATGAGGGTTTTCACATCCTGTCCGTTTCTTTTCTTACTCCTTACTTGTACTCAAGTAGAAAATCCTAAACTACAATACAGGTCATTAGAAATGGCGGCAAATGTTTGGTGGCTGTCAGAGGGTTGTGGATTCAGACCAAAGAAGAATCCAGCAATCACAGAGCTGTCTCTCCCTGTAGACTATTTTCTACTTTTCTGGACCCTAGGTGAACAGGTACAAAGCTTCCAAAATTTAGAAGATTGACTATTTCACCTCGAGAGAAAGTGTGTGTGTGTGGCAAACGAAGTCTTTAATCCTCTCTTTGGTTGAATTTGACTCTGAAGGGAATTCTTTAAGTTCTGAGGTAATATTTGGATGTGGGTTTACATTAATCTTAATAATATGTCATTGATTCCGTTCTCCTGCTCAGAAACGAAAATCGCCAAGTGTTAAGAAAGAGTCAAACTCTCACAATGGAGCAGCCACACTGAGATTTGGTTTTAATTAGCTAAGTTGATACTCAGCAGCAAACATCATGTGACGTTCAGTGACATCTGGGCAATAACAGATAGTGAACATATCTGTTCAATCTGAACGGGACACTTAAGATCTTGGAAGTGGTCTAACGTGGCATTATCAATGACCAAAAAATGGTGTTCTCTCATTGTTCTTTTTCAAAACTTCTTGTGGGAACCTTTTTTTCTCCAAAGCTAGACTACTTCAAGGTGGAAGAGTAGAGTCTTAAACTTGCTGCCCTGATTTTTGCATAGGATGCTGAAAACAGGTACGGTCAGTGCATGAGATTGGACCATGGTCACAAGTTTGACTATTTCCTTCAACTCCTTATTGGAGGACGTTTAGGTTTGGCCATTCATTATGGAGATCCAAAATAGCAATTTCTCTTCCAGATGATAGTCTGGGGATTGAGAGGGTAGAGAGGTGGTTCTGCCCCGTTAGTATGTCCAGGGATTAATATTCTGTTATTGTTCTGCTACCCTTGGGTCTTGCCCTCATTGGCGTGCTCCAACATGGCTCACCATGACATGAGATTCCAAGCAGGAGTTGAAGGAAAGTGGAATGGAAAGGCAGGCCCACTCCCTACAAAGACCTGAAAGTCATACTTCAGCTCACATCCCATTGGCCAGAACACTGTCACATGACCATACCTTGCTGAAAGGGGAGATGGGAAATGTAGTTTTTGTTCTGAGTGGTCATGTAGCCTGCTAAAAATTGAGAGAAGGGGACAAAGAATATTGGAGAGGCCATAGCTGCCATGGCCAAAATATGAAGGAAAGAACAGGAAGCAGGTAGGAATTGGCTTTCAGGCACAGCCTCTTTCTTCCTTGGAGGGGTGCCCTTCCTGATGCTACCCTCAGCAGTGATTGCCACACCACCTTTTCAAGTCATGTCATGGTTCACGAAATAATCACTAGAGCAAAGAATCGTTTATCATGAAGCATGGATTTTTAGTGATAAGACTAAAAGTTATCACATGCTTTTCTCAGATATGTGAACCACACATATGCTAAGTGTGGTTGATTTTATGTTATTAAGTTTATTTGTTTGAGAGGAGGGGAGGGGCAAAGAGAGAGGGAGAGAGAATCCCAAGCAAGCTCTGTGTTGTCAGCATAGAGCCCTATGTGGGGCTCAAACTCATGAACCGTGAGATCATGGCCTGATCGGAGGTCAGAGGCTTAGCCAGCTGAGTCAATAACCCCACATTATTGATTTTAAATGATTTGTATTTGTTTAAGTAATCTCTCCACCCAATGTGGGGCTTGAGCTCATGACCCTGAGATCAAGATCTCCCCACTCTTCTGGCTGAGCCAGCCGAGAGCCCCTGTGCATCATTGATTTAAAGTGACTTCATTGGGGGGGGGGGGTGCCTGGGTGGCTTAGTCAGGTAAGGAACTGACTCTTTTTTTAATATATATATTTATGTATTTATTTATTTTGAGAGAGACAGAGACAAAATGAGCTGGGAAGGGGCAGAAACAGATGGAGAGAGAGAATCCCAAGCAGGGTCTGGGATTCAGCACCAAGCTGGAATGGGGGCCCCAACTCACGAAATCATGAGCTCATGACCTGAGCTGAAACCCAGAGTCAGACGTTTCACCAGCTGAGCCACCCAGGCGCCCAAGGGACCAACTCTTGATTTCAGCTCAGGTCATGATCTCAGTGTTGGTGAGATTGAGCCCCGAGCTGGGCTCTGACAGCGTGGAGCCTTCTTGGGATTCTCTTTCTCTTTCTCTCTGCCCCTCCCCTGCTTGTGCTTGGTCTCTCTAAATAAATAAATAAACATTTTTTTAAAAATGTACACCAATTTCACACACATGGGCCCACGTGAAAAGAGAGATGAGATAAAACTATCTCTTTAAATCACTGATTATGCCGCTTGAGACTAGTTCTAAGATCTTTTGTTTTAATTTTAGAGAAAGAGATTGAACAGGAAAGAGGGACAAAGAAAGAGAGACAGAGAGAGAGAATCTTTTTTTTTTTCTTTCTTTTTTTTTTAGTGTTTATCTATTCTTGAGACAGAGAGACAGAACAAGAGCAGGGGAGGGGCAGAGAGAGAGGGAGACACAGAATCTGAAACAGGCTCCAGACTCTGTGCTGCCGGCACAGAGCCTGACGCGGGGCTTGAACTCATGAACCACGAGATCACGACCTGAGCTGAAATTGGATGCTTAACCAACTGAGCCACCCAGGTGCCCCAAAAGAGAGAGAATCTTAAGCAGGCTCCAAGCCTGCTGTAAAGATCGATTCCACGACTCTGGGATCATGACTTGAGCTGAAATCAAGAGTTGGACACTCAGCCTACTGAGCCACCTAGGTGCCCAAGACCGGTTCCCGATTCTAAGACCTTAAACAGCTTGTTCAGATGATGATAGGCTCCCTTGTGATAGTCCAAACCTAATCTTAAAGCACCAAAAGTGTCTAATTTTGAATGAGGAGCTTAAGATGACTGAATTTATCAAAACCAAATTATTTTCTCATAATGTATGCCTCTGGTACGATGTGATGTCCAACACTGTCTTTCCGTAAAGGAAATTTGCCAAAAGCCAGTTCTGCATTCTCTCAGAGAAAAATGTGTGTCATGAATAAACTGTTCTTTTACAAGCTTCTCAGACAGTAATACTGGTATCTCTGTTTGACTAAGAGGCGTGCAATTTCAAATGCTGCCTGTGTAGTTTTGTTTTTCTTCTTGCCTTTGGTGGGGGAAATCCATCCATTTTGTCCTGGAAAGCTTATTTTACTCTTGTTCTGGAAAAAAAAAAAAAAAGGGCTCTAATGGTTTACCAGAAAGGTCACTGTACTTTGTTTGAAAATGATGTTAAAGTCTTGATGGCTTTATGCCACTATTTGACAAAGTTTCGTAACACACACCACTCTAGGGATTAAGATGGGATGGTTAGCAAGTCTAGTGAGGTCCAGTGTTGGATATTCAATATCATGCTCACTATTTACACTTTTCTTTCTCAGCTGCCTGTGTGAAAGCATCACACGTGTCCCAGTTCTTAGAGATTTACATTTTTTAAAACTAGATTCTTGTTCGCGATTTACTTTTATAACACTGTTCTCTGCCGTAGTATTTGGATTACTATTTTCATCGCTCCTTCTCGAGCTTTAATGAGCCACTTTTGAACCATTGACTTACTTGAGTTAAGGATATTACACATCACAAAACTAATAACCAAAACCCATAAATGACATGAAAATATATCGCCTGAGACCAGCTGCCAAAATGGATCAACCAAATCCAAACCGGGTAGCCCGTGCACGATGTTGAATAATGTGACAGTTGTAAAGGACATAATGGGATTGCTGTGAAAATCTTAAATCAGTTTTGCATTTGCATGTGATGAGTAAGATAATTCCATCCTTTTTTCCTTGGAAATTTCTAACACCTGCACTTGAGGGAACCGCAATGGTCCATGGACCACACTTTAGGAAAATTTCTAGAGCCCACAAGCCTACCTACCGTCTGAGTCATGAGATGAAGGATGAGGGTCTCCTGTTATATTGGTGTCTGGCCACCTCTAACTGGAAGTGAGTGTTTTTGGCTGAGTGACATGTTATGTGGGAGGAACACTGATAGACACATAAGCAGACACCCAAAAGAGATCTAGGACAATGTCATGACCAGAAACCTGGGCAGCTCAGTTTGAAGGAGACTTGTGGAAACATGAAGGGTCTGTCAGAGCCCAGCTCGTCATGGGCAACGTCAGCTGTATGGTCACCTGGTGTCCTTGCTTAGGGACTCTGCCTCAACCAGGGCCCTCTATAGAGCACACAAGAAACTGTTTTTCAAAGAGAGTACAATTCTCCAATGCAGATGGTCTTTCCAGAACCCTAGAGGTCTACATTGTGCTTCTCCAAATGGGGTGTTGAAACTCTTTCTGATGCCCCAGATATGGTACCAGAATACCACAGGGTCTGCGGGTCTTATGGTACAAGTGGCTACACCTAGAACCATTACAGAGCTCTTTCCTGCTCTGGGTCTCACTCAAGACCCTTTCATGCCACCTGTAAATGGGTCAGAGCCATCTTCCCAAGTGTAGAATATGTTTTCGCCAGCACTAGGAAAGTCCTACCAAATGTACTTACTTGTGGTGAGAAGTTCAAGACGTAATCATTTCTCCTTTTCTTTGGAAGGATGTCCACGCATGCCCCAGACCTCTAAACCCCTCAGGACTTCCCTGATGTTATGAGCTTCTACACGTTTGCAGAGTTGTTTTTTTTTTCTTCCCATTCCCTGGAATGCATGTGTCTTCCCAAAGCGCCCACCACGTCTTGCTCTTCTGGTCCACTTAACATGATGTGAATTGTAGATCGTCAAAAACAGTAGGATCAAGCTGATATTCTGTAGAATGTCCTGATGACCCAGGACCCCTCAGGCTATGTTATGACAGAGAGTGGGAGTGAAATATACCCTGAGGCAAGACCTTAGACGTGTACTGCAATCCATCCCAAGTGAACGTGAATTGTTTCTGCTCCTCCTAATAGGGAGGGAAAAGAATGCATTTGCTGGACCAGTGGCCACATACCATGCACCCGCGCTGTGTTCATCTGCTTTAGTAAAGCTATCCCACGTGGCCCGGAAGCTGTAACAGGACTAGTACTTGGTGGCATCCATTGTTGCCATCCAACAGCAACTACCTGGTGACTTTCTGGTTTTACATGACCTATCCATCTTAGCATGCCCACCTCTCTGCGCCTCTTGATCTCTTCTGCCCACTATGACAATTCTAGCATTTTTACTGAACTTAGTGTGAAGTCAGCCCACATGTGATCCAGGTCCCAAATCCTGTTACAAAGTCTGTTTCCCAAGGTGCCTGTAGGGCATGTGACTCTTGATCGCGGGGTTGTGAGTTCGAGCCCCACACTGAGTTTAGAGATTACTTAAAACAATAAGGTCTGCTTCCTTGGACTAGTCCTGGCATCAACTGCCTTAGGACGAGTCCCTGGGAAACAGACTCTGAAATGGAGACTTGGGTGCAGGAATTTGTTGGGCAGTGACTCAATCATGACTCAGCAGAGGGAGACCCTTAACTGCAATGTATTCATCACGGACGCCTCAGCCAACCCCACGAAGAGTTCTGGAGCTCAGATGGCCCTTCAGAGTTGTCCCCTTGGAGACAAGGATTTGGGGGCTTTTGTGCCCAGTCATAGGATGAGTGCCTCCGAGGAGGAAGGTGATCTCTGGCAGAGTAAAGCCCTTTGGTGGCCAGCGATCCTTGGAGAGGGCTGGGGAGCCAGCAGCTCCCACACTGCCAGCAGCTGGGGAAATGGGTATCTCAGTCCTCCAGTGGGTCCCTGGGTGCACATCCCAGGTGTGCGGAAGGGCAGATTTCAAAGGCCTCTCCAGCCATCAGAGTTTCTTTGAAAAAAAAAAAAGTGACAGCCCTGTCACCGGAAGTATGTGAGCCCTAGCGTATAATTACCTGTCCTGGGTTTTACAGAACAAAAGCTTGGCGGGGTGCCTGGGTGGCTCAGTCGGTTAAGCATCCAACTTCGGCTCAGGTCATGATCTCGCGGTTTGTGGGTTCGATCCCCGCGTCCGGCTCTGTGCTGACAGCTAGCTCAGAGCCTGGAGCCTGTCTTCGGATTCGGTATCTCCCTCTCTTTCTGACCCTTCCCTGCTTGCGCTGCCTCTCTCTGACTCTCAAAAATAAATTAAAAACATTAAAAAACAACAACAACCTATAAGAAAGAACAAAACCTTGGACCGAACAGAGCTTGGGCTCAATTAACCTTTTTCAAGGGCACCTGGGCGGCTCAGTCGGGTAAACGTCCAACTCTTGGTTTCAGCTCAGGTCGTGATCTCATGGGTTGGTGAGTTCAAGCCCCACATTGGGCTCTGCGCTGACAGGGCAGAGCCTGCTTGGGATCCTCTCTCTCTTCCTCTGTCTCTGCCCCTCCCCTGTTTGTGAGTGCACACTCTCCAAATAAATAAATAAACTTAAAAAAGACCCAGCTTTCAAACTGGGTTCCATGGCACCTTGAGGGTTTTAAGTTCTCCACATGGGAGATTCAGATTCAGGGTCATTTTGGACCCCTTGCCTTCACTGCTGTGACCAAAACACCTGTGTTTTTATCTGCTTATATACTAGGGTTCTCTGCACCAAGTTCAGTTTGTGGGAAGTCTTTTGCTGTTGAAACATAACTCTAGGAAATTTTGCAGCATACCTAACCAGGACTCCTCAAAACATCAAGGTGATGAAAAGTAAGGAAATACTGAGTAACCATCATAAACCAGTGAAGACAACCAAATACAATGTGACATCTCTGAAGGGACCCTGGAGCAGAAGAGGGACACTAGCAGAAAAACTAGTGAAATCCGGATGAAGTCTAGAGCTTAATTCCTAGAAATGTACCAATGTTGGCTTCTTCGCTCTGGCCAATGTACCGCAGTGACGTAGGCTGTGAACATTAGGAGGAATTGGGTGAGGGATACATGGGAATTTTCTGTTTCCTTAGCAACTTTTCGGTAAATCTAAAATGGTTCCAGAATAAATAGGTTCTTTTTTAAAAATTGCACTCGGAGCCCATCGGACAGATGAGTTCTAAATATTTCCAGAAACGAGAAGACTGATGGGCTTTGCTGATCCAGGAAGGCTTCCAGGAGGAGACCACGCTTGGGTCTTAGGTGGGATTGGGATATCAGGATTGGGTAAGATTCCTGCCCTCGGAATTCTCTGTGGAATGTTGGATATTTATTTTCCTGTCTTTCCTTACCTCCCGCTTCTCCAGGAAAGTAAGGACCCATCTGGAAAAGAGGGAACTGAAGTTGAGCTCACTGGGGTGGACAGAACTATTGAAACAATAAAGTTCTAATGGACTTTGAAGGGAGAGCGAGAGGCTGGTTTGTGCTTCAGTCCCTTCATCCTAAATACTTTCCAAAACAGGGGCCATGCTAAGCCCAGGAGAAGCCAGAGGAAGGAGACACAGGCCCTGCCCCCAGTCTGATGGAAGAAGCCAGATCAAGGAACCCCAGTGTGATGGCAGCAACACAGTCCCTGCTCTCAGAGTTCTCGGTCTAAATGAGGAGACGTAGTTTCTACCTTTGGGAGCCTCCTGTCTGATGGCAGGGACACAGTCTAGGCTGTATCTAGGCTGACTTGCAGATATTGGTATTCAGGGACAGGGAGAGCCTGGGAGGAAGCCTTGCAGAGGACAGAGCTGTGGCTCTTGTGGAAAGAAACCGGTAGGAAGGGTTCTGGGACAGAGCAGATGGGTCCCCTGGAAGTGGGCCCTGCTCAGATATGGATGATCACTGTGATGATGGGGGTCACCAGGCCTCTGATCCATTGTCCTCACAAGGACCGAGAGCAGCTGAGAAGCAGGGAAGAGACAGAGAGGGACAGGTGATGGATGGAAACACACAGAGAGACAGATTGGAGAGACTCAGCTGGAGATGCCCACCAAAGGCCTGAGATGGAGAGATACAGAACAGATGTGAGCATAAGACCCAACACAGGGGGCAGTGGCAGAGAGCCCGTGTCCCCGTCCCTGTCCCTGTCCCCTGTCCAGGGTTCAGCCTCCCGCTGACCCAGCCACGGCCCCCCAGCCAGCCTACCCCATTTGCATCTCCCTGCCTCTGGGCTCTCTCGGGCTCTGGCACTGCTCCCTAGGTGTCAAAAGCAAGCTAGAGCCAAAATCCACATGTCCTAGCTGGCTGGGGTGGAGGCTCCCCGGGGAGGGAGGAGAGTGAGTGTGGGCACAGCCCCGATCCGCTGTGCTGTGCTGGGCAGAGGCAGGTGGAGGAGGCAGCGGGGCCCTGGGCCTTGCTCACCTGGGTGCGCTCAGGGCCTGGCACAGTATGGGGCACGACAGAGCGGTCAGCGCTGGCTCCCGACTGGCAGGATTAGTGCCCGACCATATCAACGAACAGGCTACGGCATGGTGGTGAGAGCCAGGGCTCCAATCTCAGCTTCCCCGGATCTATGGCCTTGCGCATGTTACTGAACCTCTCTGAGCCTCGGTTTCCTCAAGGATAAGGATGTTAACAAAGCCTCTGTGATAGGATCATTGTGGCTGTTCAGTGAGCTCGCCCATCTGTGGCCCTTAGGTCAGTGCCTGGCATAGAGAGAACACCACATACCCCAGCCTGTATCGTGTAGCTGCATCCTGGGTATGGTTTCCCTGCATGTGTCACATGCATATGTGTTCGGTGTGGAGGTGGCGTGCGCAAGGGTGCTTGTGGGCTGGATTGCAGTGAGGGCTGGCGGTGGGGTGGTATGGTGGGAAGAACGCTCGCTCTGTGGCCAGGCCAGGCAGGCATGGGATCTAGTCACAGATTTGCCACTTCCTGGCTGGAGGCAGGGGGTCCCCAGCAAGGGGCTTCTCTCTTCCCCTACAGAAGGGGTATAAGACCTTCCTCCGAGGAGGAGCCGAGCGCCACTTGAGGCCCGGCTGAGGGCTGTAATCCTTCCCACATTGGACGAGGTCTCTTGTACGCGGCCACACGTGTCTGGTGGTTGTCTGGATTTGCAAACGGGGGAGACGTGAGGCAATGGAAAGAAGCCAGAGCCAGCCGTCGGGGCACCTGGGTTCCCTCTCAGCTCTAGGAAGAGCGTGCCAGGGCAATGCCTTGATCCTTCCGGGTCTCGGGCTCTCCATCTGCACAAGAGAGGTGTTAAGACTGACCTCCCAGAGCTGTCGTGAGGATTAGATGAGATGATGTGTGACGTGCCGTCAGCTAACGGCACTTCTCAAGAGCTTTCCGGCTGTCACGGTGCCTGTGGTTAGTTTCGGGCCACACCTGACGCTGTGATCCTTCCCATACGTGCGCACAAATGGAGTGTGCGTGTCTGCGCAAAGAGCCGCTTCCTTAGAAAAGGGAGGAGGCTATCCCTTGGCCTCCATCCTGGGTCTCTTGGACCCGTCCAGTAGCGCTTAAGCCCATGGGCTCTGGAGTCAGGCTGCCTGGGTTTGAATCCCAGCTCGGCCACTTCCTAGCTTTGTGACTCCAGGCAACTGACTTCGCCTCTCTGTGCTTCTCTTTCCTCGTCTGAAAGTGGAGACAATAATAGCACCCTCCCCCACCCCCCAGGAGTACGCAGTTCAAACGTGTAAAGTGCTTACGGCACAGCCTGGTACAGATGTTTGTGGTTATTCCTGAGCCGGACTGGGTCTGTGGGGTGCTCTCTGCCGCCCAATTCCCACATCTTTCCTGGCCAACAGATAGCTCATTCCCTGGAACAGTCCTTTCTGAGCTCTGACCAGTTTCTCTGAGGCAGAAGTTCCTAGAAGGGTGCAGCCTGAGGCAGAGCAGCCAGCACAGGCTGCTAAACTCATCACCCTTAAGGAGGCCCAGGATGTCGGTGGGACAGACACTTTGGAAAGTGAACGTTAGTGAGTTTCACGAAAGAGAAGCGAGGGACTTGCTTCTGAGGTCCCCAGCCGGGTGGACTAGAGCAAGCTCTTCTGTGCTCTACCCGCCCCCTCCCCAGGCCCCTTCCCACCCAGAACCTCACGAAGGCAAGTGACCCGAGGGGGTGGCGGGTGGGGATCGTCTTTGGCAGGGACTGAGGTCTCCCCCTCTGAGGGTCAGATCTCCCTTCCCACTGTTCCTCTCGGTCCTTGCCCTGCCCATGACCTCAGGAGGAGGAGAGCCTGGAGTGGGAAAATGGAAAGGGGTGGGGGTGGGGGGTGAGAGGGATGAGAGAAGAAATGAGGGGCTGCTGGAGGGAGGGGTATAGGATATGCGAGGGGCTGTTGTTCCGAAGCAGGGAGAGGGTCATGCGCACATGTATGCGCGGGAGAGCGTTTGCCAGAGTGGGGAAGTGGATGTGTGTGAGGCGGTGCCTGTGTATGTGCCCAGTGTGTCTGTCTGTCTGTCTGTCTGACCAGTAAGGGACAGAACCATAGACCCACACCACCAGCAGGGACATTTTCTGACCAGACTCCTAGTCTGCAGATGGGCAAACAGGCTGAGGAATGAAACGCCCAGTCACTGGGTAAATCGGGTACTAGACCTTTGATGTCTCCACAGCTAATCTGGGGCTGGGGGGGGGGGGGGATGAGGAGGAAGGGGGCTTCAGGGTGGGGAAGAGGATTGGGAACTCTTCCTAACTCCTGCCCTTGCCCTCTGTCTCCCCTCCAGCCCCCAGTCCTCAGGCTGGAGGAGGGGGAGGAGACCCCCCCAGGGCTCTCCCAGAAGACAGTAGAGGAGGAGGGGCGGGAGGCAGCCTTGCAGGGTGCAGGGCCCGCATGGGAAGGGGCCAGGCCTCCAGCCTCCCACTTTCCTGCAGACGTGGACTCCCCACCCCCGCAGGGACGTGTCATCCTTGGAGCCTGTGACAGCAGCTACAGCCTCTCTCCAGCCCTCCTTCCAGACCCGGCCTCGAACGCACGCGGGGAGGGCTCTTCACAAAGAGCGCTGGGCACGTTCCCAGCCTGGCAAAGCTGAGCCCTAAAGTGGAGGGGGGGAAGGAGCCTGAGCTCGCCAAAGTGCTGGCCCTCCCCTACCTGTCCCTCCTCTGTTTCCCCACCTGGGGAATGGGAGAAAAGGACAGAAAGCTCTAGCCGCCAGGGGCGAGAGGGGCGAAATGGAATCTCCACGTAGGGCCTCCCCCCCAGTCTTGCATATGGCTTCCCTGCTCCTCCTCCTCCTCCTGAGCCCCCTGCCTGGGAGGAGCACCCTCGGCCCTTAGATTGGGGGAGGAGGGGAGAGAGGGTCCACGGGGCGGAGGAGGGGAGCAGCAACCAGAGTAGACATTCCCTTCCTGATGACTCACGGGCCCGGAACGCCTGGTGAGGCGGCTGAACAGCCTCTGTTCAGTGGGGGCAGCCTGAGAAGACCCAGGCCCCAGCCGGGGGTGGGGGGGTGGGGGGGTGGGGGGGTGGGGGGGTGGGAGGGGAGGGAGGGGGCCTGGTGGCCTGGTCCTGGAGAAGACCCACGCCCCAGCAAGGGGTGGGGGAAGACCCACGCCCCAGCAAGGGGTGGGGGTGGGAAGCAAGGGGAAGGCGGAAGCTAGAGAAGCAGAACCCTGCAGAGGCTCAGGGACGGTCGCTGAGAGGTGCCCTTAGGGAAGAGGGGACAATGTGTCTCTCAGCTGCTCCCTCCTCGCCACAAATTGCTCTCCTGGGGCAGCGGGAACAAGGAAGGCTGGGTGCCACAGAAGACACCCGTCCCTGACTTCCCGGGAACGCCCTTTCTGGAGAATGGTTTGAGAAGAGGAAAATGGTCTGCCCCTACCCCTTCCTGGGACTGAAAATCACACCCTCCTGCCCTAAGGAGCCAGGGGGGTGGCTTTGATGGCCTCCGCAGAGCCCCCACTTAGTTCTTACCCACCCCAACTTCCTTCACTGCCATGCCCCACCAGTGACCCCAGCCCCCTCCAAATGCTGGGACTCATCTTTGAGGAGGGGAAACTGAGGCCCAGAGTGGTCTAGCGGGTACGGGGACCACAACTGCTCCCTCCCAGGTCTGCCTGACCTGGCAGAGCTCTGGGCTCAGGGTGCCTGTGTCCGGTTCCTCCTCCCCCCACCCCACCCCCGGCAGAAGAGGCAGTAAAGCCGTCGGTCTATGGGTCTACGTGGCAGGCAGAGGGGGGCCTGCGAGGGAGGGGAGCTGGGAATGAGGTCAGCGGGTTGGATGGGCCAGGCTGTGGCTGTGAAGGCATCTGGGCTGCAGCAGTCTGGAAGGTAGGGGCCTCCGGGCCGGCCACTCCCAGCCCCAACCCGCCATCCACCCGCCCACCATGGCCTGTCTCCCGGCTCCTGCTCCTCCCCTCCCTGCAGCCCACACTCCAGCCAGGCCAGATGGTTCCCATCAAGCGTCTTCCATGTGGCAATTCCACCCTGCCCACCGGGCTCCCTTCCCCCTCTGGCCACACGGCTCAGCTGAGAGTTGGGGAGCAGCTCTCTTGCCCTGTCCCCACAGGTCTGGATGGGTATCACGTGGGATCCTGTGCATGTTGACCTCCCCCTGCCCATTCCCAGTTGCTTCCCTGGCCCCTCCCTCCATCCCTTCAGTGGCCCCCACCACTTAGGATCTTGAGGTCCAGCAAGGGTCTTACCTCTGACCCCTCAGTCTCAGCTGTGTGACCTTAAGCAGGTCAATTCTCTACTCTGAGCCTAGTTTTCTCATCCGTGTAAGGAGGAGAGAGCAGGGCAGAAGGAACTCAGAGGTGGAATGAGTTCATCCCACCTGAACATCTGTTGTATCATATTCCCACTTTCAAAGAATACAAAGCTCTAGAATCTGGTAGGAATGGAACAACTTCGGAGGAGTCATCTGGTCTACCTCTTTGCGCACTCCCAGGCCGTGTTTCCTTAATGATCTGAGACCTGAAATTCCCACCCACTTTCTTCGCATCTCTCCCTCTTCCCCAAGGGCTCCAGACTTCTAACTTGAATTCTGCTGCTACTGAGGTATAGGTTTTCCTGTCAAGTCCCTGGCAAAAGGCTTATGACCATATTCTACTCAAAAGCACTCACTGGCTCTCCAGCCACCAAACAGATTTTAAATTCTTCTGCTAGAACTCCAGGCCTCTAGACATTGGCTGCAGCCTAACTTTTCAGCCTTATCTTCCATGTTTCCTCTGCCCAAGGCCTTTTCCCTACCACCTCTCTCTCTGTTGGGGTCAGGGGAGGCTTCCCAGGATGGTGATGCCCTCCCTCCCATGCCAGCCCTGCATTCAAACCCTGTCACCCACTTCCAAGGCTCAGCTCAAAAGCAGCTCCTCCCTGAAACCTGCCTTATCTCCAGCTGCCATTCTCATCACCTTTGCATCTCTCTGGAATCTTCCGTCTACTGAGCATGACATAGGGCAGGAATGTGGTCTCCTACCACCCCATTTCACACGCTGGGGAAATGAGGATTGAAGAGATGGAGAAACTCATCACACAGCCTGTGCTGCCCTGGGTACGAGACATTTCCTACTTTTATTCCCCAACCTGACTCCCCATTCTCTAAGGACAGGAGCTGCTATTCCCAGGGCCCTCCTGAGCACCGGGCTGGCCCCAGGAGGTCCGCGGTAACCATCCACCGCATGGAAGTGACTGGAGTGTTAGCAACAGGCACTGAACTCGGGATGTCCTTCCCCACACGGGGCCCTTACCCAGTCTCCTCCCTTCCAGGGTATCACACCATCCAGCCTGTCATCAGAAGACCATGAGCCATTGGGATGACTGCTTCTCACCGCCACGCTCCACATCCATCAACCCCAGCACCTATAAACTCTCCCTCCCAAAGGCTCTTGAGTCTGCCATTCTCTTCTCTGTTCCCATTCCCCCTTCAACCAGGTCCAGACCCTCCTCATTTCTCACTTGGGCCACCTTGCACCACAGCCCTCCTGTCCGCACCCATTTCACCGAGTGACTCTGGGGGTCTCCTACGAACTCAGACCTGATGGTGCCCCTCCCTGCTTCAGACCCTCTAAGGGAACCCACAGCTCTATGGACAAGGCTAACCCCCCAGATATGGCCTATTTGGCCTGCCCGGCCTTTGCTTCCTGTGCTCCAGCCACACGGGCCTTCTCTGGGCTCCATGGACATCTAGAACTTGCCATGCTCCCTGCTGCCCCAGAGCCCGCACATATGTGATGACACTTACTGCAACCCCCACGCTGCCACCTACCCCTTACCTCAGGTGTCCCCAATCATCTGCCAACCTATTCAGGGAAGGCTTCCTGGGCCCCCAGCTCCAAGAATGTCTCCCCGGGGTGCCTGCCACTCAGAGCTCTGTCTTCGTTTCATTCAAGAGCTTTCTCGTTGCAATTACATGTTTATGTGAAGGTAGCGTCTGTCTCTACCAGACGTTAAGTTCCATGAGGCCACACACCGGCTGGCCAAGCCCCAGGGCAATTATTGTTGAGTGAATATTCTGGATCCTTTCTGCATCCAAGCCACACTCTGTCCAAAGGGGTGCCCTGCCCAGGGTGGGTACAAGCGAGAAAACTGGGATTCCCCCACCCCCCACTCAACCCCCACCCCGAAAACTCCAGAATTCTGGGTTTGCCAGGAAGAACCAGTGGCAAAAGAGGAAAACACCAGGCACCTGCAGCCAAGACTTCCTTGTCGGGGTGAGGGTGAGGGTGGGGGTGAAAGAAGCAGATGAGCTCTGGACAGGTGCCTCCAGCTCACGGAGGGTCCCCACCCACTTGCTCTTTTTTTTTCCCCCCAAATCCAAGCCTCAAAGGAGCCTTCGCACCCACCTCCTAGGCACTTGGACCAGACATCTGGTTGTGATGAGAGCCTTGGCCCCCTCTGCCCCGCCCCCCAGGCTAGCAGCTCTCCTGGGGTGGAGGCCCACAGGCAGCATCAGGAGACAGCCCCAGGAAGGGGATAGAGGCGCCAGAGACACCGGAAGAGAATAGAAGACAAAGATCGGGAGGGAGGAGGAGAGTGTGGGTGGAGGGGCGGGACCGCGGGCCCGACGCAGAGGAGAGAAAGAACACGGGAAGGAAAAGCTCTAGAAAAGGAAGGAAAAGGGAGAAATGGGCGGGGGGGGCGAAGGAGGGGATAAAAGAACAGGAATCGGGAAGGAAGTAGGGAAAGAGGAAGGGGCTCAATCAAGGACAGAATGGAACCAGACCAGAAAGGAGTAAATAGTCATTCAACCCGGGGCACCTGAGTGGCTCAGTTGGTTAAGCGGCTCAACTGACTTCGGCTCAGGTCATGATCTCATAGTTTGTAGGTTCGAGCCCTGCTTCTCAGGCTGACAGCTCAGAGCCTGGATTCTCCTTGGGATTCTGTGCCTCCCTCTCTCTCCCTGACCTTCCGCTGCTCACTCTCTGTCTCTCTCTCTCAAAAATAAATAAACATTTTTTAAAAAGAGTCATTCAATTCATTCACTCACCCAATCTCCAACAAGAGAGATTGTTCTTCCCCCAGCCCTCACCTGGGCTAGAGCTGCCAGGTCCCTTCCTGGGGAGTGCACCCTCCATCAGGGAAGAGGGGCGTTGACTTTCACTGGAGATCACCAGGGAGCGAAGCCAAGGCCCCTCCAGTACGTCATTCTCAGCGGGGACCTGGTAGGGGTGGTTGGGGTGGGCCTGGGGAGTCCTAATGTCCCTGGTGGATCACGCTCCAGCCCCTTCTCTGGCTCCTCTGCTCCGCTCTCCCCTTGTTGGACTGAGCCCCTCACCCCAAGAATAGTTGCCGGGACTAGCAATCACGCATTCTCTCCAAGAGCCCGGATTGAGGGCACACTCTAGAAGAGAATGGTAGTGCCAGCGGGGCCTGGATGTGGGTATCTGAGGGGAGAGAGGGCCAAGAAGCAAGGGGGATCCAGAAAAAGAGCTCAGAGGAGGGAAGGATGGAGAATAAAAAGCATAGTTCCCTGGAAGAGGAAGAGGAGGGAGGCAAGAGAGAGACAGACAGGGGTGGGGGTGGGGGTGGGAGCGGGGGTGGGGGCAGCAGGCAAAGAAAGAAGGGGAAGGAGGATGGGGCATTTACTCACTCTCCTCCCCTCGCAGCGAAACCCCTCCTCCAAGCTGTGAGCTCCCGACCCCATTCCCTGGCCTCCCACCTGCTCCCCAGCCCCTTTCCCTGTGGCTTCCTCGCCCATCAGTCCACAGAAACTTAGGGCACTAATCAATGGCTGCCATGTTGCCCAACCCAGGAAGCATTTTACCCTCGTGGTACTAATTCTCTCTGCAGCATCTAATTCTCCCTCCTTCTAGAACACTCTTCTCTTGCACCCACCAGCCCTCTCCTCCTTGCCTTCCTACTGCCACTCTTGTCCTGTCTCCTGGGTGGGGGGCTCCTCCGCCCCTTGCCGTCCCTTCAGCCATGAGGGTCCTCAGGCTCATCCCGGTCCCTCATCTCTCCAGCCTCCAGGACGACTCCCTCCACACCATCATTCTGGGGGCCCGTGTTTGTCCTTCCTCTGAGCTCCAGACCCAGACACCCAAGGGTCTCCCGCACCTCACACTCCACGTGGGCAGACTTCATTCCTCACCTTCCCTCTAAGCCGGGAAAGGATGAAGAGCCAGAGGGACATCTGGGAAGGCTGAGGGACTTGGATTGAGGCTGAGCGAGAACAGCGCTTGGCCTGGAAGCTCAAGAACTCAGCTGAGGCCCCAAGGGCCCGGAGGGTGCGATGTTGAGGAAAGGGAGGAAGAGAGGACCCCACACACACGGGGTCTGCCCCAGGCTCTGTCCCCAGGGACCCTCAATGGGACATGAGCAGAGCTCTCTGATGGGGACCCGTGGAGACCAAGCTCTCCACTGCAGTCACGCTCTCAGACTGCCTCCCCTTCTCTCTCTTCAACAGCCTCCTAGGGACCCTCTCTCCATCACCAGCTGGGGCCAGGGTGGGGGTAGAGGGGCATTCTGGAGGGTCAGCCTGGGGAGGGAGAGCAAAGGAACTTCAGAGCAGCTGGAGGGGGCTGATTCCCGACCCCCACTGCCCCCAAGTGCACCCACTACTTCCTTGCCCCTCACGCCAGAATCCAGACTGGGGACCCGGGGGGGGGGCTCCCGAGGGAAGGGGGAACTGGGGCGCAAAGGCCTGCCCACTCTCTCATGGAGGGAGGGCACTGGGGGAAATTTGGAGAAGGAGAGAACTCAGAGCTCAGCACTTTCCTCTTTCTGTTTTTCTTCTTGAGGAATTTTTTTCCCTAAGTGCTGATGACTTTACCATTGCTTGGGGTGCGTGTGCGTGGGGGGGGGGGGATTTTGGCTTTTCCTCCCCCCCCAACTCCAAAGGCCGGACAAAGCCTAACATTCCACAAGAAGCCAGAGCTTCAGAGTTTCCTAAAGATGAGGTGGCGTCTCCTCCCCTCTCCCAGCTCCCTCCCTTGTCCCTCCCCCCCCCACCCCACAACCCAAGTCTCAAGCCCAAGGAGGCCCAGCCAGGCTGGGAGGAGACCCCAAGCACATTCTTCCTCTCACTGTCATGCTGCAGAAATTAAAGACACATCTTCGGGCTGGGTGCCCGCCAAGCGTTTCAAGTCGAAAGTGGCAGAGGAGGCCCTGGGCCTCAGCGCTGTGCCACGTGTAAAGGAGTGTAAAGGATGCTTGGAAAGCCTCCCCCCCACCCCCACTCCCCCCACCGGCTCCCGGGACAGAGGTCTGAAACTGGATGTTGGGGCAGTGGCTGACACACCACACACACACACACACACACACACACACACACACAAGCCCACCCCCCAGCCCCAGGGGTCCCTGAATCCTTCCGAGCCCCAGGCCCAAGATGCAGCAGCTCCTACTTCTCATCTGAGGCTTAATCTCTTCTCTAAGCCACACGTGGGACAGCCTGGACCAGGAGAGCCCGGAAGGGGACTGCGGGCTGGAGTCCTGGCTGGGAAAACTCAGCCAGCCAGGTGGGCAGGAGGCACCGACCCTCACCCCAAGCCTGCAGCACCCTGCCCCAGACAGCCACTGCCAAGGGACAGGACCCTTGTCCCCTGCTGGGGGGGGGGGGGGCGTGCAGGAACTGCCATCTCAGCACCTCAGCCGCTGTCCTGCCCTGCAGTCGCTGGCACTAGGCGGGGGCAGGTCCTGGGCCACAAGTTGCTGCCACATGGTGAGGATAATTGATGAAGGGCCATCCCTCCATGGCTGTCTGCAGCCCTGCCTCTCTGGAAACTCTATATTTTCCCTTTAATTATAGCCCCTGCACTCTCCCTCGGCCGCCCCACCCGCACCGCTCATCCTGGCGGCCCTCAGCCCACGCCGACGTGGCTCCCTCCCCTTCTGTTCCCTCCGTCTTTTTTTTTTTCCTTTGCCTTCGTTGCACAAAACCAGCTGGGGGAGGGCGTGGAGAGGGGCGGGGTGGGGGGAGGCAATGGAATCTTGGATGGTTTGGGGGAGGCGGGACTCCCCGCTTCCACGTTAGCAGCTCTGGAGAGATGGGGGTGGGGGGCAGGAGGGCACTGCAAGGGACCCCAGCGGGCCCACAGACTGTGGTGGGGCAGGCATAGGGTGTCATTGGGTGGTTGAGGCATGGGGAAGGGAGGGCGTTCGCTTTGAGGGGCATCTCCCCCCAGTAGAGCCTGTTGTTCTTGGGGACCCCCCCACCCCATTGCAGGGTAGAGATCTTCTCCTGATGCCAGGGGCAGAGAGCAATGCTCCCGATTTTCAGGAAAGAGGAAGGGCAGTGGGAAACATCCTTTAAAATAAGGTCACTCACCTCCCCTGCAATTCCATCCCAAACCCCCAAAGCCTAGCCCCCCCTCCCAGACACCCAAATTCTCCTCTATTCCCCCAACCTGGAGTCCAGGAACAGCCCATGGGGGGCTTTCTGCAGCTCCAGAAGCAGCACCTTCTCTCTGACCCAGTGCCTTCCACCCAAGTTCTCCCTTCTCCCGATGGCTCAACGCTACTGCGTAGGAGGGTCTCCAACCAGGCCCTGGCTGCAGCCTGGGCCAATGTCCCAGGGGACCCTTTTCTAGGTCACTGGTGACCTTGGCGCTCCCGTGCAAACCCACTCCCCTGGGGTGGAAGAGTCCAGCGACTTCCCATGACCACTCTGCGGCCCTTGTCACTTAACCATCGTGCTTCCTTCTGGAGAAACCACACAGTCAATTTCTCGTCCAGTGCCTCAGCACCCCCACCACCACCCCATCTCTCTCAGTCACACCTTGGGTTTGGGGGAGAACGTTCGAGTCCATCCTAGAGCCTCAAGCATGGCAGAATTGACATCTTCCAAATAAACCCTCTCTTGCCAACATCCTCCCAAGGATCTGATTCTTAATGTGCGCAAAGGGGTCTCTAACTTGTTCCCCAAACATGCCTAAGCGTCATATCCCAGCCACACCAGGGGACACCCCTCAACAGGCACATCTTTCCAATTCTCTGGTCCTCTTGTTTTCGAGGGAGAACCTGGCTTCTTTGTACCCATCGCTTCGCTCTTGACCAACATGTCAGGACGGTGAATGAGGCATGGCCAGGGCTGCCCTCTCCCAATCACCCCCAATCCTTCCACCCCAGGAAGTCTCCCCTCCCAGCCCCTCAGTTCGTTCCTCCAGACGGAGGGGTCCCAGGAAGAAGCCCAAGGGGCACCACTACCCAGTCTTTAGCCCACACTATGCTGAGGACTTAGCCGTCCCACAGCAGTAGCATCTCTGGCCCAGCCTGGGCTGGGGGGCTGGGGAGGCTGAGCTGCGAAGGGGGAAACGTGTGGTGGACTCCCTTCCCGTCCTCCCCCTCCCCCTCTCCCTTCCAACTCCCAAATTGGGGGCCGGGCCAGGCAGCTCTGATTGGCTGGGGGGCGGGCAGCCGGCTCCCCCTCTCCCGGGGACAGGGTTCCTCCCCGCACTCCATCGGGATGGTATAAAAAGGGCCCGGGCCAGTCGTCGGAGCAGACGGGAGTTTCTCCTCGGGGTCGGAGCAGGAGGCACGCGGAGAGTGAGGCCACGCATGAGCGGACGCTAACCCCCCACCCCAGCCGCAAAGAGTCTACATGTCTAGGGTCTAGACATGTTCAGCTTTGTGGACCTCCGGCTCCTGCTCCTCTTAGCGGCCACCGCCCTCCTGACGCACGGCCAAGAGGAGGGCCAAGAAGAAGACAGTAAGTCGCAAACTTTTGGGCAGTCCAAGGCTCCTTGGTATCTCGCCCTGCGCTCAGTCCCGGGGGTTCGAGACTTAAACTACGACTCGGGATGCTCCGGAGACTAGGGGATGGAAGGGAGACGGCGAGGGCTCTTCCTCCGCAGGAGAGAAGGCAGTGTACCCTGGGTGGGGGGTGGGGGGTGTAGATGAACGCCCTCCGGTAGCGAGAGGGGAGGATGGAGCGCCGCCCGAGTTGGCACAGGAGGGAGTCCCGAGCGCGCTCGGTGGAGTACCACGGGGGAAGTGGGGGCCTGGGCGCCGGGCGAGGGGAAAGTACGTCGAAGATGGGATGGGGGCGCCGTGCTGGCAATTTGCAGCCCAAGATGTAAAAGGGATCAGGAAGGCTGTGGGATGATTCATAAGGAAAGATTGTTTGCCCTCTCTGCAGGCTAGACTGTGTTCCTGGGGCTGCGGGGGTGCTGGGCTGAGGGGGGAGGGGGCGCGGAGAGTGGGCGGGTTGGAGGATGAGAAACTTGGGCGCGGACTTGACAGGGCGGGGTCCTTGCGCCCTCTGCCGATCCGCGCCGAGCCCCGCTGCTCCCTGTCCAGCGCTTCCCCGCGCCGGAGCTGCATTGGGTGGACGGGCGCTATCGCCGGTTGTGGACCCCACCTCGAGACCCGGAAAATAAAACTGGGGACCGGGTGGCCTCAGGCTCTTAAGAGAAGTGGCCAGGTCGGAGGAAATTGCTTAGTGTTGCCCGCCACCTAGTGGCTGGCTGGGTAGACGCTCGCGCGGTGGGCGTGGTTAGCTAACTTTATTACTATTTGCGGACTTTTTGGTTCTTTGGCTAAGGAGTGACCCAGAGGTCCTGGCTAGCCTTAGGAGATGGGGTTGGCCCGAGAGAGAGGGCTTTTGAGATGTCTGGCGCTAGAGGGTAGGGTGTATCCTACTTTTGAGGTATAATTCAAGTCTCTGGGCGGGACTTCAGGCCAGTCGGCCCCGCCCCATCCTCCCGGCCCCGCCCACGCCATCCCACCTGCCCCCGGATGGGGCGGGATGGGGGCTGGACCTCCCGTCTCTCCTCCTATCTGTCCCCGCCCCCGTCTCCACCCAAACCACGCCCCACGAGCCTGCCCTCCGGTTGGGGCCCCTCCTGTTCTCCTCCCCAGTCCCCCAACTCCCCTCCCCCACCCAAAGGCTTTTTATTTCACTTGGCTTCAGCGCCGATGGGCTGGGGTTGGGTTTGGAAGCAACTCCGGCCTAAAGCTTTGTTTAAATTCCTGAGAACTGGAAAGAGTTATAGCCGCCCTGGCCAGGCGCCTCGGCGCTGTCACCGGCCCTGATGAGGAGCAGATGAGCTTTTAAGGATTTGGGGAAAGGAGGGGGGGCGGGCGGGGTGAAGGAGGAGGCGGGAAATGGAAAATCTAAATGTGTCCCTAAGACAAACGGGAAAGGACGGAAATAGCTCCAGGGCTGGGGTCCCTGGAGCCCCGAGGCGGGGGGCTCGAGCGCCGCCGACAGCCCCTCCTTTCCCCCTCTTGCCCCAGTCCCACCAGTCACCTGCGTACAGAACGGCCTCAGGTACTATGACCGAGATGTTTGGAAACCCGAGGCCTGCCGGATCTGTGTCTGCGACAACGGCAACGTGTTGTGCGATGACGTAATCTGCGACGAAACCAAGAACTGTCCCGGCGCTCACGTGCCCCCGGGCGAGTGCTGCCCCGTCTGCCCCGACGGCGAGGGTACGGCTCGGCTCGGGGCCTGGGGCTGGGGGAGGGCGGGGCCGCCGGGAGCAGCCCGGGCATCGCGGCCGCTCACCCGCTTGTCTTCTCCTCTAGCGTCACCTACCGGCCAGGAAACCACCGGAGCCGAGGTAATCATCCTCTGCCTTCGACTTTTGCCACCCGCCCGAGAGTCGTCAAGCGCCTCCCTTCTCTAACCCGACTTCTTTTGCTTCTTCTCCCCCTACCCCATAGGGACCCAAAGGAGACACTGGCCCCCGAGGCCCAAGGGTAAGCGTCGCGCGCTCTCTGCCGGCGGGGCTGGAGGTGGGCGTGGCTCCGGGCCTCCGCTCACCGACGCCCCGCCCTCTCCCGCTGCAGGGACCTGCCGGCCCCCCTGGCCGCGACGGCATCCCTGGACAGCCTGGACTTCCTGGACCCCCCGGCCCTCCCGGCCCCCCCGGACCCCCTGGCCTCGGAGGAGTAAGTGAAGATTCAAGACACTCCTGGCAGGCCAGCCCTGTGTGCTTCCCCTCACCTCCTGTTCTTTGGTTTTTTGTGTGTTTTTTGGCAGATGGCATACTTTGTATTTTGAAATGGTTTCAAACTCAGAGAAAAGCTTCGAGAATAGTGCCAAGAACTCTCACATACCCTTCACAGTTTGTCACATTTGCTTTATCAGTCTCTATGTATACATATAATTGTTACTTTTCCTTCTGAGCCGTTCCTTCCAGAGTAAGTTGCTGATGTTATGTGCTTTTGCTCCAAACTACTTTAGTTGAATTTCCTGAGAACAAGAACTTTCTCTTACGTGACCATTGTTACGTAAGTTCAAACCATTGTTTGAACAGTGATTACGTTTCAAAACGTTGACACTGATACATGACTATGATCTACTATACAGTCCCTATCCAAATGTCACCAGTATCCCAACAATACCCTTTATGGCATCTGTTTTCGGGATCCAGGATCATGAATTGCATTTAATTGCCGTAGCTCTTCAGTTTCCTTTACTCCGGAACATTCCTCAGACTCACTGTCCTTCATGGCACCGAAATTTTTTTGGAGAAGCCAGTTTGTAAAGGCCGATTATTTTAGGGGACCTCAGCTCCGGTTGGCCGGATGGGTCCCCGTAATTGGAGCTGAGCCATGCGTTCGGGGCAGGAATATCTCACAAGTGATGCTGTTGACCTTCTTAGTGCATCACGTCAGGAGGCATATGTCAATATCCCATGGTCAGTGACGTTTCGCCTCTCAACTCACCGACTTCTCTCATGCCTTCTCCTCTCTCTTGTTTCCTCTAGAACTTTGCTCCCCAGATGTCTTACGGCTATGATGAGAAGTCAGCTGGAGGAATCTCTGTGCCTGGCCCCATGGTGAGCCACTGGGGTGCAGAGATGACAGAAAAGGAGCCAATGGGAATCCAGACAACATGGGCCAGGGGTGGTTTACGGGGGGTGGCATAGATAACTCTGGAGGTCAAGGAGATTTGGGGAAGCTGAAATTCAAAGAGGCTGCAAGACAAGTGGGTGGTCCCAACGGGAACCACTCGGAGGCAGCAAGATCACACCCACGTTGTACTTTCCTACAGAGGAATCTCTTCTTTCTCCTTCTGTAGGGTCCTTCTGGTCCTCGTGGTCTCCCTGGTCCCCCTGGCGCACCTGTAAGTATCCAGGATGTCATCATATACCACCCTGGGCTTTGGTCTTTTGAAGGGAGGATTGGGATGAGCGCAGGGCAGGTGCTCTGAGAGATCTCTTGGTGAGATGGGGAAAGACTGGCAGGGACCTGTCCTAACCAAATCCCTCTTTCCTTGTCCTCCAGGGTCCCCAAGGTTTCCAAGGCCCCCCTGGTGAGCCTGGCGAGCCTGGAGCCTCAGTAAGTGCCCCCCTCCCTACTTGTACTCTATCCAAATATACCCTCCCTCTACAAATACGTGGATTCTTCGATTGAAGGACCCCTCCACCACTGCCATCTGAGTCTTCTTTGCCTCCTCCTTCCAATCCCAGCCTTCCCCTTCTTTTATCCCCCTTATCCCGGTCATTCTAATATCCCTTCTTCCTGTTTCCTCTAGGGTCCCATGGGTCCCCGTGGTCCCCCTGGCCCTCCTGGCAAGAACGGAGATGATGTAAGTAACCCAGGCGAGAAGATCCCATCTAGCCCCCAGCACTTCCATGGGCTGGGTCCCTCTAATCTCTACCCCAATGCCTCACCACCTTTGAGGGTGATACCCAGAGAAAGGAGGCCATGTTCTCCCTGATGCACGGGACTGCCCTTGAACAATGATCTTCACCCTTTATGGGATATTCCCCATCTCCCCAATGGAGGTCATTGATCCTTCCCCTCACCTCAGCCACCACAAAGCGATCCCCATCCCCTCCCTCGGGATGAATGACTTCCTTAGGCTTAGCTGCTCTGGGCACCTCAGATTTGCTCTCCATACACAGAAATACAGAAATTCCCTTGGAGGGACTCGAAAGTCACCAAGCAAAGATTTCACCATAGATTTAAGCTGACCTCTAAAATCAAAGACAAGATTCTGGGCTCCTAAACCGGACCTTCAACACCACCAAGAAAATTCAGACCTCCCACACTCTTCCAAGGCATGGGCATGATGGCATTTTCTCTCCCTCTCAGGGTGAAGCCGGAAAGCCTGGTCGTCCCGGTGAGCGTGGGCCCCCTGGACCTCAGGTGAGCAGAAGCACGTGGCCGGCCCTGGACTTTGCTGCAGGTGGGCTCCACTTGGGAGCTGGGTCTACAGTGGCATCTTCTAATGGCCCTGCCTTTCTCCTTCTTTTCTCTCCAGGGTGCTCGGGGATTGCCCGGAACAGCTGGCCTTCCTGGAATGAAGGGACACAGAGTAAGTCCTCTTTGTAGCACCCCACCGTCCTAGCTCCTTTTGCCCAAAGGATCCTCCTGTGTGTATCGAGGTCGGTGTCAGCTACATAAATCCCAAGAGATAGAGA
Organism: Hyaena hyaena; assembly: GCF_003009895.1. Taxonomy (NCBI): domain Eukaryota; kingdom Metazoa; phylum Chordata; class Mammalia; order Carnivora; family Hyaenidae; genus Hyaena; species Hyaena hyaena. Next base: position 4,173,371 of record NW_024080661.1, on the reverse strand, counting down.
GTAGACATCCAAAAGAACTTCCCTTCATTGGGAGAGAAATCTCCATCAAAGGATTGGGTGAGATCTTGGGCCAGTTGGGGTCTAGTCTAGCGCAGAGACAGGGGGATGGCTGTGGTGACCCCCTGAAGCACCTTCCCAGGTCAACATGGGGGTCAAGGGGGCCCACCCCTTCCAGTGGCACTCACCTTGGCCCTTCTTCCCTATCTTAGGGTTTCAGTGGTTTGGACGGTGCCAAGGGTGATGCTGGTCCCGCTGGTCCCAAGGTAAGAGGGTGTCTGAATATCTTGGGCCTCCACAGCCCAGACCCACCATGCACTTTAATTCCTAACTTTATTCTCTATTCTCTAGGGTGAGCCTGGTAGCCCTGGTGAAAATGGAGCTCCTGGTCAGATGGTGAGTGTGTTCAGGTCTAGAAGGAAGAGAGAGAGCAGGGTAGAGGGGCGAGATGGGATTTGGGCGGGAAGGGCTGTCTCCCGTCTCACTTGTTTTTTTCTGGCTTTGGTCGTCAGGGCCCCCGTGGTCTGCCTGGCGAGAGAGGCCGCCCTGGAGCCCCCGGCCCTGCTGTAAGTACACTTGGCCCCTTGGGGGGATCCCGGGGCTCTGGAAGGGGCTCCTGAGGGGTTACGGGGACCAGCCAGTGCTCAGTGCACGTGACTGGAGCTACCCCTCTCTCTCCCGCAGGGTGCTCGTGGAAATGATGGCGCTACTGGTGCTGCTGGCCCCCCTGTGAGTATGGCCTCTGGGCCCCAGTGCCTGGGGCTCCCACTCAGGGGTGGGCGCCCTGGCTCCGAATCCCAGCACCTCTTCTGTCCCAGGGTGTGACGTGCAGCTGTAACGTCTCCATTTCATTCACAGGGTCCCACTGGCCCCGCTGGTCCTCCTGGCTTCCCCGGTGCTGTTGGTGCTAAGGTGAGACCCCTGCCCCCCTCTGAGCACAGCGCTCACGGGCCAAGAGAGGGGCGCCTCCCTGCTCCCCAAACCAGCGCGACCCAGAGAAGCCCAGGCCCCAGCACCTTTGTCCTGAGGTCCCCTTCTCTGATCGAGGAGTCCTAATTCTCGGCCTCCTGTCCTTGCCGTCCGCCCTCACCTCCCAGCGTCCAAAGGCGAGGCTGGCCTCCCACGGTGGCTCCTGACCTGTCCTTGTTTCCTATGCAGGGCGAAGCTGGTCCCCAAGGAGCCCGCGGCTCTGAAGGTCCCCAGGGTGTGCGTGGTGAGCCCGGCCCCCCTGGCCCAGCTGGTGCTGCCGGCCCTGCTGTAAGTGCTCCTCTGTGCCCCTGTGCCACTCCCCAGTCCAGAGTCCTCGCCTGTCACTCACCCCCCTCTCTCTGGGCCACAGGGAAACCCCGGCGCTGATGGACAGCCTGGTGCTAAAGGCGCCAACGTGAGTATCCTGCAGCTCTCCCTGGTGCCCCCTCCCACCTGCCCCGTGCCCTGCACTCCTGGGCTCAACCTGTTCTGCCTCCCACAGGGCGCCCCTGGTATTGCTGGTGCTCCCGGCTTCCCCGGTGCCCGAGGCCCCTCTGGACCCCAGGGCCCCAGCGGCCCTCCCGGTCCCAAGGGTAACAGTGTAAGTATCACTCTCTCACCTGTGCCCCCACCCCCCACGCGCTGGCTCCGGTGTGGCCCCGCCTGACAAGCATGAGGACCCAGGCCAGCCAGGTGCCCCCGACTCTCCGCTCATCTTCTCCTCCCTCCCGCAGGGCGAACCCGGTGCTCCCGGCAACAAAGGAGACACTGGCGCCAAGGGAGAGCCCGTAAGTCCCCCCGCAGCTCAGCCCATCTGCCCCAGGGAACGCCGGGAGGGAGACCCCGGGAGGACGGGAGTTGGCACCGGGTCAGCCCCTCACTGCGGGACGCCCCCCCCCCCCCCCCGTCTCTGCCCTCTCCAGGGCCCCACTGGTATTCAAGGCCCCCCTGGCCCTGCTGGGGAAGAAGGAAAGCGAGGAGCCCGAGGTGAACCCGGACCCACTGGCCTGCCCGGACCCCCTGGCGAGCGTGTAAGTGTCCCTTTCTTCGCCCCCAGTGCCAGCCTGGTGCCCCCGTGTCGGAGCTCACTGGCCTCCTCTCCTCCTGCAGGGCGGACCTGGCAGCCGCGGTTTCCCTGGTGCAGATGGTGTTGCTGGTCCCAAGGTAACTTGTCATCACGGCTGGGACCCGGGCCCTGCTGCTCTGTGGACATTACCCACCCTCCATGTAGTCACCTCCACCCCCCCATCATCAGTGCTCCCGCTGTGGCTGCACACTCTCTTCGCAGTCAGCTTCGCCTTGACCTTCCCCCTGCTACCCCACCCTGCCGCACTAAGAGGCCAGCCCGTGGCAAAGAAGCCTAGACTTAAGCCCCTAATTGTCCCCGTGATGCCCCCAACCAGGGTCCTGCTGGCGAACGTGGTTCTCCTGGCCCTGCTGGCCCCAAAGGCTCTCCTGGTGAAGCTGGTCGCCCCGGTGAGGCTGGTCTGCCCGGTGCCAAGGTGAGTCTCGGCCCCTCTGCCCAGCGGGTCCCCAGACCCTGTCCGCCCTGTGTGGGGTCTGGAGCGGGGCGCCAGGAGCAGCGCTGTGGATCTGCCCTTGGAAGAGAGGGCCTCTCCTGCCGCCCTCACTCACACGTCTCTGCCCCCTCCCCGCTAGGGTCTGACCGGAAGTCCTGGCAGCCCCGGTCCAGACGGCAAGACTGGCCCCCCTGTAAGTACCGCTCCCCCCGGGGCCCCTCCCGCGCTCCCGCCCGCCCGCTCTCTGTCCTCACCTCCAATTCCGTGCCTCCCATCCTTAGGGTCCCGCTGGTCAAGATGGTCGCCCCGGGCCTCCAGGTCCCCCTGGTGCCCGTGGTCAGGCTGGCGTGATGGGATTCCCTGGGCCTAAAGGTGCTGCTGTGAGTATTCCTCGAGGGACATTGCGGAGCCGGGGACAGGCACTCCTGGGAGATGAGAGGCCAGGCCTCCGGTCCCAGCTCTGCCACCTGCTGTGTGGCCTCAGGCCACTCACTGCCCCTCTCTGGGCCTCAGTCTCCCTATCCATAAAAACGAGAGACTGATCCCGGCTCCACTCCCGTTACTGTATCCTTGGAAGCAAGTATTATTGGAGCCCCTCCCCCCCCCCACATATAGGGGTAGAATGGGCCTTTTGTATGAAAGTCACCCCAAAGCTTGGTGGGTCCTTTGAGGTTGAAAAGGAGGTACCAGAGGAGATGGATGAAAGCCCTTTGCAAGCAGGTCACCACAGGCATATGGTGGCGAGAAGGAAGGGAGGGGGTGGGGACGGCAGCCTGAAGGGCATGTGGTCTGGGGGGGGCGGGGGACAGGCCTCAGGGACACACTAAAGGACCAGCAGTGAAAGCCACCAAAGAGTTTCCGCAGGCCCAGAGCTGGGAGAGAAGAAAACCCCTAAAAGAAGCCGCTCGGGGTGACCAGGAAGGACACAGGAGGCCCGTTTTCCCATGTGAGCCCCCCTAACTCTGACTGTCTTTGCCCTTAGGGAGAGCCTGGCAAGGCGGGAGAGCGCGGTGTCCCCGGGCCCCCTGGCGCTGTTGTAAGTATCTCCCTATGGCCTCCTGTCCCCTTCCTGCCCCCGCTCATGACACAGCCTCCCTCCCTGCAGGAGGGGTGCCGAAGGCTGCAGCCGTCACCAGGACATCAGAGGCCCCTCTGCTCTGTCCCCCCGGCCCCAGGCACCTGCCCCTCTTCCTCTAACGGCTGCCCCTGTCACCACCCTGATCCTTTGCTGTCTCCCCACAGGGTCCTGCTGGCAAAGACGGAGAAGCCGGAGCTCAGGGACCCCCCGGCCCTGCCGTAAGTGTCCCTGATAGACAGCCTGGGGAGGCCCCAACTACAGAGACCCCCACCCCCACCCCTTTTCTCCTGGGTCTTCCGGTGACCACGGCCTTCTCTCTGTGACAGGGCCCCGCTGGTGAGAGAGGCGAACAAGGCCCTGCTGGGTCCCCCGGATTCCAGGTGAGGCCTCAAGGCTGGCAGGGGGTTAAGGTATGGGCTCCCCTTTGTTCGTCTTCAGATTCTAATCCCACCCCGTCACCTCCCCCATTTCCCGCCTACAGGGTCTTCCTGGCCCCGCTGGACCTCCTGGTGAAGCAGGCAAACCTGGCGAGCAGGTAAGAGGTAGCCGCGGCCGGAGAGGTGGGCGCCATGGGGCATTTAGAGGGAGAAGCCAGTCCTCCCTGCTGCTCAAATAACCATCAGCCAGAGGAAGCAAGGTCAGACACCCTGCAGGACTTCCCATCACGAAGGGAGCCACACAGAGGGAAGCAGGGCACTAGACAGCTGCATGATATGATCTAGAAGGTGCTAGTCTGCACGATGTTTGTTTGTTTTTTTTAGAGCTGCAGGGATACCTCCGACTTTCCCTCAGCCCCAAGTCTGGGGAGAGGGCCGTCTTTGACACACCCCCAGGGGAAGTAGAGGAAGGATCCCAGATCAGTGCTGAGAAGGGGCTGGTCTCCAATGACAGACCCCAAGGACCAGCCCCCCAGGGGAACAGGGATGCATTGTAGTGCGGAGGGAGGGCCGAGGTGGGGTTGGCTCGCTCACGGGCTGTCCCTCCCTCCCCCTCAGGGTGTTCCTGGAGATCTTGGTGCCCCTGGCCCCTCTGGAGCAAGAGTAAGTAGAGCCTCTTCCTGTCCCCGCCAACATGCCCTACGCCCGGCCCTGTGTCTCGAGCAGCCATCACGCGCCCTGTCCTTCCTTTCCAGGGCGAGCGAGGTTTCCCTGGTGAACGCGGCGTGCAAGGTCCCCCTGGTCCCGCAGGTCCTCGGGGAGCCAATGGTGCCCCTGGCAATGACGGTGCTAAGGTGAGGACAGCATGGGGACGCCTCTGGCCCCTCTTGAGGCTGGGGCGCCTGGCTCTGGCCACAGCCACCAAGTGTGGGCGCAGGATGGGAGGGGGAACAGCACTGGCTGGGGCGGGGTCCACGTGCAGCCTTGAACTTCCGGGCTGGGAGCCTTTGCTCTTAGCCGGTGCTGATCTTTACCCTCGGAAGCAAGCCCGGGAGACCTCAAGAGGCGGCTCAGGGCCGCGACCCACTCCTGGGACCCCACACGTCATGCCAGTCCTCTCGGTTGTCACCTAGGGTGATGCTGGTGCCCCTGGAGCCCCCGGCAGCCAGGGCGCTCCTGGCCTTCAGGGAATGCCTGGTGAACGAGGCGCAGCCGGTCTTCCAGGCCCTAAGGGTGACAGAGTGAGTTCCACACCCCCACCCCTGAGCTGTGCAGGGCTCCCTTCTCTCTCTCCCCCTGCTTTGGATGCTTTAGCCTCTCTCTCCACCTTCCCTGGGAGCTTTCCCTCTTCTCCTTAGTCCTCCCTTCTTCCCTCCTGGCCTCTTCACTGATAAATCCTCTACCAGCCAATCTAGGCCCTTCTTCCCTCCCCATGAGTTACCATGGTAACGGGAAGCAGGGTGGCCCCACGGATGGGGCATCCCTTATTCGTCCCTCTACACAAGCCACGGGCCACTTTCCCTAGGTTCCACTGGGCAGGTGCCTTTTCCTCTGAAAGATCTCGAGCCCCAAGCACAGGCCGGGGCCCCCCGGGCAGAGCTGGGGAGGAGTGGAAGGCAGTGAGTGGCAGGATGCTACGGGTCCCCTCCCTGTCCCCCTCCCCACCGGAAGTCTCAGACTTTCCCTGTGCCTTTAGGGCGATGCTGGTCCCAAAGGTGCTGATGGTTCTCCTGGCAAAGATGGCGTCCGTGGTCTGACTGGCCCCATCGGTCCCCCTGGCCCCGCTGGCGCCCCTGGTGACAAGGTGAGGTGACTCCACCATGGAACACACAGCTTCCCCGGCAAACCCGGGCATGGTTCTGGAGGAGGGGGGGTGGGGAGGCAGGTCCTGCCATTCTGCGCTGGTGACCTGAAGGCGGGAGGGCCAGCAAGGAGGGGAGACTGTCTCGGGGTCATCTGCTGGCAGCTGACCTGAGCCTCCTGGTCCTCCCGCTCAGGGTGAAGCTGGTCCCAGCGGCCCCGCTGGTCCCACAGGAGCCCGCGGCGCCCCCGTAAGTACAGAAGACCCGCACTCCACCCCTCTGCTCCCAACTTCCCCGCCCCCTTTTCTGTGACCCACCTGCTCCGGGCCCTGGGGCCACACTCCTCAGGGCGCCCCTCCCCCTCCTCTCTGCCCCGGCCCACCCCATCTCCCCCATGTGGGAGCCCCTCTCAGTCTGCCTCTGTTTCTTCTAGGGAGACCGTGGTGAGCCTGGTCCCCCCGGCCCTGCTGGCTTCGCTGGTCCCCCTGTGAGTACCAAGACCCCCATCATTTTCTGTCACCAACTGGGACCCGGGACCTCGGGCGACTGCTCGAGGACGGAGGCGTGGAGAGTGGGCCATGTCCCGTTCGAGCATCTTTCTGCCCGGGGTTCCTGCCCTTACCCCAGCCCCGTGCACCCCCCAGCTCCCCATGCCACCGTATCCCCTCCTCCGCTCACCTCACCCCTTCCTCCCCCAGGGTGCTGATGGCCAACCTGGTGCTAAAGGCGAACCCGGTGATGCTGGTGCTAAAGGCGATGCCGGCCCCCCTGGCCCCGCTGGCCCCACTGGCCCCCCCGGCCCCATCGTGAGTATCTCCCCCTCGGAGCCCCGAGCGGCCGGCGGGCCTGGGCCCGGGCCCAGCCCGATCCACATGGCTCCATGCTCTCCCACAGGGTAATGTTGGTGCTCCTGGACCCAAAGGTGCTCGAGGCAGCGCTGGTCCCCCTGTGAGTATGTCACTCGGTGTCCCTGCTGGGGCTCTCGTTCCAGCCCGCGTTCAGAGGTGGGGGGGCCGCGCCCGGTGAGGGGGCCGCGCCCCTCCTGACGCGCTGTCCTCTCTTGCCAGGGTGCTACTGGATTCCCTGGTGCTGCTGGCCGAGTCGGTCCTCCCGGCCCCTCTGTGAGTACCTGCAGGGGATACTCCACCGCTCAGGGGGTGGGGGTGGGGGGCACAGGGTGTCAGGAGGGTGGGGGGCCCATCTGAGGCCGCAGTGGTGCTCCAGAACCCACTGGAATCTTCTCCCCGTCCAGGGAAACGCTGGACCCCCTGGCCCTCCCGGCCCTGTTGGCAAAGAAGGCGGCAAAGGCCCCCGCGGTGAGACTGGCCCCGCCGGCCGTCCCGGTGAAGTCGGTCCCCCTGGCCCCCCTGGCCCCGCTGGCGAGAAAGGATCCCCTGGTGCTGATGGACCTGCCGTAAGCGCGAGCTCCGGAGGGGCCCGAGGCGGGGGGTGTGCTCCCTGCGCCCTGCAGGGCGCCTCACCTTCGTCGCCTCCCCCTGCAGGGTGCTCCCGGCACTCCCGGACCTCAAGGCATTGCTGGACAGCGTGGTGTGGTGGGCCTGCCCGGTCAGCGAGGAGAAAGAGGCTTCCCCGGTCTTCCCGGCCCCTCTGTGAGTGCTCCGCTCGCCTTGGGGGACCCCGAGCAGAGCCATCACGGGGCTCGGAGGCTGCAGGGTGGGGGAGGGCGCCGGGGCCAGACACGACAGCTGTGGCAGGTGAACTTGGGGGCCCGAGGGCCCTCCCCCGCCCCATCTCCGGCCTGACTCTTTCTTCTCCCTCAGGGGGAACCTGGCAAACAAGGTCCTTCTGGCCCGAGCGGTGAACGTGGCCCCCCTGGTCCCATGGGCCCCCCTGGATTGGCCGGACCCCCTGGCGAGTCTGGACGTGAGGTGAGCAGTCGCCGGCCCTGTACCCGTGCCCTCAGCGCAGCCATTTGGGCCTTTGCCCAAGCCGGCCTTCCTCTGGCTGACACTCACCTGGCCCCCTCTCTCCGCAGGGATCTCCCGGTGCCGAAGGCTCCCCCGGACGAGATGGTTCTCCTGGCCCCAAGGTAAGATGGCGGCGCCCCAGGGCCACAGCGCCGCCCGCCACTCCCCTGCTCCAGCCTAGCCCCTCTGGCTGGGGTTGACCCCTGTCTCCCTCCGCTCCCCTCCCAGGGTGACCGCGGTGAGACCGGCCCTTCTGGACCCCCCGGTGCCCCTGGCGCTCCCGGTGCCCCCGGTCCCGTCGGCCCCGCTGGCAAGAATGGCGACCGTGGTGAGACTGTAAGTAGCCAGGCTCCAGGGACTCTCCGGGCCCGCCTACGGGCACGCAGGTGGGCATCTGGCGTCACTGAGGCTGGGGGAGGGGAGGAGGTCTCACACAACGTCCGTCCGGGGCCCGGGCCCTCAGCCACAGCTCGGTCCCCGAGGCCCCTCTCCCAGGCGGCACGTCTCCCATCCCCCGGAGGAATAGGGTTGGTTCCCACGCCGGTGCACCTGGGGCTCAGGAGGAATGGACGCGGTGGGAAAGGATCTGAGAAATGACGGGTGCAGCCGAGGGGTGGCTTCGTCCCGCAGCTCAGGCTGTGGCAGGATCTAACACGCTCCGTGCTCTCTCCAGGGTCCCGCTGGTCCCGCCGGCCCCATCGGCCCTGTCGGCGCTCGCGGTCCCGCCGTAAGTGCCCTGCTCTGTCCCTCGTGCCCTCAGAACCCCACCCGGAGGCGGACTACACCCCACTCGGTGCCAACAGACCTTCCGTCTGACAGCCTGTCCTCTCCTCTCTTCTAGGGACCCCAAGGCCCCCGTGGTGACAAGGGTGAGGCAGGCGAACAGGGTGACAGAGGCATAAAGGGTCATCGTGGCTTCTCTGGTCTCCAGGGTCCCCCTGGCCCTCCCGTGAGTATGCTCAGCACCCCTTTGTCCCCCAGCTGCCATTGAGCCCTGCTGCACAATGAGGGGGAATTTTGCCTCAGTTTCCCCTCTCGATAGTCATTTTCACTCCTCCTTAACGGGGATCAGGGTCTCAAGATCAATAGGCATTTCCAAGAGGCTTCCGAGATGGCGAGCGACACAAAGAGGGGTTGTGAGAGGCATCTTAGCCCGTGGACACCTTGGGACTAGATGTCCAGAATAACGAGGCGGGGCGGGGGGGCAGTTTGCTGGCCGCGTGTGACCCGCACTGAGCCCACGTCGCCTTTGTGTCTGTCCTTCAGGGCTCTCCTGGTGAACAAGGTCCTTCTGGAGCTTCTGGTCCCGCTGGTCCCCGAGTAAGTCACGCCCCTATCTGTCTTCTCGTGCTGGGACCCAAGCCCAGGCTCGCTTCGGGGCCCTCGGCCTGGCATACGGGTGTCCCCGCCTCTCCGCAGAAGGCTGTGGGGGCAGGGGGTGGGAGAAGAGTCCTGGACGGTCCCGCCTGGCCGTGGGAATGGACGATGATGAGGTCATGGCGCCAGAGCCAGGCAGGGAGGGTGCCGGGCTCCTCCAAAGAGCTGGGCATGTGGTCCTGGGCTTTCTGGTGAGCTTTCTCCAACCCCCTTCCCCTTCGCAGGGTCCCCCCGGCGCTGCTGGCTCTCCTGGCAAAGACGGGCTCAACGGTCTCCCAGGCCCCATCGGCCCCCCTGGTCCTCGTGGTCGCACTGGTGACGCTGGCCCTGTCGTACGTAGCCCCTCGGCCCGTCTGCCCATGGCCCTCCAGCCCCACGGGCGCTGGGACCCTGGTGATCCCGGCTCTTCTTCCTCTCTGTGCAGGGTCCCCCCGGCCCTCCTGGACCCCCCGGTCCCCCCGGTCCTCCCAGCGGTGGCTTCGACTTCAGCTTCCTGCCCCAGCCACCTCAAGAGAAGGCTCACGATGGCGGCCGCTACTACCGGGCCGATGACGCCAACGTGGTCCGTGACCGTGACCTCGAGGTGGACACCACCCTCAAGAGCCTGAGCCAGCAGATCGAGAACATCCGGAGCCCCGAAGGAAGCCGCAAGAACCCTGCCCGCACCTGCCGTGACCTCAAGATGTGCCACTCAGACTGGAAGAGCGGTGAGGCCCCGCCCCTGCTGTGCCCTTCCTCCTCCCCCTCGTCCCTTCTCCTCCTGCCGGGACAGGGCTGAGCCCCGAGGGGCCCAGTGTCCCACGTGTGCCCCAGCTGCCACCCATCCCCTGATTCCGTCCTGCTCCGCCCCCCTGCAGGAGAATACTGGATCGATCCCAACCAAGGCTGCAACCTGGATGCCATCAAGGTCTTCTGCAACATGGAAACAGGAGAGACCTGCGTGTACCCCACTCAGCCCCACGTGGCCCAGAAGAACTGGTACATCAGCAAGAACCCCAAGGACAAGAGGCACGTCTGGTACGGCGAGAGCATGACCGACGGATCCCAGGTGCGGAAGCTGGCCCTGGAGCCACGCTCATAGGATGGGGCAGGAGGGATGCTACTTCTGGCTGGGGGAGGGGTGCACTGGGGCGCTGTCAGAGGACCCCAGGGAGGGAGGCCAGGACTAGAGGCTCCAGCATGGTCACTCACTCGCTTCTCCGACGCCCTCCCCCCACCCCTGCAGTTCGAGTATGGCGGCCAGGGCTCCGATCCTGCCGATGTGGCCATCCAGTTGACCTTCCTGCGCCTGATGTCCACCGAGGCCTCCCAGAACATCACCTACCACTGCAAGAACAGCGTGGCCTACATGGACCAGCAGACTGGCAACCTCAAGAAGGCCCTGCTCCTCCAGGGCTCCAACGAGATCGAGATCCGGGCCGAGGGCAACAGCCGCTTCACCTACAGCGTCACCTACGACGGCTGCACGGTAAGTCCCTGGCCTCAGTCCCTGGCCGGGGCCCCTCTCCGGGCTCTGGTACTCCCGGCGCCCGCCGTGGCTCCCCCTGGTGACCCCCATTGTCTCCCCCCCACCCCAGAGTCACACCGGAAACTGGGGCAAGACAGTGATCGAATACAAAACCACCAAGACCTCCCGCTTGCCCATCATCGATGTGGCCCCATTGGACGTTGGCGCCCCAGACCAGGAATTTGGCTTCGACGTTGGCCCTGCCTGCTTCCTGTAAACTCTCTCCCACCCAACCTGGCTCCCTCCCACCCAACCCACTCGCCCCTGACCCTGGAAACAGACAAACGACCCAAACTGAACCCCCCAAAAAGCCAAAAAAACGGGAGACCATTTCACATGGACTTTGGAAAATATTTTTTTTCCTTTGCATTCATCTCTCCAACTTAGTTTTTATCTCTGACCAACCGAACATGGCCAAAAACCAAAAAAGTACATTCAACCTTACCAAAAAAAAAAAAAAAAAAAAAAAAAAAAACCAAAAAAAAAAAAAAAAAAAAAAGAATAAATAAATAACTTTTTAAAAAAGGAAGCTTTGGTCCACTTGCTTGAAGACCCATATGGGGGTAAGTCCTTTTCTGCCCGTTGGGCTTATGATACCCCAACACTGCCCTTTCTGCTCCTTTCTCCATCCCTCCTTGGGGCCTCCCCTCCACTGCTCCCCAAATCTAAGTCTCCCCCAAAAGACACAGGAAACAACGCATTGTCTGCCCAGCAACCAAAGGCAATGCTGAAAACACCCAAGTGACCCCCGCAGTCCCAACCCACTCCCCTCACCCAGCAACCCCCAAATCCTGGGGGGACCGGAGGTGCGCAGACTACCAAAGGAGCCTCACCATCTGACGTCCCCGTGGCTCGTTGGGGCGACACTCCCCTCTTCGTTTTGGAGGGGGCCACGCTGGAGGACCATGGGCCCCTCGCTGCCTGCCGGGTTTGGAGGAAAGTCAGGAGGGGCCGGGACAGAGCAGAAGGAACCATCGGATTCCTGCGGGGACTCGTGTCAATCCCCCACGCGACAGGGCTGGGTGGGAGAAACTGCTCTGTTGCTCATGTAATTGTGTTGCTTAAGGACTACCTCTTCTTGTCTTTGTGTCACCGGGCAACTGCGTGGGGGCGGGGATGGGGGCAGGGTGGGAAGGGCTCCCCATTTTATATCAAAGGTGCTACATCTCTGTGATGGGGTGGGGTGGGGAAGGGGAAGGAATCACTGGTGCTATGGAAGTCGAGACGCCCCACCCCCAGGCCAGCAAATGTTCCTTTTTGTTCAAAGTCTTTTTTTATTCTTTGGGGTTTTTTTTTTTCCCTTGCGGATGGGGACTCGTGAATTTTCTAAAGGTGCTATTTAACTTGGGGGGAGAGAGTGTCGCAGCTCTGCAAGCGCGCTCCTTCCCACCCCCTCTCCACCCCCCTGGCCGCCTCTGTCTCTCTCCACCTCTCTCTTCTCTCTCTCTCTCTGAAACCCCCTCCTCCTCAGCTGCACCCCATCCTCACAGCCTCTCTGTCCTGTGTCCTCTCTCTGGGTTCCAGAGCACAACTTCCCAAAGCACAAAGCAGTTTTTCCCCCTAGGGGTGGGAGGAAGCAGGACTCTGTACCTATTTTGTATGTGTATAATAATTTGAGATGTTTTTAATTATTTTGATTGCTGGAATAAAGCATGTGGAAATTACCCAAATCTATCGGTAGTGGCCTCCTAATTTTCTGCCCTGGAGTCTGGGGAGGGGAAATCTGGGGAAGGAGGGGCTTTGGGGGGGTGGGGGGGTGGGGGTGGGCTCCCCTGTTTCTTACCCCTTCCCTCCTCCTCCTCACCTAGCACCCTCCACAGGCTCCCCCTGCCTCTCACCTCTCTTACGCCTTATCCCTTCCCCTACCTCAAGCGGCCTTCGTGTCTCCCAAATGCCCTTCTTCCTTACAGAGCTGTACAGGCAACTGACACGTGTGGTAACACGCGGGCGTGCAAACACGCGCCTCCCTTCAGATCCCGGGCCGACCGAACCCCAGGCCCACCCTCCCTCAACGCCGCCACCGTCTCCGCTCCCGGCAGGCAGCCTGCAGGCTTGCGGGGACTGCGGCCCACGCGTAGCTGAGGGAGGTGGGACCGCCGTGGGGAGTACCTGGGAGCCCCTCATCCGGCCTCTCCTCCCTCCTGCTCACTCTGAGCCCCCTCCCCCCGCACCCCCAAGGAGCAACAAGCAGGCCAGCTGAGGGGAGTCCTGAGCCCACCCTGAGGGCCTGTGAGGAGAGAGAGGAAGGCCTCCCGCTCCAGGGTTCCTGGGGAAGGAGGCAGGGAGCCTCCCTGGGGCCCTTGGAGAGCTGCCATCAAGGCACTGACAAGGTGCTGTCATGGAGGCGACAGGTGCCGACCCTGCTGAGCATGGGTCCCTCTTGGCCTTCTAAGTCCCTGTCACACTTGCGTGCGGGGAGGCCTGACAGGTCGTTTGGCCCAGGCCCCTGCCTCCTGCCCATTCCTTATCCTTTAAAAAACAAAACAAAACAAAACAAAACAAAACAAAACTTGCTTCCGCTTCTTCCTCCTTCTCCCTCCTTTCCCTTTTCTCTCACCCCCTGCCTGCCTGTGAGCCTGAGGCCCCTGGAAGGAGGGTGACTGGTCAGCTCCCCAGTCGTAGGGAAGGGGGACAGCCGAGAGCAGTCACGGGGACACAGGGGTAGCCAGGGAGTCAGAATGCTGGAGCAGACTAGGCACCCAGAGATGTGGAGACAGGGAGGAGGCGAAGCTGTGTCCCCGCCCCACGCAGGGTCTGGGGGCCAACCTTCAAAGGCCAGAACGGCCCACGTCCCTCCCTCGGGTCTCAGAGAAATGGACAAGTCTACGGAGGCCATCGTCTGCAATACTAATGCCATCACCGTCATTAAGTGGCCATGATGATTAATTGCGCCTTTTAATAATTCATCGTTAGCACTTCTACCACAGTCTGGGCAGCGTAGAAAGGGAATTAGTCTAAAGTGGTTAAGAAAGTATGACATGCAAATGAAGGTTTCTTCATAGGCAAACTACCCGACCTTCCATGCTGATTGATGATGGGTGACTGCTTGATAACCCTCATCCACCGGGTGGGGTTGCATCCTGGCTGGCTCAGCCCCTGTCCCCTCCCCCCATAAGGCAACCAGGGTCCCCTCCCTTGTCCACACTTGTCACACTAGCCAAAAAGGGTGACACCAAACTCCCACATATGCACCCCACTTTCCACTTCCAGGCCTCTCTTTATGCCTCTTCCTCTGCCTGAGCTGATTGCCGTCATCTATGCCTGCTTTGTCCCCCAGCCTCCAGGCCACGCTCAAACATCTCATGTGTCTCATGTCCCCTCATTCTCCTGAACGACCCAAGCCCGAGCCACCCCCCTCTGAGTTTCCAAAGCTCTCCGCACCGGCAAAAAATTTATCTCAGCCTTACCAGCAGGCACGGCCCCGGGGGGGCTGACCGAGGCCGGACGTCAGGTGTGCCCTGCAGGGCTGGGCACTGGGGCCTAGGCCACGACTTTCTGCAACCACGAAGTGCACTCTGCACCATCCACTACCACAGCCACTAGCCACACATGGCTAGGGAGCCCCTGACATGTGGGTAAGGGCCCCCGAGGAACTCAGGTTTAAATTGTGTTGAACCGTAACGAATTTTAACAGCTGCAGGTGGCCAGCGGCCACGACATCTCTGGACGAATAGAGTGAACATGCCTCTTGCTTTGCGTGCACAAATCGACACATGGGGACTTGGGTGCGTGTGTCTGCGGGCACATGAGGGGACAGCGACTGGCAGGGCCGTGGTGGCAGGTCTTGTGTGGCTGCGTTGTGCCGGGCAGCTCTGTGCCCGTCACGTGGTGTGAGGAGGCCAGGACAGGAGGGAAGGGGGACAAAGAGGCCATTGTACCACATTCCCAAACTCAAGCCCTCCTTTCTGCTGACATCACAGCCCCCTCCGAAGAGCTTCCAGACCCGGGCTGCCCCCTGTGTCGTGGCACAGCACCGGCTGTCCCGAGGGCCGCTCCACGGGACTCACGTTTGTCCTCCCTGTGACAAGATGGGCCACATTCCGATGGCTGATTTCTCAGTCAACATCAGGTGGAAAATTCTAGAAAAATTCGCGTGGATTTTTTACTGTTGCTGCTCTCTCCGAATCCCGGGTGCTTTTGGTGGTGTGAGCCCATCTCCTGGCAGGATATTTTTATGACCGAAATATGGCGGATTCCCCCTCCTTTGGGGGGGGTCAGCTCTTTACTCCTCAGCTGCCCAGGTGCCTACTTTCCTGGATGGACGTGAGTGAGCTTGAGGAGGGAAGAGGCTGGGAGAGGGGGGTGCTGAGCTGAAGCGTGGGAGCCTTGGGCAAGGGGACACATGTGTAGAATGGGAGTGGGGGAGGGGGCTGCACGGGGGCCGTGAGCGTGGGAGGCTATGTGAGTGAGTGAGGCGGGTGCCACCCAGCCAACCCGGCATGGATGAGAATGTGTCTCTCTCTGATGCCCACCCGCCCATGAACACATGGGTCCGTGCTCCAAGGGGCCCTACGCACGTGTGGGTGTGTTGGGGGTGGATGGGAGGGGTCTGTATATGTGGGAACCGCTTCCCCACACATGGCAACGGAAGAGACGCCATTTGAACTGAGAACGTAAGGGTCTAGCCTTGGGGACGTGTGTGTGCATAGGCATGACAGAGGGCAGAGGAGGGCCTGTGGGTGAATGGGGACAGCTGAGCAGGGAGGAGCAGGCAGAAACCAGGAAAGCCTGGGTATGGGGGAGACCATTGTCCTAAAGTCCCAGGGCCAGTGGCGCCCCGGCGCTGGGGAACAGCTGTGTCCCTGTTCTCTTCCTGCTGTGCTGCCAGCGGGCACCAGGTAGAGCTGAGAGATGTCCGCGGACCGGGAGGCAAGACCCCGGAAGAAGGATGGCCCTTATCTGGCAGAGCGAGCAGACCCTTACACGCCCGGAGGTGTGATGCCTTTTCAGAGCATGCGCATGGTCTGGAGGGAGGGGAGTCTGGTGCGAGCAGATGCTGGCGAGAGTGGGGTTTTCTCTGCACAAGAAAGGGGGAGGCAGGGGAGGATGGGGTGGGATGGGGACCAAAGTGCATTTTAGAATAAGGAGGCCCCGTGTTCAAGTTCTAGGTGACTTTACTGCTGTGGGGCAGACCCTCCCCCACCCCCGACCAACTCCTCAAGACTCTGGAATACTCAGGCCTGCACAGAGGTCTGGTATAAGGTGTTCTAGAAGGAGCAAGGGAAGGGGCCGAGTTCTGGGTGTGGGTCAGTCTGGAGTGGAGATAAAGGAAGAGCCAAGAAACCAGCGCCACCCAGTAAAAGCACAACAGGGAGCCACATCTGTAATTTTCTTTTTTTTTTGCTGCCATATGAAGACCATCAAAAGAAATGGGTGAAGTTAATTTTAATAATGTATTTGATTTAACCCACTGTACCCCCGAATATCATTTCATTGGGCAGCAGATCGGTGCCAGGAAGCGTGGGAATTGCAGCCTCTGCCCCAAACTTGCAAGCAGAGTGGGAACCCTTCATGGGGCACAGAATTTAGATTGAGCTCATGTAACCTGGGCCTTGGGGGGTCAGGGGACCCCACAGGCCCCTGGTTTGGGGGTGATCATGCGAATGCTTGTGTGGAATGGTGTCTCCCCATCCCTGGGCGCCTCCCAGATGCCAGGCACTCATCTCATTTTCACAAATCCTTACAACAGCCCAAGGCGCTTATGATTAATGTCTTATGAGTAAACTAACCGTCAGAGCCGACATCCGAGTCCTGCTCACTCTGACCCCACATCCCAACAACACACCCTGCAAATTGCATGTGTGTGTGTGTGTGTGTGTGTGTGTGTGTGTGTGAAGAGTAAGGGAGACACACGCCATGTGGGGACTGAGGCCGGCTGTAGGCAGGACACTGTGGCCCCCGCTCTGACAGAGCTCCTCCTCACGGATTGAGAGGTGGTGAAGAAACATCTAGAGACAAGCCAGGTGGGGCTCTGTTGAGGGTGAAGGTACGTCATGGGGCACTGCTGGCCGTGGGACTGGCGGAGCCCAGCATGGAGCAGGCTGTGAGGCAGGGTCTCAGGGTGGGGGGGGGACACTGGGGCTACTTTCCCTTGGCTCTGGAGGGTGAGGCATGACCCCCGCTGGGATCTTGCCCCTCCGTGAGAAGAGAGGGCTGAGTACGTCCATGCCCTCCCCATGTGCCGCTGGAGGGGGGGGGTGCACGCGCACACACGCGTGTGCCCAGGCACGGTTCAGTGTCCTCTGCAGTCACGCCATCCTCCCAGCTACTTGTCTGGGCCACTTCCTCCCAGGCCGGCAGCCAGGTTCCCGTGTGCTCCTTGGAGCCAAGATCGCAAGGCAAAGCCGGGGAGCACAGGGAAGCGAGGGGCTGGCCTGGAGCTCCCCGTCGCTGGCGGGTGCGCAGGAAGGGCACGGAGGCCAGAGCTGGCCTGGCTGCGAGGGCGGGCGCACGGGCACCTGGAGGGGAGGATGGCCCCTTCCTCCAGGGGGCGGGGCCCGAGGAGGAGCACCCCAGAAACCAGGCTGGCAGCTCAGAGCCTCCCACCTGAGCGGATGCTGTGCGACTTCAGGTTTCTGCCAGACGAGGTGCCTCAGGGGAATGACGCATGAGGAGGCAGAAGCACTGTCTTATCAGCGGACCCTCGTGGTTGGGAGATGGCCACCCCAACAGGCATTCATTCAGTCAACAAACATCTACTGAGAACCTCCCAGGTGCCCGCACTGCGCCTCTGCCTGCCTCCGCAGGTGCTTGCGGGGATAACTAACCAGCTAACTAACCAGCTAACTAACTAATCGACTAACCAACGGGTGTGGGATGCCCGGCAGGCAGGGGAACCGAAACATAACTGTAGAAACACGCGCAATGGCCTTGCTCACCAGCTTTGCCCCGAGAGGAGGAGTGACTTCCCTAAGGGCTCTGAGCACGCCCAGACCTGAGCATTCCCTCGGAACATCTGCCCCCCGCCCCAGCACCTACTGTGTGCAGCTCTGCCCCCGTCCCCAGTGGGCACACAGAATCCTGCCCTCCCGGCGCGTATGTCTGCGGTGGGAAGCCGGCCTGGGACAAGGACCCAGACACACACAGCATAGGCTCTCAGAGCACAGGGAGGGGGCTGGGTGCCCTAGAGGCAGGGGAGGGGGGGACGGAGGGGTTTCTCTGAGGTGCTGCCATTTGAGCAAAAACCAAAACAAGCGCGGTGAGGGGGCAGTTCCGTGGATGGGGGCGGGGGCGCTGGGAGATCCAGGCCAAGGCCTTGAACAGGAGCGAGCTGTGAGGGAGTGTGGCTGCGGTGGGCGTGGGAAGAGTGGGGATGAGGTCAGAGGGCTGGGCCGGGCCAGCACGGCCGGTCAAGAGCGTGGATCTTATTCTCAGTGTGACCGGCCGGCGCCGGAAAGTCCAAAGCAGGGGGCGAGATTCCAGATCTGATCTTTCTCCTGCTGGAGCCCAGATTACAGAGGCAGGAGGGGCAGGGAGCCAGGGGAGGCTGTGCGGGGGGTCCAGGAGCCGGATCCTGTTGCCACACCGGGAAGGTCAGAGCACCGGGAAGGTCAGAGCCAAGGCCGCTGGAAGTGGACGGATTCAGGACACGCTTGAAGGTGCGGATTCCGGGGAATGAGAGAAAGCGCGCGGGGGGTCCAAGGGCACCCTCACCACCCCCTTGCCTATACATTTCGGACCATGTGGACGCAGTATTCACAGACCCAGCCGTCCTTGGGGATCCCTGGCCCAGGAGGCACCTCCGTTTAGACTGGGGGCTGCCCTCCCCATTGGCCCCCAAGCTCTCCCCACCGACTCCCACTATCCCCCCCCCATCTCTGGGGAAGGGAAAACCCCAAGTGAGGCCCACGGGTTGGTTGAGAATCAGCTCCAGGACAGTGGGTAGATCCCAGGCTGAGTGGGATTTAGAGGCCACCGTGGCCCATGTCTTGCCCTTGTTTGCATTTTCTTGGAGACGCCATCTAGAGCCAGGGGCAGTAGGCAGGGGCCTGGTGGCCTGATGTGGTTGTAGCCAGCCACCTGGGAAAAACGAGCTCGGGCCTCTTCCCAACTAGCCGAGCTCTCCAGAGCCAAGCCGGTGAAACTCAGCTCAAGGGTTCCAGGTCGTGCAGCATCCTCTGGACCTTGGCCCCTGGAAAAGCCCACTAGGAAGGGGATCATTGAGCCCGGGCTCAGGGTCCTGTGTGCCAACCCCTCTCTCCATGAACAGGCTGGTTTCCCTCGCAACATGAGTTACAAAGGGGCTCTTCCCCTAGGGGATCTCGACAGGTAAGAGCCTTTTGCTTCCAGAACCCTTCAGCCCTCCAGAAGGCAGGGTGGAGGTGGACATACCAGGTTCTAATCCAAAGTGCCACTTGCCTGCTCTGTGAGCTTGGGTAAGTTGCTTACTCTCCCTGGGCCTCCGTTTCCTCATCTATAAAATGGGGATAATGATGCATCACTGTCAGGTTCACGTGAGGATTAAGACCAGGGCCACGGGGAGCAGGTCCCTCCCTCTTCCTTCCAGAGAGGTTGAGAAAACAGCAAAATGCCAAGAGTCCGAAGGGCAGGCTGGCAGCCCCCGGCTGACTCCGCGGGCTCCCAGGAGGCAGAAAGGGAAACCAAGGAAGCAACTGCTGGTGGGAGGCTGCTGAGAAGAAGGTGCTGGTAGCAATAGGTGAGCAGCGCAGCAGCTCTTTATTTCAGGGAGGTTGTGACCTAAGACGCCCTCACCTCCCCGCTGCCGTCTCTCTGCTCATTCCAAGCCTGGGAGCTGTGAGGCCAGGAGCCGGAATCAGGAGGAAGGATGTGGCCGTGGGCCAGCTGCTCTGTGCATCGGGAGAGAAAGGATGACGCCTGGTCTGGACCGGGAACCGCAGAGGGAAGGGGTGAGGGGCTGTGAGGCTCAGGCCCTGGTCCTCTGCCCTCCTTGCCACCCCGGACCTCTGACCCCGAGGGTTTGGCATTGGGGGGCATAGCCCCGGCCCTGCTGAGCACCCCCACCACCGGTGCCCAGAGGAGCGGGCAGGCCTGTGTGCCCCTCCCCTGGCCCTCGCCCTCCCCACCCTCTGCCCCAGCCTTGAGACGGAAGCCTTGTTCCCAGAGATGAGGCCGGCACTGCGCGGCCAGACGCACCTGGGTGTGCCCTCAGCGCTGGTCCAGGATGAGGGGCACCTGGGCGCTGTCCACCTGGGGCGGCAGCCGCTCGCCCGTGCGCACGTTGAACATGGGCAGCGTGGAAAGCGGCCGGGGCACCTCTCGGCTGGAGGCCATCTGCCGGAGCTCCTCCGTGTTCCCGCGGATTGTGCAGTGGTGGACCATCTGGATGCTGGGGGCGCAGGGCCAGAAGAATCGTCGGCTCTGGGACTCAGCCCTTCTGGGGTGCAGCGTGCCACTGCCTCTGAGCCACCCTGCCGTCTCCCCCCCCACCCCGGGGTGTAGGGGGAAACTCACACACACAATGGGTGAGGAGAGGGGACAAACGGGAAGGTCTTTGGTGACAGCTCGGTGTCCAGTAATGGAGGCATAGGTCGTGGGTATAGACAGCCTGGGTTCAAAGCTGTGTGGCCCTGGCAAGTTGCTTCACCACCCTGTGCCTCAGTTTCCTCAACTGTAAAATGGGGATACTGATAGAACTACCTCCTAGCGCTGGAGTAGGAATTAGAGGAGAAAAGCATTTAGAAAAGCGCCTGGAGTGTGGTAAGCGCTTCTGAGATGCTAAGACAGGAAGAGATACCCACAGTGGATGTGTATTCCCAGAGGATGGTGTTTGCTGGGCTTTATGTTCTGAGGACCCTGTAGGACCCTTCTAGCACTCAGCTCCCTCCCCAAATAGTCTCTCCTACCACTGACCATCCAGTGCTCCCCGCCTCATCCCTGTCTTAGTCTGGCGAACCCACCCCCTCCATCTCTTCCCCCTCCCCCTTTTGCTCCAGCTGTCTCCTGCCTGGCCTTGACATTCTTCTGGCTCCTCCCATATAGCCTCCCCTGCCTTTGTACCTTGACCCCTCCCAACCGGCAGGCTCCTTGAGGCCTGCACCAGGCTCCGAGCTCAGTGGGCCTGAAATCCCCGCAGCCATCGGGAAGTTCTCTCTGAACTCTAGCCCCAGTTTCTTGTCAGAAGGCTCAGCCTTATTCCCACTTGGCGGTCTCAGGAACTTTCTGCTGTCTGGGGCA
Organism: Hyaena hyaena; assembly: GCF_003009895.1. Classification (NCBI taxonomy): domain Eukaryota; kingdom Metazoa; phylum Chordata; class Mammalia; order Carnivora; family Hyaenidae; genus Hyaena; species Hyaena hyaena. The sequence goes on along the minus strand of NW_024080661.1, from coordinate 4,152,661 downwards.
AGCTTCAGTTCATTCTGAGAAGGAGGGTAGCACCATGTAACCAGGCACGAAGACCGGCTTTGGGCTTGGGTGTGACTTCTACTACTTAGTGGCCGTGTGACCTTACGCCACTCACTTAACTCCTCTGTGCCACGATGGCCTCGATTGTAATGCAGTTGCTGAACTAATTAAATGAGTCAATACAGGGAAAACAGATACCTCCTGGTCAGCATCACCCAAGTGGTAGCTAATATTACGGAGAGCCTGCCATTGTTATCTTCATCATCAGCGCCGTGTTATTACAGTAGGGCACACTATTGTCCTCAGCCCCCCACCCCCACCCCGTAAAGGGACGTTTCCTAGCCCCTTTCCACGAACCCACCCGCATTTGTGAGTCCAGCCTGGAGGTCTTTTCCCAGGTGACTGGTCGACTGGTCACCAGGTGAAACAGCAAGAACCTTTCATCACAAACAATAAAGGGGTGGGGGCCCTAGACAGGGCAGAAGCTACCCTACTTACCTCTGGGTGACAGATCAAATGGGGGAGAGGCAGTGATGCCCACCCCTGTCCAAGCCTCAGCTAACGGACACCAACACCCACTAGAACCTGAGAGAATAGCCTACAGGGCAGGCTCTCGAGCTTTATGCTGAATGGGCCACACTCCTCCTTGGGGGCGAGGGAGTAGGACCGAGTCCTGTCTGGTTGGCGGGAGGAGGTGGAGCCACCCTAGCAGGCCAGGGGCGGATCGAGATGAGCTCTTGAGTCTGGAATTTGGCAAGCAGAGCCGTCCAAAACACAATTTTCCATTCCCAGGCAAAGGGGAGGCTGAGGGGGGAAAGGAAGCTAGAAGCGTGTGGCTGCTTCGGGCTGGAGGCAGCTGGGCAGGTACTGCCCTGGATAGGGAAAGAGCCTTGGTTAACGGGTCCCCTCCCCGCCCCCAGCCCCACATCTGGGTCTCATTACTTTGGCAACACACACAGGTGGAAAATGTTCCGGGGAATGTTTTTCCAGAGCAGGAACGGAAGCCAGACCCGCGCTGCCTTCCCCCACAGCCCTTCCACATCAGCACCTGGACAGACGGGCGAAGGGGCAGGGAGTCCTACGCACATGCACACGCACACACACGCACACACACTCCACCACCAACACACAACGCTCAAGCCCTGTCTCCGGGACACACAGACCACATGAGAGGCTCAGGCTTGAGGACTTTGGGGCCAGCAAAATCTGATACAGACAGCAGAACCCACAATTTGTGGGTGCGTTTGAAAAAATGGGAGACACTGAATGAGCACAACTACCAGTTGAATTTGTAGAAATGGATCAACACAAAATCCAAGCCAACAAGGTCTGATAAGGCGTGTAGTTACACCTGGTTATTGATTCCAGACTGATGAAGGTTTTCCTGATACACGGACCCAGGAAAGCTGGCCGTTGGTAAAAATAACTGGTCGGAAAGAGAATTTCTGTGATGGCAGAAGATGTAATTGGTCAAATTTGGCACCAGCCCCAAAAAATTGAGGAATGAAATCTTCCTTGAAAAACTTACATGGAAAATCCCCCATCTCTATGGGAAGAAATTCTATCAAATAAAAATGAGAATAAGGGAGGACAAAAGAGTCTTTCCATTGCTTTGTGATCAAAGACGATCAAGGAATCAAATCCACCTAGGTGAATTGAGGAATTACATTTCTGTTCACTCGGGAAAATATTTTCCCCATAAAAATCCACCAGTGTTGATGGGGCGCCTGGTGGCTCAGTCGGTTAAGCGTCTGACTCTTGATTTCAACTTGGGCCATGATCTCATGGTTTGTGAGTTCAAGCCCTGCTGACAGCACAGAGACTGCTTGGGATTCTCTCTCCCTCTCTCTCGGCCCCTCCCCTCCTCTCAAAATAAATAAACTTTAAAAAATTCACAAATGTTGGTGTGATTCTGATTCTAAAAATGTTTGTACTCCTCAGCCCAATGGGTTGAGATGGTGGGGTCAAAATGGTGGGTTTGGAACGGGGCGGGGGGGCATTCGTTTAGAAACACGCATACAGTGCACGGCCCCACCATGTGGGAGCCACCCATCCGCTCACATCACCTCAGCCCTTTCTTCCCAGGGCACCTGGCTGTTGGATGCCCACACTCTCTGGCAGCTCCCTCTTTGCCTCCCAGGAGGGAACAGTGGGGCCATTGTGACCCTCCCAGGATTCTGGTGGCCTCACAATGTCCCCCTGAGGTCACCACAGAGGTAACCTTGCTACCGCCTGTACCTGAGTCACAAGTCCGTGAGGCCAGCCGGGGGTGATAATCCTTGGTCCCTCCTTCTGGCCACCCAGGGAAAGGCTTGGGCTGGAGCCCCCAGGAGCGGAGACTCCCCTCACCCACCGAGGAGGAACCCAGGGGAGACTTCCAGCCGCCACCCTGGAGGTCCTTGCGTCTAGCTCCCTTCACCCGCCCCAGGGAGAGATACAGAAAGACACTTCGCTGCCTCCCCCATCTGCACCCTTGGCCTCGAACCCTGGGCAGGGTGTGGACAGGCAGGCCAGCCCATCCAGAGCCCCTGGCCAGAGGGAGACTGGGCGCCGGGCCAGCCCCAATGTCCACCGGAAGCCTAACATGTCCAAGGTGATCCTGGGCGTTGTGGCGGACAAGGGGGCGCACGGCCGCGTGAGTCTGGCCACCCTGAAGAAGGCCATCGCCACCACCGGCTACAACATGACCCGAAGCGGCTGGCGCTTAAAGCGAGTGCTCAAGGGGCTGGTGGACAAGGGCATGCTCAAGCAGGTGACCGGCAAGGGGGCCTTGGGCTCCTTCCGCATTGGCAATAAGGATGCCTCCAAGGTCAAGTTCAGGTCCCAGAGCCGGGGCCGGTCTGGGCAGCGCCAGTCTGGGCGGCGCCGGCCTGGACAGCGCCGACCTGGCCTGCGCCGGCCTGCACAGCGCCAGTCAGGGCAGTGCCGGCCTGGACAGCGCCGGCCTGGGCAGCGCAGGTTGCTAGCAGGCTCCCAGAAGGGATACAAGCAGCTAAACAAGGGGATTCGCAGGGTGGCCAGAGGCCAACGCAATTAACGAGGCAGGCCAGGCGAGCAGGCAGGGGTGCCCGGCCTGCCAAAGGCTCAGTGCCGTGGGAATAAAAGGAGCCTAACTTACTTCACATCTGCCTCCTGGAATCTTTGGGGCTCGGGGCTGCGAAGGGAAAGAAGGCTGGGAACGGGGGATGGGTAAGGCTGTGGGGAGTGGGAACATGGGCAAAATAAGGGTGAGATGGGTTTGGGAAGGGCTGGGGGAACTGAAAGCATCCACAGACATTAGCTAGTTCAAGGACAACGTCAAGTGGCAGGTGGAGAAACCAGGGCCCAGAGAGTACCATGGTAATTGTGTGGCGAACCCAGCCCAGAACCATACAGTGTGAGTGTGAGTGTGTGTGTGTGTGTGTGTGTGTGTGTGTGTGTGCAGCCTCTTAAGTGGCTTCTCAAACCCTTTCTCCCAGGGTGGCGACAAGCCCCCAGACCTGGCTGGGTCCCCTCCCTTCTCGCATCCCAGGTTAAAGTCTTCCATGGAGACCAGAAAATGAGAAGGCCGGGCCAGGATAAGTCAAACCCACCAACCAGCCAGCCCAGCGTTGGAGCTCAGGGGCCAGGGCGGACCCCCTCATCCCAGAGCAGTCTGGCTTGTCTGAGCTGCTCACAGAGGTTGGAGGGTCCAGCCTAACAGTCTGGGGGGGCTCCCACCCAGCCCCCAGCTTTCCCCTACTCACTCAGAAGTGGCCAGGTCTCTCTTCAGCCTGTGGACAAGCAAGGGAGGGGATTAGCTATTATCCTCAAGCCCCTCCTGATTCCAGGCCAAGCAAGAGGTCCCCCATGCCTTTCCTGGCGGAGGACCCCACTCTCCAAGGGGTCTGTGTCCCCAGGCAAGCCACAAGGACATGGGGTGGCAGCCCCAGTGCCCTCCCTGGCCTCTGTCTCCCACACTCACCGTCCCTCCCGCCGGCAGCACATGATGTAGGCCAGCAGCACCGTGAGCAGCAGAGCCACCAGCAGTGGCACCAGGAGGGTGACCAGCGCATCAGTGAGGAAGTCTCGGGCCGTGGCCTCAGTGGGTGGGCAGAAGAACGGGTCATGCTCCAGGATCCCATCGCCGGGGGTGGGCACCTCGTCTGCAGGCTCCGGGACTGACTTATCCACCTGCTCAGAGAGCCCAGTTGGCTAGACACAAAGACCCCAGGGGGACAGGCAGGGGTGCCCCATGCAATGACAGGACTTCCTCCTGCTTGCCTCCCCCAGTTTGGGTGACCTAGCAGGGCAAGCCCAGGGATAAGAACCAAGAGGGAAAATCTGGGAGAGGCAGGTGCACGCTGTGGTTCGAGCACACCTCTAGGGTCCTATCTCTGGGGCGGTGGTGAGGGTCAACCGTGTGGATTCGATACTGTCTAGCACACAGCAAGTGCTCAGAGCTGTTGATTATCAGTCTTTGGCTGCACTGTTGGTCCATTCACAGGGACAGAGTGTTCCAGGGGTTCCAGCCTGGGGAGTCAGGGTCTCCAGGAACCCTAGATAATTCTGGTCGATAGCCCAAAGAGCAGTAGCGAGCATCTCTGGTTTCTAACTTGGAGGTGGAAACTATCTGGAAACGATCACAGGCAGATTTGCCAGGTGACATGTTAGAAGGAAGCAGACAGAGCTGTCCTCAAGAGTCTCCTGGTGGAGAAAGGGTTCTAGAACTGCCCCTACCGGAGTGAACGTGAACGTGAACGTTGTCCCTAACGTTGGGACTACTGGAGGCGGGAGATCCCTCTCCTGGATTATGGACTCTGTCGCCCTCTTGTGGGACGAGGTGGAACTTCAGAGCGCGCGCATTCGAGCATGGAGGGGGCGGGGACAGGGGCGGGGCGGGGGGCGGAGTGTATACTCAGAAACGGGAACAGAGAGATGGGGTGAGAGGAGGGGTAGCGGGGAGACTGTCCTGGGGGGCATGCCCCATCCCCATCCCCAGAGCCAGGGTCCCTCCTCACCAGGGACACATTGCACCAGTCTACGCGAAAGTGAGGTGCCAAGGTGTCGTAGCAGGACAGAAGCGGAGGCTGGCCCTGGGCACAGCGAGCGTGACTGTCGGGAGATGCCACCATCTTCAGGCAGGTGGAGAAGGGTGAGGCAGAGCCCACCTTGATGTAAACCCTGGGCCCAGACAGAAGCCACGGTTAACCAATTGGGGGTGTCACTGGGCACTGGAGATCCGGGGGTTGGCAGGGCCACCTTGAGACCTAGGTTACGGTGAGAGGACATAGCACCACGGCCTTCTAGGGGGCCTTACACTGCCAGGAATGTCTTTTGACAGCTGGATCTTTCACGTCCTCATGGGGTACCAGGGAGTGCAGAGTTTGGGGTCACTAAGGTTTGGGCCCGGGGAAGGCAAGAAGATGAAGAAGGGGTGGCTAGAAGGAAGTGGACAGTGATATGATACTAGGCGGTACACGTGGGTGTGGTGAGGGTGCACGAAGGTGCTCCACGCCCACCACCTGGAAGACGCAGCTGCCGCCTCCTCCAGGAGGCCCTCCTGGATTGCACCCTTACCCTTCCTTGCGACCCTCGATGGGAAGGGGGACGCGACCCCCACGGTCCAAGGCAGAAGTGATGTTGAGAAGCTGGAGCTCCCCTGACTCCCAGAGCCCTCTCAAGGCTGTGAGGAAGCGACTGGCGGGCGTCGAGGGCAGCACCTCCTCCACATCGTGGCTGCGGACTAGGAACTCCGCCTGGTAAGGCAGCAGGGGTCCTGGAAATGCCAGGTGGGCGCCCAGTTCTGCACGGATTCTTCCCAAGCCTCCTCCCCCTTACCCTCCCCCACCCGGCTCAAGCTCCTCCCAGGTCCCCGGACTTCTCCCTTCCTCTCTAAAATCCCACGCATCACAGGCCCCAAACGCCCTTCCCTGCCCTTCCCTTCCCGTGGCCTCAACAACTTGCCCGAGGCCCCACACACTGTCAGCAGAGCAGCCAATTATCTAACTCCAGCGCCCGCCTCCCACTACTGCCCCAAGTGTCCCCTTCACACCCCCTCCCTCCTCCCCAGGGAAATCCCCCCAGAGGGGTGTGGCGAGTGGGGGGCGGCAGGGGGATGTCTGGTGTTACCTTCTGGGTCCCCAATCAACAGCACCAGCCTCTGCCGGGTGGTGTCAAAGGTGTCCCGATTGTAGGCTACGACCTGGCAGGGGAGGGGAGGGGGAAGAGGGCCGAGGGATGGGGTTAGGGGAGAAGACGCGTGGAGCGGCCAGAGCCGCCCTCCAATAAGAGGCATCTAAATTGTGTAAACGAACATGAACGCATGCCCACGTGGGACCCAGCCACTGGGGTCCCTGCTGGTACCTCGATGACCTGGCGCCCACGATCTTCTGGGGTGGGGGTGCCGTAGAGGAAGCCAGGGTGGTGGGGGCTGCGCTGGGTGTAGCGGAGCCACCGAGGCAGGTCTGGGTGTCCCTGGAGGTGGGCGTGGTAGGTGATAGGGACGGTGGGCGGGACATCTGGCGGAAGGGAGGAGATTGGAGAAACGACAGGAGCCTTCAGGAGACCAAGCCCCTGGCCAGTCACCAGCAGCCCACCCGCCGCCCTTGGGGCCCCTCTCACCGAAGTGCTCAGGCAGACTCGGGAAGGCTTCCTGGTTCAAGGTGTGTACAAAGACGCGGCCCACCAGAGGCTGAAGGGTGGTCTGCTGGGTGTCTGTGTCCCCCAGCCCTGCCAAGAAACCCGTGGGGACCCCACAACCCCAAACACACATGTCAGCCTTCCTCTAAGGCAGGGGATAAGCTGCTGGTGCCCCTATGAGACTGGAGAAGGGGGGTGGGTGCCTCCCAGGAAAGGACAGAGTGCAGCCCTGGCTGTGCCAAGTCCTAGAGCTTTGTTGGTTTGGGTCCATGGGAGCCCCCCTCCCCCACTCATTTTAGGCTTCCTTTGAGGAGTCACAGTCAGCGAGGGCTGCTATCTGACTGAGGGGTGTGAGTGGGGGTGGGGGGGGATGTGTGTTAAAGGCACTTGGAAGAGAACCCTTAAGAATGCTGAGCGTCTGGCAGGCTGGAGGGGAGGGGCAGAGGGAAGGAACTTTTGGAGGAGGTGGGTAGCCATTCTGGAACTCTCTCTCCTTTCCCCTAATACACAGGGGGAAGGGGGACCCACAGAGGCCAGGAAAAGCTGAGCAAATGAGATCCTGTGCCCCAGGGAGAGTATCTGCCCCAGCGGGTCCCCACACCCTCACTGGGCCCCCACACCCACGGCCAAATTTAGCCTGGGCCTAGAAAGAAGGCAGACCAGCCGGCCCATTAAAGGGCTGACAACGCCCCGGGCTTGGGCTTGTGCCGTCAGGCCCACCTGGGCCAAGGGTGCCCCACCCTTCAGAGCTCCCAGCCCCCCACTTCCCGGAGCCCTGTCCCCAGCCCCATTTCCCTGGACCTTCCACCAGACACAGCATTAACACCCCAAAGTCCTTCTGGCTCCTGACCCCAGACTCCTCCCCCAGGGGACCTCTGTACTTCCACCTCTTCACCCCTAAATCCTGTCCCTTCATCCTGGGCCTCCTCCCAGAAGGCCCCAACTTGCCCACAAGGAGAAGAATCCAGATTAGTGCTGCTGCCATGGCTGCCCTGGCCTGCCCGTTCCTGTGAGTGACAGAGACAGGAGCAGGGGGGAGGAGAGAGGGAGGAGGGAGGGAAGGGAGGGAAGGAGAGAGGAGGAACCACGGGGGAGGTGTCCCAGAGCAGCTGGCCCCAGCTTCTGCCAGTGGGTCCCTCCCCAACCCCACCCAGAGCAGGCGCTGAATCTGGGGTGGACATTCTTCCCATGACAAGGTCCTCCGATGATCCCCCCCACCCTGGGGGCCAGAGAGTGTTTTCTAAGCCACCAACCTGAATACCTCAGTCCCCCCTGAAAACACTAAGGGCTCCCCTTGCCCCGAGTCTCCGGCTATCAGTGGCTTTCAGACCCTGCCTGTACCTGGCCATCGTGTCCAGAATCCTCTCCTCTCTCCCCACCACCAATGACACACACACGACCCCAGGCTTCTGCGCAGCCTCACTCCACCCCCCCAATCCCCCATCCCTAACCCCCACCCCCAGACCAACATGCTCTCATAAGCCTCCTAAGTGCTTTGCACAAGCTTGGAGCTCCCTTTCTGCCCTCATCCAGGAGGCAAAACCGACTCACCAGCAAAGGACTCACCCTGAAGTCCCTCCTTCCGCTAGGCTGAGCTGGGTGTCCCCTCGGCCCCTGTGCAATCCTCGAGGGGTGGGCTAGAGTCTTATTATCTTCTTATCCCTGGACCTGGCACAGGCAGGTGTAGGGGACTAGGTGACAGCCTCCTTAATGGTACGCTTAATAGCTGGGGGCCCGTTCACCCAGCCCTTATCCCCAGACCAAGGACCCTCAGCGTGTACCCCAGGTCTGGGAAGACAGAGAGCCCCGGACAGGGACAGGGAGTGGAAGAGGTAGCGCAGGCGTGGATGCCTGCAGGCCTGGAGCAAATCCCACCTTGACCGCCGCTCAGCCAGAGACGGTGGCCTTGAAAAACTCAATAGCCCTCTCTAGGCTCTGTTCCCACCGCTACAGCCTGGCCAGAATAGTGCTTACTTCCCGAAGCCTCAGCATCAGGAACTCGGTGCCTACTTACAGAGCACCTGCTGTGTGCCAGGCACGAAGGAAGCCGAGATGGGCAGAACCCTGCCTCCCATGGAGCTTGCACGTCCCCTCCCCACCCACCCCCCTCACCCTCCTCGGGTAATGACAGGTAACCCCTGCCTGCTACTCCGCTCTGGGCTTTACACAGATTTCCGGACAGTAAGTCATTCCATTCCCCTAGCGGTTCCGTGAGGCCAGGGTTACTTTCATCCCCATTTCCAGATGAGACAAGTGAGGCAGGAGGGCTGCACGGCTTCCCCAAGGTCAATAGACCAGCTGGAGGCGCGTGAACCGCTTAGTCCAGTGTGGTCCACTGGACCCGGCTGATGTGCTTGCTGGTGGGGTGCCCCTCCCCTTCCTTCTAGCCTCTGCCCAAGGATCTCGGTCCAGGTGTGAAGGGGGCAGATGCCCTTCTCTTTGGGGGCTTCCTGGAGCAGGCAGACGGGGACTCTCCCTAGATGCCCTGAGGAGGAGGCAGAGAACCACAGGTGCCAGGGCTCCAACATTCTCGGTGTGGGGGTGAGCGTCCCTCCTGCGCCCTTAGATGAAGGGCACTGTCATCTCACCGCCATACCTAACACCCCAAGCAAGGACGCCTGGACCAGTTCCCGTGGGGATGGGGGGCGGGGTGTTGGCCTGCCCACGGGAATGACCAGTGAGCGCAGGATACTTAGTGCTCATCATTTTGCTCCCTCCCCACCTGACCATCCCACCCCTCCCTGGAGAGCCACCAAATTCCAGAGTCAGCGTCCACTCAGGCTCTCGGGCCAGGCAGGCACTGTCCCGGAATTACCTTGGCACCACTCTGCCTTCTCAGAGATGGGGGGCATGAGGGAGGAAGGTTCTGGAGACAGAGCGAGAGTCACAGGGCTCTGGGGGAGCAGGCAGAGGTGGCAGAGACTGGCCAGCAGCCCAGGCCTCAGCCCCTCCGTGGCTCCATGTGACTCGTCTGCTATATTTGGAGCCATTCATGCACACCCTCAGCTGTTTTGAGGTAGAAGTGCCCGAACCCAGTGCCGCCGGGCCCTCAGAGGCCAGCTTCCTTACAGATCCTTCTCCCCCCTCCTCCAAACCAGGGGAGCCAGGGACTGTGCCAGGAGCCAGGTGGAAGCCCCCCATGGCCCACCAGAGGACCTCTCCAACTCAGGGCTGTTTGGATTGCAATCTGCCTCTGTAACTCTCAACATCTGTGTTCATTGGGACCTGGGTGGGGAGGGGAGCAGGTACTGGGTCACAGCATCCTTCGACTTCTTAGTCTGCAAATGTTACATAAAACCAAAGCCTACAGGGGAGCCTGGGTGGCTCTGTCATTGGTTAAGCGTCCAGCTTCGGCTCAGGTCATGATCTCATGGTTCACGAGTTCGAGCCCCTTGTCGGGCTCTGTGCTGACAGCTCAGAGCCTGAAGCCTGCTTCGGATTCTGTGCCTCCCTCTCTCTCTGACCCTCCCCAGCTCATGCTCTCTCTCTCTTTCTCTCTCTCAAAAATAAGTAAACATTTAAAAAAATTAAACAACAAAAACAAAATGAAAGACTACAGAATAAAAGAATGAGCCTTCACCCGACTTCAACAGCAACTCGTGACCAGTCTTCTTCACATACACCGCACCTGACTCTCCCTCCTGTTTGATTTCCTCTGTCAACACTTTGGCATGTATCTCTGAAAGATAATGACTCTTTTCTAAACAATCACAATTGTTACACCTGGTGCCTTAGTATTCTTTAAAGTTAATAATAATTCCTTAAATCAGATCTATAGTGTTCAGATTTCCAGCTCTCAAAAATGTCTTTTTTTTTTTTTTTTACAATGCATTTGTTTGAACCAGGATCCAAATAAGGTACACGCACTGCAACTGATTCATGTGTCTCCTTTATATCTCTTTAAATTCATGGGTTTTCTATCCAATCCTCTCTCTCTCTCTCTCACTGTCTCTCTCTCTCTCTGTGTCTCTTTCCTTGAAGGAACCAGGTCATTTGTGGTGCAGTTTTCCAGTCTGGGTTTTGCTGATTGTATTTCTAGGGTGTTCTTTAACATGTCTCTCTGACCTCTGTACTTCCTGTAAATTGTATTTCCCGTACATTGTTATTTCCTGCAGATTGTGGTTGGATTGAGGGTCCTGATCAGGTGTGGGTTCTATTTTCTTTGGCAGGACCACTTCACAGGTGGTGGTATCGCTTCCATCCAGAAGCACGGGCAGCCGCTGGTGCTCTGTGCCTCGTCCATCAGCGCTTTCCCCCCTCCCCAACACGGTGATATTCACATTCAGTCACTCCTTCCTTTATTAGCTGGAATAATTCTAGGTACAGCAACTGCCCCTCACTCACTTCCTGTTTGGTTACTAAATGGTATAGCTCATATAGGAAAGATGGGATAAATACTTGATTCTGTTCTTATATTTGCCAGTTTTGAAATAATGAATTGATTCTCCAGCATCCCTTGAACTTCAGCCAGGTAGCTGTTTAAAAAAACATTAGTAGCATAATTATGATTTTCTGGCTTTAAACATATTTGATCTTCAGTCATCGTGACTAGTATCGCTCCTGACCCTCATATTGCCCCTTCATGAGCTCCCGATGTGGCTCCCTTCCATCTGGGGCGACCGATGGGTCAAGTCTCTGCATCTCAGTGTCGCAGATGCCCTCCACCCCTGTCTCCCCAGCTTTCTACCTGATGTCCGCCTGTAAGTGTCTCAGTTTAATTCCTCTGGTCCTTTGTCCCCGACTCTCCCCATCTCAGTGACTATTTCCTGAATGAATGAATGAATGAATGAATGCATCATCTCCCCAACTCTCAGTCTACTCTGTCTCTATGAACCTCTTGATTTCTGAAGGCCACATTTTCTTCATCTGTATCTGCAACGGGATTATTTGTTGTCACGAGGGACAAAGGATCATCATTGTGATCTGATTGTCGCATCTGCCTCCCAGACTCCACCCACGGCTTTCCTCCCCTCCTCTTCGCCGCCCCCAGCCAACAACAAAGGATGCGATCTGTCAGGCTGCCACGAGAGGGCGCGTTCGCGGCTGCAACCCGGACCTGCGCCTGCGCAATGTTGGGGCCGGGCCGAGCCGGGCCGAGTAGGGGCGGGGGGAGGGGTCGGTGCGGGGGGAGGGGCGAGAGCGCCCCGCCCCGGGTTGGGGATGCGCGTCACTCGTGTGTGTTGAGAGCTGCAGCTGGAGGAGGCGACGCAGGAGGAGGCCGACGGCCTCGAGCCTTACCTCGTCCTCCCCTTCCGGGTCCGGAGGATGTTCTTCCCAGCGGGGAGGAGAATCCGCGCGGAGGCAGGGGGCTGGACGCAATGCCGTCTTCCCCGCCATCCTCAGCGTTTGTATCCACCCTCTGACTTCCAAGGACATGTCCATATTTCCCCACGACATGGGGGGCACCAGTCTGAGGACCCGAGTGTACCCAGAATCCTCCCCTTTTTATCGTTGAACTTCAGCCCTCAAAGAGGTTCCTTGAAGCCTTGTGACCGCCCAGAGCAATCAATCAGGAGTCTGAGAATACCGGAGACCATCCCTGCCCAAACTTTTTAGCTTACAGGAGAAACAGAGAAGGGGAGGGTCAGTCAGAGGCCTCCGGGCACAGTGTTCCTCCCAGCTAGATCTGCGGACACTCCCTCGCTGTCAAGTGGGGGTAATAAGAATCAATGAGATAATGGAAGCCAAAGTGCTTTGTAAACTGTAAAGCTCTGGAGAAAGGGGTGAGGGGTCTTTCATTTATTTATAGCTGACAGTGCAAGACAATAGCTGCTCAGGGCCAGCCCACTGGCAAGGCCGGAGAGCTGGGAGAAGTCAGATTTAGAAGCTACCACTCTGTGATGGAAGGATTAGGAAAATAAAAGAAACGAAATCTCTGACATTTTTGGCAGATGGTATGATTATTTATACGGAACCTCCGAGAGATATCACAGGCATGTTCTGAGGGTTGTTAAGAGAGATCAGCAAGGTTGCTGGACCAAAAAAAATTAACATCCAAATACAAGTAAAATACAAAATGCAACAGCATTCTAATAACTAGCAATGTTATTAGAAACTGTAGTATATTTTTAAAAATAAATCATTAACAATCCAATTCAAATTGGACAGCGTCCCGAAAAAACTCACAGATACTTCTGAGGAAAAACTATAAGCTATAAAACTATAAAAGCTATAGGCTACAAAAGGAATACGTGGAGAGATGTATTAAATTTAGGGATGAGAAGCCTCAATGTCATGAAAACAATTCTCTCCATATTAATCTGATTCGATGCAAGTCTAATAAATATCCCAATAGAATTTTTCGGAGTTAGGCAAGTCTATTCTAAAATTCATATAGAAGAGCCAAGGACCCAGAAGAGACTAGATAGTTCTGAAAAGGAATAAGCCCCTAGCAGATACCAAGACTTACTTGAAAGCGATATTAATTAAAACAATGTGGTATCGGCGCTGGGCTGGACAAAGAGATCAATAGAATAGAGTGCTCAGAAACAGGTCCAAGCGTATGTGGGAATGTGATTTATGATGTCAGTGGCATTGCGACTCAGTGAGAGGGAATAGACTATTTAATAAAAAGTGTGGTGGCAATTGGCTTTTCGAATGAAAAATCTTCACACCATCCATAAATATGAATTCCAGATGGATTAAAGACCTAAGAGTGAAAAAATACAACTTTAAAATACTTAGAAGAAAATGTGTGAAATCTCAGGGTAGGAAGAGGTTTCTCAAACTAGGGACACGATTCACAAAAGACAGATCAATTTTACTACATTACCAAAAAAAAGCTTTCTGCTATGAAAATGACATGATAAATTTAAAAGTCAAATAACAGCCTCAACAACAATGTTGGCAGCATGTGAAACAGATAAAAAGGACCTGAAAATAATGTGATATGTGTCAACTGTACTAAAAAAATATATTAGAATTTTAAAAATAATAATAAACAAACAAAAGGTTAGTATCCAAGGGGCTCCTGGGTGGCTGGGTCGGTTGGGTGTCCGACTTCGGCTCAGGTCACGATCTCGCAGTTCGTGAGTTTGAGCCCTGTGTCGGGCTCTTTGCTGACAGCTCAGAGCCGGAAGCCTGTCTTCAGATTCTGTGTCTCCCTCTCTCTCTGCTCTTCCCCTACTTATTCTCCCTCCCTCTCTCTCTCTCTCTCTCTCTCTCTCTCTCTCAAATAAACATTTAAAAAAATTAAAAGGTTAGTATCCAAGATATATAAAGAACTCCTACAAAGCAATAAGGAAAACACAGATGTTTTGAGTGCCATCCCAAATGGCATTCTTTGCCTTCTTTTTTTTTTTAATGTTTTTATTTATTTCTAGGAGAGAGAGAGAGACAGTGTGAGCAGGGGAGGGTCAGAGAGAGAGGGAATCACAGACTCTGAAACAGTCTCCAGGCCCTGAGCTGGCAGTTAGCACAGAGCCCGACCCGGGGCTCGAACCCACGAACCGCGAGATCATGACCCAAGCGAAAGTTGGACGCTTAACCGACTAAGCCACCCAGGCACCCCAGCCTTCTTCCCTGCTAATGGAACCCTGGTCTGATTCAGGAATCAGGAGTCTAGGCTTTTGGGGAGGCTGGGCCTTCCCCAGCTGCATCAGGTGAATGGTGATCAGTCTACATATAGCATGAAATTCAGTTCCTCCAGTCAGTGGTTGGTTTAGGTGTGGACGGGTATGCGATTCTGGCCGCCAAGACCAGAAGGGAGATCTTCTGTGGAGCCTCCAGGAAAGAGACACTTGAGAAGAAAATGGCCACTGTCTTCTACTTCTGGACATTTGTCTGCACAAGACACCTGAAGCTATGGGCACCATTGTGGACCGTGAGGGTCTAGTCTAAGGGGCAAGCCGACATGATGGGGAGGATATTGTCGGAAGATGGAAAGAACCTGATCCTTGGTCGTCGCAGCTGTGATTCTGAATTAACCAACCCTAGGCCTTCTTGTTATAGGAGATAACAAAATTCCTTTTCCACTTAAGCCACCTCTAGTTGGGCTTTCTATAACTTGTATCAAAAGGTGCGACGGGGGTGGAGGGTGCGCCTAGGTGGCTCTGTCAGTTGAGCTTCTGACTTCGGCTCAGGTCATGATCTCACAGTTCATGAGTTCGAGCCCAGCATCGGGCTCTGTGCTGTTAGTGTGGAGCCTGCTTCAGATCCTCTGTAACACACACACACACCTCTCTTCACCTCCCTCACTTGCATGTGTGTGCGCTTTCTCAAAAATAAAATAAAACATTTTAAAAAAAGTGCAAAGGGTAGCAAAGGAGATGGTCATAAGCAATTCCAGGGGAGGAAACCCGATGGCCGGCGAGCATGATAGGAAGCTTGATCTCATAGGCAGGGAATGCAGGCTTAGCTGAGATACCACTTCACACCCATGAGACTGACAAAAATAAAAAGTCTCACAAGAGCAGATGTTGGCAAGGATGTGGTCAGACAGGACATCTTGTCCAAATGCTGGCGGCGAGGGCATGTAGTGGAGCTGTCGCTGGAGAGGGCGGTTGGGCGGTACCCGACTTGTAGAAGGGGTGCCTTCCTTCGACTCCGGCTCTCTGCTCCGAGGTATATGCTCTCCAGAAGGGTTCACACAAGTATGCGGGTGTTCACTGAAGCCCTGTTTATACCAGTGAAACACAGAAACACCTCAAATGCCCTTCACGAGAGGAACTGATAAATAAATTGTGGCTTATTCCCATGCCGAAATAACAAACAGAAGTCAGAGCGAAGGAATCAAAGCCACATGTATCATTGTGGCTCCGTTGTGAAAATCAAGCCAGATGAAAAAAGACACAAAATGATTCGCACAATCAGATGGCTGTTGTATCCATGCTCATAATACAGAGAGCATTACTGTCTGATGTTTTATGAATACTTCAATGTGTAGGGAAAAAATCAAATTATGGGCTGGATTTATCAAGGAAGGAAATTCTGATAACATGCTACAACACAGAGGAGCCTCAAAAATGTTGTGCCAAGCGAAATGAACCAGGCACAGAAGAACAAATACTAGACGACTCCACTTGCATGGAGTGCCCAGAGGTGTCACATTCAGAGAGACAGGAAGTAGAACGGTGGCAGCCAGTGGCTGGGGGTGTGGAAGACTTGGGGGTGTTTAATGAGTCCAGAGTTCCAGCTGGGAAGACTAGAAGGTTCTGGCCACGGATGGTGGTGGTGGTGTAGGACCGTGTGGAGGTACTGAATGGCACTGAACTGAACCCTTCAAAGGATTAAAAAAGCAAAGTTTATGTTATTTTCTCTATTTCACAATTAAAACAATGATTATTTATGGGCCATGAAGGGCACATCCAAAATCTGTGATGGCGGGTAGGGTGCGCAACGGGACCAGGGAAAAACAGAAAGCGCCGACTCTACTGTTCTTTTCTATGAAGGAACCTGAAGCAAAAATGATGCAATGCTGGCATCTGCAAATTCTGTTTGTTCTGTGATTCTCTGAACGTTTCTTATTTCTAAAACTTTCCAAACTAAAATTATGTATATCATATATATATATAAAATCATACTTTTTTTTTTTTTTAGAAAGAAGAGTTTTCTGAAATAGAACTGCTCTGAAGTGGCAGGATGTGTCCCCTCAAGGTCACCTGAAGTGCAAGGGGTTGAA
This sequence comes from Hyaena hyaena, assembly GCF_003009895.1. NCBI lineage: Eukaryota > Metazoa > Chordata > Mammalia > Carnivora > Hyaenidae > Hyaena > Hyaena hyaena. The sequence goes on along the minus strand of NW_024080661.1, from coordinate 4,136,442 downwards.
CTTGGGCCATGGGAGAGCTGGCCTACGGAGGGTGCACCAGTGCCAGGTGCCGCACCAGGCTAAGCCTGGCAGAACCAGGCGGGAAAGGAGCTGGCATGGGCAACATTTTCTTCTCCCCTGACCCAGAGCAGGTGAGGCCAAAGGAACTCCGGGAGCCAGTGTCCTCCTCAGGCACCCACTCCACAAGATGCAGAGAGCAGCTGAACAATACAAGCCACCCTCCGGACACAGGAATGCATACTATTAGCAGTGGGAGCCGGCACCAGAGTCCTTCGATGACCAAGTACATTGCCCAATCTTTCCGGTTCATTTTTTTTTTCTTTGACCTCCCTGCACATCTCTGGAGCTCCCACAGCTATGGCTGTCTGCATTGCAAAATACATATTTACAGGCCCTCTAAGCTTGGCTAAATATAGGCTTTCTTTAAAAGCAACTGATGAGTTGGAGAAATCTTTCTTCTGTCCCACCCTTTCCCCACTCCCCAACATACACACACACACACACACACACACACTGACTCCTCCTTCTGTAAGTGGACCCCAAAGGACTCCTGTCTTTGCTTAGGCAATGTGGGGAGGGGGGCTCTTGAGACACCAAGAGGCAGGAATGAAAAACCCTCTGGGAAGTCGAGAAGGGAGGTCACCTTCATTTCAGGGATGATCCCAAAAGATTTGGAGCACCTTAGTCAGGGGGCATTTATATTTCAGAACTCCATCTAAGAGACCTCAGAGGGAGGGGCGCCCTGGTGGCTCAGGAGGTTGAGTTAATTTTGGCTCTGGTCATGATCTCATGGTCGTGGGATCAAGCCTGTGATGGGCTCTGGGCTGAGTGTGGAGTCTGCTTGGGATTCTCTCTCTCTTTCTCTCTCTCTCTCCCCCCCCCCCCCGCTTTCTCTTTCTCCCTCTCTTTCTCTCTCTCAAAATAAATGGACATTACAAAAATTAATTTTAAAAAATTGACCTTAGAAGGAAACAAGAGGCTGGAAGCTTCACGGAGACCCACACAGAGATGTCAGCGCTGACGCCCAGTTTTGGCCACACCTGCTCACACATGCGCACATGTGCACACACCTCCATACATGTTCAAATACACACACAGTCAACAACAGGAGACTCACCCAGCTGCGACTGTGTGCCAGGAGCCGTTCTAAACGCATAAAGCACTCACAGAACTCATTTAATCGTTAACACTATGAGGTTGCTGTGTTTCTTCCAGTTTACAGATGAAGACATTTGTTAAAATCCCTTCACTGGGAAGTGGCAGGTTGGGAACAAAGACCGTCTGGCTTCAGAGCCCCTGTTCTGCCTGGCTCCACGGAGAGTGGGGGAGACTCGGGGTCCCCCCGCGCTCAGGAGACATGCTCAGACATACAGATTGAGCTCTTTGAGGAAATGAGGCTTAGGGAGGGAAAATGACTAAGCCCAGGTCACCCAGTAAATGGATGAAGCTATGATTCAGTTCAGACCTTTTGATCCACAGCCTGGTCTTTCCTCTAAAACTGGGTAAGTCACTTCCCTCTGCACGTCTCAGCCCTCCTCATTCCCCTGGGAAGGGGTCAACCAAGGGCCACTAAAGGCCCCCGCAGCACCGACATCCTGGATTTATGTTGTCCTCTGTGGAGTTGTGTGAGAACACACACGCCTTTTCCAGCATCTTCATATCTGCCCGAGCTCCTGGCAGAGGAGGACAGATGAAGGGGAGTGATTGGGGCGGGGACCGCTGGCTCCCCACAAAATGGCCAAAGGGCAGGGTCTAGGTCGGCCTCAGCTCAGATGACTGTGGCCGCAGAAACACAACGTTCAGAGGCTGAGTCTCAAGGCCCCAGGGCTGGGAAGAGAAGCCAGCCTTGGCGCCCAGCCCAGGCCTGAGCCCAGGGCACTGAGGGCTCAGGACTTATCACAGATCTCCCTGCCTTCATCACTTGTTACACCTGCTGTTTAAAACTGGCGAGCCTGGAGGAATGTCTCAGGGGCCCCTCATCAGGTCTGGGGGTAGGAGGAAAATGGGGAGGGGCTCTATCAAGAGAAGGGTCAAGGGCAGATGATCTCTCCCTATAGAAGCCCCCAGCCTTTTGATCAAGAACCTGGAGAGGCATCTCCTTCCCCACACACCCTACCTTCTGTGTTCCAGCTACTTTATTCTGTTTATCCTGTCAGAGCAGAGACACTGAGTAACTTTTCCAAGGTCACACAGCTAGCAGGTGGTGGAGCCACGATCTGAACTCTGACAGCCCAGCTCCTGGGTCAGCATTGGGAACCACCTCACCCTCTCTTCCAGGGTAAGGTGAGGAAGGAACTTCCATTTATAATTTTTTTTTAATGTTTATTTATTTTTGAGGGGGGTAGGGGCAGAAAGTGGGAGACTCAGAAACCGAAGCAGGCTCCAGGCTCTGAGCTGTGACGTGGAGGGCGACTCAAACTCACAAGCCGTGAGATCATGACCTGAGCCCAAGTCAGATGCTTAACCGACTGAGCCACCCAGGCGCCCCTAGGAACTTCCATTTAAAGACCACCAGACAACTTGGCCATTGAGGCCTTCCCCACACAGGACAAGAGAAGGGATGATTAAATTACCATGGGGTGCTGGTCTGAAGGAGCGGGGTGAGGATCACAGCCAGGGGAATAGAAATTAGGTTTAAATCTTGCCATTTGGATGGTAACCCTCCCAAATGTATCCTCACTGCAGGGGGGATTCCAGGCAGGCAGGGAGGGGAACGGAGGAGGTAACACCCCATTCCCTACCCTTCTAGTCTGGAAGGCCAGCCTAATCTCGCAGGTCAGCCGGCTTGGTGCCTCACCCCAGGGAAGGAGTGATGGTAAAGCACTTACTGATCCATAAAAGCTTCTTCGGGAATTCTGGCTGGGGGTGTCGCTGAGCTAACCGGGAGCCCATGAAATAATAATCCTCGCCCATTAGCCTCCAGCCATCCAAGCTCTGGACTGACTCCACCCTCCTGCCTCCCAAAGCACTTAAAAGGGTTTCACCCTTGGACAAGGGAGATCCAAGCACCTCAGTAATCCAGGTCACCCCCATGCTGCTGCCACTGCTGCTGGAGGTGGTGGGGGTCCCAGAGTCACTGGTCCTGACTGCTGGTTCTCAGCTCCTCCTCCCACCCTTAGAAGCCAGCTTCCCCACCTGGCCAAAAGCGTGGCCCCAGACCCCTTGGGCTGGGACCAGTTAAGATGACTCATCCCAGGGTGTGGGAGATTCTGGGCAGAACACCCAGGGGCCTGCGCCCTCCTCCAGTCCACACAAGAGTTTCTGGGGACACTTGCCCAAACTCCCATCCCTCGGCTAGGTGAGATTTCTGTCTCACCCAACTTCCACCGTGCGGTCGGGGGGACCTTCGAGGGGAGGCAGATTTCAAGCTCCAGACTGGAACTTGGAAACCCAAGTCCCAAGGCTTGTTCTTCAAAGAAGTCTTCTACAAAGGGTTAGGAGGGAGGGGAGACTGGGGATGGCTTCTTCAGTCTGTTATCCCAAAGCGTAAAATTGGGGGGTGCGGAGCGGAAAGCTACCAGGGCAGCTAGGCAAAGAGGCAGGTGTCACTGCAAAGCCTCAGGTCTGGCTTTATTTCCGGTTCCTGCTTAGAGCCCAAATCTTCCCTCTCTCTTAGTCTCTGGATCCAGTCCTCGGGTTCCTGGCCCCTCCCTGCCCCAATATTCAGGATTCCCAGGCAGCTTCCCACACCCCATCCCCCAGGGTCCTTTGCACGTGTTAACCGGCTTATATCCCCGCAAAAAAACCCCACACCCCTACAGCAGAGGGGTGGGAGGATTCCCTACAACAGCCCTTCTAGGCAAGCTGGGGAGAGAGTGGGAGATTGGGAAGAAGAGGAAGAGGATGGAAGAGAAGAGGGCGGGGGAGGAGGCAGAGACCGCAGGAAGGCCTGAGATGCAGGAAGCAGCTGGGAGTGGGGGGAGGCTTTGTGCCTGAGTTGTTCCCTGGGTCCTAGGGTCCACCCTGTTCAGCATTTTCTGGCATCTGTGGAGTGAGGCAGCGCATCTGGATCCGTCACGGTCTAGAGGGTGGACATTTACTCCCAGGCCTGGCGCCTGGGAACGGGTAGAGGGCAAACCCAGGCTCCCTGTTGTATATGTGGGGTTGGGGAGAGCATCACAACAACTTTCTGGGTTGTCGGGACAGGGGGACAGGGGTTGTGCGGGTCACTACAATCTTTCTCCCCGCCTCCCTAACACACACTTGCACACAGTGGCCGGGATCCTTTAGATCGGAGACCCAAGCTAGACCTCTCACTGCTGAAACCTTGGCCCCAGGCCTCCAGAATTCCTCCTGCCAAATCCCTTCCTCTTGTTCAAGAGGCAAGAGTGCCCTAGCAGGGGCTTGAAGGCAGGGATTGCATCTCCTCCCTTGCCTCCTGGGTGCTGGGCAGGGTGACACCCCTTTCAGACTTCCAAAGGACAAAGGCCAGCTTTGGGCTGCCACCTGGGCGATGAGGACCATTTCCGTTCCCCTTTCCTCCTCCACCACAAAGCCAGCAACACTGGACCCAGCTTTCACACCTTAGAGAGTGCAAACGGTTCTACAGGAGAATTTCTTAAAATGCAGATTCCCGCTCCGGCCTCTGAGGTTGTGCTTCACAAAGTTTGGAGGAGGGCCCAGAAATCTGAATTCAAAACACAATTTTTTAAGGGCCCATAGGTTTTGATGCTGATGGCCTTGAACCATACTAGGGAACTCCCAAGGACCTTGAAGGAAATGATCCTTTGCCCCGCCCCACTAATCTCCCTTCACATTTGGGACGGAGACAGGACCGCACAGAGACCACTGGGGCCAGATTGCCTCCCCGCACCCGGTATTTGGTGCGGGTGTGCTTTTGTGGGTTGTGATAAGCCGCAGCCAGAGGCTGGGATGGAAGGGCTGAAGAGGGCAGGCCAGGATCTGGGGTCAGCGTCAGGCGGTCGGCGAGGGACGGGCAGGGGAGGGGACACGTTCGGGAGGAGGGGAAGGGGAGGGCTCACGCATTCCGGCCCCGGAAATCCGATCCCTTTAGGACCCAGAGGTGCCAGTCCCCCAGCGGCGGCGGCGAGAAGGGCAGCCGCTCGGTCTCGGGCAGCCGCCGCTCCGGCAGAGCCAGAGAAAGACCGAGGCTCGGGGCGCGGGGGGGAGGGAGGGAGGGAGGGTGGCGCGGCGGCGGAGCGGCCCGGGCCGGCCGAGCAGCCATGGGCGCCGGGGTGCCGGGCCCCCCGAGAGCCGAGGCCCCCGGCCGGGGTGGGGGACGCCCGGGCTGCCAGCCCCACTGACACCGCCTCGGACGATGTGAGCCGGCGCCTCCGCCGCTGCTTCGCGGGCAGGGCGCGCGGTCCCACCGGCCCCGGCCGCCGCTTTTCTAATTTGGGTGGGGGCGACCGTAGCAGGCCAATCTCTCGGGCTTTGAAAGAGGGGCTGGCTGGCTGTGGCAGCTGGATTGGGGGAGGCGACCCACACAGGGCGCTCGGAGGGTTTTTTTTTTCCTTTTTTTTTTTTTTTTTTAAGCGGGGTTAACTGTTTTTGGCAGCTTGGTTGGGGGGAGCCTAAAAAAGGCCTTCCGGGGTTTCTTTTTCTCGGGGGGGGAGGGGGCGGTGGTCCCGACTTGGCCAGCCGCCTGTTGGAGGGGGGGAGCGGGAAGCGAGGGGATGCGCCCCCGTCTCCCCCCACCATGATGAAGACGGAGCCGCGGGGGCCCGGGGGTCCCCTCCGGAGCGCCTCCCCGCACCGCAGCGCCTACGAGGCGGGCATCCAGGCGCTGAAGCCGCCCGACGCGCCCGGGCCCGACGAGGCACCCAAGGCGGCCCACCACAAGAAATATGGCTCCAACGTCCACCGCATCAAAAGTATGTTCCTGCAGATGGGCACGACGGCGGGGCCGCCGGGCGAGGCGGGCGGCGGCGCGGGCCCCACCGAGGCCCCGCGGGCGCCCGAGCGCGGCGTGCGCCTGTCGCTGCCGCGGGCCAGCAGCCTGAACGAGAACGTGGACCACAGCGCCCTGCTCAAGCTGGGCACCAGCGTGTCGGAGCGCGTGAGCCGCTTCGACTCCAAGCCCGCGCCCTCGGCGCAGCCCGCGCCGCCGCCGCACCCGCCGTCCCGGCTGCAGGAGACGCGGAAGCTGTTCGAACGGAGCGTCCCGGCAGCCGCGGGCGGCGACAAGGAGGCCGCAGCGCGGCGGCTGCTGAGGCAGGAGCGCGCCGGCCTGCAGGACCGGAAGCTGGACGTCGTGGTGCGCTTCAACGGCAGCACCGAGGCGCTGGACAAGCTGGACGCGGACGCCGTGTCGCCGACGGTCAGCCAGCTCAGCGCCGTCTTCGAGAAGGCCGACTCGAGGACCGGCCTCCACCGTGGGCCCGGGCTCCCCAGGGCCGCGGCCGCCGGGCTTCCCCAGGTCAACTCGAAGCTGGTCAGTAAGCGGTCCCGGGTGTTCCAGCCGCCGCCGCCGCCGCCGCCCGCCCCGTCGGGGGATGCACCGGCCGAGAAGGAACGCGGCCCAGGAGGGCAGCAGCCTCCGCAGCACCGAGTGGCCCCTGCCCGGCCGCCCCCCAAGCCCCGGGAGGTGCGCAAGATTAAGCCCGTGGAGGTGGAGGAGAGCGGGGAGTCGGAGGCCGAGGCGGCGCCTGGGGAGGTGATTCAGGCGGAGGTGACGGTCCACGCGGCCCTGGAGAATGGCAGCACCTTGGCAACCACAGCCGGCCCCGCGCCGCCGGAGGAGCAGAAGGCCCAGGCGGCCCTGGAGGAGGCCCCGGCGGCCGTAGCGGCGCCCGAGAGGGGGGTGGGCAACGGCCGGGCCCCGGACGTGGCCCCCGAGGAGGCGGATGAGTCCAAGAAGGAGGACTTCTCGGAGGCAGACTTGGTGGACGTGAGCGCCTACAGTGGGCTGGGGGAGGACTCTGGGGGCAGTGCCCTGGAGGAGGACGACGAAGACGACGAGGAAGATGGGGAGCCCCCTTATGAGCCCGAGTCGGGGTGCGTGGAGATCCCGGGGCTCTCGGAAGAAGAGGACCCGGCCCCGAGCCGGAAGATCCATTTCAGCACGGCGCCCATCCAAGTGAGTGAGCCCCCATCCCCGCCCCCGCGCCGCCCCTGCCACGTGCACGCCGTCGCCCCCGCCTCGCCAGCCGGGTTTGGCAGGCTGAGTCAGCCCCTGCCACCCAGCCCCCTTCCCAGAAGTTACCACCCCGAGGGGGGCGTGGGGGAGTTCCAGCTGTTTGTCAGAGGGGCACGATTTTCAGGCCCGAGACAGGGCGGCCTGCCCCGACCTGCCCTCAGGTTCCTCTGCCTGCCACCTCGCCCGGGCTGCGCCGCGCCCGCATCCTGGGACACCTGCTCTCCCTTCCTCTCCCAGACGCTCTTCCCCCGGTGGCTGCCTGAGGCTGAGAGGTGTGTGTCTCTGTGTGCGTGTCCTCAGGAGACCACATTGGTCCTTACTCCACTCTGGGCGGGAGAGGTGGGGGCGCTTAGAAACACCCCCTGCTTTGCCCCTGTAGAGGAGGGAGGCGCCAAGAACTTCCTAAAACGAAGGTGTAGGGGAGCGCAGCCCTTCCTCCCTCCTGTCTGCAGCCCCTGCCCCAAGTTTGCAGAAGTGAAAGAGGGAAGCAGGTCTATGAGGGTGAGCAGGGCTGGGCCCATGTGACTGGGGGTGGGGGAGAGGCCTGGCGCTGGGGCCCAGTTCCCTGGGGTCTGTGCTGGGCCAGCTGGGGAGGGGGAGGTGCTGGGTTGCACCAGGGGAACGGGCACCTTGCCTGGCCCATGAGGGGGCTGGGCCTTGAAGAGAGGGGGTGGGGCTGGGAAAGCCCCCAGAATGCCTGGCAGCTGCCCACAGGCGTCTTCTCTTGGCTGCTGGGGAGGCCTGACTCCTGGGGCCTTGGCAAACTCCCAGAACTCTCGCCACTTTCTCCGGGCGCCCTAAAAGGGAGCTGCCCCTTTTGGGGGTCTCAGTGCCCCACCTCCCCACCATCGCTCTTGGTGATGGGTGTGTGGCTTGTGCCAGTGCCCAGGGATCCTCAGAACAGTACCGACGGGGTCTGGGTAGGGGGACATCCCTGGGATGAATTAAGAGCCCCAGGTCACCCCGCTCCCCTTCCTGCCACCCTCCAAGCTTGGCCAGCACATCCAGTCTGGATGGCCCTTTCTCACTGCCCCAGGCTCAGCTGTGCCCAGCGCCAGGTCCACTGCCCGGGGCGAGGGGGGGGGGGCAGGGTGAGGGGGATGTCCAGGCCCTCGAACTCTCCTAAGGCCTGGACCCTGCCTTTACCCCTCCCCAGTCAAACCCTCATCTGTTTGCTTGAAGTTTCCAGAACTGCTCCTGGACGCCAAGGCTGCCCAAGTTTCCTCCCGTCCCTCCTGCTCCTCCCCTCTTCCCCCTCTCCCCCAGCTGGGCTCTGAAAGGTGCTACTCCAGCCACACCATTCCTTCCCCATCTGGGTCTGCGACCTTACATGTCCTTTCCCAGCCCTCCCCCTCCCCCTCCCCAGGGCAACAGGATCGGGCTGGAATGGAAGGAAGGTTATGGTGTTTCTTGGGACCCCGGCAGAGGAGGTAGGGACCACGGAGGGAGTCAGGACCCTCCCACCCGCAACCACTTCTCTGAGTGGCCTGATCCCGTTAGAGGTGGAGTTTGGTCTTTCAGTCCTGGGCCTCTGACTGTCTATATTTGACACCTTACCCTGATTTTTGGGTAAAAAATAGCGCACGATTTGGAGCACTGTTTCCTGACTCCCTGGTGGCCGTTGCTCGCAGGAGGGTGGGAGCCAGTGGTCCGTGCTGCCGCCTTGGTATGTCTGACTTTTGACCTTGTTGGGGACTTCCTCCTCCCCACCCTGGGCGGTGGGTCCCAGTTTTTCCCCTTCCCTGCCCCCACTCCGCACTGACGCCGACTTGAGGGTCTCGGGCCCTTACGGATGGCCCAGTTGTCGCCCTTATGGAGGTTTCTGCTGAGGACAGAGAGCCCAGTTCCGTGTTGGCGGTTGGGGCGGGGGACTGGGCCCTGCGATGGGCCGGGCACATTGTGGTGGGTGATGTGGGGCTGGCCTGGGGCCTCTGAGGCTGGGGGCTGGGTTTCCTGCACCGGGGCAGGGTGCGGTAGGCTAGCAGAGGGGAGGGCAAAGCCGAGGACAGGCTGGGAGTGTGTTTTGGCCGCATGCACCCCCACCTGGAGGGGTTTGGCGTGAAGGGCCCCTGTCTGCTGGAGCAGAGGGTGAGGGTCCAGGGACTCATGCAAAAGTCGCCAAAGCCCGTTTGCTAGGTCCGGGGCATGAGGGCAATGCGGACAATGTCACAGGCAGACCCACTTGCCCGGGCCCGCTGGGCGCAGTCTCACTCACCCTGCCCAGCCCCTGGCCAACCCGAGTGACCTTAGCGGCAGACCTGGCTTCTTATTCTGTGTGCGGACTGGGGGCTTGGAGGCCAATGGCCAGGCGTCAGGAGGCCCCTGCACGACTGAGAATGAGCTTCAAGGGGCCTGAGCTCGAGTTTCTCTGATGCGGTGAAATTGAGGGCAGTGAGTGAAGGGACCACAAAGGCCCCTCCCAGCTGCACTTCTAACCCTCTGATACCCCCCTTGTGGGAGTGAGGCTCTGGTGGTGGGGCCTGGAGGGTGACACTGAGCCGAGTGCAAACAAAGGCCAGGGCACAAGTCGACTGCCCGCCAGGGTGCCCCGGGGAGAGAGGGCCCTGGCAGGGGCCTCGGGGGACACGGCGCTCCACCCCAGCTGCTCAGGCCTCAGGCCCCACCGTCTTGATAGAGCTGCGCCCACCCCTCCTCGCCCCCGCGTGGCTCCCAAGGGGTGCCAACCTGTCGCTGCAGGCAATAAAGCGTGAACGTGTCACGGTGCCCCAAATGGTGCTCATTCACCTCCCACTGGGGGGTACCCCCCCGGACCCAGATTCAGGCACTGTCATAGAGCCCCTGCCCTAGCTTTTCTGCTCTCTGGGGGAGGGTCGAGTTCTCCTGCTCGCACAGGAAGAGGGCCACAGGAAGGAGATAGCGGAGGGTACAGGGGACGGCAAGGTAGGGCTGGCCTTGGGGCCTCCCCGCAGGCTGGGCTTACTGTGGCCCTCCTCTCCTCTCCTCGGAGAGGCTCCACCCCTGCCTGAGCCCCTTGCTCTCACCAGGGTCCTGAGCCTCTGGCCCGGCCACCTGGTGCATGGAGGGTAAGGGGCACACCTCAGAGCTGCTTCTCTGGAGGGAAACTGAGGCCCAGCCATGCAGGCCAGGCCATGTGGGCCCGGCGTTCTCTCCCGCCCCGCCTCCTGTCACCTGAGGGGCACCTCAAGTGCAGTGCTCCCCTTTCTCCCTGGGGGTGGGGCGATCCCTCCTGCCTCTGTCCCTGACCCCAGCCTCAACTCCGAGTTCAGGTCAGCCGGGTCCTGGGTGCCTCTCTGTCCCTCTCTCTCCTCCTCCCTCCCCTCACCCTGCGTCTCACACCCGCTCCCCCCTCTCTCCCCATCTGGCATCCTCTCGATCTTCTCCATTCTCCAGACTCCCCTCCTCCACTTCCCGTCTGCTCCCGCTCAGCCCCACTCTCCTGCCATCCGCGTCTGCCCTTGTCTGGCCCTCTGGGTCCTCGCGTCTCCTCCTGCCCCAGTCTCTTGGTCTGTCTGCCTCTGACCTGGAGAGCCGGCTTCCGGAGCCTGACGGTTTCTCCAGGACTGCCCTTCCTTTCCTTCCACAGCAGCCAATGCTGGTGCCCAGCTGCGGCCGCAGGAGAGAATGACGGTGTGGCGGCCAGGGTCGTCCCTTTCCCTCTTGCCCCGTGGACTCCAGCGCTAGAAGGGCCTTCCCTCCGAGCGGGGGTCATCTGGGGGCTGGGGGAGGCCTGGGGCAGGACGGGGACACCAGGGGGTGGCCGCAGGCTGCCCTGGCAGCCTCCCCGCACCCGCCCTGACCAGCGGCCCCCCCGCAGGTGTTCAGCACCTACTCCAACGAGGACTACGACCGGCGCAACGAGGACGTGGATCCCATGGCCGCCTCCGCGGAGTACGAGCTGGAGAAGCGGGTGGAGAGGTTGGAGCTGTTCCCGGTGGAGCTGGAGAAGGGTGAGACGTCCGGGCCAGGCCGTGGGGTAGGGGTGGGTGCCGGGGGGGCGGGGGGGGGCTCTTCTCTGGCTCCAGCTCTGCCCTGGGCCCTGGGGGTGGGAGTGGGGGGCTTCCTCAGGGACTTTGGTGTCTACTCTGCCTCTGCTAGTCCCCCCAGCCACATGGACTCCAGTGCGGCCAGAGCTCCCACCCCCGACCCCGTCCTGCCCCACTGTGTGCCCGTCCAGCTGCCGGGACTGGGCATCCGGGCTCGGTGTGGGCCGCGCCATGATGGGAGGCGGGCACTGAGGGGACACCCCCGGGCTAACCGTGTCCTCACGGGCTGGGCAGGGATGGGCGGGGGCCGCTGCACCAGCACGTAGACCCAGGCCAGTGGGGTCCCCAAGGAAGGAGTGCTTGCGTTGAGCTCTGCAGAGGGGAATGCTTGCGGGAAAGAGAGAAGAGAGACTTGGCCGGATTTGGATCACGAGGGCAAGAGGGGTACGTGGGGCCTCGTAGGCCGCGTGGAGGCCACCGTCTTTTCTCTCTGAGACGGACTGGGACACCGTGGCAGGGCGCGGGAAAGGGCTTTTAGGAAGGCCACCGGAGGCCGCGCTGTGGGGAGAAGGGGCCCGAAGTGGATGGGGAGAGGCCACAGTGGGGAGGACCTGGTGACGGGCTGCGTGGGAAGTGGGTGTGCTTGAGAGAGCCTTGGGAGCAAGAATCTGCAGGACCTGGTGGCCCTTCGGCCCGCCTGAGGCCGTGAGGGGGAGGGAGGAATCCAGGTGACTCTCGGGCCCCTGGAGGGAGTGGCAGACAAGAAGAGCCTGTTTGTGGGGGAAGATAAGCCTTTGGATGTCAGAGGCCCATGAGACAGGAGGGGACAGCTGTGGAGGGCAAAGCAGGCGATCTTCAGTCATTGAGGCTGGGAGTGTGCGTGAGACCAGCTCCACCGTGGCCACCCCCAGGCCATCCCGTCCCTCTGTGCCCCTCATCTGCCTGCACCGTAGTCCCTGGCCCGCCCCCCAGGCCACCCTCAGCACGCCCTGATGCCCATTGGTTCTTGGGGGTGGGGGGTACAGAGCAGGCAGTGACCCACGAGCACCCTCGGTGGCCTGATAGAGAGAGTGTGGACAGAAGGTGTGTCCCTCACCCAGTCCTGGACATCCCCTAAGCGTGGACCTGCTGCCTGAGGTGGGGCTGTGCCCTGGGGTGACAATGGAGATGGGGGGAGGGGAGTCTCTCATCATGTCCACCCTCAAAGCCCCGGGGAACGCCTTGCCCCTGCCCCCCACCTGCCCACGCCAACCTCTCACGACTTTCTGCTCCACAGACTCCGAGGGTCTGGGCATCAGCATCATCGGTATGGGGGCCGGGGCGGACATGGGCCTGGAGAAGCTGGGCATCTTCGTGAAGACCGTGACTGAGGGTGGCGCAGCCCATCGGGACGGCAGGTACCGCCTCCCCCTCCCCTGCTGAGCCAGGGTGGGCCCCAGTCTGTGTTGGGCTCTGTGTGGGGCTCGGGTGGTCTGGGAGCCTTACTGTGCTGGTCCAGGGGGAGCAGCGCCGAACACAACTGATGGGACCCCTGCCGTCACGGCACTTACATTCGGGCGGTGAGGATGGAGGACTGCCTGGAGGCGTCGTATGTCCGGGTTCTGAGTGTGCGTTGGGCTGTGGTCGGGAGAGCACGGGCACGGGGGCTGTGCTCCTGGTGGATCCCCGAGCTTTTTTGCTCTACTTAGCAAATACCGAGTCCCTGGCTCTGTGGTGGGGCTGGAGCAAGCCCTGGGGAGCCAGTGATGAGGGCCTTGCTCCTCAAGAAGCACGTGGTGTGGTGAGGCAGACAGACATCCAAGTGGACACAGAAAATATGGGAAATGTAGTATGGGGTGCCGTGAAGGCATAAAAAGGAGGACTCGTTGTCTATGGCTAGTAGGGAAGGCTTCTTGGCGGAGGTGATGTTGGAGCCGACACCTGAAGGATGAGCAGGAGTTAGCCAGGCTGAGGGCGTAGAGTGTGCAATGGGTTCTAGAATGGGGACTGAAAGCAGGGGTGTGTGGTGAGAGCATAGAGAGCAAGGGGGGTCCAGGTGCGTGGGGGGCTAGAAAGATTGGTGGGCCGTGCCTGGGGAGGAGACGCTTCTCGTGTGTGTGCATGTAAGCGCATGTGTGCTTGTGCTTGGCATCTGAGGCCGGAGGGGTCAGAAGGTTCGGGAAGGGCCTCCTGAGCCCCAGGCAGCCCAGTGGCCCCGCCGTGGGCCACTCCGCTGTGTGTGTGTGTGTGTGTGTGTGTGTGTGTGTGTGTCGCAGGGGGGAAGTGGGATGGGCTTTAGGGCATCCCCAGATATCAGGGGTGCCTTGGGTTGGTGCCTCCAAACCCGGACCCCTCCATGTGACAGAGGTGAGTGGGTGTCCCTGCGAGGGCCGGCTGACTTGGGGTCATGTTGCCGGACTCTGGGTTGCCTCGTTCAGGGTGCTTCTGCCTGCTGTGGCCCAAGTGGCACAGGGGGGTGGATGGACAAAAGGAAGGTGACAGCCTCCGCTCTTTCGCTTACCCACTCACTTGAATTTCCAGAGCCTTCTCTGTGGTCATCTGTTGGCGGTGTGGGGAATGTGTGTCCGTGTGACAGAGTGGCCACATGTGGGGCACACAGGCGGAGGGGGGGAGCTCTTCACAATAGGCCGTTTCCTCCATTTCCGCATAGGAGGCCGGAGAGGAGGCCTGGAGCTCCATGGGAGGTAGGAGTGGAGGAAGGCAGCGGCCAGGGATCCGGCCAGTTCCTTCCTGCCCGTCCCTCTCCTTGTGCGGAGAAGTAGGGCCTCTGGTGCCACACCAGGACCGCGGTGGCGGCTGTGTGCCCCAGGGAGGGTGCTGTGAGCCTACGGGCCGGTGCGTGAGGACGACGGTTTGCTACATGGCTCTTGGCCATTTGGCAGAAAATCTGCAGACCCAGGTCTGCAGACGTGAACTTGTAAGCGGACCATGTGTCACCTGTGCTTCGGGCCCCTGGCAGCGTGCATGGCGGTAACAAACTTGGGATGCTGCCCCCCTCTGTCGGGTGTCACGGAGGAGGGGCCAGGGGTGTGACTGTCACCACTCCGGGTCCCGCATGCCTGTGTCTGCTTTGCCTGCCCGGGGCTCACCGTCTACCGGTGAGCCTGGAGGATACCTGACCCTCTGGCCTCATGCATTTTATGCAAGTAGACAAAGTACCGGGGCCCAGTGGGGACTGAGCCTCAAGTTCCGGATGGGAGGGGGAACGCCTCTATCTCAGCTGCGGTTCCCCTGTGAGCCCCGCTAACCAGTGTGGCCTCTCCCAGGATCCAAGTGAATGATCTCCTTGTGGAGGTGGATGGCACGAGTCTGGTGGGAGTGACCCAGAGCTTTGCAGCCTCTGTGCTCCGGAACACCAAGGGTCGCGTGCGGTAAGGGTCGGGAGCGGGGGGCGGGCTGGGGAGCGGGAGCAGATGGAGGTTTGGCCCTCGTCCTGGCACTCAGCCCACCGGGCCACACCCGGCTAAGGTTCTGGGTAGCCCCCCTTATAATTTTTTTAAATTAGAGTTTATTTTTATATATTATGAAAAAGAGAGAGCAGCAAGCAGGGGAGGGACAGAGAGAAAAAGAATCCCAAGCAGGCTCCGCTCCGTCAGCTCAGAGCCCAACGTGGCGGGACTCGAACTCACAAACCCTAAGATCATGACCTGAGCTGACTCCGAGAGTCGGACGATTAACCAGCTGAGCCACTGGTTGGCCCACCTTACAGAGGGGCTGCCGCGGCCTCCCCTGCCCGAAAGAACTGCTGTGCCCGCATCCCTGTCCCGCGCTTGCTGTCCTCTCCCAAGCCCCTGAGCCTGGCTGGCCACCAGCACAGCCTTCAAGGCCCGTGGCCCGCTACACCTCCAGACTGGCCTCTTGGATTTATTCTTCCCTCACGTGTCCGTCACTAACTCACCAGAGAACCAAGATGTGCAGGGAGACTTGGTCCAGATTGGAGCCTCCCCACCAGGCCCCTTCATCCTTCCCTCCTCACCCCTGTGCGGTCCTGGGGGCCTTACCTCCCTTGGCCTGTCAGTGAAGGAAACTGGGTTCTAGACTCCTTGTGTCCTGCTCCCGCAAAACATTCAGAGACCACCCCCCGCCCCCTCCAAGAGGGGCACTGCCCCCAGGAAAGGGCGGTGGACAGAAACAGGATGTGGGTGGCCACGGAGAGGAGGGGCTGGTGCCTGGAAGTTCCACTGTTTCCTCTCTGTCCTAATCTCCACGCACCATCATCCCGCCCCTTCCTGAAGCTTGGGGGCTTGGAGGTTACACACGAAGCCCCTCCGCAGCCCCAGGGCAGGGGGATGGAGAAGCAGGCTGCTGGGATGGGTCAGCATCACCATCCCCCTGCCTCGTTTTCTCTTCTGTCGTGGAGGAAGAGCCCCCCTGGCCAGGCAGCTTCTGAACTCCTGTCCCCTGCAGCCCAGCAGGGAGGGTTTGACCGACATCGCCCCTCCCCCCAAACTGGCTGCCAGGGTTAGTGGGCCTTGTGCCTCCCTGGGGAAGGAAACCCAGTAAGGGCCCCCGGCTCCCCCATTCATTATTAACACTCCACGGCCTCTGAAGTCGGCCCTCTCGTTTCACCTCCCTTGGGAGGGTCTGGATGTGGAGGTGGTGCACCAGTAGGGAAGGATGGTGGCAATACCCAGGCGAAGACGGAGGCGAAGGCATATGACGCTGATGCCCCTGCAGGTTTATGATCGGCCGGGAGCGGCCGGGCGAGCAGAGTGAGGTGGCCCAGCTGATTCAGCAGACCCTGGAACAGGAGCGATGGCAGCGGGAGATGATGGAGCAGAGATACGCCCAGTATGGGGAGGACGACGAGGAGGTAGGGACTCCCTGCCTGACTGCGCGCATCATCGCCCCCTGGTGGCTGGACAGAGCATTACAACCATCCTTGGACCCCTGCTTTCCCAGGCCTTGTAAAGAAGGCGAGGGGCGCCCGTCCCTACCCGGGGGGGGATCCCTACCTTCAAAGAACACTTGAGTCTTATGGCAGGAATCACACTTTCTGTCTTCAGAGAGCCTTCTTGCTCCTACAAGAAAAACACAGCTCCTTCAAAGAGTCCCTCCTCTGGCGGGAAGGCGTACAGGGCCTCTACCCTCAGGGGACCCATAGTGTAAAGGGAAAAGCACAGGCTGTGTCCTATGGGGGGAACTACCGTGCCCTCAGGGGACTCCCCAGAAGGTGCCAACCACGCCTACTGCCCTGGGCCCAGCTTGAACCACGCCCCCGGGCAGCACCCCCCCAGCCTGACTTGGGAAACCTGTTGCCAGTCTAAGTGCTGCGCATCAGGGCCAAGTGAGCCTGGGGTGGACAGGGTGTGCTGTCCCCTCCCTCCCTTCACAGACGGGAGAATATGCCACCGACGAGGAAGAAGAGCTGAGCCCCACGTTCCCAGGCGGCGAGATGGCCATCGAGGTGTTTGAGCTGGCAGAAAATGAGGATGCCTTGTCCCCCGTGGACATGGAGCCCGAGAAGCTGGTGCACAAGTTCAAGGAGGTGGGCAGAGGGGGAGGGGGCCCCGGGCTGGGGGAGGGCACAAGCTGGCAATTATCCCGCCCTGCGGAGCGGTCCCCTCGGGCCAGAGCTGAGCGCCTGCCTCTCCGCCCCCACAGCTCCAGATCAAGCATGCCGTGACCGAGGCAGAGATCCAGCAGCTAAAAAGGAAGGTAAGAATATAGCAGGGGGAGTGGGGTCTGAGGGCTGGCGGGGGAAGACGACCCCCTACCTCCACACCTGTGGACGCTGCCACTCGTCCGTCACCCGCAGGCAGACTCAAAACAAGCTACTCTGAGGCAAGGGAGCGTGGTGTAAAAAGCATGAGGTCTGGACCCATCCGTGCCACCATCCGCTCGCTGCCCTGTGCCTCAGTCTCCTCACCTACAAAATGGGACGATAATAGGGCCAACACTGTAGGATCGTTGAGGGGATTTGAGGGCATAACGCGTATACAGTCCTTAGCACAGCACCTGACACATAATATAGGTGCTCAAAAAAAAATCGAGCTGTGAGCGATTACGCTGAATGACACTAGGTTGCACTAGATGTAGTCTTCACATTCGTGGTGTCTCATACAGGTCCCCTATACAGCCCGGTAACGTAAGCTACTCAGTGATCTGCCCACTGACACGTGCCAGCCAGGACCCCAGGCACGTAGTAGCCCCAGGCCCACTCCCCAAGGTCTCTTAGAGACGCCCACTCGGCATGGACGCAGAGGCTCCTGCTTCACGGGACTGTATACCCAGGTGATCAGCCTGTACATGTAGACGCTCTGTATTCATCGGCTGAGACCCACAGGCATGACCATCCCGCAGGACGAGGGTCCCAGGACACGTGTGTTCTCACAGCGGGGCTCACGCTGACGGTACCAGATGGTAACACGCATGACATGCACAAACACGCTTACGTCCCATGCACGGACACCCTCTCAGAGCGCCCACGTGCTCGCAGGCATGTTGATACACGGACTTCCTGTGAAACGTGGGTATTGGGCCCCTGCTGGGCCAGGACATTAGAACCCCCGCTGCCACGGGGCTTCTGGTATGGTGGGGGGCAAGGGACTTGGAGCCACACAGCCTCGGTCCACCCACCACACACGAAAGGAGGAGAGGTCACCGCTGGGGGCCGGGCCGGGTTTAGGAGACTGAGGCAGAGGAAGGGCACTCCCAGGGGGAGTGAGGCTGAGCTTGGAGGAGGCCCGCCGGCTGTGGGAGCCATTCCTACGGGGACAAGGTGGGAGGCGGTGCTGGCCCGCCGAGATGGTCTGAGCCTCGCAGGGTCCCCACTCCCCGCTGAGGACTCTGGCCTTGGTCCTGTGGCCACAGGGGGTGTATAAAGGGGCAAAGGTCACTGCCTGTGGGGCCGGAGGACATGGGGGTGGGCAGGACTTGGAGGCTGGCAAACCAGTCAGAGGCCCTGGTGGTGTCCTGGGGGGCGTGGTGGCCAGGGCTGCCCAGAGGGCAGGCGCAGGGTATGGGTAGGAGGGACGGGTCGGAGCTGCGTTTCTGAGGCCAAGATGATGGGCCCCGCTCTGTGCAGGCCATGAAGGCGAGGGGGAGCGCCAAGGGTCCGTTCCTGCTTTGTGTTTGTAAAGGCCAGCAGGGTACCGTCCACCTGCCCAGCCCTGTTCCAGTCCCTATGGGGGCGGATGCACATTTGACACCTGCCCTTGTGCGGCTCAGTGCACGCGCTGGTGTCTGCATCCTTACCAGCTGACACGGGGCTCCAGAGGGGGATACAGGGGTGTCGAGCTCCTAGAGCAGGAGAGCCTGATCCAGCCCGAGTGTGTGTGTGTGGGGGGTGCTGTTGGAGGGAATCACAGGAGACTTCTCTGGGGAAGTGATACGCTGAGCAGAGGGCCGAAAAGTAAGCTAGTGGGAGACCGTGGGGCAAGGGAGAGAGCAGGTGGGGGAGGGGAGCAGAGGGAATGGCACGGGCAAAGGCCCTGTGGCAAGAGGGAACGTGGCAGCTCTGAGGATCTGCAGGAAAGCCCACGTGGCTGGGGCACAGCAGGCGGCGTTCGCAGCCAGCGAGCTCGGAGGGGCAGGTAGGGGCTTGAGGCTGAGCCCTGGCATGGCAGTGAGATCACAGGAAGGAGGAATAGATTTGTGCGGGCGGGGTGCCTGCGAGGAACGTGGATAAGGTGGGAGGGAGGAGCCAGGATTGTGTGGGAAGCTGCAGACGCAGGGACTGGTCAGCAGGGCCAGAGCTGCGGAGGTGACAGAGGGCGACGGCGACCCTCACCTGCTCTGCTCTTTCCCGTCCACCATCTTCCTGTAGCCCTGAGAGCTTGGCAAGGCAGGAAGCAGTCTCATTTCACAGACGGGAGGACTGAGGCCTATGGCCGAAGGTGCCTTGCCGCAGGTCAGAGAGCTCTGCGGGGACTGGACTGGGCCTCTGGCCTGCTAGGTGTGTGCGCGGCGCAGGGGCCCGGGCTGGGAGCTCTGAGGCCGACCTCCCACCTCTTCCCTCTCCAGTTTTTATTTTTTATTTATTTATTTATTTTTTTTTTAACGTTTTTTTTTTTTTTTTTTTTTTNTGCAGCTGCATGGGGTCAGAGACTTAAAAAAAATTTTTTTTAATGTTTTTTTTAAAATGTTTTTATTTATTTCTAGGAGAGAGAGAGAGAGACAGCGTGAGCAGGGGAGGGTCAGAGAGAGAGGGAGTCACAGACTGAAACAGGCTCCAGGCTCTGAGCTGGCAGTCAGCACAGAGCCCGACGCGGGGCTCGAACCCACGATCCGCGAGATCATGACCTAAGCGAAAGTCGGACGCTTAACCGACTAAGCCACCCAGGCGCCCCTTCCCTCTCCAGTTTTTAGTTCTCAGGCTCAGCCAAGGACAGTTACTAGTTTGTGGGGGGTGGGGCGCACAGGCAGTGGGCTCCACCTCTGCAGGAATCATCCAGAGACCGGCCCCAGGGGCCAGGATGGGGGCGCCCTGCGGCCCGCACTGACCCACGGCTGCTCCCTCTGCAGCTGCAGAGCCTGGAGCAGGAGAAGGGGCGGTGGCGGGTGGAGAAGGCTCAGCTGGAGCAGAGCGTCGAGGAGAACAAGGAGCGCATGGAGAAGCTGGAGGGCTACTGGGGCGAGGCCCAGAGCCTGTGCCAGGCGGTGGACGAGCACCTGCGGGAGACCCAGGCCCAGTACCAGGCCCTGGAGCGCAAGTACAGCAAGGCCAAACGTCTCATCAAAGACTACCAGCAGAAGTACGCGACCCGGGCGCTGGGGGGTGTGGGGGGGTCCCTGGGGGGGGTCCCTGGCCCAGGGTAGACTGCAAGAGGCCTCTGGTGGCAGAGCCTCCCCACCTCGGGCTGAGTAAGGAGGCAAGGAGCACAGAAGTTGGGGGGCCCCATGGTGAGGGGTCTTTGGGAAGACTTGGGGCCTCCTGAGCTAAGAACAGGGAGAGACGGACAGCGCTGCTCAGGTGGGGCTAAGGACAGGGCTGAGGGCCCTGGGACTCCTTGGATGGAAGCCAGACCACACACCCTCACCCGTGGTCTGTCCCCTGCCGACCCCTAGGGAGATCGAGTTCCTGAAGAAGGAGACGGCACAGCGCCGGGTTCTGGAAGAGTCAGAGCTGGCAAGGAAGGAGGAGATGGACAAGCTCCTGGACAAGGTGGGCCCAGGGGTGTCCTGGGGGCAGGGCTGAATGGAGGGGAGGCAGCGCGCAGACCCTCCCTCCAGTGCCCCCTCGGGATCCTGGACGGGGAGAGGGAGAGTCATGGTGCTGGCTCAGGGTCACCATGTCCTCACCAGGGGCTGGCGGAATGGCAGGGCCTGACCCCCTCTCCCTTTTGTTCGCCAGATCTCAGAACTGGAAGGGAACCTGCAGACACTGAGGAATTCCAATTCTACTTAACAGGAATCATTCCTTGACCGGACAATAATGAATCCCCTCCTGTTGTCCTCCCTCCCCTGTCCTCAATACTTCACCCCGCCCCCTACCAGCCTGGGGACAGGTGCCCCGACTCCCCACCCTCCGCCCCACCTCCCCCAGCTTCAGGGACCAGAGGGCCTGGGCAGACAGAGGTGGCTGGAAGAGTGGCTTCCTTCTTGCCCTGCGGGGCCAAGGCACGGAGGCGGAGGGATGCCGAGGGTCGGCCTGGGGGGTGGACAGACACGTGGACTTGCAGACCATACTGCCAGACTTTACAACCTCCAGCCTTTGTCTCTGGACTGGAATGGGGCTGGGGGCTCTCCCGGCATCTCACCACCTGGAGGCTGCTCCCTGCCCCCGGGCTCCTCCGCGGGCCCTTGGGCCTCTTGACTTGAGATTCTACCTTCTTGGCCCTTTCCCCATCCCCCATCATCGTGCTGTCTCTGTTGCATTCTGACCCTCCTGCTGGGAGGGGCTGCCTCCACACCTTCCCCCATCCATCCTGGCCCTTCCTCCCAGGAGGGACAGAGTCCACCGCCCCTGAGCCTGGGGGCTGGGACCGGCCCTGCACTGACTTCTCATGCATCCTTTGGGAAAAGGGGAGAGCCCAGGGCACCTGGTCCCCAGCTCCCCCTTTCCTGGTGCAGCAGCCCTCAATTTTTCCTTGTGCCTCCCTACCCCCAGGTGCCAAATAGCCATAGCCTCCTCCTGGAACTGTTCGGTGGCCTCTGTGCGCTCCAAGTTGCCTGGCCAGGCCTGGGAAGAACCAAGGAGGAGAGGTCAGCTTAGGGGGCGGGGCTGCAGAGCCCCTGGTCTTAGGCAAGGGGAGCATTTCCCACTGGAGAGTCCGGGTCCTGCCCAGGGCCACACCTGGAAGACTTGTACTGACACTGCAGACTCCACCTCGGTCCACCCACACCCACAGTTTTCCAATGTTTTGACTGGAGGGCAAAATTTTACTACTACTCATCTTTTTGGAGACCAGGGCTGCCCTGCTGGCAGCCTGCTTTCTAAGTGAAATACACTCCGTTTCCCCACTTGAACCCCAAATCGGGGGGGGACTAGACCAAGGGAGGTGGGACACCCCGCCCCACCCCACCCCCCGCCCCCAGGTCCCCTTCCCTTTCAGGATCCATCTCTTGTGTTTTGCCTCTTCCTTATGCCCCGGCCCCAGACTGGATTTTTGTTCATTTTTTAAAAACAGACAACCCCCATCGTCTCCGTTTGGGCTTCTCGACCCCTGTAAATAGACCACGCCATCGATCAGTATTTCTCGCCCCTCCCAACCCCACCTCTTGCCCCCCCGACGTGCCCCCACCCCCTGAAAGAGCTGGCTGTCTCAGAGCCCAGACCTACGCACTTCTTCGCCCCGGCAGATGGAGGGGGCGGGGCAGGGTGGGCGGGGCCGCGGGGCGCTTCCGGTTTCCCGAGCCGGCACCGCCCCCGCCCCGCCTCTCCGGAGGACTGCGTCTCTGTATATAATATATATATGTATGTATTGTTTCCGGTTTTGTACGGACCATGCCCTCTGTCAAGTCGCCCCCATAAAAGCAGCCCCCAGAGCGTCGCTGACTGGTTTCTTGATTCGCGGGGGAGGGACAGGGTTGTGGGTCTGTGCCCCGCGGTCCCCTCCTACCCGTGCTCCCTCTGACCGTGAGGATCCTTCTACGGAGATCCCATATTCCCGCTCCCAGCAAATTCCTCGTCACCATTGCCTCCCTCAGCACCCACCTATTTCTCCTGGTGAGGCCTGGGGTTTCCAGAGAGTTCCTCAGGCCCGTTGCATTTCCTCTTTTCAGGAGCCCTCTGAATTCAAAGGACAGGTTAGATAATGATAACGGCAAGGGCAAGGCGAGCCGCAGGTCCCTTCCCTGAGAAGTCTAACCTGCTGGGAATACCCAGTCGCCGCTCTCACAAGGTACCTTACCTGAGGTACCTGAGGATCAAAGGTTTCCTGGAGGCGGGAGGTGACATGTCCGAGTGGTTTTGTCCCCAGGGTGCTAGAAAATTTAAATCGTTCTAGCCCCCTGCTCTGAGCTGGCACGTCTGGTTGCTACAGAGTCTAGAACCAGGGTTCTAGGGCAAGATTTGGTGAAGTCCCAGACAGGGGAGAGAGAGGGGGGAGGAGGCCAAGGCTAGGGCCTTGCCTTGCTGTGGGTGCTGGTCGGTGTATAGGTGAGAGAACAGAAGCACGAGGCACTTGTGCTCAGTGGCCTGGCCCCCCGGGGGTTCTCATGTTCCCCTTTGCCTGAAGGAATGAAGTCCCAACATCAGGACCCTTTAAGGTCACTCTGATGAGTTGCGGACAACACCCAAGGTGACTGGCCTCTACCAGAGCCCCTGGTGGCCATCAGCACCTGAGGCATGGCTCCTTTGAGAATGGCTTTGTCACACAAGTCTCATGTCAAGCCAGATTCTGGCTCCCCGCTCCTGCCTCTCAAAAATCCTAATTCTACACCTGAGGGCCACAGAGCACCCGTCCAGTCTGCCACCCAGCTGGGGGTACGTGGAAACCCCAGGATGGTGTCCATGCCTCTCGGGTCATCTTCTCCAAGTGGATCATCCTTGGATGAGCCTAAGAACACTTCTGGGAAGAAAGATCCAGGTGCCCAAGTCCCAGGAGCAGAGACACCAAACCATGAGGCCACAGGTCATGCATCCAGAGACAGAGGTCACTGAGGCCCTGCTCAGGGAACCTAGCCAGGAACCCCCAAGAAATGAAGTGGCTGGACCACCCTGGCGAGGGGGGAGGAAGACGTCGGGGCTGTGACACCTTCTGCTGGTCCGACTGGGTTGCTGAGTCTATAGAGTGGGGTCCTGGTGCCCCCACGTGTCCCGTGCATCATGTGAGGGTCCCACACTATGTTTCAAAAGGTGGACCAAGCGGTTCCCCATGTCTAAGCCTTGAGCGTGCCGCATGACTGGGGGTGTCCTGCGTGGCTTTGCTTTGAGTTTCTCCGGCCTAAGACGTGACACGACCATGAAATCTGTCTGTGCTTGGGGCTACGCCAAGTGGCTATGGGCAGGCCTGTGTGAGGCTGGTTACCTCAGCCCTGCGCCGTCACCAGCTCAGTTCTCAGAGCTTGGGTCAGCTTTGCCACAACGACAGCATTTGCCATAGAGGAGGGAACTCAGACGAAGGGCATCTTCTGAACTTCCAGAAGCGTACAGGTATCACTAGGAACAGGGGGTCCTTCTGGGTCCTGTGGCCCAGCAGGCACCCTCCTCCGCAGAACCTGCACCCCTCAGCACTGGTGTTCCATACCCATGATGGCCACAGTCCCTATAGGGCCTGTAGACCCAGCCCCTCCTTCCACCCTACCACCCAGACCTCACCAGATGCCTGAAAACCATGTCCTCTTTTTTTTTTTTTAATTTCACTTATTCTTGAGAGAGAGAAAGAGAACGAGAATGAGAATGAGCATGAGTGAGGGAGAGGCAGAGAGAGACAGAGAGGGAGACGCAGAATCCGAAGCAGCTCCAGGCTCTGAGCTGTCAGCACAGAGCCAGACGCAGGGCTAGAACTCACAAACCATGAGATCATGACCTGAGCTGAAGTCGGAAGCTTAACTGACTGAGCCACCCAGGTGCCCCCATGTCCTCTTTAAAGATCCCAGACCCTGCCCTCTAGGAGGTCACCCAGTGACCCCGTCCTCAGCTCTCCACAATCTAGCCAGCCCTCCATGACTGGCGACAGATTCCAGACACACAGAGATCCCTAAAATGCCCACCGATTTCCTAGGACAACTTCAGCCCTTAAAGCTTATTCATTCTGTCCTCACCCACGACCCCCAAGACCATCCCAGCTCAACATGCCACGTCCCACAGCCCCCTCAGAGACCTGTGACGCCAGAGACTCCAGCTGGCCATTGGAGAACTCTATCCCTACAGGCTGCCCATTTCCCCCTTGAGCTCTGGACGCCTCCCCCCCCCCCATACAACCTCACCATTTGCTCTTGAACAAACCACTTTTATTTTTCAAAGTCTCTGTTTTCCCCCTCTTAAAGCGAGGGTAACAGAAACAGCTCCCTCATGGGGCTATTGTAAGGGTGACATTAACAATCAGGGAAATGTGCTTAGGGCAATGCCTGGCTCCTACGCCATCACAGTATGGTAGCTAGTTGTTGATTATTACACGATTTCCCTCTAGGCTGGCCTGCTCCAAGTGTGATCTCATCCCTGCCCGCCTCCCCCCCCCCCCACTCCAGGACTCAGCCTCAAGCCAGGCCTCCTTCTCCCTCAGTGGCAAGTGGTCCCTCAAATCTGGTCAATTTCTTCCATTCTCTATCCTGAACAGTTCTCAACTGGACCTGTGATCTTCATGCCTACGGCCCTCATCTCTCATCAGCCTGGCAAGGGCTCTCCCTGCCTCTGGCTGCCCTCTTCAATCCACCCTGTACGGAGGAGCCAAAAGATTTATCCTAAAAAGCAAATCTGAGCCCCTCATTCCTGTTACTGCCCCCCCCCAGTTTAAACTGCAAACACTCCCTCCACCCCTGCACCTTAGCAGCCTCACTCTTTTTCTTCTCTAGCCCGCCACCCCCCAACGACCTCCCCCCCCCAGCACTTCTACCCCGTCCTGGCCTACAGGGGTAGCCAATACGACACCCCCACCTGGGAACCTGCCGGATCACCTCCACCTTCATCCTCCTCCACCCCCAGGCCTGGCCTGCGTCCTCCAGCGCGCACTCACTGCGCTGAAGTGTCCTCTGTGAAGCGAGGCTCACGACACCCGGCTTGTGAGGGCCTCCCCATTGGTTTGTCCCCCTGACAACGCAGCGAGCCCCGACGGCCGGGGCTCAGGTGGTTCTGTTCCCCTCGGTGCCCTCAGGCCTTGGCGCACAAAGTTGCCCGTGGACGTCCGCTGAATGGATGAATCAGGAGCCCTCACAGACCGCACAGAGGAGGCGGAAGCCCCGTGGGTCCGGAGGCGGGGCCGCTCCCCCGCCTCACCTCTCCCCGCCGGACTTCCGCGGCCCCACTAGTAGCTGCAACTCGGAATCCCCTCGCCCGGCCACCGCGCGGGCCCTCCTCCTCCTCCCTCCGGTCCTGACGCCTCCGCCCCCTCTCCCTCCCTCCCTCCCTCCCTTCTGCTCTTTGTCTCCGGGCGCCTGCCTCCCCGCCACGCGCCCCCCGCACCGCCCCTTCCCGGGAGACCCCCGCGGACCCCAGCGGACGCGACGCGACGCGTGTCGTCCTGCCCCGCAGGGGGCCTGCATCCGGCGGGGCCCGGCGGGCGGCGGCAAGGAGGTGGTTCCCTCCGTCCCTCCCTCCTCTCCCTCTCTCTCTCTCCCTCTCTCTCTCTCTCTCTCACACACACACACGCACACACGCGCGCACACACGCGCACACGCACACACGCGCGCGCGCACGGAGCATCCTCCCGTCAGGGCTCTGGTCCAGCCCCGCCCGCGTCTCCCTCTCCCCGCAAACCCTCTCCTGCTCTCCCGCTCCCCCCTTCGCCTCCGGCTCCGGGACTCTCCGCGCCCGCCCCTCTCCCGGGATGGAGCGGCTCGAGCCCGCCCGCAGCCCCCCGCGGCCGGGGTGACGGCCCCCCGCCCCTCCCCGCCTGGCCCGCGCCCCGAGCACCATGGGCCCGAGGGGCTCCCGCGGCGCCGGACGCTGAAGATGACGGATGCGGGAGGTGAGGACCCCGACGCCGACGGGGAAGCGGAGCTGGGGTCATTGGGGCTCGCGGCGGGACCCTGAGCGGGGTCGGGCAGGGCCTTTCTTCCCCATCCCTGGGGGGCCGCGCGGAGCTGGGGTGGCAGGCTGTCGGGGGAGGGGGCGGAGATAGGATTTATATCCCTAATCCTCTCCCTCCCGGAGAAATTAATTTTAAAAAACTGGGGTTGGGGGAGGGGGGAGAGGGCTTAACTCCTTCCTGCTCGGCGCGGAGTTGGACGGCTGGACCCGAGAGAAACTAGCCGCCCGGCCCCGACCGGGAGTGCGGTAGGTGCCCCGGCCTCCGCGGGGCTGGGAGCGCGGTCCCACTCGCCCGCCGCCCGCCGCCGCAGCCGGGGCCTAGGGGAGGGGGCGCCGCTTTCTCCAGCTCCCCGCTGCCGCCACCCCCACCCCCAGCCTCCCCTCCCGGCCTTTCCTTCCCAGCCGTTCCCAGTCGCACTTCTGTCTCGGTCTCTTGTCTTCTCTTCCCGGGCCCCTTTCCTCTTGCCTGTGGGGCCCGCCCCTCTCCCTACAGCCACCCCTTGGGTCTCTCCTGGCAGCCCTTCTTGGGGCCTCACTTCGGGGCCCGAGGGAGCCCGTCTCCACCACTGCTTCCCCGGCCCCGCTCCTCTCTTCCCTGCTCTTTCTTCCTTCTCTCTGCAGCTCTGTGGACTGACCCTCCACCAACCTGTCTGTCCGGGTTCCTCCTCCCCACTCCCCTGCTGGGCCTGTGCGCCCTTTCTCCTTCTTCCCTGGCTCCCAGAAAGCCTCCCTTACTCCCAGAGAAGAGTCAAAGATCATAGGTGTTACTCCCCTGGGAACTGGGAGCTTTGGGAGGAGGGAGTGGCCTGGGAGCACCCGTGCTCAGCCCGTGCCCAGAGGGACAGTTTCATTTCCACCTCCAGGCAGTTCCTGGTTGAAATTGCGCAGATGAGTGTGTGTGTGTGTGTGTGTGTGTGTGTGTGTGTGTGTAGGGGTGTGAAGGGGGGTGGTTTTCTAAAGCTCAGTTTTGGTGAGAGGGGTCTAGTGACTGCTTGGTTGGCCCGTTTCCCAGAGTTCCCCATGGGACAGTGTAGGGTGGGGACATACACACACCCCAGGCAGTTCGTGGTTGAAGGGAGGGAAAGAAAGCCATTTGTGCTGAATCAGGATGGATTAGGCACAGGTGTGAGCTGGAAGGCCCGTCCCCCAGAGGGTGCCTGAAAGTGGACTCCGTCCACAAGAGGGTCTCCACCCCAGACTGGGACTTTGAATGAAGAACGCACATGTCTCCCTCCATTCTCAGCTAGTCTAAGAGAGAAGGCCCCACTGCTGACCTCAGAGAGCCTCCATTCTGATGTGAGAGGCAGTTCTTCTCTTCAGAGAATCCTTAATCTGATGGGGGAATACCCTCCCCTCTCCTCAGGGTGCTCCCATCTGATGCAGGGGAGATATGACCTATTTAGGGAATCAGTGAAGTATGAAAAATCCCCCATTTCTCAGTGGTTGGGGGAAGGGTGGATTTAGAAATTATGTGGACGAATGGGAGGAAGGAGGGCTGTCTAGGAGGGCAGCCAGGTCCTGGGCAGATGAGGCTTTGTGATTGAAGGAGGGAATTTCGTTCATTCTTAGGGGGCAGCCTTGCTTCCAAGATGGCCCTTGAGGCAGGAAGAGAGGCTGTGGAATTTCTTTGCTACTGGCAACCAGAGGTCAAGAATGGCAAGAGAGTTCTTGGGGGACCCATGCCCCTGACCCCTTCTCATACCTCATTTCCTGCTTTCAGCCCCAAGCAGGGGTGGAGGTGGTTTAGAAGCTTCTCCCATCCTAGGGGCGCCTGGGTGGCTCAGTCGGTTAAGCGTCAACTTCAGCTCAGGTCATGATCTCACGGTTCGTGGGTTCGAGCCCGCATTGGGCTCTGTGCTGACAGCTAACTCAGAGCCCGGAGCCTGTTTCGGATTCTGTGTCTCCCTCTCTCTCTGACCCTCCCCTGCTTATACTGTCTCTATCTCTCTCAAAAAAAAAAAAAAAAAAGAATAGCTTTAGAAGCTTCTCCCATCCTAGACGGTATGGACCAGCTCCCCTCCCTCTTCCCCTCTCCCTTCTCGCAGCAGCGTCCTCTCCTCGTGTGTACCCTCCCAAACTGCAGATCATTGCCCAGGATGGGGCTGAAGAGCAGGAGAGAGGTTGAGGTTGCATTCTGCCTCTTATCCCCTGCATCTGAGTGTTCCCATCTGTGCAGTGGGGATACTAAGAATCTCAAGCCAGGATGGCTCACAGAGAGATGGTGTCTAAGTAATAACAGAAGAGGAAAGTTGGAAAAGCAAGCAGAAGGCCAAGCTTCCCCATACCTGTCAAATGCATTTCTAGCCCAGTGCCTTTGCACTGCCCACGGGGACCCGAGTGTTAGCAGTAATCAGAGGTCGTTTTCCCCGCCATGCGCTGTGCCCCCAACCCCACCCCTGAGCTTCCTCTCTCTCCTCCTGTCCAGTATTCCCCTTCCCCTCGAACACCCAGGCCTTGGTTTAGGGCTGCTGCCGTCCTACGGCTGCTCGGAAGCCTGCCCACATGGTACACAGCACATAGCATCGCACATCCTGCTTCCCCACCTGCCTCCCTTCTTGCTTCCCACCAAAACGCAAAACCAAACCAAACCCCTACCCATCACACTTCCTCCCGGAACATACTTGATGCATCACAGAAATTTGGCTGTCCACTGTTCTGCTGTGAGTACTCCTCATACCCTTCTGCATCTGTGAGTCTGTCTGGAACTGTGAGAACTGTGAGTTTGTCAAGAACAGTGGCCCTGCTGATGGTGCCAGCTTCCTGAACAGCTCATGTTCAGGACGGCAGGTGGTGAGCACACCAGGGATGGGGGACGGGGGAGGGAGGTGAAGTAGGACTGGATGATAGATGGAAAGATGGATGGGTGGATAGTATGAATTAATGGATGCAGAGATGGGAGGATGGGTGGATGGGTGAATGGATGGATAGATGGTGGATGGGTGAGTGAATGGTTGGATGGTGGATGGGTGAATGGATGGATGGTGGATGGGTGGGTGAATGGTTGGATGGTGGATGGGTGGGTGAACGGTTGGATGGTGGATGGGCGAGTGAATGGATGGGTGGTGGATGGGTGAGTGGATGGTGGATGGCTAAGTGAACTGTTGGATGGTGGATGAGTGAATGGATGGATGGATGGTGGATGGGTGAGTGGATGATGGATGAGTGAATGAATGGATGGATGGTGGGTGGGTGAGTGAATGGTTGGATGCATGGGCAAGTAGATAGATGGATACATAGGTGGGTAGGTAGGTGGATGGATGGAAGAGCCTGGGTTCTGCTCCTTATTTTGCCATTGGCTCGTTATATGCCCTAAGCCAGTCACTCTCCCCTCTGTTCCTTATTTGTAAAATGAGAGCATTAGATTTAATAATCCCCAAGATTTCTCCCAGATTTGATGTTGGACAATGTATGATGACCAGAAGTCTTTAGGGAATGGTGATGATGGAAAGGCCCAGCACACTGTAGGGGGGCAGTTCAGTGAGCCATGTGAGAGCACGTGAGCCATGTGAGAGCACGTAGCAAATCAGCTTGGCCACAAGCCACAGGACTCAGCCTGTGTCCACACCCTGGGTTTGCTCCTGCCCCTTTCTACTCCTCCATTTCTGCCTCCTGGCCCAGTGCTCACAGTCTAGCGTATGGTTCAGGTGACTTCTTTTCCAAGGGGCTGGAGGAAGAGTTCTAAGGGAAGGTGAGGGGCCAAAAAGGCTAGGAGCCGGTAGCCAGTGGCAGTGCCCTGGTCTCCACCAACCTGAACCTCTTATCCATAGTCTCTCTCTCTCTCTCTCTCTCTCCCACCCGATCCTCCCCAGCTCCCTGGAGTCATGGCTTCTTCAAAGCTACGAGAACCTGCGGATGAGGTTTTTGGTAAGTTCTGTTTGCTATAACTCTATCCAAGGCCACCGGCATTGGGGGGAGTCCCTCTGGGACTTCAGTGTGTTAGTGTGCGGGTGACAGCACGAGTCTTTGTCATTACTACCTATGCCAGTTACAACAACAATAAGGGTCTTCATTTATGAAGCACTGCCTCATGCCAGGTAGTAGGCTAGCACCTCCATCTCCCAGGCTCTGGCTCATTTACTCCCCACAGTAATGCTAGGAGGTGTGCTCTTTGTTCAGACGGAGTGCTACATACAGACTTGCTTTAAAGATCCGATGGCAGCTTGGTGGCAGAGTTGGAACTGGGACTCCAGCCTGCCTGCCTGCTCTCAGTCACTGTGCCGCACACCTGTGTCCCCAGCGCAGGTGATACCCATTACCTCCACATCCCACAGGGACGGACCTCAGCCTGCAGGGTGTGCGTGGAAATCAAATGTGTAGGACATACGGGCCCCTGTACCCCCAGGCCGGGCCCCCTCTTTACGCACCTGTACGATCCATCATATACCCCCTGCAGTCTTTCTTCTGTGTGGTTTGGAGAGAGACCCCACCCCGAGAGGGCCGGGTTCCCAGCATGCACTGGGGCGGCAAGGCTGTTTCCCAGCTGGATTTTGGCGGAGGAGAGTCAGTGGGAGGGACGTGGAGGCACGTGGAGGGAGAGGTGGAGACAGAAAAGGTCACCGGAAGCGCGTGGCCCATGTGCCGCGCTCAGGACTGTCACACTTGTGCGCACGGCCTCAGGGGACTCC
The DNA here is from genome assembly GCF_003009895.1 of Hyaena hyaena. Taxonomy (NCBI): domain Eukaryota; kingdom Metazoa; phylum Chordata; class Mammalia; order Carnivora; family Hyaenidae; genus Hyaena; species Hyaena hyaena. Next base: position 4,105,680 of record NW_024080661.1, on the reverse strand, counting down.
CCGCTTCTCCTCTCCTGCCTTCTCATCTCTACCTGCCCTCCCCTGCTCACCCGATTCTCCCGTGTGGCCATGCGCCCTGGCAATGCCAGGAACTCCTGGCTCCTGGCTCCTGGGAAACCGCTTTCCTGGCCTCCCCGGGGCCCGTGGAATGGGTGGTGTGCCTCCTGGACTCCTCCAGCCTCCAGCTGCATCTGCGCCTCAGACAGAGTCTCACCGTCTGCACCCAGGCCTGGCCCTTTCCTCAACCCCCACCAACCCCAACTCTGCTGGTTTTTCCTTCTCCCAGACCTGCTGAGGTAGCTGGCCGCCTTGCCGCCTTCCTGATGCGAAAAGGCAATTAAATATTCATGACTCCCCAGTGCCCTGGGCTGGGCTAGCTCCCTGCTGGGGAGAGACAGAGAGAGACAGAGAGACAGACACACAGAGACAGAGGGAGGCCAGGGAGCCAGATAGAGCAGGGACCAGAGGAGAGACAGACTCCACCTCGTCTTAAAATCACTTAAGCCCCTTAGAAGTGCCTTTGCCCCCTCCAAGGTAAGCTGCCTGCTGTCCTGCTGTGGCCCCGAGTCAGGAGCAAAGGGTCCTCCGCCCTGGCCCTGGGGTGGCTGGACACCAGCTGAGTGCTGGAGGGGTCGAGGAAGTTCAGCAGCAACATGCCCAGGCCACCCAGAACAGCGAGAACACTAGTCTGGGAGCCAAGAGGCCTGTCCTTAACTCCTCCTGCACCTCTGGCCAAACCTTGCCTGTCCGAGGCCTCAGTTTCCCCACCTGTAAAATGAGAGGTTGGACTCACAAGGTGCCCCCCGTCTCTGCCTCCGAGGAGGTGCAGCAGGCTTGGTAGTTATGCACTGAGCCCCTGGAGCCAGACTGCCTGTCACCTTGGCCCCTCTCTTCATCAGCCACGTGCCTTCAGGCACATTAAGGCTGTGCCCTGGGGATTCCCGGAGTCTCTTCCTCCTAGGGTTGTGGGGAGTTCAAGTGAGCTAGTAATTGTGAAGCACTTAGAACCGGTGCCCCACACAGTGAGGGCTCCGTAAGTATTAGCGATTCTTACTCTGTGGTCCAGTCTTTAATCCTTGCTGCTTGGAGATAAAGCTGGAGATTCTGTGTCAGGGAGCAGGGGACAGACGGCTCCATCCTGAGGGGTAGTGTCAAGGCTGGGGTCCAAAGCAGCAGTCCTTTGATGGGACCTCTCCCCTCGCAGAGCCTCCACCACTGCCCCTGGACCACTGTGACAGTCTCCACGGGTCCACCCTCCCCTACATCCGGGCCAGTCCCCTCTCCTTGCAAGCTCCACTGGCCCACGCCCTCCCTTCTCCTTGGAAAGTTCTTTCTTGTTCTCCCTCCATACAACCTTGGCTCTTTACTGTTGCCCAGACCTCAGCCTGGCTCCCTAACCTACACCCTCCAGCCCCCGCCTGTCTATTTCAGCCCTTCCACAAATACCACTGAGTTCCTGTCACCAGGGGGACAGTACTGAACGAACCAGACAGAGTCACTGCCCTGAAGGAGCGTGAGTTCTAGTGCCGGGGCACGCGGGGGACCCACGCTAAAGCACACACGACGACACAAGGAGTGCTCTGTAGCGGATTGAAGCGCGGATGTGACAGGTGCACATCAGCCCCTTCTGATATCTTGAATCCATCTCCACCTGGCTCCGCACTGATCCCCATAGTGTCACTGGCTTTGATACATCAAACACCGACTGACCACCTCCTCTCCGCCGGGCCCTGTGCCAGCTCTCGCAGAACACAGTGGGTGGCGAAGGGCTTGAGCCTCTGCAGCGTGCAGCCTGCACGGGACAGTCACTTCCGGCCAGAGCATGGCACCAGACCTGCAGAGGGGTGGTGGTCCTGCGGGTCTGGCGGCATATGGACTCAAGGTGACAGCCAGACAAAGAAGGGGTGGAGCGGAGAGGGCTGCGGGAGCAGCACAAACAGAGGCAGGTGGAGACAGGGATCCAGGCGTGGTCAGTAGGTTAGTACCGCTGTCACCAGCACCACCAGCAGCTCGCGCTTGCTGGGCACCTAGCTGCAGGCATTCTGGCACGGCTTTCCATGGTGATCTTAGTTAATGTTCCCTGTGAGGCACATACTCCTGTTATGACCCCATTTTACTGATGAGGAAGCCAACATCTAAATGTAAGTAACTTGTGCAGAATCACCGAGCCAGCAACTGGCAGAACTGGATTCAGCCCCAGGAACCCGGCTCTTAACCGTGGTCCTTATACGAGCATGTTGTACAGAGGAGATGTGGGGAACACAGAAAGGGGGAGCTGGGACCGGGAGCTGGGACCCCTCCAGCCTTGTCTGGAGGCCTGAGGCATATGGACTTTATGTTGTTGGCTTTGGGACCCACCCTTCCCAGAATTAGAAGCTGAGTGGTCAGTAAAGTCCTCAGTGATAGAAAGCATGTAAGCAAAGACCTGAAGGAGGTAAAGAAATGCCGAGACCCGTGGCAAGAGCCTTGCAGGAAAAGCACAGAGGAAGTGCAAAGGCCCTGAGGTGCAGGTGAGGCTTATGTGAGGAAGAGCCAGGAGGCTGGGATGGCCAGGAGTGGAGGGAGCACAGGGGAGAGAAGTAGAAGCTCAGGGAGGTAAGGGGAGCGCAGACTGAGTCTGGAAAGCCACGGGGAGGAGTTGGCATGTCCTCTGCGTGACATAGGAATCCCCAGAGGGTTCTGAGCAGAGCGGTGACAAGGGCTGACATGTTTTATCAGGATCACTCTGGCCACTGCTGTGTTGAAAATAGACTGGAAATGGGAAAGGGAGGGACAAGGGAAGACCAGCTGGGAGGCTTCTGTAATCACTGAGGCGGGAGGTGATAGTGACCTAGACCAGGGAGGCTGTGCGTCCCCCTCTCCTCCCTGCCTTCCCATCCCCTCCCTGCCTCCCCTTCCCCTCTGCACACTCTCCCCTTCCTCCCCATGTGTTTGCACGTATGTGAGTGTGTGCACGCGCAGACACGTAGAAACAACATCTGGCATGACATGCACGGTGCGTCCACGTACTGTCACTCGGCCTCAGCAGTCATCCGCTCACGGCCACTCTTCCATCTCCGTGCCTTGAGGGCTCCACTCCTGTTCCCCTGGATTATTTTGAACCTAATCCAAAGCATCGTATCATCTCACCATCAATATTTCAGTACGTCTAGAGGTATTTTGAAAGCAGAGCTAACAGCTGGGGCCCAAGGGTGGCTTGGGGCTGAGTTGGGTGGCCAGGATGGACCCTGTGGCTGAGCTGAGGAGCAAAGGGGAAGCCAGTTTGAGGCAAGGTGGTGGGTTCGTTCTGGCAGATGATTGGAGGAGCCGGGTGCCTTCGACACGGCGAGGTCCCTGGTCGGTGCGGAGGTGTCCCGGGCTTTGGAATTCAGGGAGGGGTCAGGGATGACCCAGTAGGTGGTAGTTAAGTCGGGCCAGCAACTGGGGTGGCTTAGGGGAGCAGCAAAGCAGGGCAGGCAGGAGCGATTGGATGGGGGACCCTGAGATCGTGGGGTGGGGTGGAGTGGGGAAGAAAGGTCTTAACCCATTCTGAGATCTGGGGAGGGACATCTTCTGCCTCGAGATCCCAGCGCCAAGCCTGGGGATGCAGCAGTGAGGGCCTCATTCCCGGCTGGAGCAAATGGGAAGGAAAACTAGGAGCAGCTGGGTCTTTGCACGATCCATTCGGTTTGCCTAGTTCTTCTTCCACGTCTTCATCCAGGACCCAGCCTGGTGCCACCGCCACCCCCTTACCCCTCCCTCCCCCGGGATGGCAGAGACAGGCCTCCCGGACTCTGGGTTTTCCCTGATTCCGCTACTGTGTTCCGGGTCAAGCTATGAGCCTTCTCAGCAGTGCTATGTCTGAGGACCAACCCCGAGCACGGCACAGCCAGCCAGTGTCCCAGCAGGGCCAGTCTCTGGAGCCAGACTAGTCGGGCCCAGATCCCGGACCATAGCTAGCTGGTGGCTTCGGCCAAGAACTTGACCCCTCTGAGCCTTAGTTTGCTCAGCTGTAAAATGTGCCTAATAGTTGCCCCTGGCTCACTGGGCTGTTTTGAGTAGATGAGGTGATGTACGAACATTCTGGCACATAGTAGGTGCTTCTTTTTTTTTTTTTTTTAATATTTTTATTTATTTCTAGGAGAGAGAGAGAGACAGCGTGAGCAGGGGAGGGTCAGAGAGAGAGGGAGACACAAACTCTGAAATAGGCTCCAGGCTCTGAGCTGGCTGTCAGCACAGAGCCCGACGCGGGGCTCAAACCCACAAACTGTGAGATCATGACTTAAGCGAAAGTCTGACGCTTAACCAACTAAGCCACCCAGGCGCCCCAGTAGGTGCTTCTTAAATGGTGGCTGTGGTCACCGTGATCTGTCCAGCCTCATCCCCAGCCCTCCTCTGCACAAAGCTACCCCGCATGTACCAAGGAGGTGCGCCCAGCTCGCTTCCCTGCTTCCCAGCAGTGCATACAGCAGCTTGCCAACCTCCTCTCTTGAAAACTCCCACCTGGGGGCGCCTAGGTGGCTTAGTCGGTTGAATGTCCGACTTCGGCTCAGGTCATGATCTCGGTTCCTGGGTTCAAGCCCTGCGTCAGGCTCTGTGCTGACAGCCAGCTCAGAGAACCTGAAGCCTGTTTCAGGTTCTATATTTCCCTCTCCCTGACCCTCCCCTGCTCACGCTGTCTCTCTCTCTCTCAGAAAATAAATTTTTAAAAATTAAAAAAAAGAAAAAGAAAACTCCCACCCGGACCTTAGACCAGCCTTGGTGCTTCCTCCCCTGACCCATCCGCACAGGACCATCCCGTCCTCCTTGGTGCCTGTGAGCGGCTGCTGTATTTAGGTGCTGACATGTCTGGCTTGCTCAGAGACCACAAGGGACCCCGTTCTCCATCTCCATCCCGTGGCCCAGCGCCGTGGTGACGGTCTGGGGTGTGAGTGCAGGCGGCGGCCTGGCCTCTGGGCTTGCTGTCCTCACGGTCTGCTCTCCGCCCCCTTCACCTGGTTCACAGACCTGGACTTGGCGGTGCCAGAGACCGTCAGACTGGACAGCAGTTTACACAAGGCCCGAGCCCAGCTCCTGGCCAAGGGCCGGAGACACCGGCCCTCCCGCTCCAGGCTTCGGGACAGCGCCAGCTCTGCAGAGGACGGCGAAGGCTCTGACGGGCCCGGAGGCAAGGTTGGGGCAACCCTCCCAGTCACACGAACCCGACCCACCCTCTTGCCTGCCCCCCCCCCCATCCCTCCAAACCCTTTTCCAGAGAAACCACACTCCCAGGCTCCTGACATCTTAACGCCAACAAGAAACTACCTGCATTCCCTTCCGGCTCATGTCAGATTTCACCCAAGGTGTCATCACTCTCATCTTACATGTGAGGGAACTGGGGCTCTGAGAGGTTCAGTCACAAATTCACGCAGTTAGGAAGTGAGGAAAGTGGGGTTCAACCCCAGCCTACATGACTCAAGGCCCCCCATCTCCCACCTTTCACGGCCCAGCCCCCCACCCCCGGGGGCCGAGGACACCCTTCCTTCCAAGGTCCCTGAAGGAGCCAAGAGCCCGGGCTCCTCGCTTCAGAGGCTCCCTTGCAGTTTAAGGGGTGAAACCAATTCCCAGGCCCTGGGGGGAGAGGGGAGGAGGGTTGGCAGTGAGCGGCTGCCCTTCCCCCAGGTGACAGACGGCTGCGGGAGCCCCCTGCACCGGCTACGCTCGCCTTTGCACTCGGGCCCCGGGTCCCCTGGGGGGGGCTCCTTCTGCCTGGAGCCTCCGGGGTTGCGGCGCAGCCTGGACGAAGATGAGCCGCCGCCCTCGCCGCTCACACGCTACCGGCCCCTGCACAACGCCGCCTCGCACGAGGGCCTGGCCGCCGCCTCCTGCTCGCCGCCGCGCTCCGCGCCCTCCTCGGACAGCTCGCCCAGCTTCGTGCGCCGCCACCCGCGCGCAGAGCCGCACAGCGAAGGTGAGCGGGGTCGGCGCGGCGCCCCCTGCTGGCCTGCGCCGGGACTGCAGCGGCCCCTGCCGGTCCCTGGGCCGCTGCACCGGCCCCAAAGCGAAGCATAGCGCTGGACCGAGTAGGGCAGAGTGGCTGGGGTGGGGGGGGGGGGGGGGGGGGGGGGGGGGGGGGGGGGGGGGGGGGGGAGGCAGGAGCGTGAGGGGAGGGAGGAGGACGCATTACGGCTCGCTCATTTGCTTACTGAGCTCCTGCTATGTGCTGGACACTGTTGCGCGCTGGGGCGCCCAGGGGAGGAAACGGGTGCAGTCTTTTCCCACGCGAGGCTTGCCATTTTAGGGAGAGACAATCTAATAATTCCTGATTGCTTAAGGGCGAAGCGATCAAATCACCCCTTAATTAAATGTATAGTTACAGGTTGTAATAAGTGCTATGGGAGCAACGTGCACGGTGGCTGGAGGGTGCATAGCAGGGTGAAAGGACCTAGTTGGGAGCCTCCTGTAAGGCTTCTCTGAGGAAGTGACTTGGGAGCCAAGATGGGAAGGCTGGTTGGAAGTTTGTCAGGATTGGGGAGACTGCGGGGCTCAGTCTGTTAAGCCTCCAACTTCAGTCAGGGCATGATCTCATGGGTCATGGGTTCGAGCCCCGCATCAGCCTCTGTGCTGACAGCTCAGAGCCTGGAGCCTGCTTTGGATTCTGTGTCTCCCTCTCTCTCTCTGCCCTTCCCCCTTTGTGCCCTGACTCTCTCAAAAATAAACATTAAAAAATGAAAAAAAAAACTCTCTCAAAAATAAACAATAAAAAATGAAAAAAAAAAAACCAAACAAACCAAAGAAGTGGTCAGGATAAGATGAACAGTAAAGAGTAGCAGTCCCTACTCTTTCATGGTTTATATAAGGCTTTTGTAAATGTTCCTTGAAAGAGGCAGGTGTTCTTATAGATCCCACAAAATAGGTGTTATTGTAGATCAGGTGTTATTATTCCTATATTTGAGCTAAAGGAAGCTCAGAGATGTAAAGGGATTTGTCCCAAGTCACACAGCTAGTGAAGGGCACCAGAGCCAAGTTACCTGATTCTAAGGCAAAAGAGTTTCTCCCACCTCACACCGGCAGCCCAAGGAGGCAGGTAAGTGACCACACAGGCTATTCCCTTCCCTCCCTTCTGCAAAAGATGACAGCCGGGATGCCAGCCCACCCGAGCCCGCCAGCCCCACCATCGGCCTGGATAAGAAGACGCGTCGAAAGTTCCTGGACCTGGGGTGAGTGGAGAAGGGGCCAGAAGCAAAGGCTAGGAGCTTTTGGGCACAGGCTAGCACAGTGGGCAGCACTGCCTCACTCCCCCCTGCCCTCCCCACAGGGTCACCTTACGCCGAGCATCCACTAGCAAGAGCCGGAAGGACAAGGGCAGCAACCGCTTGTCCATGGGCAGCAGGTATGCGGTACCCGGAGCCCCTCAGCCACGGCTTCCGCCTGTGGTTCCCCATGGGCCCGGCCCTCACCTTGGTGCCCACAGCCACGCAGGGTGCTCTCTCCACAGGGAGTCAGTGGAGGGGTCCGGTGGCAGGTCAGGGGGCTCCCCGTTCCTGCCCTTTTCCTGGTTCACGGACAGCGGCAAAGGCTCGGCGTCCTCTGGGAGCACCACCTCCCCCGCCTGCTCTCCTAAACATGAGGGCTTCAGCCCTAAGAAGTCAGCTTCTCAGGTGAGTCAATGCACGGCCTTCCTGCACCCCCTCCCCCTCCCCCCCGCCGCTGTGCAGGCCCCAGACTCAGGTGGCATTCCCAGAGTCCATCTGTCTGTCCCCAGAGCCATTCGGTGATTCCTTAGTTCATCCGTTCTCGTTCTCTGAGTTCATTCCTTCCCTCGTTCACTCATTCATATTCTGAGTTTCATTCACGGAATTCAATGTGTGCGTCCCTGAACGCTAGGCCTCCCCTGGCATTCGCGCTCACTCTCCTGCCGGCTCCACGCCCGGTCTTCGGAGCTGGGCCACCTGTGTGGTGCACTGGGGCCTGGAGGAAAGAGAGATAAAAGGGACGCAGACTAGCCAGTGCCAGCGAGAAGTGAGACCAGGGCCGGGGCGGGGCAATAGTGTCTGCTTGTGCTCACGCCGCTCTCTGCGGTTTACGAGGCTCCAGGTGTGCGCTTTTGCTTTGCTCTCCCAAAGCGCAGGCACCTACCCCGGTTGTAGAGATGAAGGAAGGAAGGCCAAGAGAGAAGGACTTGCGATGCGGGTCGCTTCCCAGGCTCCAAGCCCGTTCTGTGGTTGTGCCTTCTGTGCTATTAGAGCCGAGGAGATCAGAAAGCTGGGAGTCCGGGGCGGGGGGGGGGGGAAGAGTTCCTTCGGACCCGGCACTTCCTTATCCCCTCTTCCCCTATAGGGACTCCCTCCATCTCTTCCTTCCCTTGTGCTGAGCCCTGGGAGAACATAGTGAACAGACAGCCCAGGGCCTCAGAGAGCTTATGGTCTCTACTCAGGCACTTACCAGCCAGGGCGCCAGGGGCTGTGGTGGGGAGGCACGAAGGAGGACCCCTGACATCTCCTGGGGGAATCCTGGTTGGCTGCCTGTAGGAAGTGGTCTGAGACCTCCTCCATTCCTGCTAACTATTCCGCCTCAGTTCTAGCCCCACGTGCTCCCAGAAGCCTTACACCCTGATGCCTCCCACAAGCCACCATGTCATACGTGCCCGTCTGGCTCCTGGTTCGTGCACAGGAGGCACTGAGCAAGTCCAGGTGCCCCGTCCCCAGCTCCAGCTCTGTCCAGTCGGGGCAGCGGGTTGGGGGGACTCCCTTGGGCTCGCAGGTGAGCTCTCCTCAGCGGCACGCACCCCTCTCCTGTCTAGGAATCCACCCTGAGCGATGACTCCACGCCCCCCAGCGGCAGCCCCAAGATCCCAAGCGGTCCCCGGCAGGAGACTAAGTGCTCCTATCCCTACCACACGCTATCCCAGTCTTCGGATGAGGTGAGCCAGCCCTGACCTCTGGGCACCGGGTGTGCAGGCCACAGGCCAGGCCTTGCCCGCCCCCCTCACCATCCTTGGTCTCTACCCCAGTTCCTGGATGAGCCGCTCCCCACTGTCCACCACTGGACCAGTCAGCAGGTGAGCCAGTGGCTGCACAGCCTCAACCTGGAGCAGTACGCCGCCGAGTTCGAGGCGCGGCAGGTGGATGGGCCCCAGCTCCTGCAGCTGGATGGCAGCAAACTGAAGGTGAGTCAGAGGAGCTGAGCCGTGCCCCCAGCCAGAGCCCGAGGCAGCCTTCTGGGACTGGGACCCCTTCACCCTGATCTTTCACTTCCTGTGTGGCTACTGCCCTGACCTCTGACCCCTGGGCAAGGTCCGTGGCCTAATCTAGCATGAGTCCCCAGTCTGACTTGAAACTCAAGGCCAGGCTTTCAGTTTGACTTTCAAGTTCCATCCCATGTCTCCAGATTGACCTTGACCTCCAGGCCCATCATCTCACGTGACTCTTGATTTTGAGTCTCCTGGGGTCATAAACCAGGCCGCTCTCGGATCACCTTGCCTGATTCTCAGTCTTGGCACGTGCTGGTAGTCAGGGAGGTCGGGGGGGGCACCTCAGATCTCCGTGCTGGGAGATTTCTGGCCTGTTCCCCACCCTCTGCTGCACCGCTTGGGGAAGGGGTGGTGAGGAGGGTCCCCAGGGAGTCTCTGAGTGGGGAGGGACCTCGGCTGCTGACTAGCTGTGTGACCTTGGGCAAGTCACTCGCTCTCTTGGGCCCCGGAGGTGCTGGGCGGGGTCATGCCATGGCTGAAATCCTGAGTGGCGGAATGGGGGCTGAGGATTGCCAGGGGTAGGGGCAGGGGCTAAGGGTCTGGAATGATCCGCCACCCGCATCTTTTCTTACCGCCCACCTTCCAAATTCTTGCCCTGCGGGTTCTGCTCCGCGTGCACATCTGGGAGGTGGAGGGCTTGCAGAGCTTACATCTGGGGCACAGAGAACCTGGGGCTCGGGTCGGCCAGGGTCCAGGGTGGCTCTGGGGCTCCTTCCCTCACCCTTGATTCCTCCCCAGAGCCTGGGGCTCAGCAACTCACATGACCGGGCGCTGGTGAAGCGCAAGGTGAAGGAGCTGGCGGCGGCCGCTGAAAAGGAGCGCAAAGCCCAGGAGAAGGCGGCGCGGCAGCGGGAGAAACTCCGGCGCAGGGAGCAGGAGACCAAGAAGAGCTAGGGGAGGGCAGGGGGCAGGCGCCGGCACCCAGGCGCTGGTGGCCGCCTGGCTCGGTGGGCACAGGCCTCAGTGAGGAGGCGGGGCCCGCGGGCCAAGCTTGGGCTGGCCTGGCCCCGCCCCGCACGCTCAGGGGGGTGCGTGCCCTCTCTCACCCTGTCACTCGGTCTGGACCCAGATTCCCCCAGAAAGGGAGACCCCAGGAGAGGGCCCAGTAATAAATCCAATTTTAAGGACTTGTTTGGCACACAGTCCCTAGGTGAGCTGGCAGGTTATGGGCAGAGGGCAGACAGGTGGGGGCCGAACAAGTCTGGGAGACCTGAGGCCACCTGGGTCGGCCTGACCCTCCACCCTCGGGCCACGGCGGTGCTGGCCGGCCGTGAGCTAGGACACCTGCCTGCCCGCCTGCCTTCTAGAGGCCCTGAGACGGAGCCAGGGTCCCAGGCCTTGGAGAGGTAGGAGGCATCTCAGCACGAGTCAGGGGGTAGAGATGCCCCTCTCCAGCTCTCCGAGGTGGCAGTGTGCTGCTGGGACAGCTCTGTGCTCCCCAGGGAGGCCGGGCGGCACCGTAGCAAGTTGCATTCAGGGTAGCCCCTCAGTCTGCACGCCTCAACGGGGAGAGCAGAGAAAGCGGCGTGGTCTTTTCGAGGCCTTCGGGGGCGGGCAGGGAGGATAAAAGCTTCTCCTTCCCCTTCCCTGTCCTGTGGGTCCCAGTGGCTAGAGGACATCCGTACTGATCTGTCCCTCTGGGGCCCATTCAAGGCCTGCTCTTTGACCTGCTCTCGAACACAGGGCACACTTCTGTTGCTCCCGCAGAGGACGCCTGAGGTCTCTCTGGGGACAGAGCAAACGTGGGAGCCGGGAGGGTGACAGAATACCCCCACCAGTGCCTAGGTGGGACTGAACGGGGTGAATCCTCCCCGCTAGCCAGGTAGAGAGGCACAATCTGGGCACTTCCCCATGAGCCGTGGGAAGGGCTCATCGGCCCTCCCGCATCTGCTTTGGTTCCTGCCTGGGCCTCCGTGGGTTCCAGAACTGGCGGGCAGTTCTGGCTCCCTGGGTCACAAGGAGGGGTGGGGCCGGGCCCATGGGTAGGGGTGGGATCCATCCCAGCAGTGCAGGGATGACATCCATCTGTCCTTAGAAGGTGGGGCTTTCAGGTGCAGCACTGGCCAGCAGCTAGCCCAGCTTCTGGAGGAGCGGCCAGTTACCGGTGGGGCCGGGGGGGGCCTCTGATTAGGAGTCCCCCTCTGCCGCCGCCTGCCTGGAGTGGTGGACAGGACCCAGTGCATGCCGACCCCCCTCATTCCTGCTCGGGGCCCTCTGGCCTCGAGGCCGCCCATGCTACAGCTGGGGTGCTGTCCCTGGGACTCAACCCTCGGCTCCTCTCTGCTGTCTGTGCAGGGAAAGGGGCTTCAGAGGGAGACGGAGATCCGGGGGCACTGGCACCATGTGCGCCTGTTGGAGGGGCTGGCGGGGAGGCTGGAAGGCACCCGGGGCCTTTGAAGCTATCAGGAGCTATATGGGTGCCCACCTGCATGTGAAGGGGGGGTGGGACTCAATTTATTTCAATAAACACTTATGATGTGCCAGTGACCTTTGTCTGCCCCCACTGGGGAGTTGGGCCGGGTCGGGAGGCTGCGCTGGGCCCCGGGGGACGGCGGGGGGGGGAGGGGGGCGGCAGGTGCTGTGGTGTCAGGTGCTCTGAATGGAGGGCTCTGCCTGGGTAGACAGAGTCATGCCCGGCGCTGGGTGTCCTGAGCGCGTCATGTGGTGATCACTGGGACTACAGCCTGCGCGTGCCAGTGCATGCGGCTCTCCCTCCCCACCTCCCCCCTGCCAGGAAAGCAGCCAGGACGCAGTCTCGTTTGTCTCCTCTTTACTGTGGATGTCACGGCCATCGTCACAGCCACTAGGAGGGACACACGACTTTAACCCCTGTGTGCTAAGGGGAGGGTGGGGGGGGGGCCTTTCGGGGCTATAAAACTAGCTATGTACATAGAGCATTCTAGGGAGAAGGCCATCCCAAGCGTGTGCGTGTCCAGGCACGGAGGGTGGGGGTGTCTGGAGCTCAGGTGGACCCGTGGGGGTGTGGGGCTGGCAGGCAGGGGTGGGCATGTGAGGACACGGCAGGGAAGGGCCTGGGAGGTGCCTGAGAGGCTCTGAGCAGCCCGGCTAGGGGCCGCTCATCTCCGGGTCCTCCCTGGTTCCTCCACCCTAAGGCTGAGCCCTGGGTGAGAACTCCCGCCTCCTAACCTTGACCTTCAAAACTCAGGGTGGAGGGAGGCGCTGCAGGACCAGGGCCCAAGGGTGCAATGCCTTTCTCCACCCAGGGACACCTGGCTGCTTCCTAACGCAGACTCTGGACCAGGGCCAGGGTGCCTGCACGGGCTGGGGTGGAAGGTAAGGCAAGCAGGGCGTCCTTGGAAGGCCAGGGCCGTGGAGGACAGTGAGGGGGATGCAGAACCCCTGGCAGAGAAGTGGCAGCTCTGAAGGACTGCCATGGAGATGCGGTGCTGGGACGCCCCATCAGGTCGGAGATAGGCCCCTGCCCTCAGGCAGCACCCGCCGAGACTGAACCACGGGGAGGCCACCCAGGGGTCTCCATGGAGAGAGATTGGCACTTAGGGGCCCCCACGGACTGGTCACCACTATAATTTCCATAGAGACAGAAACTGGTCATCAGGGAGAGCCTCTCCCCACCTGGGGGTGGGGGGGACGGGGAGGGTCACCGTGGCGGCTGATCCCGGTGATGGCAGTCTGTCCTCTCAGGCATGGGGCAGTGAGGCGGCCCCTAGCTGACGCGGTAGGTGGACGTGTTCTTGGGCTCTGTGCTGGGCACACACCAGTCGCCGGCCTCCTGGATGGTCTGGTAGTGACGCCAGGCTGACTTGTTGTAGACGGGCAGGCGTTCCACTGAGTCCGTGGACAGGGCCTGGGGAGCACTAGGGTCAGCCTGGTCCGCCCCCCAGCGCCCCACCCGCCCCTCCCCAGGGCGGGCTGTGGTGGCCTCTGAATGTGACTCGCCATGTCTGGGCCAGCCACCGGCTGAGACCACCGACCCCGGCCCAGAAAGACCCACGAAAGGACCTGTCCCGTCTGTGCCTCATTCCTTCCTGTTCAGGAAGGCTGCTCACTCAAAGGGTCAGGGAGGCAGAGGGAGGGTGGGCTGTGACCTTGAACAAGGTCACCGACTCTGGGCCTCGGTCTCTTCCTGAGCCGGCTGAGAAGTTCTCTACGGGACCCCCCTTCCGCCTGGGTGTAAGAAGGCAAAGGTCCCCAGAACAGCGGTCTTAGTCATGGACCGTGGACTTCCTTAAATTGCCTGCCAGGTTGGGAATGTCTGGGGGCTGGGGAACTGTAGCTGTGCTCTGATTCTCAGTCCGGAGTCAGGAAAGGATGGGAGGGGTGGTTTAGGAGCCTCACAGCAGGCCAACGCACCAGCAAACCCTGCCAGCCGGGCCCTGCGGTCAAGGAGCCTCACCTTGAGGTAGATGACAGCATCAGTCCCAAAGCCCTCCATGGAGAAGAGCTGCAGGTCTCCCTGGAAGTACTTGGCATAGAGGCGGGAAATGGGGAGCCCGTACCCGAAGCCAGCCTGTGAGGGGGCAGGAAGGGAGCATGATGAGGAGGCTGGTGCTGGGCTTCCTGGAGCTGCAGGGACCCGTGTGCTGAGTGGGGGTGGGGCCAGGGATTCCCAGAATCCCCCAGGGGTGGGGGACATGGGTCTGGTGGGGCCAGAAAGGCTGGTCTCAGCTGGGATTGGGGGGAAGCAGGGGAGGCAGAGGAGCTTGGCCGGGGAGAGGTAGAGGACAGGCCTCTCGTGCTGGAGAGAAGCCATCTCACCAGCGGGGTCCCTCCGGTGCCTGGCTGGGGGGTGGGGGCGGTGGAATACATGTAGCTGAAGAGTCGCTCGATCTTCCTCAGGGGGACTCCCCCGCCTCGGTCACTCATCTGGGGGAGACGGATAGATCATCAGTGCTGATGCCGCCCACGCTCTGACCCCCCCCCCCCCCCCGACCTTCTCTTGATCGTCTCCATGCCCAGGATCTTCTCTGAGCCCATCTCCCAGAGGAAGGGAAGTTCCCACCCCACCGCCCTCTGGCCCCAAACCAAGGGTCACATACTTTGATGGACAGATCTTCCTCGCCCAAGGCCACCATGACCTTGATAGGTGGGAGAACAAGACTGGACTCGTGGCTTTCCACAGTTGCACGCATGGCATTCTGTGGGGGGAGAAAGGTGGAAGAGATGGACGGGAGCAGCCTAACCCAACCACCCCCAACCCCATAGAGGACCATTCCCCACCCCCTTACCTTGAAGAGTTCAAAAAGCATGTGGTAGAGGTGGGAGGGGACATAGACCATGTGAATTGGCTGTCTGGAGTTGGATGCTGCTGGGAAAGTCGAGATCAAGGGTCAGGAAATTGTCAAGAGGTCACCATTCTGCATTCGTTCACTCAGCACCTGGGACCCAGCACTCAACCACCCATCTATCGTCCAACCATCTGCTGGGCCACCCATCTGGCATTTGTTCATCCAGCTATCCATTCCTTCGGTGTCCATTCGACCATCTATCTATTCATGCAGTATCCACCCATTGTAAAATGTCCGTCCATCCATCCATCTATCCATCCATCCATCCAATCACAGATGCTGAATGGTCAACATCTATGAATTCTTCCATCTACCCCTCCAGTGTCCATTCAGCCATCAAACTGTCCCTCGACTATGCATTTTTCAAACACCCATCCTCAGTTACCCATTCAGAAAGTACGGATCCATCCTTCTCTTTATCCACTGTTCATCTAGCCGTCCATCCATTCAAAAACTATCTATCCAGCCTATCTCCAGCCTCCTAGCATTCACCTGGACACCAGACTCCCTGGAAGTTTTTTTAATGTTTGTTTATTTTTGAGATAGAGTCAGAGCACAAGTCAGGGAGGGGCAGAGAGAGAGGGAGGCACAGAATCTGAAGCAGGCTCCAGGCTCTGGGCTGTCAGCACAGAGCCCGTTGTGGGGCTCAAACCCACAAACCACAAGATCATGATTTGGGCTGAAGTTGGATGCTTAACTGACTGAGCCCCCCAGCCCCCCCTCTCCCCCTGTTGGAGAGTTTTTTTAATCCCGTGGGGAGGGGAGAGAGGAGCTGCACATGATTCTTAGAGCAGCACTCTGCCTCTCAAGAATCGCTCTAGTCTGGAGTATTTCTTGGTCTTAGGGACTGGTATCTTCTCCTGGTACCTGGCACGAAACTTTGTGGCAGGAGCTCAAAAAATGGATTAACGAATGCTGGGCAGTAGGGCATAAAGTTGAATGAAACTCAGCCCTACCGTCTTGGAAATTCAAGTCTAGACAAACACACAGCTGACTTTCACATTGGGTGTTGTACCTAGAGCTGTGTGCCAGGCCCTGAACTTGACCCCAGGGATACTGAAGTAAAGCGGCCTGTCTCTGCCCTTCTGTCTCTGCCCCCAAGTAATTCAAACAGAGGTAGGTGGGTGCCTAACCGTGTTTTCTAGGAGGTCCAGGAAGGCTTTGCCAAGGGCCTGAACTTGAACTGGGCCTTAAGGATGTAGGCAGCCTGACTTCCAGGCATGAAATACCTTAGGCTTCTGGCACACAGGCAGGGGGTGGCTAAGGCAAGGTGGGGGAGATGGATGTAGAAACTTCCAGATCCCTGTTCCCCCTTTCTCTTATGCCCCTGACTCATCAGCAGGTCCGGACCTCTCTACTTCTTCTCAGATCTACCCTTTTTTTTTCATCTCTGCTGCCTTGCCCTCCCCTGGATTCCTGCAGTGACCTCCCTAACTGGTCTTCCTGAGGTCTCACCCACCCCCTCCGACCTCTAAATACCTTTACAACGTAAGTCAGATCCTGGCATGCGTTTCAAACCCTCCAGTGGGCTTCCTGCTGCACACAACATCCCAGCTCCTCCCTGTGGCTCGTGGGCCCCGCGTGCCGTGGCCTCTGTCTCCAACCCCTCCCTGGCCATCTCCCAGCACACCCTCCGGTCCTGATGGCCCCTGACCACCCCACCCAAAGTAGGACCCTTGAAGCCATCTTCTTGTATCCACTCTTCCCTTCCTCTTTTGGTAATAGATACCCCCTCCCCCAAAGTCTTACCGGGCACATGGCTGCCCAGCTCGACTGAATTCCCAGGCTCCCTGGCGGCCGGGCATGGCCAGGTGACTTAGAAGAGTGAGTCTCCCCTCCCCCAGCCCTGCCTTCTGCATCCTCTTCGCCTTCTCCAGCTGGAGCTGAGACCTGAGTGTGGGTGGCCAGCTCTGACGGCTGCACCCCAGGGGCCGGAGAGAGAGGGAAAACCTCTCTTCTAATTAAGCCAACAGTTGTCTGGATTCTGAAACACACCGGTCCTCGCCGTCACTGTCATGTGACCTCATCTTGCTGCCTCCCCGTCACTTGTCACCATCTGAAATTAGCTTGTTTGTTACTTGTTCACTGGCTAACGGCCCCGTTCCCCAACCTCCCAAGCACCAGGAACATAGCCTCCGTGAGAACAGAGTGCCTGGTATGTTTATTGCTTCATAAATGCTTGACACATAAATTAATAATAATACTGCTAATCATAAGTCAATACCAGCTCTGCTTCTGCTCCACCTAGTTCTTTTCCTTTTCCTTTTTTTTTCCTCCCAGTCCTTTTCCTGACTCCTCCATCTCACCTTCTTCTCTGGAGCCCTTAGACACACACACACATGCACACGCACATGCACACACATGCACATGGCCTTGTTCACTCACTATTGATCTCTTGGATCTCCAAGTCAGGTGAAGCCATGTAATACTTGTCACACAGCAGCTTGGCCATGTCATAGGCATCTGAGAGAAGAGAGAGGCCGGTTAGGGGGCTAGGGTCTGGCATGGGGGGAGGGGCATTGCTAACATCACACCCAAGGGGATGAGGCCCCCACCCACTGGGGAATGGCTCTGCCTCGGGCCAGGTAGCTCCAAGGGGGTCCCTGGGGCTCCCCCGTGTGGGCCAGCGCAGCGAGGGCGGCTTACCCTTCACCACCTCAGAGACGTTGCAGTTGGGGTCGATGCTGCCAATGTGTTTGGGGTGGGCTGGGTTGGTGCTGCCGTCAAAAATCAGGGCTGTGGACAAGGAAGGAAGGGTGCTGTTGGTGGGGCTCCCCTCCTGCCCCCTCCCCCCAGGCTCTCTAACTCCACCCCTGCACTTAACACCTCTTCTCCCACCTCCTCCCTGCCTGGACTCTTTGCAGACCTGAAGTATTCTAAGAGAGCCCCGGTCCCCCACACAGCCCACATTACACTCCTTCTTCCTTCTGCGACACCGTTTACAAATAATTTTCCCATGCTGCATCAGGAACGATCTGAGCATGAGGATCTCATTTAATTTCCAACTGGTTGTAATTTCTTAACAATCACAGTGGACACTTTGGGACTGCTTCTGAAGGCAACCGACTTTTGATGCATGCTACACGGGACACTCTTTAAATAAAGAGGGGGCGTGACTTTGCACTCTACAAACGGGTAGGACACAGTTCATGGCTGCCATGTTCTTTGTCCACTGTGGGGCCGGAAGCGCTCTCTCCGGCCCTGAGCACCCCCCCGGCCCTGCTCACTGTGCTGATTGATGAGCATGCGGATGGAGATGCGGCTGAGGTAGAAGCGGTCCAGAAAGTACTGAATGTTCTGGTTGGAGACCGGGTCGTTGCCGTAGGCATCCTTGTACTCCAGCACGCCCTGTGCCATGGTGGGCACCACGTCATTGTGGCGGTTCCGGATGGTGATCAGGGCCTCCGCGAACCTGCAGGGCATGGCAGCTGTCGGCCCCACCCCCCCATCTCTTCCCCACTTCTGACCTCCTCTCCCCATATCTTCATTCATTTGACCCTTCCCAACCTGAAGGACACACAGTGCCTTCCCTGCTGCTTCTCAAGCCTGCCCTGAATCTCCCACTGCCTGGCTGACAGCAGGGAACTCTTCAGGGACAAGGGCTTGGGTCCCCCCAATCAGACTCAGTGACACTGAGAGGCCAGGGGCCAACTGCCCTCTCAGACCAGCTATCCCTGAGGACAGAGGTCATTTCTTCCACCCTCCTGGCATTTTTGCCGCTGGGCTGTGGCTCCGTGCCCCTCGCCTGCGCCTGCCCTCCTGTCCCCAACGGAGGCGCTCACTCACTGGCTCAGGGTACGATGGTCCTCCGGGTCCTTGTCCAGGAACTCCATGATGTCCAGGAGGCTCTGGACATACCTGTGTGCGGTGGGGAAGGGGGGACACGGCCTCAGCTCCAGGCCAGGCCTGGCCCCCTTCCCACCCGACAGCTGGCGCCTCGCCTGCTCCGCCCCGACCGTGGGCGGCACCCGGACTGCACCACACTTTTTCCCAAAGCGTTTCCTGTGTGCGAGTCTCCCTGACAACACAGTAAGTTATGCAAGAACATCTCTCATTTGCTGGTCCCCCGTATAGCACCTTTGCTTTGGGATCTAAGAATAGCAGCCTTCGGAGGGGCCCTGGCGATCATTCGGTCCCCAGGGCCTCCTGGATGAATGAGCAAGGCTCTGCAGTGACAGAAGGCTGGGGCGAGTCACTTAACCTCCCCGAGGCCGTTCATGGAAACAGACCGTGACATCTGGCCTGTCTGGCTGCTGTTTCATTCCTTGGGGCGCGGCTGGCCAGCCCAGGGCACATCAGAGCGGAGGCTCCATGAGGATTACAGCCTCATGCACTGGGCTGGGCACGGGAGCCGTGCAGTCTGCCTCAGGAGGTGGATCTTAAAGGGCGGGTGGGAAGGACACAGCAGTGGGACAGGCATGGCCGGCCCTGACCATGGGTGGGGCTGGAACCCTTTGCCAGCAGGGACAGCTCACTTCACTCCAAAGGGCCCCTGACACCCCCCATCTGCAGGCCTGGTTGGGAGGCCGGTTTCCGCAGGAATTGCAAAAGAGCTGGGTAACCGGGGGAGTGTTGGGAAGCCCTGAACTGGAGGCAGCAGGGGGACCAGCCTGTGCAAGGGAGTCGGGCCCACCTCTCAAGGCAGCAGCCAGTGTCAACCTAGAGCCCCTATAAGCTGGGACCCCCGCTGTGCCGGGCACACAGGCTGGTCTCCAGGGGAAGGCCACACAGCTGAGCCTCTCTCCAGGGGAAACCCTTCTGGCCAGCAGCAAGGAGGGGCCGCCTGGAGCCCTGGGGCGGAGGGCTGCAGGGCTTAACGGTCTCTAGGAAAGGGACCTCCACAGTAGGAGCATTCCTATGTACTCAGCGCTTTGACCTTGACAGGTGAGAAGAGCAGGCATCGGCCCCATTTCACAGGTTCCTCAACCGAGGCCCGAAGCCATCCTGTGGCTGGGAGGTGGTGGAGAGGACTCCAGCCTCTGGCACTCCTGCCACCATGCTGTGCCCGGTCTGCTCAACACACTCCCCTCCACATCCCCGAGGGTCCCTCTGTGCAGAATGCCCTCCCCCCGTCACCTACCAACGGCTGCTCTTCCCTCTCTGGCTTAAGACAGGGGAGGAGAGAGTGGGAGAGCTGGCTTGGGGGCTCGCTCTACTGAGTCCCCGTCCTGGCTGTCTCACTTCGGGCTGTGTGGCCTGTGTGAGTCGTGGAGCCTCTCTGGGCCTGAGTTTCCTCATCAGGAAAATGGAGGGTTTTGTACCTACCGCCACCACTGCCTTTCAGTGAGGGTCAAGTGTGATGAGTAGCACAGTGCCTGGCGCACGGTGAGCACTCTCTAGATGGGTGCCCTTGTTATGAATGGAGGTTTAAATATCGTCAGTAGCTGAGTGTGTCCTCTGAGCTCCCACATGGCACCCGATAGCCTCCTCCTGGCTGTCCTGGGCACTGGACCGCCACCGTGGTGTGGATGGCAGGAACGGGGTCATCCCAGCCCTGGTGCTCCCCGTCTGCCCTCCCCACCCAGCAGAGGAGACCATCTTCCCCACGTCGCCCCACCCCACCCCTGCAGCCGCAGCAGACAATCAGAGAGGCCCCAATTCGGGCTCCCTGGGGGGTTATAACATCTGCCTCTTACAGAGTGCCTGCCCGTGCCCGCCTGTGTCCAGTGTACACTGGCTTTTTATAGATAAGGAAACCTGCTCAGAGAAAGCAGGTGGTATGGCCCAGGCCACATCGTAAGGGGCCCGTACTGGGATTCAAACCCACATCTGTCTGACTCCAAGTCCACACCATGGGGCCAGTTGCCATCTACACTGGTCCTAACTAACAGTGTTGCTGCCAGTGTGAACGCCGCTGGCATTTACGGGGAGCCAACCTCGGACAGGACTCGGCTCTGCGCCTGCCTGCTCCCCTACTCTAGCCTCCGCCTTAACCTGGAGCTGGGTGCTCCTGCTGCGCTCATTCCACAGGTGAGGGGGTTACCGAGCAGAGCAGGGCCTCTCTCTCGTAGGCTGTGTGCCACCAAATCCCTGTTCCACGCCCTCATTGCCACGTCCAGGAGAAAGCCTCACGCTCAGGATTCTGGGAAGGCGAGGGGATTTGGGGAGAAAACCTGCAAGTGTGCAAGGCTGGGGCAGGTAGAGGAAGGGGAGGAAACCCGCTGCGGACTAGAGCCCAGAACCCCTTCCTAAGCCCGGGCAGGGAGGGAGGGGGAGGAGCCAGGAGGCCCCGCCCACTGGGCCAGGAGGCGGAGAGGGGCAGGGTAAGCACCACAGCTCCTGGCGCCACACCCCGAGGCTGCCAAATGGACCCTAAAGGACAGAAGAAGTGGGGCCTGGTCACATGGCCAACGAAGTGGGGCAAAGGATAGCTCCGGTCTGGCTCCGGTCTGGGGAGGCCTGGCAGCCTCAGGCCTTGGTCTCCCAGACTCGGACTGTGAAACAGGGTAGCACCCCTGCCTGCCCCCTCACAGGGTTAGAATCCCTGCGCCCTCCCTCCCCTCCAAGGCCCTTTCCTTCCTGGGACTGGTCCTGGGGGAGGGAGAGGAGAGGGTGGGAAGGATTTTCCCAGAGGACTCCAGGGGCCCTGGCCTGAAGCCCACTGAGGCCTGCCACACCAGATGTCACCCTCAGGAAAGACTGGGTCCTAAAGGGAGACACCCCGGGGAAGGAGTGACACTCGCTGGCTCCGCACTGCCCACCGCTCCAGGGACCAGAGAAAGAACTGGGCTTGGACCCGGGAGGCCCGAGAGCAGTGGTGCAATGACAGATGTGCCACTTCAGTTCCAGGTTTAGGGACAGAGCAGGCCTGGCAGGCAGTGGGGGGCCCAACACGGCTGCCCTGGGGTTGGCCTGGGCCTGCCGACCTCAGCAAACTAGGCTCTGGGCGCCTGCCTTCTGGGCCCTTCTGGCCTGCCCAGAGCCCTGCAGCTGGGAGGCATGGGGGCGGGATGTGTGGAGAGGCAGAGGGGGCTGGGAGTGAGAAGTGTGAATGAGGCCATGGCCATGGCTGTTGGAGCAGGGAGAGGTGACACTCCTGTCCTGTATCTGGAAGCTGGTCTGTGGAGGGGTGCTGGGTGCAAGCCCTGAGCCAGGCAGACCCCAGTCCTGGGTGCTACGGAGACCGCTGAGCCGCTCAGGTCCCCGCCTATACAATGGGGTTCCCGGCAGCCACACTCTGAGGTCATCAGTCTCAACCCTGATCACGGAAGGAGCGAGGGATACGGTGAAGATCTGGCCCTGGGGCACAGCCTGGGGCACAGCAGGCCCTGGGAACCTGGGACCACCAACATGGGAGTGGCTCTTCTCAAGAACCGTGGTTCCTGTAGGGTTGGGGTGCGGGTGCCCCACAGGCTGGGTCTGGGGTCCGCACACCTCACTGACAGGCAAGGGAGGTTCATGAGAAGGCGCTCCAGCCCCTTTCCCCTGCAACCCCTTGATGACACGAGATTCTGCTCTGCATCCCTCACTTAACCCGCCACCTTCTGGAAGCACATGTCTAGGTCCCTGCTCGGCACTCAGCATCCCTGGGCTGCACACGTTCTGATGAGGTGAGCCCTGCGGTCTGGAGGACTCGCTTGGTGAGTGTGGAAACCTCAGATGCAGACGGCTGCCCCAGAACCCAGCGCTGTTCCCTTCCCCTCATGAATGCAGCCAGCTCGCACACCCCGCTCTCTCACCAGCAGCCTCAGTGACCTCAGACCTGTGTCTTCACCTCTCTGAACCTCAGTCTGCTCATCTAGGAAATGGGGATAAAAACAAGGCTGCCTTCATAAGGCTGTCGGGAACATTAAGTGAGTGAAGACTCAGCGGACATGCCTTCTTCCTTCTTCTTGACGCACAGCAGGCCCTCCAGGTCTGTTTGCTTTGGTCACTGTCATTGCTATTATTACCACATTGTCTAAGAGAACCTCGGCCACAGTCACAAATCTTTGGCCTGGAAGGGCTGCTGCCCTAGAGCTCGGGGACACCACTTGTGCATACAGAGTTTGTATAGCACCATATTGCCTCTAACGGTGGCATTTGCCCTTTGAGACAGAATGGATCCCTATTTGACATGTGAGGAAGCCGAGGCTCAGGGAGGCTGGAGGGCTTGCTAAGGATTAAGTGTCCAGCAAGCAGCAAAGCCAAGCCTCAAAGTCAAGCGTGCTGATGCTGACGCCAATTACCAGGGCTTTTTACTCTCTTCCAGTCACTTCCAAAACGGGTCTGTCTGCACCAGGTCTGTCTGGCTGAAACAATTTATCAGGTTTATTTAGAACCAGGAATGCTCGACTTGTCCCCCTTGGCCACTGACACTTGCCTAGAATCTCCCGGCAGCAGAGTAGAAACTCACCAGCTATCACAACCTCTCAGCGCTACCCCCACTAAGAGCATTCATCTGGGACTCTACCGTTCCCCAAAGGGGAGCATTTGTTCCCCACTCATCAGACTCTGAAGACAGTGGCCCCCTTGCCAGGCTCCTTGGTGTGCTGTCCCCCTCCTCCCCTCCTCTCATGCAAACCCTGCCCACCTCCACCCCTGTGCCGAGCTGGGGGTGGGTTCCCCGGGAGGAGGTATGCACGCTGTCACAGGCAGCCACCTTGTCCCCATCAGAAAGTCCTTCCTCCCATCACACTTCAGCCTCTCTTGCCACAGCCCGATGCCCATTCCCCCCGGAAACAACCTTGGCGGGCTGCAGCAATCCCTTGGCTTGCTCTCCTCTAAGTTAAGTCATCCAACACTGCGAAGGGTTCTCTTTTGTCTAACTTCGCTCCCTCCTGCTGTTGCTGGACATGACTTCCAAGCTTTCCGAGAAGAAAAGTCAGGCCAAGCCCACACATGTGCGATTCCTTTTCAGGAATGTCCTGGGCAGGGGCCTGGGGGCATCATGGGCAGTTCAGCAGCTCCCCCACACCCTGGCACACATCTCCTCTGCTCTCCCAGGAGCACAGTGTCCGGGGAGGGGCCCAAGAGGGCCTGTCCTGGAGTCAGGGACCCGCTGGAGAGGCGGCCAGCCAGCCAGCCGGACAGAGCCGGAGGAGGAGCGGGGAAACAGATGGCACCTTCTGGCTCCTGCCTACGACTTCCACCCACCCCATGGTGGGAAATGCCGGTCGCCCCAGATGTCCTGGACCTCAGAGGGACAGGGCCCAGTGAGGGGTGACCTGGTGGGGCTGTAGGAAGACCAGTCTCCGCCCTCTCCCCCCACCCCCTCCACCGCTTGTATCAAAAGCACTGTGGGCACAGAGTGAGGTCTCAGAGGTCTCCCTCTACACCTCAGCGCTGCCATTTCAAGGCCTGTAATGCCCTTCCCTTCTTTCTAGGTCTGGGCTCACTGAGGTGCTCTGTACGGCCCAGGGACATGTCACCTCCTCTATGCATCCATTTCAACTTCCCCACACGTTCTTCTTTTCTTAAATGTTTGTGAATTTTGAGAGAGAGAGAGCGAGAGCGAGCATGTGCACGTGAGGGAGAGGAGCAGAGAGAGGGAGAGAGAGAATCCCAAGCAGGCTCCGCGCTGTCTGCACAAAGGCCTACGGCAGGGCTGAAACCCATGAATGGCGAGATCGTGACCTGAGCTGACATCAAGAGTGGCCCAACCGACCCCGAGCCACCCAGGCGCCCCTTCCCCACAGCTTTCTGACTCAGCGTGCATCTTCTATGTGCCCAGCCTCGTACATAAAACACTTCCCGTACCGCATCTCATTAAATAAGAGTAAGTCCTGCGTGTGTGCATCCATGTGTAGCAAGAATGCTCGGAAGGCACCACTAAAACCTCATGAAACCCTGCCGATAGGGGTTCACGTTCTCTCTTCCCCACTTGGTGTGTTTTCCAAACGTCGAGGTGGACATGTTATGCTTCTACAACAAGGAGAAAAACCCAATCGATGTTGCTTTTGAAGACTGTTTTGGTTCTTAAATAAAAGTAACTCTCAGGGCACCTGGGTGGCTCAGTTAGTTGGGCATCCGACTTCGGCTCAGGTCATGATCTCAGGGTTAGTGGGTTTGAATCCCACGTTGGGCTCTGCGCTGACAGCTCGGAGCCTGGAGCCTGCTTCGGGTTCTGGGTCTCCTTCTCTCTGCCCCTCCCCCGCTTATGCTCTGTCTCTCTCTGTCTCAAAAATAAATAAACATTAAAAAAAATTTTTTTAAAAAGTAACTCTTCAGCGCCTCACTGCTCCCACCACTACCTATGGAGCTCTTAGTTTATCAACTCCACTCCCCACCAGATCACGGACTGCTCACCACCGCCAGAAGACCCAGCAAAGGGTTTCTGCGTAGGAACCACCGAAGACCAGCAAAGATTAAGATTAATCACTCCCATGCCCTTGCAAACTCTTTCTTGTTCTTCATGCGACTGGCCATTGATCAATGTCATCCGGTTATTTAACGAGGGACAGGGTTCTAGAGTGACCTTTACGGAGGGTTTCCTTCCGCTACCGCTGCAATTTTTGGTCTTTGCCCCTCCAACGTTGGCGGGGGTGGGGGGTAGGGACCGTGCCCTCCCTGGGTGGGGGTGTTTCCCAACATCCAAAACAGTATGACTCATAGCTTGGCTTACATCATTTGACAATCTGTTTCTTTCCGTTTCTATTTCCAATGGTGCCCCAGATAAATATTACCCAGTAGGCGCTGGCTTTTTAGAACCAGGGTCGGGGGCAAATGGCGACATTTGCTTGGTTTGGATTTGGGCTGTGAAAACGATCTCCTCCCAGGTGGATGCTGAGTTTCCAGAGGAGGGAGTGGCGAAGTATAGGGATGGCCCACAGGCATGCAGGCTTTATCTCAGCTCCCGCTCTGGCCCAGCATGCCACTTGACCTTGGGCAGCACTCCAGCCTCTTGAAGCCCCTGTGCTTCCCCACTGCCCCCATCTCCCTCAAGGGAGCACCTAAGAGCACAGAGTCTCCCTCTCTGAGCCCGGGGTCCATCTGGCAGCAGGGTGGGCAGTGGAGTGGGAGCGGCTGTTGGGGGGGAGGGGTCTCACCAGCTCTGGACCAGCTGCACCGAGGGCGTGCTCAGCACTCGGTCGGGAAGCAGGTTGATCTCTTTCATGATGTTGGCCAGGCGCACGGGCAGCTCCTGCCTGAGGAAGGTGAATGAGGTTTTCTCACAGGCATTGCTGGACCCTGGAGGGGGAGAGAGGCGGGTGAGCCCACACAGCTGCAAACCACTGGAGCCGGAGATCAGCTCAGGGATCGGGTAGATAAAATCCTTCAGTTCCTGAGGGCGCGGAGAAGAAGTGACCGGGGGGCGGGGGGGCACAAAGCAAAGCGGCTCTCCCAGTCGCCTGCACCGATCCCGTCTCCACACCACCCCTCCTACCCCTCTTCAAGCTTGCCTCCCCTCCCCAGCCTCCACTGACACCCGCTTGCCTTCTACCACAGGAGACAGGGCCACTCCTGGGCCCACTTGGAGCCGCCTTTGGCTTAACTGACCTCACTTCGTGTCTTTCTGTCTGGACACTCGCTTCTGCAGGGTAGAAGGGGTGGGCTGGGGTTGACCCAGGTGGGCAGAGGAGTCTGGGAAAACCAGCCCTTCCCAGGGCTGGGCCTGGCTGAGGGGAGCTATGCCTGGCCCATAGCAGCTGCAGGAGCCCAGAGTCACTGCGGGTCACTCTGTCCTCATCCAGGCTGCTCTTGATGACCACTGCAGAGGTGCCCCGCATCAATGCCTGCCTGTTGGGCAAGCAGGGCCCAAGCTTGGGAACCCAAATACCAGCCCCGTCCTTCGTCTGGCTTCAAGATGAAGACCAGGTGATAGACTAAGGCCATGGCCTACAGTCAGAAGACCTAGATTCTACTCTGAGTTCTGTTCCCAACTCCGCCACTAAGGGCATGTCACCATCCTTCTGAAGATCTGTCCCCCCACCCTACCCCCCACCCCGTACTACAAGTGGACCAAACTCTACTATGAGCCCCACCTAGCCCATGTCTATAACTGGGGTCCAGTTTGGACTGGACAACTGCTGGTGGCTGGGAATGGCCCCCAGGAGGCGTTCCTACACTGGGACAGCTCAAACAGGGCAGGGGGACAGGCGGACAAGTCCAGGGGAACAGGGGCCCAGTGTCCTGGCTGCCACCTCCCCACCCCTCCCATCAGTGACGCAGCTGTAACCTGAGCCAGGCACTGTCTCTTCAACTCTTGAGAGACCTGGGCACCCCCTCCTAATCCCGAGTAGACAGGCAGGGCCCACACAATGCCTGCTTCAGCGGCCACACGGGCACAGCTTAGCTTCTGCTCCAGGGGCACCCCCAGCCCGCTGCTGGTGAGTGATCCTGGCCCAGGAGCAGCCAAGGTGGCAAGCCTCCTGACTCCACCTTATGGTGCCCCAGGCCTTGGCCCGGTTGGGGACAGGGAGCCAGGCCCAAACAAATTTGCTCTTCAAGTGTCCTTGCCCACGGGGACAGCTGGGGACCAGCTCCTTCAGTGGGTAGAGGTATAGGGACCGGGCGATCTCTCTCCTGTTGACATTCTCTGAAAGAGCCCAGGCCCCACCTGACCCCAGGGTGCCCAGCGCAGCCCAGGTCTCTTTCCAGATGGCTGCACCTCCCAATCCTGCCTGTTGCTCCCACCAGCATCCCCGCCCCATTTCCTCTCCATCCCCTACCCTTTGAGCCACTAGGACAAGCACCGTTAACCCTTTCGGTCTGGGTATATGTCACTGCCTTCCTGCCCTAACGTCACCACCTCATTGCCCCCGACTCTGCAAGACCTCTCACAAAGCCCAGCAAGACATTGGACCCCTCCAAGTCAGTGCTCCCACTTCCCATTAACAGCCCAGTCCGGAGCTCACCTTAACCCTTTCAGGGCCACTCCCGGCCCCCTCCCCTTAACCCTTCCCTGCCCGTACCCTTCCAAGCAACCCTTCGCGGTCACGCAGGGCCTTTCTTCTCCTCCGCATTAATCCTTCCTGGCCAGGGCCTCTTCACGTATAGGCCCCCACGCCGTGCCCCCCGCAGGCCCTCGCAGCCTGCCGCCCCCTCCCGCCCCTCCTCACCCCCGGCGCACTCCGTACCGAAGTCCAGAAACTGCTTGATGGACAGCGGGGACGGGGAGAACTTGCTGAAGTGTTCGATGTACTTGGGCGCCCCTGCCAGGGACGCATTCTTCAGCAGCGCACGGATCCAGCGCATGACGGCGGCGGCGGCGGCGGCGGCGGCGGCGGTGGCCGCTGCTCGGGCTCGGGCTCCAGTCCTCCCGCGGGCAGCGCTCGCTCTCGGCTCGGCCCGGCCCGGCCCGGCCCGGCCCAGCGACTGGGGCCCGCCGTCTCGTCCCCGCCCCGGCCCCGGCAAGTCCTTCAAGCCCCGGCCAATCGGCTCGTCGCGGTGCACCGACGACGCCAATGGCCGCTCACAAACAAGCTCAGCAGAGCCAATCGCCTCTCGCCCCGGCACGTGGCTTCCCCTGCACCCGCCCCCTTAACCCCTTCTTTGCCCGGGGAGGCCTGTTGTTTTCCTCGGCCGCACCGAAGGCCCGCCCCGCCCCGAGCGTTCGTGCCGCCCTTTACTCCTCCGCGCCAAGCCCAGCTTAACCCCTGCCTCCCCAGAGGTCCGTTATTCTTCCTTTCCACTTCTTCCTCTCGAGCCGCGCTCTCCCCGAATCTCTTTCACTCGCCTTCCCTGAAATTATCCGGATAGTTTGCAACGAATCCCTTCCTTCCCAAAGGGACCTGTTTCAGGCGCCTGGATGGATCCGCACCTGCACTCCTTGAAGGGGACGGTCTGCTGGGTTCCCAGTCCAGATGACAGTGACTCAGACTGGGAATGTTTACAAACTTCGGGATCAGGATGCAAGCCGTGCTCACCCCTCGAACAGATTTGCCCCCCGCCCACTTCCACAAAGATCCAAACGGCTCAGGGAAAGGCGACACCCGAAGTCAAAACCCTAACGACTGGCGGCGGTGGAGGCAGCCCCTAACACCAGCGCTCTGCGTGCATTTTTTAAAACACTTATTTTATTATTCTCTACTCATTTGACTTGAGAAAGCGACCATCTTCGCACGGGGCTTCCTTGGGGAAAGGTCCTGGCAGGTGATCTGTGCTGGGGCTTTGGGGAGCCTGTCCTTCCCCAGCAGCCCTGAGCTGTCGTTAAGAACCTGGCGCCCGCTCTCGTGGTCCCGGCCTTGCCCCTTTGATGTTTTCACTATTTCACTGTTCAGTCCTTGGGCCCCACCGACCAAGTGCCCAATACGCGCTGGGCTTTGTGCTGGGAACAAGAAACACAGAAAGGATGGAAGACTAGTCTTTTCCCTCGATCGTTTCCTTTTTCAGTTGGGGAAGTAGCCACATAAGTAAACAAGTAGTTACTGTGTAACAGAATGTACTACAGTCAACACCGAGCTATCTGGAAGAGTCTTCCACCGTTCACAATGGCAGGGACTCTTTACTGAACGAATAATAGCCTATGTGCCAGGCATTGTTTGCACGCGTGATTTTATTTAATGACCCAGACGGCTTGATTGTGCTATTATTATCCCCATTATATGAATAAGGAAACTGAGGCTCAGGGATCATTCCCAAATGCAAATCTGAACTTGGTTTGTTTGGTGGTTTTTTGTTTTTTTTTAAGTTTTATTTATTTAAGTCACCTCTGCACCCAACATGGGCTCAAACTCACCACCCCGAGATCAAGAGTCTCACGCTCTTCCAACTGAGACAGCCATGAACGTATTACTTCCCTTGCTCACAGTCAGTGCCTCTCCACTTCTTGCTGGCTCCTTTCTTGCTCTTTCACGATCTGTTTTGGCTTAATTCTCCAGGTTCATCTCTCATTCCCCTGCTCAACTCCCAGCCATAATTATCTACTGCCTTGAACCAGCCTCCCATCTCCAACACCTTGCAAAGGCTGTCTCCTCTGTCAAAATCATTTTTTTTTAATTTTTAAATGTTTTATTTATTTCTAGGAGAGAGAGAGAGAGACAGCATGAGCAGGGGAGGGTCAGAGAGAGAGGGAGACACAGAATTGGAAACAGGCTCCAGGCTCTCTACTGGCTGTCAGCACAGAGCCCGACGCGGGGCTCGAACCCACGAACCGGGAGATCATGACCTAAGGAAAAGTCGGACGCTTAACCGACTAAGCCACCCAGGCGCCCCTGTTTGTTTTTTTTTTTTTTTTTTTTTTTTACCACCTACTCATTCTTCAAGTCTCTAACCTACCAGGCTGGGTTATGGGCTCCCTGCAAGGGCTCCTTGGACCTCGCAACCTTAGCGCTATTTGGCTCTTATCACAGAGTGGGAATCACCTGCTGACTTCTCTGTCTCCCACATTAGACTAAAAGCTCCAAGACAGAGCTGTCTGTGTCTGTGTAATTCACTGCTCGATCTCCAGCACCAGCTATAGCCCCTGGCACATAGAAGGGAAAAGAATGTGAAAAAAGAATTGGGGTCACTAGGGAGACATGCCACAGAGGCACCAGGGAGGAACAACGAAACATCCTTCCGTCCTTCCATCAATTAAATCATCGATGACGTTGGTGAGTGCAGTCCTCAAGTTGCCAGGAAGAGTATACAGGATACTACATGTATAAAACCTAGCCCTGTGTCCAGCACATAATAAATAATCGTCAAATAGCAGCTATTACTATTGTCGTCAAAATTTAAGTAATAATGAGAAGGCTGTGAGCTGTGGCTAGGTGTAGGAGAGAGAAATTTCCCGTGGTCCTCTGTTAGTGCTGGACTTCTATAACGTGGCTTCTGTGCTTGGGTCAAAATTCTGTCTGCAGAGATTGCTGCAGGGTAATAATGGGTATGGCATGGCATGGTCAAGCTAGGTTTCGGTGATGTGGAGGTAACCTCCACCCACACCATGCCCAAATTTCCCACTATATATACAACGGAGGTTGGTGCGGGGTGGTGGTGGGGTTCTCACCACAGGCTTCTACAGCAGCAGCAGCAGCAGCAGCAGAGGAGGGAAAGCCTGGGAGAGCCTCACCCAGCAATGAACTGTCTCAGCCCAGAGTTGATCCCCTTCCCTCCTGCTCACAACTCATTGGCCAGGATTAGTCACATGACCTCACCTAACCAGGAAGTTCCAGGAAGTGCAATCCAGCCATGTGTCCCGAGGGGGAGAATCACCTTATGGGTCCTTTTAGTGACATAAAAGCTGAGACCTTCTTTGGGAACAGTTTGGAGGTGCTGTAACTCCAAGGAGCTCCAGAAGCTTGACGTTTATGGAGGACCCTTTAATATAAAGTGGGTATTGCTACATCTTTGCCATTATGTTTCTTTCATAAAAGTGTAGCAGGGGTCATGAAAATGACTTGACTACTTACACTGCGGGGGGGGGGGGGGGGGGGTGTTTGTGTGTGTGTGTGTGTGTGTGAGAGAGAGACCGTTTATGCTTGGATGAGAACACAGTCTCTCTCTCTCTCACACACACACGACTGGAGGCTGAGCCTGTGAAGGCAGCCAGAGGAATGTGTAGATTCCTAGTTTTCCTAAGTAGGAAGTGTCTGCAAGACAGGACTGAGCCCAACTGAGCTCTGCAGCTGGACTTTGCCACCCCGCGCATGCTGTTACTCCCGACTGAGTGAATAACCCAGGTTTCGGAAAATGAACTGGGGGCTCCGATTCCTGGTTCTGAGAGCTCTGGGTAGCGGCTGGGGTTTTCCCAGAGGAATTGGACCTTCCACTGTCAATCATCCTAGGAAGGGGCAATCCCAGCACAGAAAGTGGGGCAGATCGGGAGACACCGGGCAGACATCAGCTGGGGCTCCTGGGATAATAGCCTGGGTCTGTGGGCTCTCAGAGCAGCTGAATAGAGGATCTGCCTCTAGGTTTCGCTGAGTAGTCATTTTCAGCCTCCGGTGAAGTCTTCCAAAGGTCATAGCTTTGAGGACAATGCACAGAAGGACCCAAGCCACAATTTCAGACAAAGAAGGCATGGGCAAAGCAGCCTTGCTCCGTCCTCCCAGACTCTATGAAAGAGTCACCTTAGGAAGTGGAGGGCTTGATCCACTGCTGTGGCCCCTGGAGGCTCGGCACCGAAGGACCCCTGGAGGAATGGCCACAAGACTGGGACTCCAGGTACCCCTGCCCAGAGCCTGCGGAATAGATACTCGGACCTTTCAATCTTTCCAGGGTTGGGTCCCTGGTTCACCCTCTGATCTACTCAACACGGTGCCTAGGGGTGGGGGGTAGGGGGGAACTGCAGCAGAAAAGCAGGTTCGGATCTGAATCCAGCCTCTGGATGAAGGCCGTTGGCTCTCCGCCCTTGCACCCAGCCTCCCTGCTCCATCATCCAGGACTACCTGTTGCAGTACAGCAAAGGAGCTCTCTGCCTCTTCTGGACGCTGCACACTGCCACCACTCCCTCGCCCCTCCCTCCCCAGGGCCAGCACACTGTGCACCAAGAAACCGTTTTGGATGCTAGCCAGTCGACTCAGGTCTTTCCCCGGACCTTAGGTTCTGGATCTCAGTTTGAGGTCCACGACCATCCTTTAGACCAGGACACCACGGAGAACAGAGGCTTGTATGTCCCCCTCCCCACCTGCAAGATCCCTGCACCGGGGTTGATACAGGGTGGGGATGAATAGAGGCCACTGCAGCCCATAAAAACTGGGGGCTATTTACTGGTTGCCGTGAGAAGCCTATATACAAAGAAGGCACAAAGGGGGGGAGGGAGGCCCCCGCTACAGTACCGTGGAAGGGGTTAAGGACTGGAAAAGGGACTCCCAAGAGGCAAGGGTCAGGAGAGGTTCCCTGGGACCAGCCTCACCTTCTAGACTGGGCCTCCGGACTTAGCCCACAGGGGAGGAGGCAGAGCTGGGTTGGCTCTGAGAACGCCAAGGACAGCCAAGAACTCCACTTCCAGGTCCCCTACCCGTGGTCAGTGAGGGCAGAATAACTTCCAGCCCAGGGGGCAGGGCCAGAGCTCCCTCCCTGTTCTACATTCAAGTGTCGCTCTCTCTGTGACCTTGTGTGCGTGTGGGGGGGGGGGGTGGTCTCTCCGGGCCTTCAGAGGCCTGGATGGTAGTGGTGGGTAAGAAGTGGTATCTCCTCTATACTTCCGACATCTCGTTGGCCCGGGACCGTCCCCTCCTCTGCTGAGCGTTCCACTGAGTTCCCAGGGCAGTCCCACAGCAGCGGGCCGAGCCTAGCGGCCTGTCCGTCTTCAGACCGCTTCCCTTGCCAGTGTGGGCTGTGGCCGAGGAGAGAGGCATCACAGAGGCCTGGGAGGGAAAGCCAGCCCGGGGGCCTTCCCTCCAGCTCCCTCTGCTCTTGGGTCTGAGCGCACTGAGTCCTGTAAACGCCACGTGGACAACCTGAGGCAGGCCCCCCACGTTCTCTGGCATGGGAGCCGGGAGCGGCGGCTGGGGGCCTGGCACGCGCTTCCCTGTCAGTAGTTTTAGGCTTAATAGCAGAGTCAATCCAGTGACTGTGGCTGAAGATGGGTCCAGTGTGAATGGGCGGAGGCGTCGCCACAGCGGAGGCATTTTCCTCCTAGCTTCCGTGGAGGCCCTTGGGCTTGGTTTTGGCACAGGCAGGGCCGCCCACGTCCACGTGCTGTCCGTGGTACAAGAGCACAGTCCACAAGCGGTGGGGCCCACGCATGTCCAGGGCCTGGGGGCTGCGGTGGGCTCCCTCCTGTGGGGAGCCCGCGGCCGGATGGCACATATATGTGCTCGAAGAGGTGTGTGTGCTTGAGGCTGCGGGTGCCAGCCAAAGGCAGTGGCCCCTATGGACTCTCAGGGGTATAACTTATGATAAATAGAAGGGGACACTGGGGGAGCGGGGGGGGGGGTCAGGGAGGACGTCAGTAGTATCGGTCCCGACTCTGCCAGCTGGTGACCCAGTGCTTCTTGGTAGGCGCGGTGCTCCCTGGAGGCGGGTAGCGCTCCTCCTCCCGGATCCGCACTGCGTGGTACTTGGGCATGATCCGGTAATAGCGGGTCCGCTTAAAGAAGTCGCACTGCATTGGGGCGGGGGGTGGGGGGTGGAGAAGAGCAAGGGCCTCAGCATCCCGCTCTCCAGGCTGCGGGAAGATGTGCCCAGCCCCTTCCTCCCCCCACCCAGAGGCCCTCGAAGCCAGGACCCCTGACCCAAACACATGCCATCTCCCTGCACTGCAACAGAGAGGGCGAGTTGCCCACCCCAGGCCCCAGAGGAAGGAGGATCTGAAGAGGGCAGAGAGGGGAGGGGAGGCAGATGGAGACAGAGGCGGGTCCCTGAGATAGCCGATGAGATGGCCAGGAGGTGATGTGCCCTGACCACGTTGTTGGGGTGGGGGTGGGGGGTCAGTTTGTCACTGCAAGTTGGGGGGGCTCCAAGGAGGAGAAGGACTAGTTCCCAGGAGAAGGACTCTGCTGGTCCCCTCCTTCTCAGGAGGTGGAAATGGAGGTGCAGACTCGCTCTAGAAGTCTGCCGTGTGGCCTAGAGATGAGGCCTAACCTTGGCCTTGCTCCTTTTCCAGTCCTTAGAAAGCGAAGGGGCATGGGGAGCATGTTATGGCTCCCTCTTGGGACCCTAAGCCTTCAGGGGAGGCAGCGAGAAGACACCTTGAGCTGTCCCAGGTGTGGAGGGAGACCAGCGGCCTGCTTTGAGGGGTGGTGCTGGGGACAGAGTGAAGTGCAGAGAAGGCCCACGGGGAAGAGGAGCAGACAGGACAGAGTCAGAGGCCCCGGCCAGCTGCGAGGCTCAGGGAAGAGGGCCCGGAGGCCGCGTTACCCGGGTGGGCCGGGGGGCAGGGGCTGCCCCCCTCAGTAGTCGTCGGTCAGCCTCTCTGTCTCTGACGGCTGGCTCTTCATCTCCGCCTTCTGCCTCTTAGCTTCATACAGGGCGCGAGTGCGGGCTCGCTTGAAGAAGCCGCACTGCGGAGGGGAGGAGGTGGGGACGGGCCATCAGGGGGAGCTTGGGGGGGGGGTCCTTGCCGGCAGCACTCATGGGCTGGGGCTTAGGGCTGGGGAGCCCGGACGCCTGGGCCCCGGCCCCAGCCCCAACTTGGTGGTGTGGCCGGAAGCCAGAGCTCCTGGCTTCTTCCCCTCTCCAGCCTGTGGGTCCCCCCCCTTAACCAGGCAGGAGCATCCTGGTGAGTGAGGTAAGGATGGGACAGCGGGTGAGACTGGAAGCTGGGGAGAAGGTGGGGATGACATGGGGGAAGGGTGGGGGTGGGGTAGAAGTGAGGAATGGGGTGAAGGGAGGGCTGGTGGGGGGCTGCTGGCAGGAGGTCCCAGAGTGGGAGTCCCGGTGTTGGTCTGGGGTCCGCACCTTCCAGAGCAAGAGGATGATCAGCCCCAGAAGCAGCAGCCCGGCACTCACGGCCACAAGCACCAGCCACAGCTCGATCTCCGCCGGCAGCTCCTCCTCCAGCTCCGAGTCAATGTCCACGGAGAACTGGCGAATGCGAGAAGGGGCTCAGTCCTGTGTCAGCCCCCTGACTGATGCCCCACGCTCACCCAGCCTGCCCCAGACCCCTGCTGTTTGGCCTATGACCAGCAGGGGGCACTCAGGGACCAGAAAAAGCCCCTGCCTGCCCATTGCTGGGGGCAGAGTCCTTCCTCCTCCATCCTCTGGTTTTCCTGAGGTGCAGACCTGTCCTGTGAAGGACCAGCCTCAGATCTGGGAGGCAGTCTGGAATCAGGGTTTGTAATCTGCCCCTCCCGGCTTGAGCACTATCCCCATCTTTGATGAGCTTCGTGTGTGGCCTCGGACAAGTCATTTCACCTCTTTGACTCTCCATTTCATGCTAATAAGGAGATCATCATGCCTACCTCACAGTATAGAATCCGTGGCCAAGAGCATGGGTTCTGGGACTAGACTACCCGGGTTGAAGTCCCAGGTGTGCTATGCATCAGCTGTGTGACCTTGGGACAGTTATTTAAGCTCTCTTTTGTTCATCTGTAAAGTGGAGACTATGGGAATGACACCTACTTCATGGGTTGCTGGGGAAGATTAAATGTGTTTAATATCAGTCAACTGCTTTGATCAATACATGATACCTAACAAGCACTCCACAAATATTTATAAAAAAATAAAGAAGGCAGAGCTTATAGTGCCTTTATATTTCTTTGCCTACAATGGATATATATGCATATTTATATTATAATATAAAATTATATTATAGATACTATAACATGTTATATGATCATACATTATAAAATATTATATTATACAATTATATTGTTATAATTATATATCACATCATATGTAACATTACATATGATATGATATGTTATATAACATAATATAACATACATAGCATATAAATGTTACATAATATATATAAAATTATATTACATAACGTATTTTATATACATTTACATAGAGAAAATTTTTTTCTGACTATACAGATTTCTTTTTTTAAAAAATATTTTTCTTGGGGCCCCTGGGTGGCTCAGTCGGCTAAGGGTCTGACTTTGGCTCAGTCATGATCTTGTGGCTCGTGGGTTTGAGCTCCACATTGGGCTCTGTGCTGACAGCTCAGAGCCTGGAGCCTGCTTTGGATTCTGTCTCCCTCTCTTTCTGCCCCTCCCCTGCTTGCACTCTGTCTCTGTCTCTCTCTCTCAAAAATAAATATTGAAAAAATTTAAATACAGATGATATAAAGAAAACAAAAGGTTCCCAGTAATTTTACTTCCTAGAAATAACCTTCAACATTTTGGTGAATCTCTTTTTGTATATTTTAATGCATATGTTGAACGTACATACTTTTTTCATCCACAGAAATGGGGTCCGTGTGTGCTGCACACACTCTTCTGCAACCTGCTTCGTCTTTCAGTTTTATTATCATTTTTTGATGTCAATTAATAAAGATCAACCTAATCTCTTCTGAGGACTGCACAGTCATTCTATAAAATGTACCACAATTTATTGAACCAATATCCTACCGAAAGACATGTAGACTGTTTCCAATTTCATGCCATTATAAACAATGCTTTAAAATATCCGCCTATATTTATATTCGCCCATTTGTCTTATTAGCTCTTTAAGATATATTATCATGCGCTGGCTCAAAGGAAGTATGCATTTTACACTCTAATAGATATTGACAAATACATTTCCAAAAAGAATCCATCAGTTTATACTCTGACCAAGAGCATTTCCTTCTACCTCATCAGCACAGTCAGCGTGATTCTTTTTAATCTTTTCCAATCTGATAGGAAAAAAATCTTGTTGCTGTTCTTTTTATGTCCTCACTATTGAGGTGACGATTTCTAGTTCACCCTGTGTACACTGCCCATTTATCTTTATGTTGCCTTTACCTTTAGACATTAAAAATTGGGTGCCTGGGTGGCTCGTTGGTTAAGTGTCTGACTTTGGCTCAGGTCATGATCTCATAGTTCATGGGTTCGAGCCCCGCGTCGGGCTCTGTGCTGGCAGCTCAGAGCCTGGAGCCTGCTTCAGATTCTCTGTCTCCCTCTCTCTCTGCCCCTCTGCCCACTCATGCTCTGTCTCTCTCTCTCTCTCAAAAATAAATAAAAACATTTTAAAAATTAAAAATATAGGGGCACCTGGGTGGCTCAGTCGGTTAAGCGTCCAACTTCGGCTCAGGTCATGATCTCACAATTCGTAGATTCGAGCCCCACGTCAGGCTCTGTGCTGACAGCCAGCTCAGAGCCTGGAGCCTGCTTCAGATACTGTATCTCCCTCTCTCTCTGACCCTCCCCTGCTCACACTGTCTCTCTCTGTCACACACAAATAAATAAAAACATTAAAAAATTTTTTTTAATGAATGAGCACTGGGTATTATATGGAAACCAACTTGACAATAAACTATTTGTAAATTAAAAAAATAAATAAATAAAATAAATAAAAAATAAAAAAATTTTTAATGAAAAATGTATATATACCAACTTTGCCATATATGCTATAAACTTTTTAGAAAACAATCTACCATTTGCCCTTTTAGTTTTTTTTATCATCAATTTTTTAAAAATTTCACATGGTCTAATTTGTCCAATATTTCCTTTGTGACTTTGGGGTTTACTAAAATAACTCCCTCTCCCCAAAATGAAAGATTGTTGTTATGCTGTTTTCTCAGTTTTCTTCTGGTACATTAAGTTTTATTTCCCATATTTAAATATTTACTCAACTCAATCATGTTGTCAGTTATCGTGTGCGGTAAGGGTTTGTTTTTACTTTCCAAATGGGTTCTCCCAACACAACTTACTAACCTAACTTCCTCCATGGCTTACAAATGCCATCTGTGTAAGAACATAAATTTCTATTCTGTTCCATTGGTATTTCTGGCCCTTCCTCCACTACCTTAATTTATCTTAGGAAATACACCACCCTCCCTTCATTTCC
This sequence comes from Hyaena hyaena, assembly GCF_003009895.1. Classification (NCBI taxonomy): domain Eukaryota; kingdom Metazoa; phylum Chordata; class Mammalia; order Carnivora; family Hyaenidae; genus Hyaena; species Hyaena hyaena. The sequence goes on along the minus strand of NW_024080661.1, from coordinate 4,067,976 downwards.
TGTATGTAGATCCTCCACGTCTCCACTAAATCCTTTTCACAAAAAATTATTAACAGTCTTGTCGTTATTTTTTTTTTCTCCCCGATGTAACTCAGAACTAGACTTGAGAGGGGCGCCTGGGTGGCTTAGTCGGGTAAGCGTCTGACTTTCGCTTAGGTCATGATCTCGCGGTTCGTGGGTTTGAGCCCCGCGTCGCGCTCTGTGCTGACTGCCAGCTCAGAGTCTGGAGCCTATTTCAGAGTCTGTGTCTCCCTCTCTCTCTGACCCTTCCCTGCTGACGCTGTCTCTCTCTCTCTCTCTCTCCTAGAAATAAATAAAAAATATTAAAAAAAAAAAAAAAAAAGAACTAGACTTGAGAAGTTTGTTTTCAAGTCTCCATGGAGATGGTACATCTTCACAGAGAAGCTACGCAGGTCCTATAGGCTCAAGCAAAAGTTCTCAACCCCGGCTGCACACTGGAATCACCAAGAGGTCTTTTATTTATTTATTTTTTATTATTATTAAAAAAAATTTTTTTAACATTTATTTATTTTTGAGAGACAGAGAGTGACAAGAGCACGAGCAGGGGAGGGTCAGAGAGAGAAGGAGACACAGAATCCGAAGCAGGCTCCAGGCTCCGAGCTGTCAGCACAGAGCCCGACATGAGGCTCTAACCCACGAACCGTGAGATCATGACCTGAGCTGAAGTCACACGCTTAACTGACTGAGCCACCCAGGCACCCCCACCGAGGGGTCTTTTAAACATACCAAAATGCGACACCCCCACAGATTTCATGGCTTAGGGGTGCGGTCCAGACCCCAGAGACCCTCCAGAGGATTCCCAGCCAAGATGGAGAACCACATGGCTCACGTATGTGGAAATGCTCTGAGAGGGCACCCTGTGCTCCCCTGCGCTGGCCAGGCGCCGGTGCTCCCTAACACACTCGCTCACTCACCCACACGGTCTTGTTCTCCATGTTGATGGTGGGGATGCTGGTTCGGAGGAACAGGGTAGCATAGCCGCTTACCATGACTCTGTCAAAGTCTTTGTAATCCTGGAAGTTGGGGGTGGGGTGGGGAAGGATGGGTTTAAAGAAGTAGCTGAAGCCCCTCTGAGCCTCCCTCTTCCCCCCCAGGGCACACGCTCCCCCACACACAGCATCTTTAAGACACACCCCAAGGGATCTGAGAGCCAGGCGTCTCCACACACAAATGCATATCACCCATTCATTTATTTTTTTTTAATTTTTTAAATGTTTATTTATTTATTATTAAAAAAAATTGTTAACCTTTATTTTTGAGAGACAGAGAGAGATGGAGCACAAGTGGGGAAGGGGCAGAGAGAGAGGGAGACACAGAATCTGGTGCAGTCTCCAGGCTGTGAGCTGTCAGCACAGAGCCTGACATGGGGCTCTAACTCACAAACCGTAAGATTGTGACCTGAGCTGAAGTTGGATGCTTAACCGTCTGAGCCACCCAGGCACCTCAATGTTTGTTTATTCTTGAGAAGCAGAGAGACAGAGCACAAGCAGGGGAGGGGCAGAGAGAGAGAGAGGGAGACACAGAATCTAAAGCAGGCTCCAGGCTCCAAGTTGTCGGCACAGAGCCCGATGCGGGGCTCGAACCCATGAACTGTAAGCCAAAGTCAGCCGCTTAACGGACTGAGTCACCCTGGCGCTCTTCACCCACTTGTTTCTGCATCAGGTCCTGTGCCAGATGCTGCAGACAGCAGAGACAAGGAAGGTCAAGGTCCGGGTCAGGTCTCTGGGCTAAATCTGGCCCGTCACTTGCTTTTGTAAATAAAATATTTTTGAGACGCAGCCATGCCCATCCGTTTCGATAGTGTTTACGGCAGCTTGTGCTACAGCGGCAGAGCTGAATAGTTACCGCAGACACCATACACCTCACACAAGCTGAAAAGATTTCTAATCTGGTCACTTACAGAAAAATCTGGTCTAGGTGGCATGAGGAGGCCGGTATAAGAGTGCTCCTACTCAGTATCCAGAGTAGAGCGTGACTCCTGGCAGGTGCAGCTTCTGAGAAAGTTCTTGGGTCGGGGAGACTGGCTGGGTGGCTCAGTCGGTCACCGATTTCTGCACCGACAGTGCAGAGCCGGCTTGGGATTTCTGTCTCCCCGTCTCTCTCTGCCCCTCCCCCACACCCTCTCTCTCGAAATAAATAAAGATTAAAAAGAAAGTTCTGTGGGTGTCCAGAGAGGTCGTTTGCAGCTGGAAAAGTCAGAGAAGACCTCACTGGTGGTGAAGCGTCTGGGGACAGCCCAAGGGCCGAAGAGGAGTTTATGCGGGGAGAGGGACAGACACACAACGCAATAGAGGACACACGAGAGAAGGGCATTTTGGCCGGTGACGAACATTAGGTCATGTCCACACACGGACACACGAACTAATGCTGACAGGCACATAGTGGCAGGTGTACAAATTATCATATGTTAAATACAATGCTGCCGCTGACACACACACACACACACACACACGCACACACACAAGGCACACAAATGCACATAAGGCCTTGCTGTGACCCCAGCCTCACCCTCTCCGTGAGGCTCGCCTCACCCTGGAAGGGGGGCAGTGACCTCCGCACCCAGGCACTGACCTCGATGAAGGTGCTGTTCCACACTCGTGCCCGCACTGTCACGTTGGTGATGACCGGGCTATCAGGAATGGGGCACTCCAGCCACACGCAGCGGGTGCGGTCACTATCACATTTCTGAGGTGACAGGGGACAGGAGACGGGCTGGGTCTGCGCATGCTTCATGCTTCGCCCCTCACCTTTGGCTCTTCCCCGCGCTTAGACCCGCCCATGGCTGACCGGAAGGGGTCCTACCTCAGCCTTCCACTCGCGCCCAAACCCTCCCCCCCACTTACACATTTTAAGTCACATTCTTTAGGCCAAGCACAGGTAGTTGCCAGGGGCATAGATAACATGGAATCCGATCCTGTTGTATATAAATGGGGCCCAGCGGCCAACACCCCCTTCTTAGCCCCCTCCCCCACTGAGCCTTTGTTCATGCCAGCTCCTGCTACCGGGGGACACCTCCCAGGGACACCGGGGAACACCGCCTCCTCCTTCTTCACTCAGCTGGTCCTCAACATGCTTCCCAGGCCTGTTCCTTTCTCCCTTCGGGCAGAGGGCACCCTGCACCACCCACATCTCCCTGCCCCGCATTCCTCAGTCTGTCCCCATTCATCAGTCCTAATGTCCAAGACTTTAAGCCGCTATGTCCCCCCAACAGGATGGGGTTCTCAGGAAGCCAGTGTCTCTTCCTTTGGCCCACCGTACTGGCTGCCGCCGAAGGCCACGGAGAGTGGGATAACCACGGAGGTGGGAGAGGAGTCTCCTCCCTCTGACTAGGGGCTCCTCAAGCCACGGGTCACATCATCACCTCATCAGACTGGGGTCTCCTGGTGATCAGCACCCATCAACCTTGCTTCAGGGCCCCCTCGTGCGCACCCACCCTGTGATGGGTGGGGACGCTCCCTTCCAACCTTGCCCTGGCCACTCACCAGTTGGGCCTCAGACTTGGCCTTCTTGGCAGCAGCCAGAGTGACTGGCGGGGGACCCTGGCCTCCTCCTGGGTCCAACTGTCGCCGCCTGCGCTGTGGAGATGGCGGCCTGTCCCCAGGGACCTGAAGAGGGAAGAAGGGGTTGGCTGGGAGGAAGGGGTGGGAGCAGAGTGGGGGGAGAGGACGGAGGGAAGGGGGAGAGGTAGGCTCCTAAAGGGGTATGTGGGGAGGGAGGGCAAGGCATGGGACTCTCTGCCCGGCAGCATGCAAATGAGTTGCAATGCAAATGAGATGTAAATGAAAGATCCCCGATGGTGTCCTGGTGTCCTTACCGACAGAGTGAGATTCAGAGGGTTGACAAGGTCTCCAGGTGGCTGACAGGGCCAGGACCCATTGCCGTGGATGGTGATCTCTGTAGGGTACAGCAGCCACTTGCCATTGATGACTTCGTAGGGCCACTCCAGCCCTAGGACCAGGGTCCCCAGGGCGGCCAGCCCTTCCCCCATTGGGCCCACCTGTGGGCACAAGGGGTGTCATGGCCACTACCTCCTGGGAAATCACCTCCTTCTCACACAGCCTCAACCCTCATACCCTCGGGCCCCAGACCCATCTCCCCCACCCCTTCCCGGCAGTCCCCACCCAGGGTCCCAGCAGCCCCCTTACTTGGAATTCATACTTGAGGGGACTTCCCACGTCCTCCACAGTTTTCATGCCAGACTCGCCCATCACTGTTCCCCCAAAGAAGCTCTGGAGCCGGTGACTCACCCTAAGAGTAAGAAAGATGCTGGAGTCTGAGGGGGCAGGAGGGGCCCTGGCAGAGGGGGTGGGCACCGAGGTAGGTGAACCACAGCTCCTTTAACTTCAGGCAGACCTGAGATATATCCCTGCTTTGCATTTACTAGCTGTGTGCCAGCTATTCCTTAAGCAAGTTATCTGTGCTCTCAGGAAACTGGAAACCTCAGTCTCCACATCCGTAAAATGGCATTCATAACACTTACTATGTCATGGGGCTGTCGTGGGAAGTCAATGAGTATAGAAAACTCCTAGCACATGGGGCACATGGGTGGCTCAGTCGGTTAAGCGTCCGACTTCGGCTCAGGTCATGATCTCATGGTTTGTGGGTTCGAGCCTGGCGCCAGGCTCTGGGCTGACAGCTCAGAGCCTGGAGCCTCTTTGGATTTGGTGTCTCCCTCTCTCTCTGCCTATCTTCTGCTCATGCTCTGTCTCTCTCTCTATCAAACATAAATAATGAAAGCAAAAAAAATTTAAAAAATTCTGAGCACAATGAGCTCTCATGAAACGGCAGGGCTGCACCAACGCCTGAGTCCCAGGGTGGCTGATTTCTCCACTGCTACCTGCCTTCCAAAGGGAATGATGATGATGATGATGATAGTGATTGTTGTGGTTAAAGGAAGGGATAACCCAGGAGAAGCAGAGGCCTGAGGACCCCAGGCCCGAGAGAGCTATGTCCAAGGAGCTTGGGAGCCACACTGAGGACAGGGGGCCCCCAGCACAGGCACAGCAGGCCGGGGAGGGGTGGCACCCACATGCTGAGAGAGGCCTGGAGCGTGTAGTCCACCAGCAAAGTCAGGGTCACGGGCTGCAGGTTGTCCTGGTGACTTGACCTGGGGAGGGAATGCAGGGGGGAAGGGAGATGTGTCAGCTGAGGCTGGGGTTGGAGGAGCGCCCCAAGGCACCTCACCCTTGACACTGACTGGTTTTGCGGTCACTCACGTGGAGAGCTGTAGCTGCATCTGCAGTTCCCTGGTGTGCAGAGTCACTCCGTTGACCTCGAAGGTGATGAGCAGCTCCATCTGCCATGAGGGCCAGTGAGGCAAAGAGGGGCATTCAGGGCCGGCCAGGAGTGATGCCACAGGGGAGAGAGGGGCCGAACGCTATACTCCGGAGTTGGCTCTCTGGCCTCCTTCCCTCGTTGTGAGCAAGGGGTCTCCGCCTGGCCGCCTGAGTCCACTCTTTCACGTCGCTAGCCTCAGCCTGCTTCCCTTCCCCCTTCATGTCAATGGCATCTCCGATGCTTTCAAGCTACAAGACTTAGAGCAAGTTACTGTACTTTCTAAGCCTGTATCTTCTTTCTGTAAAACAGTATCTACCTCCTCAGAAGGTTTTGAGAATTACAGCATAAACAAAGTGCCCACTGTTGGACTCGGCGCCTGGCACACAGTAGGTGCACAGCAGAATCCAGCTCCTCACCTCCAGCTGCTCTAGCTTTGTGTGTAGCTCCCTAGCGGCCCCATGTTTCTTAGTCTCTGGGTCTCTCCTCATGCCCCACCCCTATATCTCCCTGTCTCCTACCCTGGCTCTTTGCTTTAAGCAAGCCTGGCAGGCAGGCAGAAGTATGGTCACGGCGCTCATCAGAGTAGCAGCCTGGGACCCACAGGGCTGGGAAGGCCTGGCCAGCACTCACCCTCTGGTTCCGTTTGAAGGGGTTCCCCAGCTCACAGACGATGGTCTCATTGGCCTGGCACGTCCCAGCCTGAGGCAAGATGACAAATCAGGCCTGGGTGGTCAGAGAAGGGCTTCTCCAGCCCCTTCCCTGTGACGCTGGGTCGGATGCCATTGAGGCTTGAATACCCGGGTTCTCCTAGCATTAGAGACACTGCAAGCACCCGAGGAAGCCCAGCCCATAGGAAGGAGGGTGGGCGCAGGATAAATAAGAGCACATGTAAATGCCGTGCATATAAGGATGCAAATGCTCGGTGGAGCCCTAGTTGGGCTCTTGGCTCCACGGAGGGCACTCACGGGGCGCACTGAGGACAGCAGCAGGGCGGGAGGCACCGCCAGGGTGAGCAGCGCCTCATGGGCGTCTTCCCCAGCCCGCTCCCTGCTCTGGGTGTTGGTCACGTTGATGCTCAGGTGTAGTTTCCGGACGTCTTTGCTGTAGTGCAGCCTGAGGCGGGAAAGGAGACCCGGGTGAGCCCAGAGCCCCGCCCCAGGCCCGCCCCAGATCAACTAGGCCCCGCCCCTCAGGCCCGCTGGTGAGGAAAGCCCCCCCCCCGCCCACACACAGTAAGGCCCCGCCCTCTAGCCTCGGAGAGGAAGACCCGATGAAGGCCAGGTCAGTTAAAGTCCCCTCTTTCCCGGAGGCCCCCTCCCCTCAGATCTCCCCGGGTTCCCTCGGATCGCTGACCCCAAAGGCCCCGCCCCTCGCGTTCGGTTAGCCAACGAAGCCCCGCCCCTCCCTTGGCCAATCCGCGCGGCCTAGAGCGCACCTGCTCAGAGGCTGCCCCAGCTCCGACACGAAGGCCGCCTTCATGTCCAAGTTGCTGTCGCATTTGTTGTCCTGGCCGCACTCTTTCTGGAAGTGAACCTGGGGGCGGCCGGAGGCGTAAGGGCCCAGCACCCAGAGAGCCCTCTCGCTCCACAGCCCTCCGGGGCCCCGCCCTTCCGACCCCGGCCCCGCCCACCTCGGTGTGGTTCTCCAGCGTCTGCGCCTGGTTTAGCACCGGGTACGCGTCCAGGGACCGCAGCCCCAGCCGCGGGCGCTCAGGCATCCGCAGAGGTAGAGAGTAGTTCATGGAAATGATGATGGGACGGAGTTTGTCGCGGACGTTGTCCTGGGGAAGGAGGGTGAGCTGAGCCCAGCGCTGCACTCCCCTTCCGCCCTCCCCCCGGGTGAATCCTCCCACCGCCTTGAACCCTCAGGGACGAGCTGAGGCCCCCTCCACACGGAAGAAGCCCAGTAAGGGTGAACTCCCTCTCTTCCTATCACATTGACCCCCCCTTCCTACCACTCTGATCCACAAGCAAGGTGATGGGATTCCTCCTCCCCAGAGATGAGGGGCTGGTTGCTGAGCTCCCCTTCATCCCGAGGGTCCCCAGGTTGTGCTCTCTCTTTCAACCACCATATCCTAGAGAAGGGCTCAGCTGGTCCCCCACTCACAGGCCTCTTTTTCTCCCAGACACAAACTAAGCCAAGTCTCACACCCCTCACTTTTCTCAGAGGTGATGAGCCCTTTGGCTCCCATTCCAACTCCGAGGGTCTCTCTCTCGCTCGCTCCCCCCCCCCATATGCTGTGCACTGTACCCGCTGAAGACCTATGGCCTTGCAGGCCCCCCTCCCCCACCTCTGTCTCTGGGGAGACTCCAGTCCCTCCCCCCTGCCCTGAGGGGACTCTAGCGGCCTCCTGCAGGGGTCCTGGAGCCAGGTCCCACCCTCAGCCCCTCGCTCACCATCAGCAGCAGTTCCAGCTTCTGACAGCGCATGTCGGGCATGGAGAAGAAGCCGTGGAAGACAGCAGACTGGCTGCGGGCGAAGCGAAGCCTGGGCGGTCGGCGGTCCCGGTCAGCCTCCAGGGTGTAGGCCAGGGCTGGAGGTGGCCAGGGTGGTTAGCAAGTGGCCAGGTAACCACACCCCTCCTCCCTGCCCCCCCCCAACTCACTAATGTTTCGCCTGTAGTTGGGGTTCCCGGCGCTCTGGTTGTAAGCAAAGCACAGCTCCACCTGCACGCTGTTGGGAGGCAGGAGACAGATAGGTGGGACAGCTCACCGTGGGGCCCAGTTATCCAGGCCCTGGCTCTCACCCCTGTACTGGGCAAGGGGGAAACCAGGGCCCTTAGAAGGAAAGGCAGGGACGACACTGGAGAGGTCCACATAGCTGGTTTGGGGTGTCCCTGGTTTCTTTCCCCCCTACACTCCCCTTAGAGCCATGGTAAACAGGGTTAGAGGTCACCAGTTGGGAAACGGAGGCCCTGAGAGCAGAAGGAGTCGCCTGATGTCACCCGTTGGTTGGCGCCCTGCCTGGTCTTGTATAGGACCTGCTGTCCAGATCTCCTCCCACTCACCCCTGATTTCTGCTCTGTGGCCCTCTGCCTTCTGATCTGGGCCTCATTCACACAAAGACCTCGAGGCTGTCACCGTCGTTATTGCCGTCACCATCTTAGCAACTAACACGTTTGGAGCACGCAGGGTGTACAAGGTGCCGTGGGAAGGGCTTTCTGTACATTGCCTCATTTAATTATCACAATCCCGTAAATCGGTTGTTACTATTAACTTTGGTTCATAGGCAACGACTCTGAGGCGCAGAGGGATTAACCACCTGCCCAAGGTGGCTCTCTCTTCTGTCCACCTAAGTGTCTCCCACTCCCCTCCTTCCCTAGGAACTCACTCCCCAGAGCCCACCCCTTCCGCTGCAGTGGGCATAGCTGATTTGTTCAGACAAGGCCGTCCAGAGCTCCCACTCCAAACCACCATGCTCTACTCCCTCCCTCCCCCCCCCATGGGGAATTTGTCTATTACCTCCCGCCAAGAAGTTGGCTTTTTAATGAGGTTGGGTAGGAGGGCCAATGCTTACCCCAGCAACCAACCCTCTAATGGTGGGATATCAGGAGTTGCCAGGGGAGGGGGCTGGGAGCCAGGGTCCCTCCTGGCTTGACGAATGGGCAGATAGAGCAGGAGCTGAGAGTCTCACCAGGAGGTAGCTGTGCAGAGCGCAGGGTCCAGCACAGATGGCCTGGCCACCAAGGTCTTGTGGAGGATGTTGATGACAGGCCGTGCCCTGCAGAGAAAATGCAACAGACATCAGTGCCTCTTGCCTGTCCCCTCCCCCCGCCCAGGCCAGGCCCCGGGGCTCAGGCTTGCATGGACCCGGTGCTGAAGGAGGACAGAGACAGGCTCCATGCAGACGGGGTTGGGGGACAGAAAGGCTCCTGTCTCCCATTGCCCTGGCTTACCGCAGCAGCACAATGCGGTCTGACAGGCTCCCCACTAGCAGGTCCGGGTAGAAGTTCTCATCCACATCCATCCGCCCACTCAGTGAGTAGCCAAAGGAGGCCAAGCCGGGCAGTCCCAGCTCCTCCCCGTGGATCACCTGGTGGGGGGGGGGGCGGGTGCGAGGGGCAGGGGGAAGCGGTGGGGACAGGCTCAGGGTGAGCTCTGGGGAGTGGGGCCCGGGGAGGGACAGGGGGAGGGTGTATGAGGCGAAGGAGGGCTGGACTCCTTTGTCCCTGTCCGTCCATACCTGCTGCGGCTGTCTGAGGAGCCCCTCGGAGCTGCTGTGGTAGATGTACACTTTGCCCAAGCCCTCGAATGGGGCTCCCACGGCAATGTCTGGGGAAGAGAGGGAGGGCAGTTCACCCTGAGTACCATGGGCCCCGTGTCTCCCCAGCCTTGCGCTCCAGGCCGCAGGGTCCAGCATGAAACTGACCTCACCCTGCCAGGCGGGGCTTCAGAACACCGGAGAACAGAGTTCTGTGGCTCGCCATTAAAACTGGGACCACTGTGAGCCCAGCTGCTTCCTTTTATGGGTGGGAAGGTAGGTCTCGGAGAGGCAGATGACTTACCTCAAGTCACACCGCAAGTTAACGTCCCAGGCAGGTCTACACTCCGGATTCCTGCCCACTAGCCTAGTGTGTCTTTTCCCTCATTATGGTACGTTCCGTCTCCCCTACCAGCCTCCCCTTCAGATACCCGGTTCTTCTAGTGACATTTACCAGCAGGGCCACAAAGAGATGTATGTCCCCACTGGTGACTTCGCCATGTAGTTACCAAGCACACTGATATCATTTAATCCTGGCAAGATTGCTGGGGGGAGGTACCGGCATCCCATTTTACAGGTGAGGGAGCCGACTCAGAAAACCCAAGTCCCACAACTAACGAGTAGAAAAGAGGCCAGTTTGAGTCCCTGTCTCTCTAACACAGGGGGCTGGAATTTTAATCACACTATAACCTTTCTTGTTAAATCCTTTAGACTTTAGACTTTTCGGATGCTAATGATGATTTCCACAAATAAGCCCCAAATGTTTTATTATCTTCTTAAAATTTACCAAACTCTTTCTAGTTTGCTGCTTTTGATCTGATAAGGCCTAGGTAACCAGAAAGTGAAGCTTGTTAGAAAAGTACGTAAAGGGGGGCGCCTGGGTGGTTGGGTCGGTTAAGCGGCTGACTTTGGCTTAGGTCGTGATCTCACGGTTTGTGGGTTCGAGCCCCGCGTCGGGCTCTGGGCTGACGGCTCAGAGCCTGGAGCCTGCTTCAGATTCTGTGTCTCCCTCTCTCTCTGTCCCTCCCCTGCTCATGCTCTGTCTCTCTATATATCAAAAATAAATGAAACAAAACAAATTTAAAAAAAAAAGAGAGAGAAGTATGTAAAGGAGAAGTAAGTAGGTCCTGAGTAGAAACCAGACAACTCTTCTACCAGTAAATGCATAGGCTTTGCTAACCGAACTTTCTAGCACCTATGTTGGCTCTTTAGAGGCTCCTCTGCATTCATTTCGGTTCTCAGGTATGTTCTGGGAAATCGAGGTGGTCAGAAAAAGCAGTTTCCAGATAAGCCAGGGGCTCTCATAGCAACCAGGCTCTTCCTTAATCCGTCCCCTTTCCTTGACACCCTGGGTCTCGTTGATCCCTAAGTCCTGTCGAGCACTGGACACCCTCTATATCTGGGTTCCCATTTTGTCCCAGCCCTTACCAGCCCACACTTAATGGACTACATTCTTGATCTTAACACCCCCAGTCTTGCTCTCCCCCATCCATCCCGTATCACCCTCTAGAATCATCTTTCAAGGTACCAAGCCATCAAATCACATCCCTGCCTGGAAACCTTGCCTGGATGCCCCTCAGCCATTACCCCATGTAAAGCCCCAGTTCCTCTGCCTGGCTCTCACAGTGCCCACCCGGGTCCACAGGGCCATTCCAGCTTCTTCTCTGACGTGAACACCCCACATCCACTCAATTTGGGCAGAGGGGGCAAGTATCCCACGCTCACATTGTGCCCCTTCTGTTCCCCTCCACTGTGCACACTCGGCCCAGCCTCAGACGCCCAGTGGTACATCCACTCCCCCAGCTCTGGCAAGCCCTAGAGCTTGCCTCTGGAGGCTTCCTCCGCATGGCCTCGCTCTACGACTGCTGTGAGCTCCCTGGCCTGGGCCCCAGGCTCCTCTTCAGGCCCTGCGAAGCCTGGTATGCGGCTGGCACTCAGTGGGTGTGCTGGAGCAGGAGTGCTGGCTCATACCCTGGAATCCGTCCTGGTTGATGTCACCAATGCTGGCCACGGAGAAGCCAAAGGCAGAGCGACCGGGGCCGTGAAGAAGGAGGGAGGGGTGGGCAGGGAAGGAGGTGCCTGCCTGGTTCATGAAGACATAGACGGCACCTCCTACCTCTTCTTTCCGCTCAAAGTAGTAGGGGGCACCCACCAGGAGGTCCTGCCACCTACACAGGAGAGAAGGGGGGGAAGTAGGAGTGTGGGGTCAGCCTCCAACATACAACAGAATTCTTGTTTAGCAGGTACAATTGTGCCAGGGCTACACTGATGGCATCTCTGATCATGAGAAGGACATGGAAAGGCCAATATGACCCGTCTGAGAAGAAATACGTGTCATGGGGAAGCCATGGAGGCCCAGATCACACCCAAACCACCCACATCCACTAGAAGCATAAAATGACAAAAGGAGACGTGGCTGTCATGCAATTGACATGTAAACAAACACCCGTCATCTCTAATTGCAGGTCAAGACGCAAATTTGACTTGCAAATCCCTGTAAACAGCAGGCAGACAAACGAACAATCGCAAGCCTCCACTTCTCTGGCCTGGCTCGCTCAAGCCTGCCCCCCTCACCATTCGCCCTGGCCCCAGAAAGTGGCCCCGGATTCTCACCCATCATTGTTCAGGTCTGCCAGGGCAATGGCGCTGCCGAAGTAGGCGCCCACCTGCGTGCCCTCCAGCACCTGCCTCCTCCGAAGGTCCCCACCTGCCTCCTGGCTCAGCAAGAAGACAGCACCCATATGTCGGTGCCGCGGGGCGCCTGTCACAATCGTGATGTCCTTGGCGTGCAGGACAGAGCTGCCCACCTGCACAGTGTACCCTGGGGCAAGGGGAAGGCAGTCAATCAAGGCTCAGTACACTTTGTCCCCTTCTGCTCTGGATCCAGCCCACCCAAATCCCCAGCAAGGCTGCGGGTGTTAAGATTGAGAATGTAGTCTATCAAGTGTGGGCTGGTAAGGGCTGGGACAAAATGGGAACCCAGATATAGAGGGTGTCCAGTGCTCGACAGGACTTAGGGATCAACGAGACCCAGGGTGTCAAGGAAAGGGGACGGATTAAGGAAGAGCCTTATGTCTTCTATTCCTCTATCCCAAGTTGGGAAAGAAAGTGGACCCTGGACGCCCAGCTTCCAATCCCGTCCACGCACTGGACTATGGCTTCCATGAAGGTAGGGACCTTGCATCTTGGGGGGCCCAGAACAGGCCCGGTATACAGGTGGTGCTCAATAGGTGTGTGCTAGTTGAACTTAAACGCCACTAGTCACACCTGCACCGTGGCTTCCCTCTTCTACCAAGCACTGAGGTGAGAGGCCAGCAGGCTAGGAACTGAGCCCCCTTCTTCCTCCGCCACCCAATAAGCCACCACAGCTGGACTCACCAATATAGAGGTTTCCTTGGTCCTCTGGGTCCTTGTAACTATACTCGGATAAATCCCAGTCCTTCCGCTGAATCATGTAGCTGTTTCCTTCACAAGTTTCCGGGAGGGGGAGGGGAGGAGTTCAGATCACTACTCTCTTCATCCTCCACGTCTGGGTCCCCTGCCACACCCCCCACCCCCACAAGGACAGTAATAACCCCTTTTATTTGTGAGTGCTTTGCCATTGGCAAAACACGCCCTCTTTATCTTCATAATTCTGTGAAGTAGAATGATGAGGCCCGTTTTACAGATGAGAAAAGCAAGGCTCAGGGGTGGGGAGCAGTTGTAGAGACACGGCTAGAAGCTGGTCATCCAGGCTCCTGGACTCTAGGTGACATTTCCCTCACTCTAGACGTCGAGGCTAGACTCCACCCTATGATCTCCTGGTTCTGCCCCCAAACTCGGGCTGCCTACCCGTCCCCCGCTCCGTGGGGTTGCTGTTAGAGAGTGGCCACTGCCCTACTGAGGTTCTAAAGGACCAGGGGGCAGGGGAGGCAAGACCAGAGGACTGAGCAGGGGCCTCAGTTTCAGGTGGGTCAAGCTACAAATACGCCCTGGGCTACCTGTTGGTCAAGAGGAAGGGATTCAGGGCTCTCTCTGCCAGTTGATTCTACAATAACAAGGATGCAGTAAGGAGAGAAGGCTCACTGTGGCTACATGTGGGGTGGACAGAGGCAGACATGGAGGGGACGGGAGCCCTCAGACGCCTGAGCAGCAGTGGGGGGCACAGCAGTTATAAACATGGCTCTTGGTACAAAGAAATACTCTATAGGCCCCCAAAGGATTGCCTGATATGTACCAATGTGAAAAGGTGCCCACAGCTTATTGGCAAGTGGAAAAAGAAAGCAGAAGAGCATGTGGGTTTTTTTGTTAATGTTTATTTATTTTTGAGAGAGAGAGAGAGAGAGGCAGAGCATGAGTTAGGGGCAGAGAGAGGGAGACACAGAATCTGAAGCAGGCTCCAGGCTCCAAGCTGTCAGCACAGAGCCCGATGCGGGGCTCGAACTCACAGACTGAGAGATCATGCCCTGAGCTGAAGTCGGACGCTTAACCGACTGAGCCACCCAGATGCCCCCAGAAGAGCATGTTTAGTGTGATTCTGTTTGAGTGTGTGTTTTTAAAAGATATCTGTATATCCTGGGGTGCCTGGGTGGCTCAGTCAGTTAAGCGTCCAACTTCAGCTCAGGGCATGATCTCACGGTTGGGTTCGAGCCCCACGTCAGGCTCTGCGCTGACAGCTCGGAGCCTGGAGCCTGCTTCGGATTCTGGGTCTCCCTCTCTTTCTGACCCTCCCCTGCTCACGCTGTCTCTCTCTTTCTCAGAAATGTATAAAACATTTTTTAAAAATCCTAAAATAAGTCGGCAGTTCTACAAGACAGTAATCTGCACAGTGACACAGGACGAGAGAAGCGGGTGGGAGAGGAGGGACACTTTTACTCTTTGTTTTGCCAAATCCTACCGCACCAGTCAGTAGTTGTACCAGGAGCATGTTTTATTGTTTTAATAAGGTTTTAAATGCTTGAAGTAGAGTCTGATGGATCTGCATGTTTCATCACTTACTGATGACCCTGGGCCATTTACTTTACTTCTCGGAGGCTCAGTTTTCCGTAAAATGAGTATAATGATACCTGCTTTATAAGAATATTCTAGGATAAATTAACATAAGATGTGTAAAGCCTGTGGCACAAGTAAGCACTTTAAAATAGCAGAGGTATGAGGCGCCTGGGTGGCTCAGTGGGTTGGGCGTCCGACTTTGGCTCAGGTCATGATTTCACGGTTCGTGGCTTTGAGCCCCACATCGGGCTCTGTGCTAACAGCTCAGAGCCTGTTTCGGATTCTGTGTCTCCCTCCCTCTCTCTGCCCCTCCCCTGCTCATGCTCTGTTGCTCTCTGTCTCAAAAATAAATAAATAAATATTTTAAAAAATTTATTTTAAATAGCAGATGTGCTGGTGGTTGCCAATATGGGCAAAGGGCTCTCTTCTGCCCTCTAGTGGGGAGGGTCTGGGCTGGCTGTCCCCGGGACTAGCTTGGGCATGGGTGCTCCACCCTCCTCCCTCCCCCACGGTCCCTACCTTTCCAGTTATAGGCACCCGGTGCGCCGAAGTACACGGTGTTCTTTGTGAAGCCGCCACTGGTGCCCAACTGGCACATACCCGTCTCCAGGTAGTCTGTGTTGCTGTTACACATCTCATTGTGGTAGGTTTGCCAGTCATCTGTGCGGTCCAGCTGAAGGTCATTGCCCCGCACGTAGCACTTGCCCACCATGCGTCGCTGGTCCTCTGACCCTGACCACAGCACCTGGGTGTAGCGGTGGGCGCAGACCTGGGGACACACACAGCCTGAGCCCATAGCGGGAACTGAAGACCAGCCGTCTCCTTGGCCCTGTGTGCCTCTGGCTTTGCTGGAGAAGACTTAGAAGAGGTCCCCTGGCTTTTTTTTCCTTCCCACCGAGACGCCTGGGCCTGTGTCTCCTTTCCGGAGATTTGGAAATCTGCTTTGAAGGTTGGGAACACATTTTGGGAGGCCGGGAGGTCCCAGGTTTGAGAGTGGCTTACAGATCTTGGCAAAAGGAAAAGGGAATGTGCGATCCAGGATTAAGGGACTGACTTCTCTGCTCTGCCCTCCTAATGGAAGAGCCCTTGTTAAAATAATAATAACAATAATAGCGACAACACCAGTAATCATAGCAGCTAGCACCTGCTGAGTGCTTACTATACGCCAGACATTAAGTCTAAGCTCTTCACATATTAACTCCACTACGCCTCCTAATACCCCTACCAAGTAGGGACAATTTCCACCCCCATTTTACATAAGGAAACTGAAGCACAGAGAGCTAATTCTCTAACTAAGCTCTCACATCCAGACAGAAGCAGAGAATAGTCAAACCAAGGCTGTCAGGCTCCTGAGTCGGAGCTCCTAAGCACTGGGCTAGGCTGCTCTGCCCCTCTCCTGCCCTCTCCCGGCACGCTAGAGGTGCTCGACAAATAGTTTTGGGGCACATCGATGAGAAGAGGGTGTTTATAAAACAGCCAGGGGTCAGGTGAAATCCAGAACTAGGCCTGGGTCTCGTGTGCTTGCTCTCTGTGTCTCCTTGCAGCTGTGGGCTCCAGGAGCCGCAGGCCTGAGTCACTGAGAGGCTTCCAGGGCTGGCAGGGAACACAGCACACAGTAGGTGCTCACTAAACATTTGTCGCATGAACAGATGGGTCAGCAAACAACTGTCGAAGGGACCGGGATCTAGGACTGCCTTAAATGGAATCCCAGACCCCACCGTCTGTAACACAGTTCTAAAACAGCGTTTCATAATCAACAAAACTAATAGGCAACTGACAGAATGGGAGAAGATCGTTGCAAACGACATATCGGATAAAGGGCTAATATTCAGAATCTTTTAGGAACTCACCAAACTCCACACCCGAAAAACTAATAATCCAGTGAAGAAATGGGCAGAAGATACGAACAGACACTTCTCCAAAGAGGACACCCAGATGGCCGACAGACACACGAAACGATGCTGAGCGTCCCTCCTCATCAGGGAAATACAAATCAAAACCCCACTGAGATACCACCTCACGCCAGTCAGAATGGCTAAAATGAACAAATCGGGAGACTACAGATGCTAGTGAGAATGTGGAGAAACGGGCACCCTCCTACACTGCTGGTGGGAATGTAAACTGGTGCAGCCCCTCTGGAAAACAGTGTGGCGGTTCCTCAGGAAACTAACAATAGAACTCCCCTATGACCCAGCAATAGCATTGCTAGGAATTTACCCAAGGGATCCAGAAATGCTGATGCATAGGAGCACATGTACCCCAATGTTCATAGCAGCACTCTCAACAATAGCCGAAACATGGAAAGAGCCTAAGTGTCCATCAACGGATGAATGGCTCAAGAAGATGTGGTTTATCTAGACAATGGAATACTACATGGCGATGAAAAAGAATGAAATCTGGCCATGTGTAGCAACGTGGATGGAACTCGAGGGTGTTATGCTGGGCGAAATAAGTCAGGCAGAGAAGGACAGATACCATCCATATGTTTTCACTCATATGTGGAACAGGAGAAACTTAACAGAGAACCATGGGGGAGGGGAAGGGGAAAGAATAGTTAAGGAGAGGGAGGGAGGCAAACAATGAGAGACTCCTAAATACTGAGAACAAACTGAGGGCTGATGGGGGTGGGGGAGAAGGGAAGGGGGGTGATGGGCATGGAGGAGGGCACTTGTGGGGATGAGCACTTGGGTGTTATAGGGAAACCAACCTGACAATTAACTATAATAAAAATATAAATAAAACAAATAAAACGGCGTTCAGTTTTAACCTCTGGCATTTGATGCAAACCTGGAGCCTAAAACAGTGCTCCAAGGTAACAGAAATTGCAACAGGGATGACTACAGGGGTGGCAACTGGTTGGAAGGGGACATGCTGTCTGGAGTGATGTACACATTTCTTTAATGCGTATCCGTGACACAGGGGTTGAATGTGTCAAGACTCCCTAAAAGGTAAAATCTGTACATTTCACCGTCTGTAAGTTTCACATCAATTTTGAAAAGTGAAAAAAAGAATGGTCTATCTGGGATTCAGAAATTGAGACCCCCCCCCCCCAGGGGCCGACGCTGAAGAATGCAGCCAGGAAGTGGCCAGTGACAGCAGGGAGTGGCCCCCGAACCCCAGCCGGGTGAGCTGGGGTCATCAGGGTTGTGCCTCTTCCGCCAGCAGCCTGTCAGGAAGGAGCGGGCCCAGGCAATACTGCCCCAGGCCTCCTCTGCCCTTTCCTCCTCACAGTTCCCTCAGCTCGTTCCCACGAAGGGTGAGCACCCCGGGAGGGGGTGGCGGTGGGGATGGGGGGGGAGAGGAAGTGGGTGATTCAGACAGGACCCAGGCCATGCCAGGCCCTAAGAATGTGCCAGCACTCCTCCCCCCCCAACCCCCCACATAAGTGCAGGATCGAGGGGACACGCAGGCCAATGGAGACACAGAGGCATGGAAATGGACATCTGCAAGGTCCCAGCTCACACACCTCTCCTGCCCTCTGCTTCCCTCCCCAGCTCCTGGGAAATGAAGGAGAGAGTTGGGGGGGGTGCTGACAGTGAGTACCCACTTACCAGGACTCTGCCCGCAGGGCCCTGGCTGGCCACGGTCACCCCGAGCCACATGTCCTCAATAATATGATGGTCAGGGTCACCTGTGGGCATGGTGGGGGGATCATGAGCCGGGGCACCCATCCTCCCTGTGTGTAGAGCCTCTGAGGGCAGGGGCCGGTCTTCCTGACCCTCTACTCCTGCAGGCAACCCCCCCCCCTGCCAGTGCCCCTCTCCAGCCCACCATTAATGTCAGCTCCACAAGCCCAATGTGGCCCCCTCTCCTCTAAGAGCTCCCTCCTCCCAGCTGGACAACAAGGGACTAGGAACTTCCCAGGGAAGCCTGAGAGCTCCCCCGGTCATTCTCTCTGTGCTACGCCCCCCCCAAACTCCTGACCCAGCGCTGATCCCTGGAGCCTTCCCCTCACTTTTCTCGGAGATATCCATCCGCGCACAGTCATTCTTGTAGGCAGTGAGTGGGCACAGGTACACAGCACCGGTCCGGTTGGTATAGCCATCAGGCACGGCGAGGTCCCGGGGAGCACCAGCCAGGAGCCTGGGGAGCAAGGAGGTTGGCAGAGCGGAGCTCAGACTCCCCAAAGCCTGATTCAAACAACTCCCTGTTCACCATGTTTCCCGGGCATCTGCTGTGTCCCAGGTGCCAGGCTGTGTGCCAGGATCTGGGGTCAGGAGAGGAATGGATCCTGGCCCCTGCCCTCCAGGAGAGCCCAGTGCAGGGTGGGGGTGGGGGGGCACTGGGGAGGAAAGCGGGGGAGGGGAAAGCTACCCAGATCCAGTGTGGGGAGCAGTCAGGGAGGCACACAGAAGAGGGGAGCCCAGCCTGAGCTGATGATGACGAGGACTCACCAGGAGAAAGGGAGGAAGGGCACTTCAGGCAAAGGTGTGACATGTATGAAGGCCAGGAAGTATGAGCAAGCAGGGTGACTCAGGATCCACAAGGCCCCCAGTACAGCGGGCCGGCGGGGGGGGGGGGTGCGGCAGGGAGGGCACACTGGAGGGCAGGGTGGAAAGGGCAGCCACAGAGGGATTTTCTAAGCAAGGGAGTGACAGGAGCAGATCTGGGTTTTGGGAGGAATGTGTGGCATCTGAGTGACACGGTTGGATCTGGATTCTGGAAGGAATGCTTTGCCTTCTGAGGTGAAGGTAGACCGGAAGAAAGACTGGAGGAATCCTGGCACAGGTCAACTTCTGGGGGGAGGGGGGCTGAGGGGAGACAGTGTGAGGGGTGGGGTGGCTGCTGGAGGCCTGGGTCCTTCCCCTCTAAACTATGTGAGGACTTCGGTCTAGGGGCCAGCACGGAAGAAGACGAGCTGGAGGTCATGAGTGAATTCAGTGAGTGTCCCCTAAACCAGAGTCAGGGAAGCTGGGTCAGCAGGGCCCTGAAGTGACCTGGGTGATGTCTACTCTCCCGCCACACGGCACCACCACCACCCGGAGACAGGCATACAAGGTATGGGGTGGGGGGGGGCCGGGTACCTGACACTTTGGACACTGTGGCCACAGGGCAGAGTTCTTGGCGGTGGGCACGAGCATGTGGATGGGCAAGGACAATCACGCTGCCCCCAGCCTGCCTAGTGCCCATCTTTGGGGATGATAACTGCAGGTCCCTACAAGGGTGCTTAGAGCCCTGGCCACCCTCTTGTCCCAGAGAGGTGGCTATTGGAGAGGAAGGCAGATCAGCCTGGAGGCAGTATCTCAGAAGACAGCCCTAGGCCCACCGGCATCAGAAATCTCTGGCATGTGTGTTAAAACGGCAAAGTCCGGGGGCACCTGGGTGGCTCAGTCGGTTAAGTGTCCGACTTCAGCTCAGGTCCTGATCTCAGGGTTGGTGAGTTCGAGCCCCGAACCGGGGCTCTGGGCTGACAGCTCGGAGCCTGGAGCCTGTTTCGGATTCTGTGTCTCCCTCTCTGCCCCTCCCCCACTCTGTCTCTCTGTCTCAAAAATAAAGAAACATGAAACAAATTTCAAAAATAACAATAAAAAAATAAATAAAACAGCAAAGTCCTTGGCCCACCACGGACTGTCGGAATTGCATCTTGGGGGGGGGGCGGGGTGGAGCCCTGGAACCTGCATATCTAACATGTGCCCCAAATACCGTGCACCTCAGTTTGAGAATATAGCTCTATGGCCTCCTTGCTCTCTGGGCATCTCCTCCCTGCAGTCTCTGGACACCCTGCGAGGCCTGCCTCCCAGACCCTGATGGGCGCAGCCTTCTGGGTGGCAGGGATCTCCTACGCTACCCCTCCATCTGGCCCCAGCAACACTATCGCCCTGAGGCTTCCGGCTCAGAACCTGGGCCCTGGGCTTCCTGCCAGAGTCTGGAGGTGCACAGCAACGCCCCCCCTTCCCCCCACCGCAGCTCCCTCTTGGCACCTGTGAGCAAGGGCTGTGAGGAGTGGGCAGGCCAGGGCCCGGGCATGCTGGGACCTGGGGTGCCTCCGCCCACTGGGTGTCAGGAATGCACTGCCCGGGGGGGTGCTGGCAAGGGGGTGGGATTTCTGCCTGCACCTCACTTCTCAGCTCACACCTCACCCTGAGAAGTGTCGCCGGGGGCAGAGGTGCGGCTTCTTTAAGCAGAGCAGGGCTAAGATGTGCAAGCAGGCAGGCTGGCAGGGCCCCAGGGTGGCAGCCAGGGCCGGTTAGTCATCCTCTGTCTGGGCCGGAGAAGGTGTCCGGTGAGTCCCCTGCCTGACCACCCATGGACATTTGCCCCCGGGTGCAACTGACAGGTGAGAGAGGGAAGCCAAAGCCCGTGGTAAAGGAACATTCCAGCCCGTGGGAAAAGAACCTGATGGCCGGCTTGTAGGGTTTGTTCCGCCCTGTGTGGCAGTTTCTTTTCCCTCTCTGAGCTGTGAGGGTCTCATCTGTAAAATGGGGACAGCAGCTGTCCTCCCAGTCCCGGAGGGGGAACAAAGGGGTTGGTTCATTCTTCAAAAGGGCTTTCTGACTATGAAGTCATGGCCAACGTGAGCACCGTCTGTCTGACTTCTCGTGGCATCAGGGACTGGCCTTAGCACATGCCCAGGCGTCCCCCTGACCCCAAGCACCCAGGAATTTTTGCCCCACCAGGTAGGGGGACCTGGAACCGAGGGCAAATAGCAGACTAGTTCAGTTGTTTAGAGGGAGCAGAGGACAGGACCCAAGTGGCACTTCCACAGGGGTGAAATCACTAAGGTGGGGTGGGGCATTCTAGCGTGGTCGCTCGGATTTGGCTGGAGGTAGAGGCTGAGGGATGGCTACAGTGACCTTGAAGGGGTAGGTTCAGGCCTCGGTGGGTGAGGAGGCCTTGGGGAGCCCAGGGTGCAGTCCAGGGCGTGAAATGCAATGCAAGTGTTGCTGTCCCCAGCCCAGCCCTGACCTAGTTGGGACGTGAGGTGGCTGAGGGGCAGGGTGGCCATGACCTCCCAGCTTTACTCATCTCAGAGGCACTAGGCTGAGGGGCCCCTCCTCTTAGCCTCCTGGGGTACCGGGCAGGCAGAATGGCAATCGGATCGAAACAAATCCCTTTGCCATCTATACCTGATCGGCCCTCACCCTGCACCAGCCTTGTGCCTGCTGATGGGCAGTGGGGCAGGACTGGTGCCCTAATTCCAGCCCCACATCCTAGGCCCCTCCCTTCCCTATCCTAGGCTCCACAGGGAGCCCCCTCCCAACCCCCCTGGAGTATTTTTAGCTCCTACTTGGCCTACTCAGAGGCCCTTTAAGGCCCTCTGGCTCCCAGCCTGGGATGCAGCGGGTCTATAGCCAGACGACTAGGAGTTGGATGGGAAAGCTTATGCAGAGGGTCCGGTCCAGCTTCCTCTAGACACAGCCAGGTGTGGGAAAGGCCTTACTGGCCCGTAAATGAAATGTGAAATAACATGCAAACGACCACAATGCTGCCTGCTGTTGGGTCTGCTCCCAATCAGTGAGTCAAAAGCCGACCTCTCCCAGACCACCACTGAGCGCCCCCTCTAGGCGGCAGTCAGAAGGAAGGCTAGCTCTGGGAGCACGGAAGGAGGGAGATCAGCCGGCCTCTCTCCAAGCAGGGCTGGGCCCCTCTGGGAACTAGGGGGATGGATGAAATGACCTCTCAAGGGCTTTCAAAGAGCTGCCTCCTCAGCCTCTCCTTTGGCTCCAGCCAGCCAAGCCCCTCCTGGCCTCTGGGGATCCCCTTGGGCTCCAAGTCCCATCAAAGCACTTCCTCACCCCCATTCCATCACTCTTCCTGGAGCGGTTCAAAGCTAATGCACTGCAACGGCCAAACGCAGCAGAATGGGAGGGGGCTGGGGAACAGGATCCAGGGGCAGTTAAGGCACCAGGGTGGCTCCCCGGGGGGGGGGGGGGACTGGGGGGGGGTGATGCTCAGAGACACACTGCCTGTCAGATTCAACTTCCCAGGATCCTTGCCCGGAGGAGGTGCTGGGGCGGCTCGAGTGGGAAGCCTTCAGTTAACTTGGAGGAGCCCAAGGGGCCAGAGCACTGACCCGGTGCCTTACTCCTCCAGATTCCCTTTCCCTCCCACCCCACCCCGCAAGCCACTGCCTCAACTCTGCTGGCGCAGGTGGGGCAGCTCTAAGATGCAGGATCCCAGCTCTGCGCCCATCCTGCTGCCCGAATTAGCCATCTCCCATCCAGCCCCCTCTCCCTTCTGGTGACTCAGCCCTAGCACCAGAGCAACAAGCTGGAGGCAGCGAGGGAATGAGCGAGGACAGGAGGCCCTGGCCCGAAACAAGGCTGTCTTTCTCATTTCTTCTCCCTCTGGCTGGCTCTTTAGGTTTTTTTTTTTTTTTTTTTTTTTTTTTTTTTTTTTTTATATAGTTTTTTTTTTTTTTTTTTTTTTCCGTACTTGATTCCCCAAGGCCTTCTTCGCCTCAGCTAACCACCATCCCTCATGCTGCATCAGACATTCCCTCCCTCCTTTGTTTATCTCCAGCCAAACCCCTTCCACTTCTTTTTCTACCAGATCAGGCTTCCCCCGCCTCCTGCCCAATTTTAAAGCTCCTTGGCCTGGACTGGTCACTGGAGAGAGCCAGAGAAAAAGGGCACCACGCGTGCGGGAATTCTGCCTGCAGTCGCGGCTGCTCTGCCCATTTCCTCTGGCACGAGCCTTGGAGGCTGCCAGGCGCGCCTGCCCTGCCCCGGGAAACATGTTTTGGGAGAGCACAGCAGGTGAGCCCGGTTCCTTCCTACCTCAGATATGACCTCATCTGCCAGGGGCCACAACCACCTCTGCCCCAGGCTCCGCAGACACCCTCATTTCCAGGCAAGGGCAAAGAGGGAGAGAGAGAGCCCCAGAGGTATCTTCTGCAGCCCACAAGGTCCGGCCAGAGCAGGACATCTGGACTCCCAGGAGGGAATGACGGAGCAGGGGCTGGGGGCTGGAGGGCAGGGACTATCTCCCAGAGGAATAGTCCCTCTGCTTCCCTCCGAGGGCCTCATGCATCTCACCAAGAAGCCCAAAGCACCTTAGACCTTGGCCCTGCTGTGCACCCCTCACTTCCAGAGACTGGGAAGCTGGGGCCTGGGTTAGAATGAGCTCTGAATGCTGTGGGCAGGGAGCTCCGGTCCCAAGATAAGGCTGAACCAAGAGATCGGCACCTGGGCTTTGAACCGTTTCTGGAATAAGGCCTTCTTTGAGAATATCATGAAAGCCGTGCTCCTCCCCTCCTTCCACTCCCAGAACAATGCAGACCCACGGTATGTTCAGGGGTCCCCGCGTCTCCCAGAAACCGTCTAGGAATCCCGGGCTAAGAGCTTGTTCAGGACCATGAAACCTCTCCCCTTTTCCCAAAGGGGCTTTGAGGCAAACAGAATGTAAGACCTGACTTTTCGTTTCCCCCGAGCAGTGCACTCATGCAGCTGTTCACATCTGGCTGCGCAGCTGGCCGCAGCTACACCCGGCTGGCCCAGCTGGCTCTCCCAAAGGGCCCACGGTGCAGAATTCAGCAAGAGGAGGAGCTGAGCCACGATACGAACCACTCCCCACCCTGGGAAAGACAGGACACTGGAGAGAATGGCCCAGAACTCTATCTAGAACGACCTGCCTCTGCGAGAGTCAGTAGTTTTGGAAACTTCTGGGCTCCTAGCATGCCTCATGCCATCTCTCACTGCCCAGAAAGAGACGTAGAGGCCCCTCGCGTTGCCATCTTGGTTAGTGAGGGCCTGGCTTTGGCACAAGAGCCCTAAACTGCTCCCGGGAGACATAGGCACCTCGTGAAGAAGGCATGTTGTTTCCCTCCCCGACATGTGGAGAAATTAAGACTCTGATATTAGTGACAGATCCGAGACTGGAAACTGGCAGTGGGACTCTGGGTGCCTCTTCTCTCCCCTCCGTGCCAAGTGGCCTCTTACAGGCCGACAGAGGCAGGAAGGAGCATATAGATCCAGGCCCAACCCCTTTTTGGGAAAAACCGGCCCAGAGAAGGGAAATATCTTGCTCAAGGCCACATAGCGGGTGGGGGTGGGGGTGGGTGGGGTTTACACAGTCCACGATTTACTCCAGCTTTTCATTATTTACTCTTGCTTTCCTGATCTTCTCTTTACACTATGCTACCTTATACCATGCAGGTTCGGTATTGAACAGCCTGAACATCTTTGTCTGGGCTGTAGCGAAGACAGCGCCGAGATAGAAACTGGTGCTGATGGTCACCGAGGGTCTCCACGAGATGAAGGGCTCGCCAAGACCAGCCTGCGCTGGGAAGGGTGTGGTGGACTTGGCCCCTGCAGAGGCTAGACGGAGGCCAAGTAGATAGGTAGCCTGGGCCTGGGCTGGGCCAGTGGGGCAGAGGCTGAGGCTGGGGCAGGGTTTGGACTTTGGATATTCAAGCTTCCTCGAGTTTCTGCAGGCCCCTGCCAGAGCTGGGAAAGGTTTCAATCCAAACATGTATGTGACCATGTCCTCTTGCTCAGTGGAGTCGGGACACCAGGAGGGAGTGGACATCTGGTACGTCCCCCAGCCCAAAGAGGTAGGTGCAGCCTGCCTGACCCGTCATAACTCCTTCCCTCCTGGGGCAGCCTCCCCTCTCCCAGCTGCCTTTTTCTCCCAAACACCAACCTCTGCACCTGAGACCGTGGCAGAGAACCCTCTGAAACCTGCACACGCCCCTCTAGACACGGGTGTGCACGTTGGCTGGGGGGGGGATGGGGGGGAGGAACCACAAACAGCTGGCTGCAATCTCCTTCTCCCCTCTCCTCTGTGGCTAGCTCTTCCCCCTCCTTCTCCTTACAGCTGTTGGCGAAGGCGACCAGAAGAGAAAAACACTCTTTCCCTCTTCAAACCAAAACAAACACACTCAGGGTTGAAGATTCAACATGAATCTGTGGAATGCAGGGAAGATGTCTGGTGGGAGGGCGGGCGTCCCTGCTGAGGGTGGCTTGGGGGGCGAGGGGGACAGGAGACCAAGCAGGAGTTGGGAGAGCTACCTCTACATCCCCATCCTTAAGGGGTCAGGGGGAGATCCTGGAGAGCGCCAAACGCCCAGACTCGCCCGTCACTTCACCCAGCAACCGCTGAGCAGCTGAGGCCCTCTAGTCTGGCTCTGCAGAGGGTGTGGCTGGCCTGGCCTGCAGACTACAGGCGAGGTGTAAAGGCCCGGGAGGGCTTAAATACATATGCCCACAGGTTCGTCCCAGGAAAGGGGGAAGCGGGATCCACTAGGTGTTTATTTTCCCCACGTCCCAGCCCTGGAGAGAAATATTCGGTATAGAATGGGAGGGTGCCCAGGAAACGGGGATCCCACTTCTACTTGAGAGGTGTGAAGAGCCCAGGGGCTGAGTTGAGACAGGTTCTGGCCGGGTCGGCACTTGCCAGTGATTACTGACCCCATCCCACCCCGAATCCCTCCACTTCCCGCCAGACCTCGGCAGCAGAAGGGCTGCCCAGGTCCCCGCCCCCTTAATCCCGGCTGCCTAGAGCGGGCGGTGGCCCTCGAAGCCGGGCTGCGACTCGGCTAAGGATCCGCACCCTGCGCACGCACTCCCTCCCACCCCCACCCCCACCCCCACCCGCACCCCCGCCAGCCTCACTTACAGGTAGCGCTGCTGCCGCTCCGTCTGCCGATGGAGGGCGACCGAGTAGCCGAAGAGGCTGCCCGGGTTCTTGGCCTCCTTCACCACCAGGAATCGGGTGTCCAGGTTGAAGGCGGAGGCGACGCGGCCCCCGGCGGCCACCATCAAGGCGAGCGCGCAGAGCATCGGGCGCGGGACGCAGGCGGCGCGGCGGGGGCCGGGGCCCATGGCTGCGAGCCGGAGCAGGGGGCCGGGGCGAGAGCGCGTGAGGGTGCGGGGCTGGGGGTGAAGACTTGTTCACCTGCTGCCCGCGCCACCGCGGGCCGCGTCGTTGAGCCCGGCAGCGCCGACGAGTTTCTGGCCCCCAGCCCCGGTCCGTCTCGCGTCCCCTCGGGGTCTGCGCTTTTAGATTCCTCTCTGAGGTTCGCGGGTCTGTTCTCCCGCCTGCCCTGCCGCCGGGTCACCGCCCCCCCCGGCCCACGCACCCTGCCCCTAGCTGGTCCCTGGCCGCGCCCCCCTTGGCCGCACTGTTGCCTCCGATCCCGGCTCGGCGGCGGATCTGGGCGCGCGGACCGGTGGACCGCAAGGAAGACCGGAGGGAGGGGTGCCCTCCGCGCGCGCCCCGCCTCCCCACGCCCCAGCCCGCACCTCCCCACCTTGCGCGCCCAGCCCGGGCTCCGCTTTCCTTCCGGGGAAAGAGAAAAGGTCCCGGCTCCGCCACCGCCTCTTAAAGGGGCAGCGCCGCCCCTCCCTCCTCATCCTCCCTAACCAGGCTCCGCCTTCTCCCCCAAACACCTGTCGAGAGCCCCGCAAGGCTTGGATTTCCCTTCCCCGCCCCTTGCTTCTCCCAAGAAGCGTCACCTCCCCAGCAAGATGGATTGGACGGGCGGGGCCGGGGGTGGGATTTGTCCGGCAGCTTTGCTCCGGTTGCCACTGCTGCGCGAACGGCGGTTCCAGGCGCGGCCACCTCTGCGGGCCCGGCGGGAGAGACCCGGCGTTGGCGGACCTGGGTGGGAACCGACGTCCGCGCGCCGCTGGCTGGAATGCCCGACTCGCCTCCGCGGCGCTGTGAGTCCCGGAGTGGCGGCTGGCGGTCTCTGGGCGTTCTCCCTCGCACCCAGGCCCTTCGCTGTCCTTGTCGAGATTTACTTCTCTTGCCTACCCGCCCTCGCCCACCCTGACCCGGGCTGGGAGTGGTCCCTGAGCAAAGCCAGACAGATGTTTAGCGGTGGTAATAACCAAGCATTGCTAATTGTAATAAGCAACAAAACAGCAGGTCCTCCAAAGGGCTGAGCCTCCTGGTATCCCTTATAAGCTCTTCGGGGTGGAAATGAGTCCCTTCTTAGAACGCACTGTGTGGCCGGGATGCTGGGCCCAGCCGGTACACACATCTCCTCCACTCCTGCCTTCGGGGCCCAGCCCAGCGGAATCCCAAACGTCTCCTCCTCCCACTGAGGGGGCTCAGACTGAGTGTTTGGAGACTGGGCAGGGACAGAGCCCCCCTAGGTGTGCGGTGGGTGGCGCCAGGTGGAGGTAGGTGGGCGGGGCCCAAAGGTCTGGTCATCCTCAGCAGGATCTAACCGAAAGGGAACTTGAGCAGGTCACTGTCTACTTTCTTGAAACGGACTCAGATTTCTCATATTGAAGCACAGACCCACTTCCGCTGAACGTTTCTTTTCTCCAGGCAGAAGGAACGTTCTTATTTTGGCCCAGAAATCCACACCTCAGCACTGGCGCTTTTGAAATTTGATTTAGAGGCCCTATCTCAGAGTTTCTAATAATAAGAAAACTATGTTGTAAGCACTCATGCAGCAAGAACTATGCTAAGGGCTTTACAAAGATTATTAGACTAAAGCTTCACATCAACCTTGGAAGATGATCTGTTTTAAGATGAGGAAACCGAGGCTCAGAGAGGTTAAGCAACTTGGTGAGGAACACACAGCTCAGATTTTTATCCTGTATTATCTGGCCTCAGAGTCCTTGACCACTTGTGCTAATCAGTAACATTTGTACAATACTTGGAACTGGTCTAGGTTTGGGGGGGAGCCTGAAATGTGTGTAATTTGGAGACCTCTTTAAGGAAAGGAATAAGGAGCTAGGAGTGCAAAATTAGATTCAGAGGCTGGAAAGGGGACTTGAACATTACAGTTTATGAATCATTCCACGTGCAGACTCTTATTTCATCCTCCTGGCCTCTCTGTGACGTCAGGATTATCGTCCTCATTTGACTTAGGAGGGAACCTGGACATCCAAGATCACCCAGCTCATTCGAGTCGGGGCCAGGACCGGAAGCTCCCGGCGACATCTATGTCTTTAAGAGACAGGTACCAGGCAGATGTTGGTCAGCCAGCCAGAGACATCTGAATGAAAGCAGCTGCAGTAACAGCGTTCTCTGTGGTGTTCTGCGAGACGACGTTCATCCCTGTATGCCCTTAGGACAGCATCTGTTCCAGAGCTGTCCCAGCCACCCAGAGCCACCCAGCCTCTCCTCCTGGCCTGGGTGGAAGTTGACCAGTTACCTTGTTCTCCTTCGGGCTGGGGTCCTCCACCATGTTCCTGGCATCCAGGGTCAGGAGAGTAGGGGCCAGGGTGGCTGTTAAGTGTCGGTGGGGGTCCCACCTGAAACAGCTTTGAGAGTCCTGTGATGACAGATGGGCTCTGTGCCAGGCGTTATCTCTTTGGCCATCCCAAACAGGAATGACCAGCACGTCCGATCCCAGGGCTGGGAGCAGGAAAGGGATGAGGGGTGGTTTTTCCACTCCAGGGGAGTATCCTGAGGGAATGTGGGAGTGAGAGCAGGGCGCCTGGTAGCAGGGGCAGGGGAGGACTCGAGCTAAGGAATGTGGGGGAGTGTCAGAGAGACCTGGGAGAGATCGAGCAGGGATGGAGGGAGACTGGAAGTGGGCACTGGAAGGGTCTCTGGGCTAGAATGATGCAGAAGGGGAAACGGTAAGTGCATGACAAAGTTCTGAAGCCACCTGGTTCCAGCGACATATCATCCATGGCTTCATCTCATCCATCGGTTGATTTGAGCATGTCAGCTCTTCTCTGTGGAGAAGGAGCCCTAGCTATAAAGGTAGACAGAGAGAAGCAAGGATGCATGAATAACATGCATCAAGAGGAACCAGAGTCCTTTTTTAAACATTTTAAAAAATGTTTATCTGGGGCATCTGGGTGGCTCGGTCGGTTAAGCGTCCGACTTCGGCTCAGGTCATGATCTCACAGTTGGTGAGTTCGACCCTCGCATCAGGTTCTGTGTTGACAGCTCCGAGCCTGGAGCCTGCTGAGTTTTGTGCCTCCCTCTCTCTCTGCCCCTCCCCTGCTCGTTCTCTATCTCTCTCTAAAAAAAAAAAAAAAAAGGTTTATTTATTTTTGACAGAGAGAGTAAGCAGGGGACGGGCAGAGAGAGAGGGAGACAGAGGATCGGAAGTAGGCTCTGTGCTGACAGCAGTGAGCTCGGTGCGGGGCTCAAACTCACAAACAGTGAGATCGTGACCCGAGCGGAAGTCGGATGCTTAACCGACTGAGCCACCCAGGCGCCCCTCGGAGTCCCATTTTTTGATGTTTGACTGCTGATGGCTTGTAAGCACCCTCCCTTCTTCTTCTCCTTTGCCCCACACCTGGACGAGCTTATAACAAAACTTGCGGGCTGTGTTCCCTCCTTTGACATCCATGGGGGATTCGAACCCTATAAATCCTGTCCAGCGCAAATGTTCACTTTGATCTCAGTCCCTAACCACAAGAAGGCAATCTCTTTTCCTTGTTCGCTCTCACTGGTTCAGACCTTGCTCCGCACACCAGCCCTGCCCTCCCCGGAGACCTCAATTATGTAAATAATAAACCTTTTCATGCACTCCTGGCGTGCGTGTGGCGTCATCAGACTTGACATCAAGCAATACCTTGGGTGGGGTCCGTCTGCCTCTGCGGGGGAGCCTGACAGCAAGCCAGCTATGGGCTCTGCTGTAGAGGCAGGGAGGCTTCTTGGAGGAGGAGTATCTGGACAAGGGAGCAAAGGACTAGGAAGACAGAGCCTCGGGAGAGAAGAGGGCAGAAGAGCTGGTTCACGGTGAAATGTCCCCCGTTGCAACAATGACAGAGTCAAGATTCTATAAAGGTGCCTCGGTTTATTTAGTGCTTGCTGGGTTTGCACTATCCTTCCTCTGAGTTGAGTGCAGGCTCTCTTCGGCCCTCTCACCTTGGGCAAGTTACTGTCCTCTGAGCCTCGATTTCCCCATCCGTGCAACGAAAGGGCTGGAGGAGATCTCTCATTATTCACTAGCTGGTGTCCCATGTGTGCTAAGGCTCCTAATATTTGTTGAACTAAGTGGACCAGATCTCTGCTATTGAATTAAGACTCAGGTCTCTATCTCTGATCTGAGTTGAAAATGCAAATTACTGAGGAGGGAGGGAGGAGCGATGAAGCATGAATGGGTTTATCAGATTTCCTTTCTCCCGTGACCTAGATACCGGCAGGCGCCTGGTCCCTGGCTCAGAATCTGTCAGCCTCAAACATTAATTGACAACCTACGACGGACCGGCACAGAGCTGGGACCCACCAGGGGTGTCAAAGAGGCACCAGAGCATCTTCCGGGGAGGCTGAGCTTTCACCTTGACCCCACATTCATCGAGCTCTCGAGTGTAAACAGCCTAACCCTGCACACCACCTTGTATTTTAGGGTTGGGGGGAACGGGAGGAGGCAATGGAGGTGCCACACAGTCACTCTAGAATCTTCCAGGCCTTACAATGACTTCTAGTCTGGGCTTGCAGTGTGATTATAGAAACCCGACTCACAGGTTTGTTGGAAAATAGTAGAGCCGAGGCCCAGAAGTGGCCCACTCCGTGGCCATTGTGCTCCCTGTGGATTTCACTTGAATTTCCAGCACCCGTGACGGCCCCTCACACGCGGTAGCACATCTTCAGCTAAATTCAGTTGGCCCCGTACTCTTTATGGCCATAAATCAGAGAACATGGTAGAGGTGAGCGAGAGGCCAGCTCCGTCTCATAAATACCCTCTTGCTCCCGTCCCCTCCCCCACCCCGGGATCCTGTTGGGACAAACGTCTTGGCTCAGTGGGTTGAAAAGGAAAGTCAGAAGTCTGAGGCATGAATTGCTGTGCCCACTGACTCACTTCCTCCTCCCCACCCACTGCAGACCCAGCTGGGCCCTGAGTAACACAGGTTGTAGCCTTCTCCCTGCCCTTGCTCCTGGTCCAAGCACTCCCCCCGCCGCTACCCCCCCCCCCCCACTGGGCCTCTCTGTGAACCTCACCAGTGAGTGGAAAGGTAGTGAAGCCAGATACCCCTGAGCTGAAATGCGCTTGCAAGTTTCGGTCAGCCAGGGGGTCAGACTGCCCGGCAGACAGGGAGTGGGGGTGGGGATGGGGAGGGGAACAAACTCTGTTCTCAGCCCCCTCCCCCCGCCTCTCCTGAGTCTGATGTGCAAGGCAGGGCACCCTTCCGGAGTTTGATCTGGGAGGTAGCAGAAATTCCCCTCCTCGTAACGACCCTCTCCTTTCCTGCCAGGATCACAGAAATTCTCACCATTAGGCAACCTTCGTGTGGCCTAAGGCCTTGTCTCCGGAACGTTCCTATTAAAAGGCAGGGAGCTCTACCTGGCGGGTAGCACGTGGGCGCGCTTGCAGGGACAAGACAGGGTGTTACAGCATCTCCTGCAGAGCTCAGGGCCCTGGGGTATAAATGATTCAGGCAGCATGAAGGTAGGGGGAGGGAGGGAAGAGGCCAGGGCTGGGACAGAGAGTGATTTAATGGGGGTGGGGGGTGGGCAGGGGTTCTAGACAGGCCTCTGGCACTGCCCTCCCTGGTTCACTGTTAGCACGATGGGGCTATGAAGAAGGGACTTCACTCTCCTGCCCCAGAGTCCTGGGCTTTTCCCTCTGGAGGTCCCTTCCCTGCCTTGTCCTGGGGTCCGCGGATGGGAAGAAGAGCCGTAAGGGGCTTGGGGGACGTCAGGGCCACTGGGAGGCAGCAGAACTGCTCTGGGCAGCACTCCTGACCGTGCTCGGAGGCCGAATGTGGGCGCAACCTACCTGGACTGCTGAGTGCCGAAGGAGATGGAACTCAGGGGTCCAGGGCGAGGGGTGGGGGGGACAACCAGATGCACAGGAAGACAAGGGCCCAGCGAGGGGGCATGGGCAGGGCAGAAGGCAGCAGTCACAGAGGCTGCGAGGGGCACGCTGGGGAAAGCCTTCAGCTCGCCGGCCTTGGAGCTGAAGGCAACGGCTGGGTCCACACCCGGGAGTGAGCAAGTGGAGAACCTTTGTGGATTCAGAAGACCCACCTGCGGCTGATGTGGCACCCGCCCTCCTGCGGAGAGGGACGTGGGCAAGAGAGACATGTGGGTGAGGGCGGGGCCAGGAGCTGGTGGCAGTCGTGCAGGGGACGTGGGGAGAGATCAGTAGCAAGTAGCTGGCGAATCTGTGGGACCTCTAGGGCCTCCTTAGGGGGAGGTCTGTCCGGCAATCTGTCACAGGCCTGGGACAGGGGTGGAGATAAACAAGGAGGCCAGAGCGCAGGAGGGCCGCCCAACGTGGTGCGCTCCAAACCTTCCGAAGATCCTAGAACCCTTTCCCCAGGAGCAAGCACTAGCCTCAGCCTGGATGTCAACCAGGCCGTGACAGCCTGGTTCCTTGGGGTCAGGCTTGGCCCCCAACAAGCCCTCCCCGCCCCCCCGAGATCATCCCCAGTGCCTCTCCTCACCTGCACCCTGCACTCCAGGCCCCCAGCTCTGTCCTTTCTTCCTTCTAGCCTCCTTCTTGTTCTCATCTCTTGGTGACCCAGTTACAACCCCCGGGGCCCCCGCTTCATTCATGCCCTGCCTACGTTCTTCTCTGCCCCCACAGACGCCCTCAGACTTTAGAACGCTGCCCACCTGTCCTCGCTGCCAGTGTGCCAGGCTGTGGCGCCCCTACCCCAATGCCCACCAGCCTCTAACTCACCCTTGGTCATCTCTGAGCATCATTTCTTTGCAAAGAGGTGATGGTCATGCCCAACTCTGGGGATAGTTGGGAGATTAACTGAGCCCATACCTGGGAAGCACCTGTCAGGGGGCCACACACTGTGCCCTTCTCTTCCTGCAGACAATCGTTACCTGGCTCCAGGGCCTTACTGCTCTGACCCTATTCAAAACTAACCCTAGCTCAGCTTGGGGCTTGAGGTCCTCTGTGACCACCTGCTTTCCTTTGCACCTTGGTCCTTGGTCCTTGCACCCCACACTCCCATCCTTTCCCCCATGGCTCCAGCCCGGGGGGAGATCATCCCCCAAAGCCTGCTCCCCCCGCCTTTTCTCAAGACCCTTGCCCATGGTGTTCCCTCCACCTGTGAGCAACATTCCAGCATCTTCCATTGACAGCTCCCCTTCCATCAAGGCTAATTGAGCCATCTTCCCAGCTCCCTGGGCCCCAGCCCATGCTTTCTGCTCTGGCATAACCCTGTTTTCCCCTCGGATAGAGCACTTGTCACACTGGGCCATGTATCACTGATTAGCTGGGGCAAAGTTGCTTAAAAGCTGTCTGTGACTCAGTCTCTCTGTCTGCACACTGGAGCTAATAACTGCACTCTAGCCCGAGAGTTGTTGTGGAGAGTTAAGTAAGAACTTGCACAGCGCCCGCCACATAGTAAATAGGCCAATGCATGTTATTTTTTATTGAGATGGTGGTGAGGGTGACAGTGGCCGTCTGTCTCCTGACAGCTCTGACTCTCAGAAAAGGCGAGCTCAGACTCTCTCTCTCTCCACCCTGCCAATAGCTCCCACTACACTGTTCTGCTTGGAGTGGAGGTCAAGGAGAGGCATCAGATTGAATCTCCCCTGGTCCGTCAAACAACTCACGGTGCTTCTTTGTGGGTTCCCCTCGGCTCCATTCACTGTGACGCACGGACATTTCTGTGTCTGGGAAATGGACCCCTCCCAAGCGCTACTGGAGGTATCAGCCCCCGGAGCCCCCCCTCCGCCCTCAGAGGAGCCTGGCTGGCCTTCCCTGGGGCTCAGAGTGGGACTCCAACACAGAGATGGGGACCAGGGGAGAGTGGGCATCCTGGAATTGATGGGGAGAGCTGGGCGAGAAAAGGGGTAACAGTTTTCACCGGGAGTCTCATCGTGCCACGCCCTTTATGCAAATCGCGACCTTTATTTCTCACGAGGAGCCTGTGAGGTCAGTCCTATTATCTCGTTTTCCAGAAGGAAACAAAGGCCCAGACTGACGAAGTGACATGCCCACGGTCACACCACTACCTAGGGGAGCGGGATCCGAATCCTGCTCTGCTGGGCTCTGAGGAGAGGGCGGGGCCGAGGGTGGTGGGAGAATTCCAGCCTCAGGCCGGCTACGCAGGCTTCCAGGGAGGCTGTGGGCGGGGCGGAAACAGCCACCAGAAGCCAGGGGCACGCGGCAAACAAGGGTGCCAGGAAATGAGCCGGACCCAGGGTCCTTCCTCCCGGCCCCGCCCTGTGCCCCCGGCCAACTGCCGCCTCCCATTGCCGCTGCTCCCTGCAATAGAGCTGAGAAGGCTGAGCCGGAGCCCAGGGATGGCCCTGCAAAGTGGGGGGGAGGGGGGGGGAGGGGTGCGGTGGGGAAAGAATCCGAAGGGTCTTGAAGCCCAGGAGAAGCCCCGCCAGACCTAAGCTCCCCTGTTCCCCGGGAGGAGAGGCAGAGCAGGATCCCAGGGGTCTCGTCCATTTGGCCTCAGATGGAGCTCAGACTGGGGCGTCGCACAGAGAAGGCGCTCAATAAATGCGCGTCGAAAGGAGGTACAGCAGGTGTGCTGTCAAAACCGCGAGACTGGAGGTGAAGAAACGGATCCCGACATGGTTTTTGCCTCCGCCTCGTTGCCCCGGCCGAGTCTCGGAACCTCCCTACCCATCCGTTCCCTATCCCAGAATGTGTGCACCATCGCTTGGGTCCCTCCCAGCTCTGACAATGCAGTTCCATGAATTCTTTTACTCTCTTGCTAATTTGTCATCTCAGCAAAATACGTAGTAGAGCTTGGTGAATATATTTTGGTCCTAAGGAGGCGGTGGGGAGCGGAGGTAACCGGCAAAGCTTGCGGGAGGATAGTGATTGGTTAAGGGCAGAGAGGGACTCTGGAGTCCGATGGCCTGGGTTCAAATTCTCCCTCCATGACCTGCTAACTGAGTAACCTTGGGCAGGTTACTTACTCACGGTGAACTTGGACTTCCTCATCTGGAAGATGGAGATGATAGGAACATATACATCATAGGGTTCTTGTAAAAATTAAATGGAATACTACAAATAAATTGCTTAGGGAGATGGTATACAGCAAGCGCCCAATAAGTCTTAGCTCTTTCTATTCCTTAGAAGGTGAGTAAAGTCCAGCAGACAAAGGGGGCTGGTGTGTGTGTGTGCAGGGGTAGGGGTGGGAGAAGCATCAGAATAGCGTGTAAGTTGGGCACAAATAGTAAGAGGCTTTGGGCAGGCTAAAAACCTTGGATCTCATCTCGTAGGTGGCATTTTCCAACTGGTGCTCCCCAGAGTTCTATGAGCCGCCACTGGATGTTTTATAAATATTTCAGGGCCCTGGGTGGCTCAGTTGGTTAGGCGTCTGGTTCAGGTCGCAATCTCATGGTGCACGAATTCAAGCCCCACATCGGGCTCTGTGCTGACAGCTCAGAGCCTGGAGCCTGCTTCGGATTCGATTCTGTGTCTCCCTCTCTCTCTCTCTGCCCTCCCCTGCCCGCCTTCTGTCTGCCTCTCTCTCAAAAATAAACACTTAAAAAAAAACCCACAACGAGATCACTTTATACGCTTGAGGGTGGCTCGAACCAAAGAGTCAAGTGAATGTTGGTGAAGACGCAGAGAATTTGGAGCCCTCACACATTGCTGGTGGGAATGGTAAATGATGTGATTGCTTCAAAAAATAGTCTGGCATTTCCTCAACGAGCTAAATATAGGCTTACCATTTGGCCCAGCAATTCCACTCCCTGGTATATACCCAGGAGACATGAACACGTACATCTACATGAAAGCTTGTATGCGAATGTTCATGGCAGCGGTATTCATATAGCCCCAAAGTAAAACTCACCCAAATGTCCATCAACTGATGAACAAACAAAATGTATCACATCCACACAAGGGACTATTATTGGGACATTAAAAAGGAATGAAGTGTTGATATACATTACAGTATGATTGAACCTTGAAGACATTTTGCTGAGTGAAAGAAGCAAGTCATGAAAAGCTGTGTGATTCCATTTATACGAGATGTCCAGAACATGCAAATGTAGAAACAGAGAGTGCATTAGTAGGTGCCCAGGGTAGAGAGAGGGAGGAATGGTGGGCAGGTTAGGGATGATGGCTAAAGGGCATGTATGGCGTTTCTTTTTGGGGTGATGAAAATGTTCCAGAATTGATTATCATGAGGGTCGCACGACCGGGCATATACTAAAAACCACTGAATTATAAGCTTTGGGCGAGTTGTATGATACATCAATTCTATCTCAATAAATGGTAAAAGAGGAAACACAAAGCACAGTGTGAATCTAACATCATATTCACTTGGGACATTCTGGGTCTGGGAGGGGATTTTTTTGAATGTTTGTTTGCTTATTTATTTAGTTAGCTCATTCATTCACTAGTTTTGGGAATTGTCTGAGCTAACATGCATTGGCAAGCTTAGACTCTTGAATATTCCAGCATTTCCCAAAACGATGGCCACAGTTTGACCACAGAACCACTTCCAGAGTAACTTCCCTTGGCTTTTCCCAAAACACTTTTCACAGAACGCAGTGTGGCAAGTTTGGCCATAAGCAATGGGGAGCCACTGAAGGTTCAAGCAGGGGGAGGGTCTGTCTAGAGCTGGGCTTAGAAGGAGAACAGGCTGCGGTGGCGGGGAGGGGGCGGGGGGCGAACGGAAGGAGGAAGGACAGCCTAGTGACCTGGGGCCAGCGAAGTGGTTAAAAAGCGTCTGAATAGACTTTTCTGCAAAGAAGATACACAGGGGCGCCTGGGTGGCTCAGTCGGTTAAGCATCCGACTTCAGCTTAGGTCATGATCTCATGGTTCGTGGGTTCGAGCCCCGCGTCGGGCTCTGTGCTGAGGAATAGCTCAGAGCCTGGAGCCTGTTTCGGATTCTGTGTCTCCCTCTCTCTCTGACCCTCCCCTGCTCACGCTGTCTCTATCTCTATCCCAAAAATAAATTAAACATTAAAAAAAAAAAAAAGAAGATACACAAATGGCCAACAAGCACTTAAGAAGGTGGTCAACATTGTTCGTCATCAGGGAAAAGCAAATCAAAACCACGATGAGATACCACTTCACACCTGCTAGGTGTGCAGGCTGGGTGGCAGGGGTCCGAACAGCGGCCTTCATTGTGGAAGGGGTGGGGCAAACTTTCCCCCTCACCTCTCTTTGGCTCCTGGAAAGGGTGCTTCCTTCCTCGCTGGGCTCCCCCGCCCAAGCCCTAGGAATTCCCAGAGCCTCCCTGACCCAGACAGGAGCTCCCAGCTGTGCTTGCATCCCTCTTCCTGGAAGGGGGATGGGCACCAGCCTGGCAAGGCTGGTCGGGCAGAAGACACCAGACCTAAAGACTCACGAGAGCCGGGAGGTGGAGAACAATAGTGAGTAGAGAAGATTGATCCGATTGGAGCCAGGCAGGTGCAGTCAGCCTCAGAGCACATTATTCTCCCCCAGGCCGTGAGAAGCACGCCCAGAGCTCGGGGCTGAGAGGACTTGGAGAACTTGGCCTTTAAGTCTTAAAAGCCTCAGTCAGCATGGACCACACGTGTCATGTCCTTAGTCTATACTCCATCCTGTGCTAAGTGCCCCGCACACATCATCTCATCTGAGCCTTATAGCAATCCTATGAAGCAGGTACTATTAGTACCCTCATTTTACAGATGGGGAAATGGAGCTTCTAGAGCATTGCGATAACTTGCCTGATATTACGCAACGAGACGGGGGGCCCAGGCAGGCTCATGGAATGAGGTTAGATATGGCGCTGGAGGCACGGGAGCAAGATTGGAAAAGTGCACGTGGCACTTCTTCTTCTTCCCAGCCCTGACTCCAGCTTTCCTGTCCCGCAGCCCAGCCCAGAGCAACCCTACATCCACTTCTGAGGCCCTAGGTGTGGGGGCAGGGAGCACCCGAGACCCCTTAGCCGTTCACCTGCAGCAGGTACATTCTCGGCTGCCTGGCATGGGAGTTGTCCAGAGATGTCCCCAGAGGCCCCAGGAGGGTGGAAAGGTCAGGGAAGGTTGAGGGCTGTGTGTCCCCCCCCCCCCAGGTTCTTGCTCCCAGTGGAGTGGGGAAGGGGACCCCCAACGGAGTTTCAGGGCATCCTTTTATCATTCAGCCCTTCTAGCCAGGGTGACAGCGGGCAGACAGACAGCTCTCCAGAAAGAGACACGGTACAGCAGGGTGAGGACCAAAGTTTATTTTCCGAAGGTCGGACGGGATTCATTGCCATCCCAACCCTGAGTCAAGGGCTCCCAGAACGGACGCCCATCGGCAAAGGATTCTGTGCCCGAGAGAGCTTGAAAAGGCTTGGGGTTTCCCAGCCGGAGCAGACTCTGGTGAGCACCGAGGCAGGGCGATGGCTGCAGTGGTACCGCTGCGGGTGACGCAGAAGATGGCCTTCCTGTCAGTGGCCAGACCCGCCTGAGGGCCTAGCAGATCCTTGATGCTGATCCGATGCAGAGGGATGGACACGGCAGCCTCCGGCTCCTGCAAGCCTTCTGCGGCTGCAGGAAAGAGGCGGCTGTGTGCGGAGGGGCGGGTACCGTTCACTCCCCAAATATTTACGGACAGTGTTCTTAGTGCTGGGCCCAGAGCCAAGGCTCCTGGGTCAGGCCCTGGCCGCGTCCATTCCTCTGGTCTCACGCGGGCCCGCAGCCCCTGGACACAGGGAGGGGAAGCGGGGGACTCAGGGGCCTGGCTCACCCTGCGTGGGGGATGGGACGTGTACTAGAACAGTAGCTGCTCGCCGCTTCTCCCTCCCACAGCCCACCCTCCGGCAGGAATCTGGCTGCCTCCCAGAAGGTTCGGGCCTGCTCTCAGAGGAGAGGCTGGGAAACCGGGGGCAGGAAGGGGGCCTCTCGGGGCTCCCAGGATGGGGGTGGGAGCAGTCTCTTTGGTCTCTCTGGCTTACATGATCCAGGCCCCCCAAGAGCAGGGGGCCCCCCACCCAGGGCCAGGCTGGGTCAGATAAGCTGCTGCCTGCCTTCCATCCTGGGCGGGAGGCAGCCCCCGGAGGCAGAGCGGACAGGAAAAAATAATCAAGGAGCTTGACAGGAGTGGGGAGACGGGGCGGGGGAGGGTGCTGCCCTGAGCCGACAAGCACCCACTTCCTAGAGGACACCGTCATATCACCCACGACAGCCCCTGGCTAGAAACATACCCAGAACCACCTGCAGGTGCTGGGTGGCCCGGAAAGCTAAGAGACTGGTTCTGGGCACAGAATGGAGGGGTGGGGAGTGGGGGGCTAGGAGCTCCGCCCCACTCCCAGGGCCCCTGCCCAAGTCCCTTCCGGGGAGGGCTCCCCCTCGCCCCCTCCCCTGGCTCCATCCCCCTACTTCCGGGCCCCTTGTCCCATCTAGTCTCTGTCTCCCTCCCATCTCTGTCCTCTCTCCTGTCTGCATAGACAGGCCGGGACAGGAATCCAGGGGATCCGGGGGCCGCCCACAGACTGGTGGGAAGAGAGTGGCGAGGCCAGAAGTGGCTGTGGATTCTCCGGGAGCGGGAGCGATGAAGACCCAGACCCTCAGCCTTTTCTGTCCCTGCCTGTCCCTCCTCCCACGCCCACGCCCCCCGGGAGGTTTGGGGCTGCAGCGCAGGCATAGACAGTGTGCAGCTCCCTCACCGTGTGCTCTAAGTAGCTAAACCCGAAGTTCAGCCAAGCCTCTCCTGACCAGGTAAACACCCGCTCTGCTTTCCCACAAGGCCACTCTTTCCCCACAAACACTCCGGAAGACAGTGGGGGATGCTTCCTACCTGCGCCCTAAGGAGCCCGCATCTGCTCATGGTCAGTGCCTGGAGGGGCGTCAGCCTTCGGTCCTGACAGACTCCGGTCCCGTGGGGCCCAGGGCTGTGGGACAGGATGGGCCCTCAACCCAGCCTCTGCGTCTCCTTCCCCAGAGCCCGGCTTCCCTGGCTGGGACTGGTCAGGGAAGTGGGCTTGCCCTGCCACACCTTTTGGGGGCTCCCAGCCAGGGCAGCGAGGGCAGGTCCGCCCTTGGGGTGTTTAGTGGGAAATGTGGCTGTCACAGGAAACCTGAGCACTCCTTCCCAGCTACTAAGGCCCCCCTCTTTTCTCTCTCTTCCCCCCACAACACCTGAAGTCCCTCCGGTCTCTCCCAAGCTCCAGGGCCACCTCCTTCAGGAAGTCTTCCAGGTGGAGCCGACCCCTCTCAGGCCGATTCATAAAGTGCCAGTGAGCACCTCCTCTGTGCGAAGCCCACCTAGGGCGCCTTGGGAGAGACCTAGAGGAGCCCCCACCCCTACTGCTCAGATGTCAGTTGGCTGTGTGGGGGTACAGGCAGAGCAGGCACCCCAATCGGGTTGGAAGGCTGGTGGGGTCTAGATTTGGGGAGGGTGCAGGGTGGGGATGAGAATAGGGACAGCCTCTCTGATGAAGGCAGCTAGGAAGGCTTGCTGGAAGACGTGGAGGAAAGTCCTAGCTCTCTTCAAGGCTGGGTCCACCCCTGCTTCTTGCCCTCCTTCCCCCTCACCTAGGGCTCTGCCTCTTCCCTACAGCGTCCCCCTTCCCCCTCCCGCCTCTCAAGGCCCCCCCCCCCCCACCATTGGCTTCTGAGCTGTGCGCCTTGGGCCTGTGATGGAGACTCATCTATGCAGTAGAGGTAACAGGACCTTGTCCCCCATGGTTTTGCTGCTGATCAACCAGGGTCACGTTTGTGACAGCTCCGTGAAAGGTCAGGTCTTGCACAATGTGCCTCCAGACACAGGCCAGACCCCCAGGGAAACGGTATAAGCAAAGGCCCCGAGAGGATTGGGATTTCCAGATTGTGCGAGGCACATGAGGCCCCTGTCGTATTTGTCCTCCACCAGCCCTGGGGGGATGGGGGGGTGGAGCAGAAGCCCCCTGTCCTTAGTGTCAGCTTCCCCAGAGCTGGCCCCTGATTCACAAGGCAGCGGGTCACTTATTCCCCGCTCCCCAGGGCTCGCAGACTCTCCTTGGAGCCGGCAGCCTGCCTCTAACCCCTTGGCTCTTGGAAGGTCACAGTCCTTCCACCCAAGGATTTGGGAGGGAGTTGGGGGGGGGTCTCTCCTTCAAGCCTCTGGATATCAGCGGGGTGACTCTCCTTGGCCTCCTCCAGCCATCTCTGCCTTTGGCCACTGACATTCTCCACATGTCTGTGTCGTGTCGGGCGGAGAGGGGCTGCCCTTCTGCAGGAAGGGGTGGGGGAGGTCCGCTGCACCACATGCGGATGGCCCTGCACCACGTCTAGTCTCCCCTGCTCACTTCCCCCGAGACTCCAGCATCAATCACCTGGGTTCTTGAGCTCTCCAGACTTCCATTCTGGAGTTTTAAGCTTCAGCCCTCACCCTGAGAGTCCTGCGTGCTCCCCTCTCCCTCTGCTTTCTGCCTTTTGCCCAATTCTCCATGCCCTCTTTGCCTCTCACCTGTGCGCTGTTGGCCCTGTGCTTAAATTCCTCCCTAAATACTGTTCGCCAAGCAGGGTAAGCGGGGTGTCATT
Organism: Hyaena hyaena; assembly: GCF_003009895.1. NCBI lineage: Eukaryota > Metazoa > Chordata > Mammalia > Carnivora > Hyaenidae > Hyaena > Hyaena hyaena. Next base: position 4,026,289 of record NW_024080661.1, on the reverse strand, counting down.
CCTGAGAGGTGGGGGTGACGGAGGGAAGAGGTGGCTTACGTTCCTACCCATCACCGACTACCAGACACCACTGGTCTCCAAGCACCCGGCTGCCCCTCCTCCTATGGCTGTGTTCCTTCTCACTCTGGTTGCCCACCGCCTAGTGATCTTGGTTCTCTGACCTCTGCTTTGTCTCTCTGTCTCCTCCCACTCCCACCGCCCAAGATTCATCCATGTTGTCTCTTCCAGTGGTAGTTTGTTCCTTTGCATTGCATAGTATGCTATCATATGAACAGACCACTCTTTATCGATCTAGTCTATTGCTGATGGCCATCTGGGGTTTTCGGTTCGGGGCTGCTGACGATACTGCTCTGGTGAACATCCTTGGGTGTGTCTTTCGGAACATAATGTATGCTTTTCGTGTTGGACACATGCCCAGAGATGGAAATGCTGGAGCATAGGGGCTGAATATGTTCAGCTTTAATTGATACTGTCATAAAATTTTCCAAAGTGATCCTGCCAACTGATACTCTCACCAGCCAGGTATGAAAGTGCTATGTGTTTCATATCCCCACCATATTTAGTTGGTCTTTTCATCTCAGCTCAGTGTAGCTTTTGCATCTTCCTAGTGATGTGATATCGATCGCCGTGCCTTATGTTCACAGACCATGTGGAAAACCTTATTTGTGAAGTGCCTGTTCAAGTCTCTCACCCATTTTCTATTGTATTGTCCTTCTTATTTCTATTGATCTGTAAGAGTTCTTTATATATTATGGATACAAACCTATGTATTGCAAATACCTTCTCCAACTCTGCAGCTTTCCTTTTCACTTTCTTAATGGTGACTTTTGATAAACTGAAGTTCTTTATCCTAATGGAGAATAATTTATCAAGTTTGTTCCATTACAGTTAGTGATTTTCGTGTCCTGTTTAAGGAACTTTGCCTAACTTATGAAGATATCTTAATGTTTCCTTCTAGTTGTTTTACCTTTTTATTTTTAGATTTATATTCTAGCTGAAATTTATTTCTGCGTGTGATGTGAAGTAGGGATCAAGATACCTTTTTTCCATATGAACATCCAATCAACCCAGCATCATTTATTGAGAAGATCATGCTTTTCTCCTTAGAGCAAAGCAGCAATATCTGTGTCAAAAATCAAGTGGCCATTTTTCTGTGGACCTGTTGCAGGGATCTTTATTTTGTTCTACTGGTCCATTCTTGCATTGATGTCTTAATATCTGGTGCTAGAAGCCCTCCAACTTTCCTCTTCATCAAGCATGTCTTGACTATTCTTGGTCTTTTGTATTTCCATACAAATTTTAGAATCAGCTTGTTGATACACACATGCGCGTGCACACACACGCATTCCTGCTAGGTTTTGATTGGGATTGCATTGATTCTATAGATTGATTTGTGGAGAATTAATATCTTTATAATCTTCTAATTCATGAACACAGTATACCCCTCAGTTAACGTAGATATTTCACAGTATTTCTCAGTAATGTTTTATGGTTTTCTGTGTACTAAGTAATCTTGTATTTTTTGGTTAGATTTCTTTCTCAACAAGAATTTGATATTTTTTAAATGTTTTTTAATTTATTTTTGAGAGAGAGAGAGAGACAGCATGAGGCAGGGGAGGGTCAGAGAGAGAGGGAGACACAGAATCTGAAGACAGGCTCCAGGCTCTGAGCTAGTTGTCAGCACAGAGCCCATTGCAGGGCTCAAACCCACAAACTGTGAGGTCATGACCTGAGCCGAAGTTGGACGCTTAATCGACTGAGCCACCCAGGCGGCCCCAAGAATTTGATATTTTTAAAGTGTATAAATGATGTTGCCTTTTTTTTTTTTTTTTTTGGTTTATTTTGAGAGAGAGTGCACTTGCAAGTGAGTGGGGGAAGGGGCAGAGAGAGGGAGAGAGGGAGAATCCCAAGCAGTCTCCACAATGTCCGTACAGAGCATGACATGGGACTTGAACCCATGAACTGTGAGATCATGACCTGAGTCGAAATCGAGTTGGATGCTTAACCGACTGAACCACCCAGCAGCCCCAATGATGTTATCTTTTTGTTTGTTTTTGTTTTTTTAATATATTTTATTTTTTATAATTTAAAAAATTTAATATAATTTATTGTCAAGTTAGCTAACATACAGTGTATACAGTGTGCTCTTGGTTTGGGGGATAGATTCCCATGCTTCATCACTTACATACGACACCCAGTGTTCATCCCAACAAGTGCCCTCCTCAATGCCCATCACCCATTTCCCTCCTCTCCTTCCCCCCATCAACCCTCAGTTTGTTCTCTGTATTTGAGAGTCTTTTATGGTATCCCTCCCTCTCTGTTTGAATCAATTTTTCCTCTTACCTTCCCCCATGGTCTTCTGTAAGTTTCTCAAGTTCCACATAAGAGTGAAAATGATGTTGTCTTTTGAATTCCTTTCTCTAATTGTGCATTGATAATATATTCAAAAACATTTGGGGTGCCTGGGTGGCTCAGTCGGTTGAGCGTCTGATCTCACAGTTTGTGAGTTTGAGCCCCACGTCGAGCTCTGTGCTGACCAGAGCCTGGAGCCTGCTTCGGATTCTGTGTCTCCCTCTCTGTCCCTCCCCACTTGCACTCTGTCTAGCTCTCTCTCTCTCGCTCGCTCTCAAAAGTAAATAAACATTAAAAATTATTTGAAAAACATTTGATTTCTTATACTAACCTTGTATCCAGTGACCTTGCTAAATTCACTTACTTATTGAAATCGTTGGTATGTTTTTTGGATTTTTTCTGTGTACCATTATGTCATCTAAATATCGGCAGTTTTATTCTTTTCTTTTCCAATTCTCATAACTTCTTTCTCTTGCCATATTGCCCTGACCGGGATTTCCAAGTGTAGTGCTGGACAGAAGTAGGGATAGTGAGAAGATCTTTTTCAGCAGAAGAGCTTTCAACATCTTGCCATTAAGCTTGATGTTGGCTGTGTGTGTTTGGAGATACTCTTCACAGCAGCACTCTTCTGGACATTTTTCTGATAAGAGAATGGCCTAAGGGCTTGGGGTAGGGAACACTACAGAGGAGGGGAGCCCTTAGGGACAGCCTGATCCTCACTCAAAAAACAAAAAGGCATTGTTTCCAAGAGGGAAATACCTCCATGATGACTCCTCTTCATGTCCTCCATCAAAACTTCTGTCTAGTCCAGGTCTCTCGGTGTTCCCCTTTGACTTTGGAACGTGAGACCGCCAGTCTACTCCTGTCATTCCTCTCAGCTCAGAGGAAGACTTCAGGTCACATAGTAGGCTAGTGGTAGACCCAGAGTTAGACCTAGAACTAGAACTAGGGCTGGATTCCAGCCCCGCTTCAACCACCTCTGTGGTCAGCAGTTGGGAGGTGGCCAGAAGGTAGAGGGATGTGTGTATAAGTGTTTCACAAATAGGACAACTTTGTACTGGGTCCATACCTGCAGATGGTGTATGAAGAAGGTGGGCAGGCAGCCCCTCCTCCAGCAAGAGAGGGAGGGGGGCCAGGCTGGGTGGACGGTGGGAGCCTGGTGGAGGGGCTGGCCCTCCCTTCTGGTCCTGTGCAGTTTGGAAGGAGGCCTTGGGGAACTCTCTCCAGGGCATATCCGGACCATCACTCTGGGAACGCCTTAGAGATCAGGGACTCAGAACCCAGGACTCCAGCGCTCAAGAGGCAGGATGACCCCCATGACCAGAGAGGGCAAGTCCTGGACCCAAGATTGACAAGGAAGTGGTGGCAACCCGGGGCCAGACCAAATCTAGAGTTCTTGGTTGCCTAGGTCAGGGACAAGGTCCCCTCTGAGAACTGAGAACCCCACCGTGGTCCCCCCACTTCCTAATGCAAACTCCTGGGATGACAGAGGAGGGCTGGGAAAGGCAAAAGAAAATGGAAGGAAAGGGAGAACAGAACAGACTGAGAGAGGATGAGGAGCTAGACATGGAGACCAAGATGCAAGGGGCTGGGAGGCACGTGGAAGGGCCCTGAGCCCTGGGTGGGGGGTAGAAATTGGAGCAAACCAAGACCTGGGATATTGAAGTCAAGCAGCATTCTCCTCTTCTGGCCGACCCCTCCCCCACCCACAGGGAATGTCCGGAATGTGATGAGCTGATAAGGTTGGGAGTCCCACTCCACCTGGCACGGGGTAGGGTGCTTTGCCACCTCCGCTTCTCAGAGGGGATTTTTCTCGGGGGAGGGGGGCCGAGTGGGGAAGTTTTCAATGGACACGATCTTAACGGAGAACTTAATGGAAGGTCCGAGGAAGGGGTGCCTCTCATTCAAGGCCAACGGGCCAGATGCCAGGGCCATGGGCATGACCAGATGCTTTCCAGCTGAGCTACACAGTGAGTCAGAAGGCACGGGGCCTGGGTCGAGGGAGGGGTTCCCAGTTCCCAGGGAAGTGGGGCAGGAGTAGAGAGAAGGAAATAAGGCAGAGCAGTGGGGGGCACTCTTCCAGAGGATGGGGCCCCAGGGCTGATGGCCGAGGAAGTCATCTGGGGGCCCTGTCCAAAGAATGACCCCAATAGGTGCTAACTCCATCCCTGCTGGGGCTGGAGTCTGGGGCTCCCATGGTCCTCATTGAAACAGGCCCAGGGGGTCCTCCGTTCAATTCAGGGCAGTTACTCTCAGGCACGTTCTTAGCCTCTAGGGTTTACCCCTGCCCACCCTGCCTTTGTGTGGATCTGTGGGGTCTCGCTCTGAAGTCCTCTAAACTTTTGCAAAGCTGCATCCACTCACCCTTACTGAGTGGTCCAGCCCACATTTGTTGAAACCTGCTATGTGTCAGGCGCTGCGTAGGTCCTGGAGGTTTGACAGTGAGCCAGAGGTCTCTGCCCTCCGGAGGCTATACTTCAGGTGGGGATGGAGTAAATAGCCAAGACATGGATGCTTCTGGCACGTGGGTGGTGAACACTGGAACCAGGAACCACGGGGGTGGGGGCGGGGGAGTGTGTGGTGCCCTAAGTAGTGGCAAAGGTGGAGGAAGTGACCCCAAGACCCCCAGGACTTGGCCCTGCTCCAGGTACCCACGTCCTGCTCTCCGGATGGACATTTCTGAGAAAGGCTATCAGAACAGAGCAAAGGGAAGGGAGGAAAGGGGGGAGGGGAGAGACTGGCGGTTTGAGGTTGGGCCTGGTTGGAAGACGACAGAGATGGAGAAAACCTCAGCCCGAGGGACCAGTGTGCGGCTGCACCTGAGACCTGCTGAGGGCGACCTGAGCTCCGGGTGGGAGGTGATCCAAACCTTGCTCAGGGCCCGCTGCCCGTTGGCTCTCGCTGAACGAGAACGGAAGGCAAGGGACACCATTCCACGAGGTTGCAGTGGGCACAGGTCCAGGCAGCAGGCCTGGCACACAGACACCCGGTCGCCACTATGGACCCATATCTGGGCATTTGACCCGCTGCCGGGGAGGGACGAGGTAGGTATGCCAGGTGCCTTAGAACCCAGACCCAGTCTTGGCCGCTTGCTCCCTCCCCACACTTAGCACAGCGCCTGCTGGCATTGTAGGAGGAGTCCAACGTGCTTGGGGAATACAAATCGTGAATGAATAAATGACGGATAAATAAATCTGTCGACCAATTGGAGTCCCCAGCTGCCAGAGTCCTCAGCATTTAGGAATGGGCAGGCCTGCCACCTGGTGGCGATTGAGCTAACTGCAGCCCATGGTCGGTGCACCGCGCCCTTCTCCAAAGGGCAGGAAAAACCCCTGGGTTGTAATAATCATGACCGATCTAGGGGCCACCTTGTCCCTCCTCCTGCCTCCAGGCCACACCGCCTTGTTTTTCAGCATACTTGGGCAGTTTCTCGTTTTCAATACCTCCGAGGAAAGCGATTCCTCCCTAACCTTTTCTTAGAAAATCCTACCTGTGGTCTGGTCTTCATGTTTTTCTCCTTTCCCTCTTGTCCTCAAGGCAGAGGAAGAATCAGAGGGCTCCCCGAACCCCTCCCCCAGGCTGGAAGGTCAGCCTGACAGGGGCCACCTGATTTTGTAAGCGCAGTGTTATTTACATATGATTTGTGGCTGCTAAGGGAGACCGCGCTACCTGCAAAGGCTAAAATATTCTCCGTCTGGCCCTTTCCAAAGTTTGCCAACCTCTGTTGTAGCTGCCCTGCTGATTCGCTCACTTAACAATCGATGAGCACCTGCTATATTCCAGCCCCGGGCTAGGGTCACAGAGATAAAGGACACCTCGCCTGCTCCCATGTCAATCACAGTCTACGGGGAGAAATGAGTAAGTAAAGAGACCACCTGTCTAACCACAGAGGCTTTCTCACAGGAAGTCAAATTGCTGTCAAGTCAATAGTGGCCACACAATCAAATGCACCACTGAAAGGGGGGCTGGATGAGTACGGGTGCTGGAAAGCAGGGAAGAGCAAAGCACTGGGCTCTCAGCCGGGGGTTGCGCCCTCATGGAGGGAGGGCTTCTTCCTGGAGGTAACCTGGTCTCTCAGGACAAGGAGAAGTAGAAAGGCCGTGGCAGCTCAGAGCATGCACAGAACAGCGAGGCCAGAGCCCGCAGGTGCTGCTGGGGTGGTGGGAAGGCGAAATTGACAGGAAACACCAAGGAACAGGCTGAGGGAGGCTGGCGCCGGACGGTGGCTGTATCATCAAGGGAGGGACGCTGAGGCCGGCCAGTGAGATGAGGAGGGAGGGGGCACCGAGAAGTATCTGAGAGAAAGGGTCAAGAACACTTAGGGATGGACAGACTGTGGCAGGTGAGAGCCAAGTAAATCGAATGACCAGGGGTTGCTGAGAAAGGGGACCGTGGAGGAGGAGGATATTTAGCATTTAGGGATGAGGACAGCAAGTTCAGTTTCCAGTATAGCTTGAGCTGCCTGTGGGACGTCCAAGTTAGAGTGTCTGGAAGACAGCGGGATGCCCGCCTCTGGACTCAGGGTGAAGGTCTCTGCCAGAAGTGTTGTTGAAAGTCACAGGAGTGGAAGAGATTGTGCAAGGAAACGTATGTAGCAAGGGCTGAGAACAGAGGTGGGAACAGGATCCCAGGGCCCTGCTGAGTGTGAAAGAGACAGAGCAGGAATCAGCCATGGCCTCTGTCCTTGGGAAACTTGCTGTCCGATCAGTAAGAGAGACACAGCACCAGATCATCTCAAAAGAATATGGTAAATGATAAAATGGATGCATGTTTGTTTGGCTCCAGGGAGCTGGCCCAGAACGACTTAGCGGAAAGCACTTTGGCTGGCCGCCGACAGAGTAAATGGATGGCTGAGGATGCTTTCGTCTGCACAGCATCTATTCCTCTTCTGGGAAGAGTCCCAGGTTTCCCTTCAGGGAACCACGTCTCCACTCTCAATTTGTTTTTGAGGGAGCTGGCTCCTTCCAGCCTCCCTCCCACTCTGGGGTGAACTGATAACCCAGGCTCCACCACTTCCTTTGGACACAGTAAGTGGTTTAGGGACAGGCGTGTGAACTGAGGGCACCCACTGAGACTCAATCCCAGGACTGTGTCTGGGGAAATGCTTTCCTGCTTAGATTGGTAGGTGAAGATAATGTAAGCACAGGCTGGGGTGGGGGGGGGAGGTGGGGGCGAGGAGCCACACAGAAAGCAGACAGATCGACAAGCAGACATGGTGACATCATTTGAGCTCTGTGAAGCTCTGGGCCCTGGCTTTCAGAAGTCCCTTACCCACAGTGACCTGCTTTTTAGAGAGCCAATCTTGTTAGAGGGACATAGCCATACCAGACAAAAAAATCGAAGCTCAAATTTATAATCTAAGCATGTTTTATGACTCTAACATAATAGCATGAAAATAAGTATTTATTTGAAATTATGTTATTCTCTTATTATTTTATTTCCTGGCCCATAGATGCTGTTATTTATTTATTTATTTTAATGTTTATTCATTTTTGAGAGACAGAGCATGAGCGCGAGAGGAACAGAGAGAGAGGGAAACACAGAATCTGAAGCAGGCTCCAGGCTCCGAGCCATCAGCACAGAGCCCAATGCAGGGCTCGAACTCATGAACTACGAGATCATGATCTGAGCCGAAGTTGGATGCCTTACTGACTGAGCCACCCAGGCGCCCCTAAATGCTGTTATTTTTTAAAATCTTTTAAAAATGTTTTTTATTTACTTCTGAGAGAAAGAGACAGCATGAGCAGAGGAGGGTTAGAGAGAGAGGGAGACATCTGAAACAGGCTCCGGGCTCTGAGCTAGCCATCAGCACAGAGCACGATGCGGGGCTCGAACCCACTAACTGTGAGATCATGACCTGAGCCGAAGTCAGACGCTTAACCAACTGAGCCATACAGGCGCCCCTAAATGCTGTTATTTAAACAAAACAACAGGACTAGTTAAAAGAAGTAATTAGTACTGATTGATAATAGGACCAATTAAATAATACATGTAAGAAAAATATAACAATATTTTTAGGTCAGCTCTTTTTGTCTGATATAAGAAAATTTATTTTAACCCTTTAGAACTCTTTGTTGGACATTTAAATATTTTTTCAATGTTTATTTATTATTGACAGACAGAGAGAGACAGAGCATGAGCATGAGAGGGGCAGAGAGAAGGGGAGACATGAATCCAAAGTAGGCTCCAGGCTCTGAGTCCAATGCGGGGCTTGAACTCACAAACCACGAGATTATGACCTGAGCTGAAGTCAGATGCTTAACCAACCGAGCCATCCAGGAGCCCCTCTTTGCTGTACATATAAATTTTATGAGCTACATGATTATGTACTCTTTTTTAATTTTTTTTAAGTTGATTCATTTATGTATTTAAGGAATCTCTACACCCAACATGGAGCTTGAACTCATGACCCCAAGATCAAGAGCCACATGCCCTTCCGACTGAGCCAGTCAGGCACCCTGATTGTGTATTCTTAAGAAACATGAATGTAAGACTTCAAAAAGTCAAGGGGTGCCTGGGTGGCTTAGTCAGTTAAGCGTCCGACTTTCGCTTAGGTCATGATCTCGCGGTTCGTGGGTTCGAGACCCGCGTTGGGCTCTGTGCTGACTGCCAGCTCAGAGCCTGGAGCCTGCTTCAGATTCTGTGTCTCCCTCTCTCTCTGACCCTCCCTTGCTAACACTGTCTCTTTCTCTCTTTCTCCTAGAAATTAAAAAAAAAATTAAAAAAAAAGTCAAGAAGAACATACCTATAATCGGATAAATTAAGGAGCTATTGTTCATATTAAGTAATAATAATAATAATAATAAAGCAATGGTATGTTTCTGTCTGACCCATGACATGGCAGAATGATGTGACTCTTGGTTTTCTATTCCAATAATACTTCTCTGAACTGCCTATAGCCTTTTTTTTAGGATACCCTCCTCTTCTTTTATGTAGTGCTGAAACTTCAGAGTCAAATGTAAAATTCATCTGGCCCCACAGCCCTGTGCTTAGTCAACCTACATTGTACCAATTCCTTGGGTCAGTCCAGTGTGACCACATCCAGCTAAATCTCCCCTCAACAAAACATATGAGCATGGAATACTTAGGATTCCACTTGCTTGCAACAGCAGGGTATTTTTTAATTTTTTTAATGTTTTGTTTATTTCTGAGAGAGAGAAAGAGAGAGAGAGAGAGACAGCATGAGCAGGGAAGGGTCAGAGAGAGAGAGAGGGAGATACAGAATCTGAAACAGGCTCCAGGCTCTGAGCTGGCTGTCAGCACAGAGCCTGACACAGGGCTCGAACTCACAAACTGTGAGATCATGACCTGAGCTGAAGTCAGACGCTTAACCGACTGAGCCACCCAGGCATCCCACAACAGCAGGTTTTTAGACTTGTGGGAATCCATCACCACTCCTCAAAAAGTCCATTCCTTTGTATCTTACAGGCTTATTTGGGTAGGCCAGTTGTTTATCGGTTGGTCCTTCGCATCTATGAATTTATCATATAGACTAGCCATGCCTAAAACGTTCGTCATTTTTAAATACTCAGATGCCCATCAGAAGGTTGACTTCCTTCTCGGGGAAAACGGCTTTAAAGCACAGAGGTGATCCTGACTGTGAAATCCAAGTTGATGGTTAATTTCATGTCCTCTGAATTGGGTCATGGGGTGCCCGGGTGTTTGGTTAAACATTATTCTGGCGTGTCCCTGGGGATGTTTATGAATGAGACTCATACTGGAATCAGTAGATTAAGTAAAGCAGATTACCTTCCCCTTTGTGGTGGTTTGGTGGGGGGTGGGCGGGCAGGTTGGATATCCAATCTGTTGAAGTCCTGCATGGACTGAAAGGCTGAGTAAGGGAGAAGACAGTGTCTTCTGGCTAGCTTCATGCCAGGACACCAGTCTTTGCCATCACTCTGGAACCTATATCATCCATGCTTCCAGATTTCAGCCCTCAGAACTTAGGCTGGAGCCAAACTATCAGCTCTCATGGGTCTTCACCTGCTAACTGCAGATCTCGGGACTCCAACCTTCATAACCACATGAACCAATTCCTTGTAACAGATGATAGACAGATGAGCTAGCTAGCTATCTCATATTGGTTCTATTCTCTGGAGAATTCAGACTAACGCAGATTTCAAATAAGTTACAATTTTTATTTAAAAATTTTAGAAAGTCTTGGGTGCCCGAGTGACTCAGTCGGGTAAGTGTCTGGCTTTTGATTTCAGCCCAGGTCATGATCTCATGGTTTGCTGGTTCGAGCCCTATGTGGGGCTCTGTGCTGACAGCGTGGAGCCTGCTTGGGATTCTCTCTCTCTCTCCCCCTTCCCCCCCAAAAAATAAATAAACTTTTTTTTAAATTAAGAAAGTCTTGTTTAATTTGACTGCCCTTTCCTGGTGACCTGTTTTTGTTTTTGTTTTAATTCTGAAGCAGCCTTATTTCCTAAATATGAGTCTTCCCCACCCCCTCCACCCCGTGTGAGCTTTTCTCACAACCTACACATGATACTGAACAACTCAAATGCAGCCAATTCATCTTTCTCTAGGCTTCTTATGGCCTCTTCAAAGATCAACGAACAGTTTTGGAGAAATAGCATATAAACTTCTGTTTTACTGTGATCCCTTTCTCCATTTTTATCTTTTGTATACTTCCAAATTAGAGAAGGACATTCCTTTACTCTTACCCTTTAAACAAGATTTTACAGGGATGCCAGTCTGGCTCAGTCAGTGGAGCATGTGACTCTTAATCTCAGGGTTGTGAGTTCAAGCCCCCTCATTGGACGTGGAGCCTACTTTAAAAATTACTTTAGGAGCGCCTGGGTGGCTCAGTGGGTTAAGTATCCAACTTCGGCTCTGGTCATGATCTCATGGTTCACAGGTTTGAGCCCCACATTGGGCTCTGTATTGACAGCTGGGAGTCTGGAGCCTGCTTTGGATTCTGTGTCTCCTCTTTCTCTCTGCTCCTCCTCCTCTCATGCTCTATCTCTCTCTTTCTCTTTCTCTCTCTCTCTTTCTCTTAAAAATAAAATAAACTTTAAAAAAATTACTTTACAGGTCAACACCCAGATAGTCATCTTGTAGGCATGTGTTTAAAGAGTATCTCCTTCCACATATATAAAGTCAGTAATCTCACTAAGGGCTTCTGCACATTTTGAGGAAACTGAAATGTGACTAAAAATGTTATGAAAGCTTCAGCATCCCAAGTAAGTACATCATTCACCTTTTAGCAGCATGGTGCACAGGATTCTTCGTGCACAGCCTCAGTGACCACACATGACAAGGAATATTGTCCTTGCAAAGATAGTTTGGAAAAGTCATTAAACAAACGGAGGATTGCATCGTATCCCACAGCAAGCAACAGCAACAAACCCTGGATAGGAAGAAACATCTGATTCCCAGACGTACCACATTATAAAATTTAAAATACCTAGTTTCAACAGCAAGATTATAAAGCCTATAAAGAAACAGAAAAGATGGCCCATTCACAGGAAAACAGAAAGGACACATAGACATTGTACTTACTGAAACAAACAGATAAACAAACAAAGACATTGGACTTACTAGACAAAGACTTCGACTGTTTTCAAAATATGCCCAAAGAGGGGGTGCCTGGGTGGCTCAGTCGGTTAAGCCTCTGACTTCAGCTCAGGTCGTGATCTCACAGTTCATGAGTTTGAGTCCAGCGTCGGGCTCTGTGCTGACAGCTGCTTCGGATTCTGTGTCTCCCTCTCTCTCTGCACCTCCCCAACTCAGACTCTGTCCCTGTCTCTCTCTCTCTCTCAAAAATGAATAAACATTAAAAAATTTAAAAATATATATGCCCAACGAGCTAAAGAAAAACATGGACAAATAACAAAAGGAAAACCAAGAGAATGGTGTCTGAACAAATAGAGAATATCAGTGAAGAGAAAAAAGTTATCAAATGAAACCAAATAGAAATTCTGGAGCTTAAACGTACAATACCTGCAATGAAAAATTCACTAGAGGGGTTCAACAGTAGGTTTGAACAAGGAGAAAAGTCAGTGATGGAAAGTCAATTGAAATCATTTAGCCTGATGGACAGAAAGAAAAAAAGAAAAAGAACAGAGCCGAAGAGAACTGTGGAGCACCATCAAGCCCACCAACACATGCACTGTGGAAGTCCCAGAGAAAGAAGGGGTGCAGAAAGAGCATTCGAAGAAACAATGGCCCACACTGTCCCAAATATGATGAAAGGCAGGAATCTACACCTCCAAGTATCTCAAAGAACTCCAAGTCGGATAAATTTGAAAAATCCACACTGAGACACATTCCAGTAAAAAATAAGTCAAGCCGTGTCACTCTTCTGCTCACGATTCGGCAACAACGCCTTATCTCACTTAGAGTAGAATTCAAAGTCCTTATGATATCCTGTGAGGCACTACGTGATCCCTCCACACCCATCACATCACCTCTTTGCCTTCATCTTCCGGCGCTCTCGCTCACGCTCTCTCCAACCACACTGGCCTCCTTGCTGTTCTTCAAACCCATAATTCACACTCAACCACTAATGAAGGTGTGTTGAAGTCTCCAACTCTGAGAGGGGATTTGTCTTTTCCCTCTCGTAGTTCAACGATGTTTTGCCTCATGTGTTTTGATACTCACAGTAGGTGCGTATACATCAGACTGTTATGCCTTCTTGGAGAATAAACCCCTTTACTGTGACGATGCCCCTCTTCATCCCTGATTATTTTCCTTGTTCTGAAGTTTCCTTGGTCTGAAACAAATATAGCTCCTCAAGCTTTCTTTTTTCTTTTCTTTTCCTTTTTTTTTTTTTTTTTTTTTTTTTTTAGTGAGCTTTACGTGCAATGTGGGGCTCAAATTCATGACCCTGAGACCAAGAGTTGCATGCTCCATTGACAGAGCCAGCCAGGCGGCCCCCCTCCAACCCTCGCTTTCTTATGATTAGTGTTAGCATGCTGTATTTTTCTTGAGTCCTTTACGTTTAATTGACCGTATCTTTATATTTGAAGTGACTTTCTTACAAACAAAGTTGGGTTTTGTTTTGTTTTGTTTCTTATCCATCCTGTCAGTCTGTCTTTTCATTGGTGTGCTTATATCATTCACATTTAAATAATTATCGACATAGTTGGATTAATACCTACCATATCGGTGGCTGTTTTCTTTTTATTGTACTTACTCTCTGTTTCTTCGGTTTTGAAACCGGTCCCTGCTTTTTCTACCTTCTCTGGCTTTAGTTGAGCACTCTGTATTATTCTATTTTCTCTCCTCTCTTAGCATACCGAGTATACATCTTTTAAAAATATTTTGGGGGCTGGGGTGCTTGTCTGGGTCAGTTGGTGGAATGTGTGACTCTTGACCTCAGGGTCAATAAGTGTGATCTCCATGTTGGGTGTAGAGATCACTTCAAAAAATAATAAAATTAAATTAAAATGTAAAAAAAATATTTTGGGGGGCCTGAGTGGTTCAGTTGGTTGGGTAACCAACTTCGGCTCAGGTCACAATCTCATGGTTCATGAGTTTGAGCCCCGCATCAGGCTCCCTGCTACCAGCGTAGAGCCCACTTCAAATTGGATCCTTTGTCCCCCCCTCTCTCTGCCTCTGTCCCTCTCCCTCTCATGCTTTCTCTCTCTCTCTCTCTCAAAAATAAAACATTAAGAAAATAAAAATTAAATTAAAAATATTTTAGGGGTGCCTGGGTCGTTCAGTCAGTTAAGTGTCTGACTTCAGCTCAGGTCATGATCTCAGAGTTCATGAGTTCAAGCCTGGTGTCTGGCTTTGTGCTGACAGCTCAGAGCCTGGAGCCTGCTTGGGTTTCTGTGTCTCCCTCTCTCTCCGCCCCTCCCCTGCTCATGCTCTCTCTCTCTCTTTCAAAAATAATAAATAAAACATTAAAAATATTTTAGGGGCTCCTGAATGGCTCAGTCAGTTAAGTGTCTGACTCTTGATCTCAGGTCTTGATCTCAGGGTCGTGAGTTCAAGTCCCATATTGGACTCCACGCTGGATGTGGAGCCTACTTTTTAAATATATTTTTAGGGGCACCTGGCTGCCTCCGTAGGAAGAGTATGTGTGACTCTTGATCTTCGGGTCATGAGTTCAAGTCCCACGTGGGGTATAGAGATTACTTAAATAAATGAAAACACTTAAAAAATGTTTTAAGTAGCAGCCCTCGAGTTTATGATACAACTTAGCCTGATCTAGATTCATTTTCAAATAATACTATTCTCTTTGATGGCTGGTACCTTAGAAGTGAATATTCCCTACTTCTTCCTCCTGTCCCTTATAACTTTGGTATAATTCATTTCACTTATCCATAAGCTGTAATTACCCAATACATCGTTGCTATTATTATATGAACATTTTCTCTTAGATAAATTAAGAATAAGAAAAATAAAATATTTTATCTCCATTTACTCCTTCTCTTATGCTCTTCCTTTCTTTATGTAGAACTGAGCTTTTGACCTTCACCATTTTCCTTCTTTCTGAAAATCTTCTTTTACCATTTCCTCCAAGGCAAGTCTACTGGCAACGAATTCCCTCAGCTTTTGTTTGATTGAGAAAGTATTTATTTATGCTCACCTTGGAAGGATATTTTCACTAGATACAGAATTCTGTATTGTTTTTTCTCTTTCAACACTAGAGATGTCACTTTATTCTGTTCTTGGTTGCATGGCTTCCGAAACATCCAATATAATCTGTACATATATATTCTTTAACTTTATTTTTTATTTCATTTATTTGGGGGGGAGAGCATGCAACGCTTGATCTCAAGGTTATGAGTTCAAGCCCCATGTTGAGTTACTTTATTTTTTTTTAAATTTATTTCTGAAAGAGAGAGAGAGAGAGAGACAGTGTGAGCAGGGGAGGGTCAGAGAGAGAGAGGGAGATACAGAATCTGAAACAGGCTCCAGGCTCTGAGCTAGCTGTCAGCAAAGAGCCCGACATGGGGCTCGAACCCACGAACTGTGAGATCATGACCTGAGCTTAAGTCAGATGCTTAACCGACTAAGCCACCCAGGTGCCCCTATAATTCATATAAATCTTTCTATAAATAAGATGGTATTTTCTCCTCTGGCTCCATTCAAGATTTTCTCTTCTTTGGTTTTCTGCAGCTCAAACAAATTCCAACCTCCTGCTCTCCGACCCTAAGAGTGTTCCTTCCGTGATGCCTTTGTGGCCTCCCTCTGATCTCACGGGGATCCCCAGCCTGGACTTCTCTTCCATGTCTCCACCAGTCACCCCACTCTTCACTTCCTCCTTTGCTCAACATGGACTCCCCTAGAAACCACTTGAACTACCACTTTCTAATGGATGCTTCTCCCTTGCATGTCCAACAGACCTCCATCTTGGTTGGCCCAACTGTCTGCTCATAACCCTCCACCGAGCCCAGCTGGAGAGCAACCCACCACCTGGGTGGCCCCCATCATGAGCCCTGGGGTCACTACAACGTCATAGTCTCCCTCCACAGAGAGGGCTGCGGCAGCCCAAAGTTCTTCCATGTCCCTGGTCAGTCCTTTTTCCTGGTCCCCATAGCAGAAGCTACGCTTCAGACTTGCTCACCTTTTTGCACTTTCTTTAAGCCTCTGGTCTTATCACCTCCCCTCTCTTCGCCTATTAATTCACACCTACCTTGCACACACACCCGTACAGGAACTCCCAAATACCTCGAGTCATTCTTCTTACTCTGAAATGTTTCCAGTACCCAGAAAAGTACAGAGAATGGCATACCGAGCACCCATGTGTCCTGTACCCAACGCTATCAAATTTACTTCTGAGGGGCACCTGGCTGGCTCAGTTGGTAGAGCATCTGACCCCTGATCTCGGGATCTTGAGTTTGAGCCCCCGATATTAAAGTAATGGGTGTAGACATTACTTTAAAAAATTGTTTTAACTTTACTTCTGACTCCAAACCTGCAAGTGCACCTCCACCCCACAGAGTTTGAAAGTCAGACTGCCTCAGGGAGGGGGGCTCAGTTGATTTAGTGTCTGATTCTTGATTTCAGCTCAGGTTACAATCTTGCAGTTCATGAGTTCGAGCCCCACGTCAGGCTCCATGCTGACAATGCAGAGCCTGCTTGGGATTCTCTATCTCCCTCTCTCTTTCCCTCCCCTGCTTGTGTTCTCTCTCTCTCTCTCTCTTGCTCGCTCACTCTTGCTCTCGAAATAAATAAATAAACATTTTAAAAATGTTTTTTAAAAATCAGACAGCCTGGGCTCAAATCTTGAATGCGCCGCTTACTTAGCTCCTCTATGTCTCAGTTTCCCCCTCTGTCAAAAGGTAGACATGAGAGTGCCCATCTCAGGGGGGTGGGATAGTAAATGAACTCATATGTAGACTGTGAACAGTGCCTGGTGCACAGTGAGTATTCCACGAAAGCCAGTCCTTATCATCTCATCTCCCCTCTTGACTCAACACAAGGAGAATCTGAGAAGAGGCTAATCCCATGCGTGGGTTCCAGATCCTTCTCCTCCCACCTACTCAGGGATGGAAGTCTTGATTGACCCCTCTCTACTGGCTGCTGTCATTTACATCTAAGCAAGCTTGCTTCCATTTAACTTGCGCGCGAGCGGGCGCGCACACACACACACACACATCTTCCAATATGACAAATACCCTCCAGCTGCCGCACTCTCCAACTCCCTCCTGCCTTTCATAGCCAAGCTTTGCTACCGAGATGCCTGCCCTTGATCTCTGTATTTCTTCCCCCCCCCACTGGCTCCTCAACCAACCGTAAATAGCCTTCCGGCTTCCCCTCCGCGGAACCTGCCTTTCCTGATGTCACTGACTGCTCGCTTGACATGTCATCCAAAGGGCACATCTCAGTCCTCAGCCTTCCGGGACCTATGTCCACAGCAGGATTTGACCTTGCTGACCACTCCCGTTCTCTTTGAAACACTCTCTCAGCACCCCCGCCCCGCCCCCACCCAGGACACACACACTCAGGACCACTTCCTCTGCACTGCTTCCCACCGCGCGGGCCACTCTCTCACGGGGGCTGCCCTAGAACCCTCCTTGGCTCTCTTCTCTCCCTCCCTTCCTGGATCATCTCACCTGTGCCTGTGGCCTCGCTTACCACAAGATGCCCCAAACCCTCAGTTTGCATCTCCAATCCCAGCGTCTTCATTGATTTTTCAGATCCGTGAAGCCAACTGTTTGCTGGACAGCTCCTCGTAGATGCCTCAAAGATGCTCAAACTCAACATGGTCAGAACTGAGCTAAGGGCCGGAGCGCTTGGGAGAATGATTTGGCAGTATCTTCTAAAGCCAAACATGCATCCTATGGCGCACAGTTCCACTCTTTGGGACCCAACACGTGTGCATGAAAAGACATGCACAAGAATGCCTACAGTGCTACACATGATAGCCCCAAACTGGAAACCACCCAAATGCCCATCAACGGTAGAACAGATAAATAAATGGTGGTATAGTCACAGGATAGAAACCTGCATAAGACAGTGAAAATGAATGATCTACAAATATATCCAATAATATCAAACCCACACAAATATAATGTTGAACAAAAGAAGCCGGACATAAAAGTATATATAGTGTATACTTCCATTTATTTAAAAGTAAAAAATATATATGGGGTGCCTAGGTGGCTTAGTCTGATTCTTGGTATCTCAGGGTGGTGAGTTTGAGCCCCGCATCAGGCTCTGCATTGAGCGTGGAGCCTGCTTGGGATTCTTTCTCTCTCCTTCTCTCTGCCCCTCTCCCTCCTGCACTTTCTCTCTCCCTCTCTCAAAATAAATAAATAAACATTCAAAAAAGTAAAAAATATGCAAAACTGGCCAGTAGTACAAGAAGCTAAGACTGCTCACCCTTGGAGAGTAGTGGCCGGAAGGAAACATGAGGGGACTTTTAGGTGCTGGTACTGTCGCTTCTCACCGTGGGGGCCAGTTACACAGCTGTGTTTGGTTTGCACAAATTCATTGATTATGATTTGTGCACTTTTCTGCATAAAAGTTTTAAAAAGGGGGTGACTGGGGGACTCAGTCGGTTGAGTGTTGGACTTCGGCTGAGGTCATGATCTCGCGGTTTGTGAGTTCGAGCCCTGCGTCAGGCTCTGTGCTGACAGCACAGAGCCTGGAGCCTGCTTTGGACCCTGTGCCTCCCTTTCTCTCTGTGCCCCTCCCCTGCTCATGCTCTGTTTCTCTGTCTCTCAAAAATGAATAAATGTTAAAAAAAATTTTTAATTTTAAAAAGCAAGACAAAACAGGAGGCATGCTCTCCCTCATCAAGCAGCCCCTCTCCTTTGTGTTTCCCTCTCTCTCTCTCTGAGAATGGGTCTTCTCTTTCCACTTAGTTGCCCCCCCCCCCGCACTGTGTCTCACACCCATCTGCTTCTCTCCATAGCAGCCAGAAGGACCCTTCTAGAACCAAAATCCAATCATGGCTCTCCCTTGATTAAAATCTTTCAGTGGCTCCCTGTAGCCACTAGATGAAGCCCATTCTTCTGCTCTGGGGGTAAAGGGGTTCCGTGTTCTCCATCTCTACTCCAGCTTCACCGTTAGCCAACCCTCCCCAATGCCTTGCCCCAGGCTGTCCCATGAGCCTTCGCACAGACTTTCCCCCTGAACTCTCCCCTTTCCCCGTATCCTTGCTTCTCCCAGCTGGATCTCATACATGCTTCCAGTCTCAGTTCAGACACCTGCTACCTCTGTCCCATTACATGTCATATGGGAGTAAAACTGGCTCATTCTGAGTCCACTTCTCCTGCACTTTGGGCTCCATGGAGGGAGCGCTATCTGTCCTGCTCATCACCCCACCCCCAGCACCAAGCATAGTAGAGGCTCGGGAAGGAGTTATTGGATGGATGAAAGATTCCAGGAGACATCGAGGTTGCAATGTGCCGGAGGCCTGGCATGTATCTCCAGGGAGCTGGTGAGAAGGTAGAGAGCCCCCTTGAGTGTGACAAGAATCCGAGAATCTAGAATCAAAGTCTGAAGGGACCTCAGAGGCCATCTAATAATCCACTTAAAACTTTTGTTTACATTTATTCAAACAGAGAGAGATAGAGCACCAGCAGGGGAGGGGCAGAGAGAGAGAGAGAGACAGAGAATCTGAAGCAGCTCTAGGCTCTGAGCTGTCAGCACAGAGCCCCACACGGGGCTTGACCTCAAGCACCATGAGATCATGACCTGAGCGAAAAGTCGGATGTGTAACTTAACTGACTGAGCCACCCAGGCGTCCGTCCCTCCACTATTTGATTTACAAATGAGAAACCTAAGGGAAGGAGCCATTGTCCGGACGAGGATGGATGGGAGGGGAGAGAGGTACCAGCTGCGCAGTAAGGCAAGGTGGTGAAGGAGACTGAATATTTTGTGCCGACAGGGCTCCTAAAATCAGTAAAGAGAATATTCCTTCTGGGTCTGAGGGTGGTGGCTTTGCACATGGCCCCCTAAGCAGGTCTCCCCAGTGGAGCTGGACGCTGGCGTCCTAATGTTGACCACTAGATGGCGTCAACTCCCCAGGCAAAGGAGGGAGCAAGGGTTGGTCCGCTCACCTAAGCTGGCGCACTCTGGGAGCCCAGTTGCTGAGGCCATGCCCAGACACCATGACGCTGGGCTCCAGGAAGCAGCCTGCTTCAACAGCCCACCTTTTCTCATGCCAGGGAGAGGGTGGACAACGGACTGTGACCTGTGCACTGGCCAGCACTGCTCCTCCCTCTTGCCAGCCTCCCAGAGGCCCCTAAAAGGCTGCCCTGCATCATTCTTCCACCCGGGGCAGGACTCAGGCTCATCCGAGCAGACACCTGCTCATCTTGTTGGCCTAGATGGCAGTAGGGGGCACTGGTCCCACTATGTCCTCTGGCCACTTGACCACGCTGAGCCTGCAAGTAGATGGCCCTATCTGGGAAGCTACTCTTGCTCTTCTCCACGAGCAGCGTAGCTTGACGCCGGTGCTGCTCCGTGCCTGCCCTTTTCCTAACCCTGTAAGCACCCTCAGCCAAGATGCTCAGCCCCGCTCCAATACTCGAGGGTCTGTTATTCATTCAACAAACACCAACCGAGCACTGAAGTTGTGTGTGTGCTGTTGTAGGTTTCTGGAAGGTAGCAGCAAGCTGGGAGGTACAGTATCTATGTCTAGGAGCACACAGCACAATGGGGGACCAGATGCTAGTGTCACATTACTAAACTATTGTCTAGTGGCTCACCTAAGTCTTTTTTTTTTTTTAATGTTTTTTATTTATTTCTGAGAGAGAGAGACAGCGTGAGCAAGAGGGGGTCAGAGAGAGAGAGGGAGACACAGAATCCGAAGTAGGCTCCAGGCTCTGAGCTGTCAGCACAGAGCCCGACGCAGGGCTCGAACCCACAAACCGTGAGATCATGACCTGAGCCAAAATCGGAGGCTTAACTGACTGAGCCATCCAGGTGCCCCTCACCTAAGTCTTTCATGCTGCCTTTTTTGTCCCTTTTAGACCTTCAGAGCAGACTGGAATGTAGAAACCAAGCTACTAGAATCCACCACCACTACCACCCTGGCGTGATTCCAAGGTTCTGGACTCCCAGTCCAGTGCTCACTGACATAACTCAGGAGCCGCAGGCTGGGATAGGGCCGAGGAGGAAACGGAGTGAGGCTTCTCTGAGGACCCATGAGGAAGGTAGACTGATTCGCCTGCCGTCTAGGAAACACTTGGCCCTCCTGGTCTCGGTTGTGAATGAATGAATGAATGAATGAATGAATGAGCCCCTGAGAAGGGGCTTGCCAGACGCTGTCCCTTTTCCATGGGGAGCTGGGGGCTCCAAAGCAGGCCCCGCCCGCCTCCCCCACTCTCATTCTGGGAGAGGAGCCTGCCGGGCCAGTGCCCTCGCTGCCCCCGACGCCTCGGGCTTTCTAGGCGCCCTCTTGGCAACAGAACAGAGGGCATCCCGAGCGGGTGGCAACTCGCCCCGCCATGGGCTCGCAGCGGCGGGCGATAGGCGCTGGGGGGACGCGGAGATAGACCGACAGATAGCGCTCCCCTCGCCCGGCCCCCGCCCCCACCTTTCCCACGCTGAGGCCTCCCCGGAGCGGTTCAGATCTGGCGGACACTCCTGCCCCTCTGCCCGGCGACCGGGGCCCTCTGCCTCCGCCAAGGGCAGCTCTCAAGTCCCTGGGAGCCCCTGGCAGCCTGTCCGCAGAGTCTGACTTTGGAAGGGGGCACAGAGCGCCCCTCCTGCCCCCCCCCCCCCCCCCCCCGCACCCTTCCCTTCGGGACCTTAGATGTCTGTGTAGGAAGCCCCTCCCCCTGGACTGGCGAGACTTGGAGAGGCTGCAGGTCCCCGAAATGACCACAAGGTGGCGCGCTGGCACTGCGCGTCCTGAGTCGCGTCAGCACCGCCAGGCAGTCTAAAGGGACGAGAGAATTGACGAGGCTGTCCTGTGCGAAGGTCGTGTGCGGGCCCCGGGAACTGGGATTTGGAGGAGCTCCCCCTTCCCCCCAAGAAAGGCGGAGAGCAGAATTGAGGGTGAAATGGAGACATGCTGTAGGCGTTGGGAACAACTTGGAAGACGTTGTGAGTCAGGCGGGAGGGACTTAGGAGCGGCCGGTCCGCAGGAAGGGGAGCCTCTTCTTCAGGGCCTTCTTGAAGGGACAGGACTCAATGGAGCATCATGGCTCCCAGCTCCTGGGGACTGGGAAGGTGCTAAGAATTTTATGCACATCTACATACAACTACACATTCACACTGCGACACCCTCTCCCGTGGCCTTCCACTCACACTGCATTATACCCCTGCCTGCTCGAGAGCGCGCGCGCGCACACACACACACACACACACACACAGTCCTGCACTCATGTGCATCGCCGTATACTGCAGAACACGGGTAACCCTTACGCCACACACCCCAACGACACGGGTCCCATATACCTGATCTCTAAACATACCCGCAGTCTCCCCAGTGCTGTCCCCAGTGCACAAATTCTGACCCAAACTTTGTAAAGCACCCAGACGGCCAACCTCTATCTCACCCAACCTCCTGGGGACCCCAGATCCTCTGCTCCTTCTAGCAAGCCTGGGCCATTTCTGAAACTGCACCACGGCCAGGTAATGCACCTCCATCCTCTGCACAAGCCCCTAAATCCACACACACCTGCCCCTCTCCCCCAACAGGACCCTCTCTGGGCCCCCTATGACTTTCATAGACCCCATGGGGGTTTGGGCTGAAGGGCTCTTTCCTCTGTAAATTCAAATTCACAAATTCAAAATTACATTTTATGATTGCATT
Source organism: Hyaena hyaena (assembly GCF_003009895.1). Lineage (NCBI taxonomy): Eukaryota > Metazoa > Chordata > Mammalia > Carnivora > Hyaenidae > Hyaena > Hyaena hyaena. The sequence goes on along the minus strand of NW_024080661.1, from coordinate 4,003,764 downwards.
GCTGTAAATAAATGAATATCATATTCAGAAACATTTTCTTCAACCTACAATGTCTTTCCCTTTTCTTCGGATTTTAAAAGAAATTAACATAGTTTCAGGAGCCCTGGGTCCTTCCCACTCTGGGCACATTTGTCTGCCTATCACTTGCACAGCATAGACACACACACACACACACCACCGTGGCCCACCTCCCTCCGCAAACACCCAAAGGGCAAATTCCCCTGCCTCCCCGTGGCACCTGAGCCCACCTCCCAGCCGCGGCCAGGGAGACTGACAGACTGACAAATCCTGGGGGCCGGCAGAGACACTCTCCCCCCCGCAGAGACACTCCTTCCTTCAGAGACGCTGGGGGTTATCTGGACTGGGGGCAGGAGCCATGGGAGGGGGAACAAGGGGTGTGCGTGTGTGTGTGTGTGTGTGTGTGTGTGTTTTGGGTAACAACAAAGAATAGGGGGGAGAGAGGAGAGAAAGAGAACGAAAGAGCGCAAGAGCATGTTTTGCCTCGAAGGCAAGACTTGCAGCCAATCAGAGCGCTGGAGCCTCCCTCTGAGGCTCCACTATTGAGTCTATAACCGGCTGGCCGGGCGGAGCTGGCAGCATTTGACTGTGGCTTGGGACGCGACGAGAGGCGCGCAGCGACCGCCGGAAGGCCGGCGATGGTCTAGGCGCCCCTCGGCCTCCCCTCCCCCGAGACCCTGCGGGCCCCCCACCTCGGCCTCCGAACGCACCCCCCCCCCACCGCCGCCTCGTCTCCTGCGCCTCCTCCGCACCCCTGCCGGCCTCGGCTCGGCGGCCCAGGCCAGCCCCAGGACGCGCGGCGCCCGCCAGGATGAGTGGCTCCTTCGATCGCAAGCTCAGCAGCATCCTCACCGACATCTCCAGCTCGCTGAGCTGCCATGCGGGCTCCAAGGACTCGCCCACCCTGCCCGAGTCCTCTGTCACTGATCTGGGCTACTACAGCGCTCCCCAGCACGACTACTACTCGGGCCAGCCATACGGCCAGACAGTGAACCCCTACACCTACCACCACCAGTTCAATCTCAACGGGCTTGCGGGCACGGGCGCCTACTCGCCCAAGTCGGAATATACCTATGGAGCCTCCTACCGGCAGTACGGGGCGTACCGGGAGCAGCCGCTGCCCGCCCAGGATCCAGGTGAGACCTTGGAGGGCCCCCCCCCAGGGAGAGAAAGGCGTGGGGGTGAAGCCCAAATCGAGGCAAACGTCGAGGGTTAAAAAAAAAAAAAATGCTGTTATAAAGTGAGACAAGGTGGGCTAGGTGAGCCCCAGAGGGGACAGATGACCTTCCAGTCCCGAGGCTGTGCGCCGCGGTCTCGGCGAGAATGGGGCCAGTTAGGGGAGGAAGGAGAAGAGGGTGGGGTGTCAGGGGCCCCTCCGAATCCGGTGCCCCTGAAGGCACGGCACGCTCTTCCGTCGGAGTCCGGAGGCTTGGGGGTAGTAGGCAGCTGGGACTCGAAGCCCCAGGGACCCTCTGGAAATGGGCCCGGGAGAGGGGGCATGTAAGGGGGGCATGGAGAGAGACAGACAGACACCCCAGAAAGCAGAGGCTGAGAAGTGGAAGCGCGGAAAAAGAGAAAGGCGGAGAAAGAGCAGAAGAGAAATGTGGCGAGACAAAGTGAGGGAAAGGAAGAGAGAAAGGACAAGAAAGAAAGGAGGGAAGGAAAGGAGCAGCAAGGAAGGAAGGGAGAATCTGTACCATGCTTGCAACTTTTCTGGGAATCCAAAAGTATTCTACAATTTAAAAAGGTTTTCTAAGGGCGGGGGGTGGGGAGGAAGGACAGAGGGAAAGAGCTAGAGAGGTGACCGAGGGCGAGGTAGGGGCGAGAAGGAGGCGGCCCGCAGGCGGGCGGGAGGCGAGGAGCCGCGAGGCTGGTTGGCCGGCCGGGAAGGCGTCGGAGCGGAGCCGCGGCGGTCCTCGCCCGGGTGGCCGGCGCCGGGGACCGTGCTCCGGGGGCCGGGCGCGCGGAGCTGCGAGCTGGGAGCGCGCGTCGTGGGCGGCCGCCTGCGGGGGCGCGGGTGGCGGGGCGCGCGGCCGGGAACCCCGGAGCGCGTCTCGGGGCGCGGGGGGTGGGGGGACCCAGGCCCAGGCTGAGCCTCCCCCCGCCCGGTGCGTTACCCGCAGTATCCGTGAAGGAGGAGCCGGAAGCCGAGGTGCGCATGGTGAACGGGAAGCCCAAGAAGGTCCGCAAGCCCCGCACCATCTACTCCAGCTACCAGCTGGCCGCCCTGCAGCGCCGCTTCCAGAAGGCTCAGTACCTGGCGCTGCCCGAACGCGCCGAGCTGGCCGCGCAGCTGGGCCTCACGCAGACACAGGTCAGTGTCGGGCGGGCAAGGACTCGGGGTGGCGGAGGGCGGGAGGGGGGGGTGGTGTTCGGCGGTGCCCCGCGCAGGACCCCGGGGACGGAGGGGGCGGGGCAGGCGCCGCTGAACCTGGCTGGCCTTTGAAATTCCCTGCGGGCCCTCGAAACCCTTGCCTGTAGCTGGAAGGCCACCCCTCCCCCATGCCAAGTCTCAACTGCTGTCGGAAGTTTCTGCATTAAAACGTGTACAGGCGTGCGTATTTGTGAACCTGTGCAACCGTGTGTGTCTGCCACCGGGAGAGGTTTCCTCCCCTTACGCCAGACTCCCCAGCTCCCACGCAGTGCCTGTCATAGGAGTCCATACCGTGTCTGCCCCCTCCCCAGCCCTCCCCTGCCACGCCAGGCATGTGTGTGTAGCAGTGGAGTACACGTGTATATGCGTGAATATTTGCACACATGTTAACGGGTCTGTGCTCACAGGGGAAAGCTCGCATGGGGGGGGGTCAGTGTGTTTACAGATGGAGAGACGCGTGTACGTGACTGTGCACCCCGTGAGTGCATGTACAAAAATGTGCGCTTGTATCAAAACCACAGTCATGTTCAGCATGCAAATGCTTCGCCTCTTCCACTGCCCCACCACTGCCCCAAGCCAGGAAGGGAGGTTTCCCACCAAAGGGGGATAGGAACTCAAAGGTGAGCTCCACGCCTACCCCCAGCCTGAGCCTAAAGCCCCCAGCAGCCTGTCACTGCTCAGGGGCGGAGTGGCTGGTGGATGCCCAGCTCCCTACAGGTGTTGACAGGCGGGCCTGGGTTGCTGCTCGGCGGCTGGCTGCGTGGGGCCCTGTCCGCTGGGAATCTGGGTCACCCAGTGAGGAGCTGATTCATTGTTTGTACCAGTCATGGGGTGGGGAGCAGCAGGAGGAGGGGGAGATACCCCAAGGGAATTTTAGAGAATCATGGCTCACCTGCTCCTGAGTCCCCAGGTCCCCCCCATTAGCCAGCCCCAGAGGGCTCATCCATGCCTGAGTGTGTGAACTCTGGTGCTCATGTTCATGGGGGCGTTTATCTGGGTGCATCTGTGCGTGTGTGTATCTTTGTAATCTGGTGTCTGAGTGTGAAGCTGTGAGTGGGTACATTCCTGCACATGGAGATGCTTATGTGGGTGTGTGTTTGTCTCTGTATCTGTGTACCTCCGCTTATGGGCGTCTAATGTGAACAAAATGCCACCAACTGCCCCTCGCCCCCACGTGGGCCGCCTTTTCTTGAGCACTTACTATATACCAGGTTGGTCTGAGTTCTCTATCTGTCCTGACTTCTTTGAGCCTCATGATGACCCTGTGACGTAGGGGCTGGTATCCTCATGTTGCAGATGGGGCAGGCGAGAACCAGAAAGGTTAAGGAACTTGCCCAAGGTCACACACTTAGTAAGTGGTGCGGAGGCATCTGGACCCAGGCGTGGAATGTTCCTAACTGCAGTGTTATCCCTAATAGAAAGAAGATGCTGGGCAGGGGAGCCAGGAGACCTAGATTTTGCCAGGGTCTTGTTTAGGGTGGGGTGCTGGGCTTGCCTATTCTAGGCTGGGGCCCTTCGAGGTTTTCACTAAGCATTCTGAGACGTTAACTAGCTCCCCTCCCCTCTTTTTTTTTTTTACATCCCCTCCCACGCAGGTGAAGATTTGGTTCCAGAACCGCCGCTCCAAGTTCAAGAAGCTCTATAAGAACGGGGAGGTGCCCTTGGAGCATAGCCCCAACAATAGTGATTCCATGGCCTGCAACTCACCACCGTCACCCGCCCTCTGGGACACCTCTGCCCACTCCACTCCGGCCCCTGCCCGAAGTCAGCTGCCCCCGCCGCTCCCATACAGTGCCTCTCCAAGCTATCTGGACGACCCCGCCAACTCCTGGTACCATTCACAGAACCTGAGTGGACCCCACTTACAGCAGCCGCCTCAGCCGGCCGCCCTGCATCACGCCTCCCCAGGGCCCCCGCCCAACCCCGGGGCTGTGTACTGAGCACCCACCTGCCCTGAACCTCCCACGAAGGACCCGGGACCAGGCAGAAGGCGCCTCCGTCCTAGCCGACACTCAGGAATCATCGAGGAGCACAGGGGAAAGGGCACCCCTTTCCCCCTTCCCATGCCCCTTCCTCCAGAGATCCAAGAGCTTCCAGATGAAATTTGCATGGACCAAGGATGTCCCCTGAACCTCCCTCCCCCAGCCTAGACATCGGGGTACCCCTCCAGAGGTTGGGGCACTCCATTCCGGCCGGGACAGCCGTTCCCCTTCTGCTCCAGGAGCCTGGATTGGCTTTCAGTGGCCCGTCACCTTCCAGCTTCTAAAACATAGTGCTCGTTCCGCAGACTGGAGACCTTGGGGACCGGGGAGACTGTGCAGCATTTGCAGGTCAGGCCGGGGCTGGGGCACCAGGTACCGTGGCTCCCGGGACCTGCTGGGCCTGGTTCCTCCTAAGCCACTAATCCACCTGTGGCTCCCCACTTCCTGAGCACCCCTTCTGCCAAAAAGACATTGGACATGGGGACCGGGACTCAGGGTGGGGGTATCAACCAGCCCCCAGCCCGCACTTCAGGCCCTCGTTTCAGATTCGAGGGTTAAACCAAAGAAACCCCCAAGTGAGGGTATCTTTTAATATTTGTGGCTTTAGAGGGAAGAACCCGAGGGGCCATCTTCTCCTCTCTCCCCCTCTGGTCGGAGAGGGGTGGTGGGTCTCAGGCGTCTTTCCTAAGGACCCATTTCTTCTTCTGTGTACAGGACTTTGCACAACTTTGGTTTTAAAAGCTGTTGAAAACTAGGAAAACAAAGGGCATTGTTAACAGATAGGACCAATCTCCCCTGCAGGGGCACCTCTGCCCTGCCCCGCCCCCACCCACCTCTTCCTCTCCTCCAGTAAGTTGGCAGTTTGGGCGCCAAACCCCAAATCTCCAAGGAAACATACAGGCAAGAGAAACCCCAAAAGACCCCCTTTCTGGTGGCTTTGGAAACAGATTGCTCCTGCAGATGGAGAATGGCGCACGCGAGGTGTGCGGAGAGAGAAGGCAGGGTTACAGCTCTGTGCCTGTAGGGGTGAAGGGGTGGCTGTCTAGAGGGCTGCCCCTCCTTGACCCAGACGTGCCCCCCCTTCCCCCTCCCACCAGAGCTAACTTTCCTTCGCCCTGATGTGGTCAAACATCGAAGAAAAGGGGAGGTAGAGGCCAGTAGCTATATATATATATATATAGTATTTTTTTTTTTGTTTTTTTTTAAGAGCAACAGAGAGAAACAGCCTCCTCCCTACTGTGGTTTCCTATTTATGTGGCCCTTGCCTCCTGGATGTACCTGCCTGTGCGTTGTGAGCAGAGAGAAACCGGGATGTGGGCTCCGGCTGGCTTGGGGTTTGGTGGGAGGTGCTGGAGCCAGGAGAGGCTTGGTAGATCTGAGTCCCACCCTAGGGGGACAGGAACGAAGCCAACACCCGCTCCCTCCCAGCCTTCTCATTTCTGCTTTCTTACTGGACCCATCTTTATATATAATGTTAATAAAAAAGAAGAAAATAACCACCGAGCTCTTTGAACTGGAGGCTGGAGGCAGACAGCTCTAGGGGAGGGTCTGGGAGTCGGGGAGGCTGGTGCAGAGAGGCCTCTGAGCCTTTAGGAGCTCCTGGGGGAGTCCGAGCCCTGAGGCCCCACTGCTGGGAGTGTGGACTCAAGAGCTGGTTTGGGCCCGGGGCCCTGGTGGCAGGTGCTCTTGACCCTGTGGCTGCCCCCTACTCGGGCAGGTCTGGGTGGGTGGGAGGCTCCCAGCTGTGGCCTCCCTGACTCCACTCTGCTTGGCGGCTTGGCGTTCCCTGCCAGCCAGCTGCCTTCCGCCGCCGCCGCCGCCGGGTCACCTCAGGGCTGCTCTTTGATCTTGGGCTCACACGCAGACATGCTTGCACACGCGTGTAAACCCCCTGACTCCACACCCAGGAGGCACTCCCCGGTCCCTCATTCTCTGGCCTGTCCCTTCCAGCTTGCGGCGAGGGTGGGGCCGGGGACAGGGGGAACGCCATGGAACCCCAGGCCACGGGGATCCAAGCTGGAAAGCAGGAGTGAACAGATGAGTGGGGGGTGGGGGGGGAGGTTCTGTGTTTTACCTTCTCAGGCTCAGCCCCAACTCAGAGCCTCCTTGCCAGTGTCACTGACGGACTGGGGCCAGCACTGGTCCACCCCGGGGCTGGAGACGGGCAGCTGGAGGTGGTGGAATGGATGGAGGTGTGTGCGGGGCACGTGGTGGTGCAGGCGGGAGACAGGGTGGATGCAGGCATGCGCTTGTGAGCTCCCTCTCTCTCTCACACACGCGTACCAGGACACGCGATGGCCTCTCCCGGTCCTCGTGCATACAGGGATTCCCACACAAATGCACACCTGAGACCCCTTGGCATCGCACAAACGTGCAAAGCTAAAGCCATAACACTCCGGGAGACAGAGCCCCCAACCCCCGCAACGCACAGGCGCACACACAGGTGTCCCTCAAGTCTCACATCCCATAGTTACACATAGGCACGTGCGCACAGCGAGGCAGAGCCAGCTCCCTGCACTGGAAGAAGTCGTGAATTGAGAGTCGCCAACACCACCCAGCAGCATATGTGACCCAGCTCAGCCTGAAACCTCCCCGGTGGGGCCCTCGGTTTCCTCATCTGTCAAATGGGGACAACCAGCCCCGCCCGCCCTCCTGGCCTCTGGGGCTGTTGTGAGGCACCAAGCAGCCCACAAATGAGAAGTCAGAAGGGGAGGGTCTCCGGCTCACCCTCCCGAGGACCTTGCTAGACGGCTGTCACGGGGCCCCCCGGCCTGGCGGGGGGGGGTCCTCTGGGCAGGGCTCCAGAACAGCGGGGACCCCTCCCAGCCTCTCCACTGTACCCCTCTCCCTCCCAAGAGGCAGGCCTTCCCTCCCCCCAACTACGTGCCCGAGGGATGCGGAAGGGAGGAGGGCCTTCCGCCCACAGACGCCAGCCGGGCTGGCAAGGGTTAAGCGGCAGCTGCCAGGCGGGGCTGAGCTGAGCAGTTTGGTTTGAGGGCTGCGTGCAGGCAGGAGCAGCGAGGCGGCAGCCGGGCAGACTTGCTGGAGACACTGCATTTTATTAGGGCTGGGCTGCCAGCAAAGGGAGGGAGAGGAAAGAAAGGGGCAGAAAGAGAGAGGAAGGAAGGAGGAGGCTGGGCAGCCCTGCTGGCGGGCGGGCTGCTCCGGGATGAAAGGGTGTTGTAAGCTCCCTAATTCCTCCCTGCTCATCCCTGCTCTGTCAGGCTGGATTAACTGCCCGGGTGACCTCCCTCGGGGGTCAGCCCCACCCCTGACCTCCCCTTCCTCCTCTCCTCACCTCCTGGCCCGTCCAGTGGCCCCTCTTCACCAGCCCTGGGCAGGGGGCACAGAGAAAGGGCTTGGGTGGGGGACCTGGCCGGGTGCCAGGGTGGGGCTGCCGAGCCCATCTTGTGCCAGGTGCTTCTTGACTACACCCGTTGCCTTGTGACAAGGTTTGGGTAAGGGCGGGGTGGGGGGTGGCGAGGGAAGCCCAGTCTGCCCTGAAGGTCACTGTCCTTCAAACCTTAGTAACAGCTGACGCTCACTCAAGTCCTACCCGGTGCCAGGCATTCTGCATGGGATCCTCACAACAGGCTGGGAGGTGGGTGATCGAGTACCTGTTCTTCAGGTGGGGAAACTGAGGCATGGAGAGGTTCAATCTCCGTCCAGGTCATATAACTAACATCTTGGAGATGCTGGGATTTGCGCCCGGGTCATCTGAAGAATGGGTGCTCATAATGGGCTTTTCTGCAGCTCAGTTTACTGAGGCGCCCCAGGGCAAAGCTTCAGAGAGTTGAAGCCCCCCACCCCCCCCCACCCTGCCGCACCCAGGTTCCACCCACCCCAGCCGGCCAGCCCGCCTCCCAGGCCAGGGCTCTTCCCTGGAGGACAAGTGGAGGGGGGAGGGGCCGGGCCCAGGCAAAGCTTCAGGCTGTGGTCAGGAATGCGCCTTCCGGAGTCAGCTGACCTGCAATCCTGACTGAATCCTGCTTCCACCACTTCACTGGCTGTGTGATCTTGGACAAGTCACTTAACCTTTCTAAGCCTCAGTTTCCTCATCCGTAATGCGAGGATAATGCTACCTGTCTAGTAGGGTTGTTGAACGGATTAACTAGGATAATGTGAGTAAAATGCTTAATAAGGTACCCAGCACAGTGTGAGTACTGCTCAGTTCATGAGAGTTGCTGGTGACGATGGTGACGATGGTGAGGTGGGGGGAGAAGGGGCTGAATCCCCACCTTGCTTCCTGCCCCATCCCTCCCTTGCGTACCCCCAATTCAGACCCAAGCCTCTGGCTGCCCGTGATCCAGCCATCTCTAAGACGAATAAGTGTGCTCCCAGAAGGAGCCAATGTCTACTGAGCACCTGCTCATGGCTTGTAGGCCATGCAGTTCTAGGAGCTGGCACGACAGACGCCCGGAGCCGGGGGAGGGGCGGCACCCACCTGTACTCGGTACTCCAGGGCCAGAAGCGGGGCCAACCCTTGAGAGGCCCCCAGCTGGGCAGACCTGCCACACTCCGGGGATGACTAGAGGGGCCATCAGGGGGAAAGGCAGGTGCAGTGGCGGGGAAGGAAACCTCAAAAGGCTCCTTGGAAGAGGGTGGCCCTCGAATTTAAGCCTTGAGAGAGGGATGATGGCATGAGAGTCAGAGCTGGGGTCTGGGACACGCTCGCTGGAGCACCACCTATGGAATAGCTCCCCGGGGCTCAGGGTGGAGAGGACGGAGGCTTATGGGAGAGCTCGAGAAGCCGGCTAGAGTGATGCTGAAGGAAGGGGAGGCCAGGGTCCAGAAGGTTCCTAAGTCCTTTCCCGGATGCTGGGCTCAGAGAAGGTCAGGGTCTGGCAGTTAGTTCCTAGCCCCTCAGATGAGCTGGCAGCCTCCCTGGCCCCCATGAGCTTGGAGAAAGGAAGCTCCTTGCCCCACTTCTGGGAGAAGACAGATCCCCGAGACCCCTCCTTTTAAGGGGTTCTAGGCAGGAGATACTAGAGCTCTTACCCCAGTTTAGCCTGCATACATCCTCTGCCTCAGCAACACACCATCACTACCACCTACTCGCCAGTCTAGAAGAGCCCCCACACCGCCGTGGAGAAGGCGGTTCAGGGAAGCTGAGATAGGACCCCTGGGGCGCAGCCTCCCAGCCCCTAGGTGAGGGCTCTGGGTGGCTAAGGCAGGCTGAGTTGCACCAACCGAGCCTGGCGAGGAGGGGGACCTGGTGGGGGATGGGAGGAGAGGCGGAGGAGAAGGGGGCGCTTCAGCCAGCACCCTGGCCTCTGTTTTTCCAGCTTTAATTGCAGTGTTAATCACCTTAATAAGCTGTTTACCAGCCATCCAGCAGCCTGAGACTGGGAGACTTAGAAGCCAGAAAGTGCTTGGAAATGAGTTTCCCCAGGAGCCCCCGGGGAAAGGGAGGCAGTGCTGACGCAGGGGGAGGAGGGGGGGAGTCCTGGGGGGCTTGGGGCAGAGGGGGCAGGTGGAGGCTGGTGGAGAAGGCTGGGGCCGGGGAGTCAAGAAGGCCAATCTCCAGCTCTCCCAACACGCCCAGCCCGCTCCCACAGAAGCCCTCGAGTCAGCTCCTTGGACAAACCTTCTTTGACCCCAGCCCACCATCTTTCTCCTCTGTCACTCAGCCCTGTTGGTCACTACCAACAAGGCGACTCTCCGGGTCCCAGTCCCCAGTTCTGCAGAGGCAGAGCCTACCTCTCACCTCACCATGTGCTCACAGCACATGGCTGTGAGTATTGTGTTCACCCTGCGCTGGGAGGCAAGTGGAAGTCTTTGAACCAAGGTCCCTGGGGGCAGAGTAGGGAGAGGGTCCACACCGGGGGCACCAGGGACGAGGGCGGGGACTCAGCCATGTTCCCTGGGACCCGCTCCCACCTCGGATGCCCAGCACAGGCTGGAACAGCAGGGTGATGCCCAGGGAACATGAAACACCCAAATGGATAAATGAAGCGATCGAACTCTTGGGTCCCTCACACAAACCCTCTTGGCTTCGGCTCCCACTCCCGTCAGAGGAGGGTGAGCCTGAGGGAGAAATGGTAACTGTCTCAGTCTTTCCGTTGTTGGGGGTTAAATAAGACCAGAAGAGGGAAGCCCCAAAGCCAGTCACTGCTGTTGAGCAACTGCAGGAACGAACAGCGACTGCACCCTCACTGGGCATTAGCCCATCATGCCGTTGGAAAGCAGCCCCAGAATGACTGTGTGACTTGCCCAAGGTCACACCGCAAATTCGGCACTGCAGCTGGACAGGCGCTACTAAGGGGGCTCTGGAACTCTGGCCTCCAGACTATAAGACCAAGAATGTTCTCTGGACAACAGGTGGGTCAGGCCTAATGATCTGAGCACCCCCCCCCGCCCCCCCCCACACACATACACACAGGGGTCTTCAATTGGTCCAGTCCCCTGGCTGGTGAATCTTGGAGGCTTGTGCTTGGGGGTGGCGTAGGGGGAAGTATGAATTAGCCTGTGGAGGCCCTACGAGTCCTGAAAACCTCGGAGGCGTTGGACGCACTTGGGAAGGGTCTAGAATCTGGTGGCTGCTCTGCCCAAGGTTGGCACTCTGAGAGAGGGGGTGCTTAGGGGCCCTGCGAAAACGCAGACCTGGGGAGGGGGCTGGCAGGGGGCGGAGCCTTGAGCCTCAAACTTCTTGGCTGTTTCCTGGGGCAAACTGGAGCCAGGTTGGAAATGTCTGCTGAGTAAGCAGGGAACGAAGGCTCCACACCCTGGAAGATTAGCTGGTACAGGGGAGGGGGCATCCCCCTCACCCTGGGCAGTTCACCCTGAACCTGGCAAATGGCAGCGGTGTGCCCTTCCCTGTGCACTGAGAGTGCCTGGCCACGTCATGCAACGCGTGTGGCACTGTCCCACACCCACCCCTGGGGCCAGGCAGGCCTGTCCTGAGCTCAGGCATCACTAAATGGGGGTGTGGGGGGGACATACCCTCGACCAAGGGAGGGTATGGAGGAAGCTGAGGAAAACAGGAGGCCAGAGGGAGGAGGAGGCTGGCTGGTAAGGAAGGGAAGCAAGAGAAAATTGCTTGCAAGCACAGCCTCGGATCCTCCCAAGATCAGGGAAGATGCTAAGTACCTACTGTGCACCTATCGTATGCCAGGCACTTTCACGGCCATTGTCTCATTTAATCTTCTCCACAGCGTGGAAAAGTTAGTGCCCTTATTAACCCATTTCACAGGTGAGATCATTGAGGCTCAGAGGGTTTCAATAGCTTCCCCTAAAGTCCCCCAGGGAAAGTGAAGCATGGCTCAGCCCTGTGAACCCCTAACCTGTGGGCTCCCTAACCTCTTAGCACCCCATGGCCTCCAAGAGGGAAATGGAGAAGAATGTAGGGGACCAAGTTCAACCTTTCCCCTTGTTCCCAGACTTGCCCTGTGCCCTTAGAGACACAGGACCGTCCTTCAGTAGACTAGGATGCACATGTCAAATAGGCACCTGTATGTACATGACTGAGCTCAAATCCTGGCTTGGCTTACTAGCTGTGTAACCTCAGGTAATTCACTTGCCCTCTCTGAGCCTCCCATTCCCTCATCTATAAAATGGAGCTAATCCTATCTATCTCGCGGGGCTGCGGAGGAAATGAGACTAAAGGGCTTAGCATAAAACTCGGCACCGTGATGGGCACGGGACGAACTATACTGTTGGTGTTCAGCGATTGTGTGCAGTTGGGACACTCTTCAGACTGATGTCCTATAGGCCACTACACCAAGCCTTTCTCAATTCTGAAAATTTTTCCCTCCTAGAGTCTCTTGAGTTTTCTAGGTGTACAATCAAATATTGGTAAAAAGGATTGGTTTTACCCGTGCTTTTTAGCTTAGTAGAAGGAATTCTGGAGGTCAGGAGGTATAGCCTTTCATGAGTGCAGAAGTCAGGGACCTCAGAGGCATTAGCGCTGACCCAAGCCAGCACCGATTGTCCCACCACTCGTGCGGCTGTGTTTCTGGGAAAGCCAACCATAGCATGGGTCTGCTCCCAGGCAGAGATCAACAGAGGAACAAGGGCGCTTGGGTGAGATCTCTTACGGGCAGAGAAGGGTTTTCTTGCTTGGTGGCCAGAAATACTGATAATAATCCATCCGTGCCGAATCTTAACTGTATTATAACAATACCATTTGAGTGTTACCTCATTCAGTCTTCCCAACAACCCTGTGAAGACCAGGCTTTCATTATCTTAATTTTCCAGTCGAAGGAGGTGAGGCACAGAGAGGTTAGGAAACTTGCCCAAGGTCACAGAGTCGGGTTTGAACTCAGGCACTGGCTCTTTAGTGTTTTGCGTTCCTGGAGATGGCGCCACGACATGGTAAGCTGGTGAGTCAGAGGAGAACTCAGGTGGGCGGGGAGGGGGGGAAAGGGACACTTTGGGCACCAAATTGGTATGGCCAAAGTGAAGAAACCAGTCACCGTATTCCCCTGGCATGCTCGGTATATTTCACAACGTACCCAGAGACACTCTCCTTGCCTCCATGACCTTCTGAGATAGTTTGATCATTATCCTCACTGCACAGGGGAGGAAATAAAGACCCAGGAAGGTAAAGTGACTTGCCCAAGGCCTTTGAGCTGCATGTCTGCATTCCAGAGACTCCATGAAGTCTCTCTGGAGGAGACAGTTTCTTTTTCTTTCTTTTTTTTTTTAATATATATTTTTAAATGTTTTATTTATTTCTAGGAGAGAGAGAGAGACAGCGTGAGCAGGGGAGGGTCAGAGAGAGAGGGAGTCACAGACTCTGAAACAGGCTCCAGGCTCTGAGCTGGCAGTCAGCACAGAGCCCGACGCGGGGCTCGAACCCACAAACCGCGAGATCATGACCTGAGCGAAAGTCGGACGCTTAACCGACTAAGCCACCCAGGCGCCCCAGACAGTTTCTTTTTCAAGGGGCCAGAAGGAATCATTCCTACCGCACAGAGGGGCTGCCCAAGGGCCTGGGAGTGGGAGGGACCGAAAGCTAAGGATGGGTCCCAGGGGAGAGTGGGGCTTCAGAGAGGGAGGTAGGAGGACTTGAGGAGGTCACGAGGGGTGGCAGGACCCAGCTGATCCCCCTGGGCTCGGGGAATGTGACAGGAGCCCAGCAGAGGCCTGTCAGGAGCCTTCTGCAGTCTGGCTTCCCCCAGGATCTGTTGGAGCAAAGAATTCCCGGTGGCTCCAGGGCTGGGAGGAGGAGTCTGCAACGGGCCCCAGCTTGCAGAACCCGAGAAAGCTGCTGCCGGGTCCGGCTGGAGAGGAGGGGTCTAGGGCCGATGCCGCCAGGGTGGCGGCCAGTGGGAGGGGCGGGGACCTGGGCACCAGTCCCGCGCCCTCACCCCCTGGCAGTCCTCTACTCATCCACACACAGGCCCTGGGGCCCTCCGCTCCAAAGGGGACGGGAGCACCACGGTTGGGAGAGGAGGGAACCACTGAGTGGGGGAGCCTCCAGTCTGAGGGGGGAGGCCAGTGCCCTGTTCTCAGGCAACCCGGGCTGACGGAGGAGTACAAGTCCCGAGGTGTCAGGCAAAGCAGGACACAGAAGGTGATCACGGGAGTGGGCTGCGGGGAACCCAGAACCGGGGGGGGGGGGGGGGCGGAGAATGAGGTCCCCCGGGGAGCCCTGCGATCTGAGTCGGATCATCTAGATGCCCTGCTCCTGGCCTCACGATTCGGCTCTGTGTTCTCCATGAGCTTGATGACGGGGGACAAGAAGGTGGAGGCCACAGCCCAGAGCAGAAGCCCTCGTGCTGGTTACAGGGTCTTTCTTCCATCAGAGCCCAAATTCCACCGAACTTTAAAGGGGATGACTCAGGGGCGCCTGGGGGGCTCAGTCGGTTGCGTGTCTGGCTTCGGCTCAGGTCATGATCTCGCGGTCCGTGAGTTCAAGCCCTGCGTCAGGCTCTGTGCTGACAGCTGGGAGCCTGGAACCTGCTTTGGATTCTGTGTGTGTGTGTGTGCGCGCGCGCGCGCGCGCGCGCGCGCGCGCGCCCTTGTGTCTCCACCCTTCCCCCACTCTCTCTCTCTCTCTTTCTCAAAAATAAACAAACATTAAACACTTTTTTTAAATGAAAAGGGATGGCCCAGAGGAAACTGAAAGGAGTATATTCCGCATATATTCCACAGAGAGTGACACCCTCCCCTGGAAATGAAGTAATCTCTCCATTTTGGGGCCAAAGAAGCCAAAGGCTTGGCACTGGGAGGTGTTGAATCAGAATCCTTGATGCTTGGAGGAAGCTTGGGGCCGACTCCTTTCCCTTCCTGGACTGGCCAGACATGTCCCCCAGGATGCCAATGGGGCTGAGTCCCTTAGAGTCATCAAGCTACAGGGTTGGAAAGATGAATGCATCTAGTCTGATGTAGGAAGCAAAGCCCTGTACTCAGGAGCCTCCAATCTGATGGGAGACAGGGTCTGCCTTACAAAGCCCCAGACTCGAGTGGAAAGCGCTGGTAGACACATATCAACCCCCCCCCCCACACACACACACGCAGGATTTGACAAGAGAAATTATCTGAGCTTCAGAGAGGGTACGTAACTTGCCCAAGGTCACACAGCAAGTAGTGGAGAGCAGCACTTTGCTCATCATCTTATGGTCCCAGGTCCCTCCTTGCCAGCTGGAGTTGCCCTCAGGGCTGGGGGGCCAGAGGGATCAGTGAGGGTGTCAGAGAGGACAGTCTGTATTGCTGGGCCTTGGCTGGAATGGCCTGGGAGCCATGGGATGTACCAGGAGGGGCTCTCACAGGAGCTCTTGCTAGTGCTCAGGAAAAGAAGGAGGCAAGACTTCAGGGAACAAAGAAAATAAAATCATAATAAAATTATCGGGTTTCTGTGGCCATTCAGTCTCCCTCCCCAACTGCTCACCAGGGAAATACTCCCCGAGAATCATCGAAAATCGGAGACAGAGAGCTAGAAGAAAAGGCCAGAATGAGAAAAGGGTGGGAGGAGAGAGAGAGAGAGAGAGAGAGAGAGAGCTGTCCCCCCCCCAACATGTGCTCACAGCCGGGAAGGCGCATCTGTGTTTCTGGGTGTGTGTCACTGTGTCTCTGCGTAGGTTAAGTCTCTGTGCCTCTTCTTGGCTCATCCCTGTGCATCGCGAATATATAACCTGTGAGTGTATTTCTTTGTGTGTGTCTGGGCACAGCCGTGGAAAAGGCTGCGTGCACGTGGCCTCACGTGTGGCTCTGTGGGTGGCTCTGCCCACGGCAGCGATGTGGCTGTGTGTTGTGCCTGCCTGCGTGTGCACCTTCTTCGGTGGAAAAGTGTGTGCACTCGCGGAGTCCCTGAGCAGGGTCCCTGCATCTGCCTGTCCCTTTGCACTGTCTGGGGCCTTTGTGTTTTGAGGATTGTGGGGAGGGGTCTTTAATTCCCTCCTGAACCCATCAGAGCCGCCAGGAGTGGGGGGAGCGGAGGCATGGAGAAGAGGTCACATTTCCCTCTCCTGCCTTTTTTGGCTTTTTCAGCTTGGGAGGGGAGACACGGTAGTCACCCGGGGGACTCAGTGGCTCCCACAGGGACCCACAGCCGGGCTTCTCAGAGACGGGGTGAGGCAAGGGCTGGAGCAGAGAGAACCCAGAGCTGGAGATACTTGGAATGGGAGAAGCAGGGACAGAGGTGGTGGAGAAGGGAAGGCATGAAATACTCTGTGGGCCCGAGAATTTTTCTTTTCCGCCATAATTGCTAAAATGTTACTCACCTCCTGGAATGGGGGCTCCCAGGTAAAGGGGGGATCCTAGTCCCTTGAGAACCAGCTGCCCATGGACAGGGCTCAGAGGGGTCTTTGCAGAGGCCTGAAGCCACCCTCACCGCCTTGTCTTAGCTCCCCCCTCCTCCCTTCTGCCCCCACCCCTTCCTAGGCCCCAGGAATCCTGGCAAGGAAAGGGTTATCCAGGTGACTTGGGGGCGGGAAACACCTGCAGAAAGCTTTTCTGAAGGAAGAGGCTTCAGTGGCCCTGAGGACAGAAAGCTGAGAGGAGATTTGCCACCACAACAATGGAAAGAATGGAGTTTAGGACACCCCCCCTCCAACTGGCAAACAGCGATCAGGGGAGGGAGATCAGGGGAGGGAGGAGAGAGAGCGCAGGCGTATCATCACCTCCTTGGAAGCAGGAAGTCAGTGTAGCCTCCTCTGGCCTTTCCCCTCTCTACCCACATCGCTTATGCTTAGGCTTTCTCGGGGGAAGTTCTGGATCTCCAAGACCCCGTCTACACAGGCCTCAGCTACCCGGATAACATTCCATTGACTCTGGATACCATCCCAGAGGCAAGTTCGGGCATCCAAACTCAACTGAGGTTTGGAGCTGAGTAATCAGCTGCTAGGGCTACGCAGACATTTTGTGGGGGACCGACCAGCTCCCCACCCCCCACTCACACAACAGATTGGGGGATGGGGGAGGGTCGGCCTGTCACTCCGTGGCTTCCCAGCCCCCTCCCACCACCCCTGTCTCCTACTTCCCACCTGCAAGTAATTTGGCCAATGGGAGGGCAGTTAAGATTGCCGTGTGGAATCCCTCTACATCCTTGTGCGTTTGGTGGGGAGGGGCACCCTCTTCCCCCCCCCCACCCCAGACCCTGTGTGCCCTTTTCCTCTTCACAGCAGCAAATTACTTGTAATTATCTCACATTGAAAACCTTCAGGAGCTGCTCCCAAAATTGCTTTAATTGAATTAATTGAATCTCATTTTGTTGGGGGAGAGATTGGGGGGCCCGTCTTAAAATAGCAGAGGGGGAGAGGGAAGGGAAGCCCCAAGTCAACTTTTCCTGGGGCGGAGACCCTTGTAGGTGCGAGAACGTGGGGCCTGGACTCCCTGTTTCCATTTTCCAGTGTCAGCTGATTTTAGAAGCCCCTTTGCATTTAGGACCTTGCCTGTGTCCTGCTTTCAAATGGTGGTGACAAGGTATGTGTGCTGAGCTCCAGCCTCCGGCCCCCTTCCTCCTCCCTACCTTTGGGAGGGAGGGCGAGAGGTGAGAGGTGAGAGATGAATGGGTGGCAGTGGCAGGCTGAACTCACCCCGGCCATGACCCCTCCTCCCTGATAATCACACGGCAGCTATAAATGCCATTTGTGAATCGCGTACTAAGTTCCAGGCACCGTGTCAAGCGTGTTACAGGCACTATCTCATTCCATCATCACAGCTACACCGGGAAGCAGGTCCTATTAGCATTCTCATCTTGATGGGGGAGGAAAACCAGGCTCACAGAGAGGTTAAGTCACTTGCCAAAAGCCACACAGCAGAGCGAGACTCTTCGGAGCCCCCAAACCCCATTCTCAACCTTTCCGTTTTGTCCCCCGCTCCATTATTGACCCCATTTTCTCAGAGGGAGGTCTTCAGGGCAAGAAACCACAGGTTCCCTTCCCTCTACAGCTCAGATGGCTTGAGGGAGGTGATGGGCTCATCCTCCCCTGGGGCTTCAAT
Organism: Hyaena hyaena; assembly: GCF_003009895.1. Lineage (NCBI taxonomy): Eukaryota > Metazoa > Chordata > Mammalia > Carnivora > Hyaenidae > Hyaena > Hyaena hyaena. The sequence continues at coordinate 3,986,004 of NW_024080661.1, read as the reverse complement.
CCCATCATCACCCAGGAGCCCAGGGAGACTGGACGGACTCCCAAGGGGAAAGGGCTCCTGTTTCCTCTGGAAAGGTCTGGTGGATGGGGGTAGAGAATGGGGGGGGGCGGCCTCTGGCTGGGAGAGTAATTACACTCCTTCTGCTACTTAACTTTACAACCTGGGCTGTTGTTTTAACGATGCGACTCGTGTTGGGCTGTCCAATTAATCTCGCCTTTGGAGGCTTTCCGAGATGGGGCGGTAGATCTTATCATGGGTCTGTGGAAGAGGAGTGTGCAGCTTGCAGTGGGAGGAACAGCTGCCTGAGGCCCTGTGGCCTCAGAGAAGCCCTGGGGAAGGGATGTGGGGCTGCCCCCCCTGCTACCCCCACCACCTGTGGACTGGGGGGGGGGCGCGAAGGGCCAGGGAAGGCATTGATGGCGAGGAAAGAGGAGTGTTTCTCTTCTCGGTACCCTCAATCCTCACTGCTCCTGATCTTGGCTTTTACCCCATGCCTTTACCATCCTCAGGATAACCCTCCATGCTTTGTGAGCATGTTTTGGTGAGCAGGGGTGGCCACTGACCCAGAAGGGGCCTAGGAAGCATTGACTGCAGGCCTCCCTGGGGTGGGGGTTCCGCTGACTTGCGTACCCCCTCTACCCTGCAGAGACCGCAACTCAGGCTCCTCTCTGGGGTCGGGGCAGGGGAGAGGATTGGCTCCAAGTGCCCGAGGGGGCTTTTCTAACCAGGGCAGTCCCCCAGCTCGAAGTGCTTGGGAACAGGTTTAGACAGCAAAAGGGAAGATGACTCTGGAGCTTTTCGCCTGGAATTGGAGGCCCCTCCCCTAATCCCTCAGGCCAAGCTTGGGCTGGATTCCCTGAATTATTCACAGTCCTGTCCTTGGGCCTCTCTGCCACTGGGTGCTGTGTGTGTGTGTGTGTGTGTGTGTGTGTGTGTGTGTGTGTGTGATGGGGTGTAGAGGCCATGAATCTACCTCTGGGTCCTGGCTGGGTTGAGGCCCCTGACTATGCCTGCACTACTTCCTTTAACCTGGCACTTAGCACACAAACGTGGCGGGACATTTGTCTGGCTCCCCCATTAGCCCACAGGGTCTGCCTGAGTCTCCTCCTTATCTCCAGGATCTCACAGAGCTGAGAAGCCAGTTCCTTCTGGGACTTTCTTCTCCTCTCCTTCCCCCTAGGTGGGCTGGGGCCTTTACACCCCAAGGAGGACACTGGGAGGACTGGACTGGCTCAGTGGGTGTGTCCCATCCCAGGGCAAGCAGGGGCTGAAGATGGGGCACGTAGGGACTGTGAAAGTGCCCCGCTCCCTCCAGAACTGGGCCAGGCAGGAGAGAATGTGCGAGCGAGCCAGGACCACTCTGACTTCAGTTGTTTCCAGCATTAGCATCTTCCAGTTTCACACGGGAGCGAATGAACATGGTCATTGGAACATTCCAGAGCTACAACCACAGAGCTAGTTAGTGGTAGAGGCAAAACTAGCATCCAGTCCTCTGGGTCAGTGCTGGAAGGGTCAGATGGGAGACAAGAGAAAGATGAGCAACCAACCCTCACCCCCTGTAAGTCAGGAAACAAACATATTTCACAGCCAGGGCCCAAGTTTTTGTACAAATTTAATCTTTGAAAGCTCATGATGTGGAAGATGCTAGATCGGTTATAAATAGGAGCGGTTCCTCTGGACAGAGACAGCTATGAGGAGCTGAACTGGCACCCCCCCCGGTCCCTATTTGGGGGTGTCTCTCCTTACACTCATCCAGAGAACCTGTGTGTCCCCCCTTCTCCCCAAAATGTTGCCCTATTGAGTTTCCAAGAGGGTGTGCATGTGAGGTTGGTGGGTATTCAGGGTGAGAAAGGAGGGGATAGGCTGTTAATAAATACCTGTTGAATTAAAAGGATAATTGGATCCGGTATCTACTAAAACTGAATAGACACAGGAGAAAGAAGGCTTTTTTTTTTTTTTTTTTTTTTTTAAGAAGAAAAGCATAAATTACGCATAGGTCCACACACCACATTTTCAGCATCTCTTCTACCTCACAGGGCAGTGAGGCGGTGTATCAGCCATGGCCGTAACAGTGCTGACCTACGGGGAAAATCGGTGGGGGGTGGGGTGGGAGGGACTCGATGGTGGTCAACTTGAAGACACCGGATGCCCACTTCGCTTCTGCTTTGGCTCCGGCTCCGAACAGGGCTGGGCGAGGCCCAAGGCACACAAAGAGGAAAAACCACTCAAGTGTTTCTTGTCTGTGTCGCCCCCAGGCTGGTGGCAGACTGCAGTCCAAGGAAGCGGTGGGAAGCCCAGGGGTCCTGGGAGGAGTCTGAACTTCAGCCAGTGACTCTCCCTCCAGAGCCTCCGATCAGCTGGAGGGAAGGTGTCCGGTCCACGGTAGTGGTGGTGGGCAGTGGTTAAGACCAAAATCCTTGATTTGGCTGTTTGGGTTACAGGGCAAGGGAGACGGGCCTCCGCCCCATCCCTTTTCTTCTCTAGTTCCCCATCTGGGGCTGGTTTTCTCCAGGACCAGAAGGGGTGCAGGTGGGCTGGGCCCTAGGCTTTGTGGAGGACTGGGCGGGGGGGGGGGCCACCCGCCCTTCCCGGGACTCACATCATCTGAGGTGGAACCAGGACATCTGGGGAGTGATGCTGATACCAGGCTCCAAAGCTGTTGCCGTAGCCACCGGTGGGCGGGGCCCCTGCCTTGGGCAGATCCCAGGGTGCCGGGAGGGGTGGGGAGCAGGGAGGCAAGGAGGAGGCTCTCCCAGGGAAGTCCCCTTCCTGTCCTCCAGAGTTCTGCTTCAGGAGCTTCTTGTATTTGGAGCGTTTGTTCTGAAACCAGATCTTTACCTTTGGGGAGAAGAGGGGGAAGGAATGGAAGGTGAGAAGAAGAATGCGTCTGGAGGGGTGTGAGCCAAGGAAATGGCACCCAGCCGTGGGGCGCAGTCCTGGGAGAAGAGCAGAGCTTGGGAAGGTGCTCCGTAGGCCCCGAGGTTGCCCGAGGTCCCGCCTCTGAGCTCTCATCCAGATCTCCCGGTCCGGGTGCTCTCCGCTACCTGAATCTGCCCCTCTCCCCAAACACACCTTTTAACTCATCCCCCCAGCCTCTACGGAGGGCCTAGGGGGCTCCTCGGCCTTTCGCCCCCCCCCGGGAGGGGGTGAGTCCCCAGAGGACAAACCTGGGGAAGGCTAGCTGCAGGAAGGGTGGGCCTGGCCTCACCTGGGTCTGGGTGAGGCCGAGCTGCGCGGCCAGCTGGGCCCTTTCGGGCAGCGCCAGGTACTGCGTGTGCTGGAATCGCTGATTCAGGTGCTGCAGCTGCAGGCTCGAGTAGATGGTCCTTGGCTTGCGGAGCTTCTTGGCCGGGGGCTGCGGGCGCTGCTCCGAAGGCTCCGGGGACAGCGGCGGCTTCTCCGAGTCTGGGGGGCAGCACAAGGCGGCGTGTGTGGGATGGTGAGAGGGTCCGACACGCGGCTTCCTGAGCTCATTTGCATCTCGTTTGCATGTAGGTCCTCAATAAGCTAAGAGTGCGGGTACCCGGCCCCGCCCTCTTCTACCTTCCGCTCCACGCCCCCTTCAGACTCCACGCCCACCGGGCTCGAGGACGCAGTTCTTGCCCTCAGGGAGCGCCCACTCTTACGGGTCCTGTGACCCTAGGAAGCCAGAACCTAGGGACGGAGCGAGGGTACAGGTGGCGCCAAGGGCCGGGAGGTCAGAGTTCAGGCGGGTGCGGTGGCGCCAGCTTGGGGTGGGGTGGGGCTAAAAGGCTCGGTTCAGGGCTGGGCTGAGGCCTGGAGCTGACGGGGGCAGGGCATTCCAGGCCGTGGAAGCTCTAGAACAATGCTCAGAGGCGCAAGCCAGTGTTTGCGTGGCAGCCTCCCCGCTGCCGGGGGTGGGGAGGTGGGGAGGGTGGGGGTCGGAGGGGCCCGGCCAATTGGTTCTCGAAGGCCAGGATGAGCCCCCGCCCCCCGCCCCTCGGCATCCAAGAGTGGAAAGTACCCTCAGGGCTTGCCACCCCCTATTGAGAGGCCGGGGGGGGGGGGCGGTGCGCGGAAGGGGCCCCTCCGGAGGTGCTCCCCGCAGGGAAACTGACCCGCCCTCTCCTCTCCCGTGGCCGGCTGGCTAGGGGAGATGGCTTTCTGGAGATTCTAGAAGCCCCATGGGAGCGGGTCAGCCCATCCCGCTCCCCGCTACATTCACAGAAGGGTTCACCGCTCACGGGGAAGGTGGCCCAGGTTCGGAAAGCACGCAGCGCAGGACAGCGCAGGCCCTTTGGGCCGCTCCAGGAGCTCGCCGTCCTGCTGTCCCGGGAGATCTGGTCACCTCCCGCCTTCCAGGCCCAGCCGCTCTAGGAATCTTGGCGGAGGGGAGAGCGGCCCTAGAATGCGGGAGGTGCGGGCGAGGGGTCCTCCTTTTCTCGTCCAAGTAGCCCAACCTGCGCCAATCTGCGGGGACACCCTGGGACCACTGCATTCGGGTGATAGGGCTGGGAGGATCAAGTAAGCGAAATGCTCCCGGGCTCGGGCAACGTTTGCAGCTTTCCACTCGGGTCGGCCCGGCCACCCCAGCCGAGAGCGCGCTCGGCCCGGGTGCCCAGCCGCAGCTGGTGTCAGCCTGCATCCCGCACCCTCACCCTGCCCCTCCTTCCTCGGGTCGTGCTCCCCGGCCCCCCCCACCCCCCCGTCCCCCGACGTGTGGTTCCCCGCCCTGGGCCGGGCCGCGATGACCAGTTGCCTTCACCTCCCCCGCATCCCTCACTCAGGGCCCCGGGCTTTGCGGGCTTCTCAGATCCACCCCCCTCGACCCCCCCCCCGCCCCTGCCAATTCCCAGAAAAACTGTCGGGTTTCCGCTCCCCGCCCGCGCCTGTCCGGCCTCCCCAGCTTTGACCCTACGCTCGAAGCCCCAGGCTGACCGCCGAGCGACCGACCACCCGCGCCTCTCCGGCTGCGTGAACCTCGCGGCTCGGGTGACGCAGCGCCTGGGAGGCAGCCCCGGCTGCTGGACTCCCCCAGCCCTCGGCGCCCCAACTCTCCCAGCGGAAGCCCCTCCAGATGCCTTCCCCGATAGCTGCCTTTCTCCACACCGGTTGTGGCAGGTCACGACCGGATCTACTCCGGTCGCGATTATGGAGCCCAAAGGCCTCCCTCCGGGCACCACCGCCCGCTTGAGCAGGCTCCGAAGCTCTAGAAGCCAAACCTCCCCCTGAGGCACGGGTGGACACACGGTGGGGCAAAAAGGAGGGCTCAAGTCCTCTCTCACACCCCAAGCGGTCAAGCTAGAAGGGGCAAACCCACCAGCTTCCTGAGAAAAATTCTACCGTCTAGTCTAAGCACGTGTATGGTTTTCGTTGGATCCGGGGAAATTCTGTACAGAAAAGGAACTCTCCACCCTCTTGTCCATGGACCAAGCAGAGGGAAGACAAGGAGTGTGGAGGACAGGAGTGAAAATATTAACCTTATAAACATTTCTCTGAAGGCTGAGGCTGCCGCACTCCCACCTGGCTACACACACACACACACACACACACACACACATGTCCCATATGAGTTATATACTAGAGGGAAGTCCAAGGGATCCGTTTGTAGAACCTAGGTCATTTGTATAAAAACAAAAACAAAAACAAAGAGATCTCTTCCCAACTGCTCCTCCTTTAAGGAGGGCAGACACAGAAGCCTGGGAGAGGCAGCTTGGGTTCTGGCTCAGAAGGCACTTAAAACTTCCGGGGCGCTGAGGAAATTCCCTAAAATCCTCTTTTCTGGCCTCATGCAGTGAAAGCCGATCTGCAAGGACCAAGCGCCTGGAAAAGAGGCATGCACAGCCGTTCCTCGGGCCTCAGTTTGCCCATCTGTAATCCAGTAGGTTGAGCTCCCAAATCTTTAGGGTCACTTCTGGCTCTGATGGCTTATGAGCTCATATGTTGGAGTAACAGCGAAAGGGGGAGAGAGGTCTTGGTCCGGGCTGACACAACCAAAAGCCCCCAGTGGATGTGCATCCTTGGAGGAGACTGCTAAAGACAGGTGGGGGCAGGGAGGCCAGGGGACCTGAGGTCTAATTGGGAGCTAGTACAGCCGGGTAGGCATAATGCTGCGTTCTGCCCGGTACCAGGCCCAGGACCAGTAAGACAGGCTAGCTAGCTCTTGGCTTCTCTGCGGCCTTGCAGGGAGCACTTTCTCAGGGACTCAAAGTTGCTGCAGACAGCAGGACCTGGGGCCTAACCTGTCCCCCACAAAGGCGAGGGGCGGAAATGCCCAGGAAGGCCCGCTCCTTCCCCAGGAAGGCTGAAGTAGCCAGGATCTAGACAACTAGAGGCCGCCCCACCCACCTGTGGCTACAGTCTTGGAACAACGGGTGGTGGGGTCCTAGCCCCAGATTCTGCCAGGCCAGCTTCCAGTCTCTATCAGGCCCATTCAGGCACCGGCCCAGGGAGAGTGGGGAGGGGCCCCGAATAAGCCCCCACTTCCACTGCCTTCCAGCTGGGACCCGATTGCCATTTGTCTGGCTTTGGCTTGAGCCCTGCTTTCTAAGACAAGACAAACGCAAGGAGAGGCGACTTGGGGAAGGGAAGGAGTGTGCGACGGAAAGAATCCTGGGGCAGGGGCTAGGCACCCACACCCACATCTGGATTGTTTCAGCTTTCCGTTACACGTAGGTACACATCACCCCGCTGCTCCAGGGGGTGGGGTAGGGAGCCCTGCCGCCCGGCTTCACACAACTGCAAATCGAAACCAGGTCGGTCTTGAAAGGAGACCTAGATCGACTCGCCCCCGCCCCTCCCCCCTGGCTCCCGCCCCATCCCTTCGCCCTCCCCCCACCCCCAGATCCCTTGGAATCTGAGTAAGTCTGAATCCCGCTAGCTGCGCCCAACCAGGCGAGGGCGAAGTTTAGGGACGCAAAGGATCAGGACCCCAGAGGTGGGAAGAGCCACGGCGCCCGGACTTACCTGCCTTCGGCTCCTGCTGAGAAGGCGCCGCTGCTTGCTGGCCGGGCAGGTAGGAGTCTCCCGGAGTCGCCGGCGCAGTGTAGGAGTAGGGCAGGAGGTGGCCATAGGGCCCAGAGTAGGGCAAATCGGGGGCGACTGCGGTTGCGGGGGAAAGGCCAAGCGGGTAGGCAGCCACTACCGATGGGACAGGGGCGATGTCCGGGAATATGGCTTTGGAGGCGTCCCGGCCAGGGAGGGGGCAGGGCAAAGAGGTCATTGCGGCCAGGGCCGGGGCCGGGGCCGAAGGGCCTAGGCCATGGCCCGGCACGTAGTCCGCTCGCTCCGCCAACTCTCTCTTTTCCGAGCCTCGGGCGTGGGGACCGGATGAGCCCCCCAGCCAGCCTCCCGCACACTTAAGATCCCGGGGAAAGTGTCTCTCTGTGCCTTTTCCAGCGGAGAGCGCGCGCCTGGGAAAGGGGTTCCGAAGGGGTGCCCCCCATGGCTTTCCCCCTCCCCCCTAAATCCATGGGGGCCCCCCTCGTCTAGCTCTTGGGTTCGGTTCCCGGGACCCGACGGTGGCACCGCCCCCTTAGACGCCACGGATTGGCTACCAAACGCAGTGACCTCACGGAGGCTGGAGCCGGAGCCCGCCCACCCGGGGCAGCCCGCGGTAGGAAATTCAGAACTGAGGGGTCCGAGGGGGCGGTGCACACGCTCCAGGCCCAGCCACCTCGGGGTCTTCCCCAAGAGGGATACTGGGGTGTCACGCCGATGGGGGCAGTCTGGACACTTCGGTCTCAATGGCAGAAACGCGAGGGAGCTGGCGGAGCCGGGATGGCCCAGGGCGAAGGGAGCAGCGCAGTGGCGGAGGCGCTTCGACGCCGGGGGCTCTGGGGACCCGCCGTCCCGCTCTCCAGCCCCTGGGGATCTGCGCCGCGGTTCTGATCCCGCTGCCGCCAATCCGCAGGGAATCGGGACCAGACCGCCATCGCCCGCAGCTTATTCAGCACCTCGGAATGCGTCGCTGCTGAGCCCGGCAGTTTGTTGGTAAACAGACGCCGGGTCCGGGGAGGTTACCGCCCCGCGGCCAGCCTGCCCCGCACGCGCGCGGCGCACACGCCCCCGCGGGGCGCCCTGGGTCTGACAAGCCGCGACCGCCGCCGCTGCGCCTCACCACACCCCCACCCCACCCTGGCTTCCGCTTCCGGCAGGGGCGCGGGTGCGCTGGCGACACCGCAGCTCCGGCGGCCCCCCACCCCCCACCCCCGAGGCCGCTGGAGGGATCCGCCGTCCTGGCTGCGCCCGTCGCCCGTGCGGCGCCCCGCCTTTCCCGGCGCCGCGCGAGGCTGAAGTCTTGCACGACCCGGGACAAAATTCGAGAGTAGAAGGAGTGTCCAGTTTGATGGCTCCTCTGAGAGCGGAGGAAACACGGCAGGCCTGTCTTGGTGGCCGCATTTTCCAGTCTGTGCGGGACCTGCCTCTAAACGTAGGTACCCGACAACTTGATGGGCAGGTGTCCACGTTTACGGGTAGCTATGGCTACAGGTACACAACTAGGCATAGGCTCCATTCAGTTACAACATATATGCAAACACACAGGTGTCTCCACCGATGTTCATAAGCATCCCTCCAGAGGGGGTCCATTAATGGATCTGCAAATACAGAGTATAGGCTGGGATGTGAAACACATGTACATACCCAAAGATAAACAGCAGTTTATCTTTTCCCCCAAAGATAAATAGCACTATTTATGTATGGGTATGTAGAGAAAGGAAAGATCGTGCTTTGGGAAAAGCACGATCCTTGTCTCTCACACCCACAACTATACAAATCAGATTGCTGGTGTCCACACTCGAGAATGCAGAAACATCCAAGCGTTTATGCACGCGTATCCACCCTCTGAGTGATCACTGTCCACACACATCTAAGCTGCTTCAGGTTACGGGGAGAGACAGTCACAGCCCCAAACCCCCCGTCCTCACAGATTCCACAGCATACCCACGTGCACGCCTTTTCTCCCCTGAGCACACAGCTCAGACGTGCATATGCATGTTTGTACACACATGCTTGCTCCCATTATCAGGGCTCAGAGTGAAGGCAGCAGGTCTTAGAATTGAAGACCCTGATCAGACAAAGAAGGAGGCTTAGAAGAGTAAGAGAAGGAAGGCACTGGAGGGTGGCCAGGCTCAGAGAGACAGGAAGATCAAAGGGGTGTGCTGGGGGTGGTTGAGCCCCCCCAGTCAGGTCTCCCGAGGGGAGGATGACCAAGTCAGCTTCAAACTGGATCCCCTCCTGGAATGGATAGAGGGGAGTTTTTCCAAGAAAGCCCTTGGCTCGGAGCTCTCCGCCCTGAAGCCTTGGAGCTTCAGGAGAAGGGCAGATCCCCCGTCTGGGTGCCTGGAGAATGTATTTCCTCTCACCCCTCTCATCCCACAAGGTATGCGGGGGCCGCTCGGTTGAGAAATGGTGTTTTCACATGGAACCACAGTACCCCTTTCTTCCCCAACTCCAGCCTTGCCGCTGCCCCATCAGAGCTGGGGCTGTGCGCTTACAAGGACGCATCCTTCCAAACCTTTCTTTCTTCCACCACTGCCTTCTTCTGGAAGGAGGCAGCCACAAAACAATGTCGCGGTGGATTCCAAGGACGGCGTCTCAGGGCGTAACAAAGGAAGAGAATGCTGTCTGCAGTGGAGTTGGCTGTAGGGAAGAGTGTACAACGGAGGTACTTTTGAGGTGGAACTTAAAGAATGAGTAGAAGGACATTGTGTCCCGCAGTCACGTACCCAGAGCCCCTTCTGTGCAAAAAAAAGGCAAGGGTGGGTTTTCGGACAGGCCTCTGCAGCAGTTGACTTTGGGCATCTTCCAAAGCTAGGCTACCCGTCATGAGAGCCTTTCCTAACCCCCCAGGGGGCTTCACAGAACTCCTGCAGGGTCCTCATACTGATGCAGGGGTGGGAAACACCCTACGGCTCTTTAGAATTAAAAAAACACAGCAAGCAAGTTCTGTGCGCCTTTACAAAAAGCCCACTATTAGGATCCTCGCTTTACAAATGAGGAAACCTGTGCCTCCCTCGTCACCTCTCTCTTCCGGCTCCTGTTTAACACACGCTGGGAGGGGTGGTGCTGGGGCACTTGGTTGGGAGACCCTGTGATCTCCTCCGATGCAGACTCTCCAAGGAGAGGTCCCCTCCAACGGGTCTCCCGTGTCACCGATCATGGGCCTGAGGCCAAACAGGAAAGGTGGAAGGGGCCAGGATGAGGGCCAGAAAGGGCTGTAAATGTGTGTTCGAGAAAGAGAGGAGGGGAGGGCTGGCCTGAGAAGGCTGGAGGCCTGGGTTTCTGTCCCAGTCGTGCACTCGCCGGCTGTGATAGCCTGGGTCGGTCATTGGCCATCTCTGACTCGTTTTGTCCGGAAAGAATAACAAGAGGGAGCTGCACTTAACAGCTCCAAGCCTCCGTCATTTGCTTTAGAATGAATTGCAAACACTGAAATCCCAAAACATAATAAAACCGAGGAGGAGGAGGAGGCAGGCAGGCAAAACAAAACGGACTCCCTGATGTCAGGTCCCATACCCCAGCCTCTGTCTCTCCCGGCTTTTTCTCATGCAGGTCCTCTCCCTTAGCCAAAGGGGCCTGCTTGGAGAATCCCAGCACCAGAGCGGGGCTGCGGGAAAAGACAATGGGGTCCGCAGAGGGGCATGGCATCGTCTTGGTCTCAAGAGCCAGCCAAGGGTCTGCCACGACCTAATAGATCCGCGTGGCCGTATACACGGTGGTTTGCAGGCTCTTTGTGCTTTTAAAAACGCAATCCCACCGGATCCGGTAACGTTTCTTTGCGTTGAATAAATACCCGCGGCGGTGGGATGCGAAACTCCAATCGAACCGGTGCTTCTCCTTGGGGGTTCATATTCAACACCCCAAACACACGATGGGTGCGTAGGGCTTCCCGCACCGCCCCCTGGCTCTGTATGTGGCGGGCTTCTGCGGCGCTAGCCGGGCGCTGGAGTCTAACCCGGGGCAGACTCTGCGCAGCTCCGGTATGAACCTGCTCAGGGGAATGGAGGGTCCACCGGACCCCAGTCCTCGGCCCTGGGCGGCCATCGTGGGATTATCCACGCCTCTGCCCTCCATCCTACCCACGGTCTCCAAACGAAATCTTCGCTGGGTCTCCTCTGCTCTCCGCGGAATTTAAGTCCGATTTGGCGAGGCTTTCGTACTAACTCGTTTAGGGGAAACTTTGTGAATCATTTGGTTTGGCAGGGCCGGGGGTGGGGGCGGTGAGGATTCCCCCTCTGCTCCGCCTCGTGCTCGGTGGGCAAAGACCCCACCTTTGGCGAGGCCCGGAGAAGGCACACTTCGCAGAGGCCTGCGTGCCCCGCTACACACACTCCGATTTGACTTCTCTTGAAATTTTCAATGATCGTGCCTCTTTTCCTCTTTCTGACTGATCGCTTAATGAGCTCCGGCGCGGGCGGGACTGCGGGCTGCTGACCGAGGTCAGTCAGTCCCTCCAGCCGCCGGTGCACTTTGGGGTTTGCGCTCACCTGCACCCTCCGCGGAGTGGGAATGACCCTCCCCCACTCCCACCCCCACTATCATTGTCCAGATAACTTTAGAGAAACTCCCAGGGGAAGGGGAGGAAAGCGGTCTCAGGGTCTGCGCCCCCTTGGAATTTGGGGGCACTGCTCGACAGACGACACCCGCGAGTCTTCCCCTCGGTCCCCAGGCACCCAGTCTCCCGTCGTCTTTGCTTTTCTTCCGAATGCCAGTCTTCTATTTGGAATTGACCGGGACATTTAAAATACACGTATATATGAAGTCACCAAACACGTTAAAAACAAAACCGTGACCACTCTCGGACCAAGTACCACCCCCGCACCCCCAAAACAAAGAAAACTGTTAACAAAATACGGAATGGTCCGGAAGGTGCGTTGGAGGCGCCGCCCTGCGCGGTGAGGGGGCCCCGGAGGATGGATCTGGCGGCGCGGGAGCCCGAGGTGGCGCGCTGGGGGCCGCGGGGGCGCCGGGCGGCGGCCGGAGCGCGGGGGTTCTGGCCGGTTGTCCCAGCCCCCAGCCCCCGTCTGCCCGGGGTGGAGCCCGCGCCCTGAGCCCAGCGCACCGACCGCGCCACTAAGCCGGACGCCGGCACGCGGAGAGCCCGCGGGAGGCCCCGAGGCCAACCCGCCTGCAACGAATCCGCAGCGACCCGAACGAAGGCGGCTCTGCGGGGGTCTGCAGAATCTTCCAGACCCTGGCCCGGAAACTCGGGCGTCCCGCCCAGGTCTCCCTCGCCGGTCCCGGGTGGAAGGCAGAGGCAGGACCTGGCGCGAGTGAGTGAGAAAGTGCATCTAGCCGGCACCATCGGAGCGGGTGTGTGCCCAGGCACGCACAGGGTAGCGCGGAACACACGCGCACACGGCAAACACACGCACGTTCCCGTAGTTCAGCATCCACAGCACGCATCCACAGGCATCCGCACGACACCTGCCACGTATGCACACAGAACACCCAGCACATACCCACCACACAGGTACACACATACAGTGCACATACACTGCATACACTGCACTCGCCGGTGACTCTCTCTGTTCGTGGAAGGTCTATAGGGGTGGGTTACTGCTTTCACTTTCTCCCTACCCCCAGACCTTTTGGAGGTCCCGGCTGTTTTTCTTTCATAAGAAAAGGGTAGGTCCAGGGGCGCCTGGGTGGCCAGTCGGTTAAGCATCCGACTTCAGCTCAGGTCATGATCTTGTGGTTTGTGAGTTCAAGCCCCGAGTCAGTCTCGGTGCTGACAAGCTTGGAGCCTCCAGTCTGCTTTCCATGCTGGGTCTCCCTCTCTCTCCGCCCCTGCCCTGCTCATGCTCCGTCTCTCTCTCTCTCAAAAATAAATAAACATTTAAAAATTGTTTAAAAAAAGAGAAAAGGGTAGGTCCAGTCCCTGAATCCTAGTCTGGGCTGCCGAGTCTGGGAGCCGGGCACAGCCTTTACCTCCGCGGTGCTGGGCCTGGGAGAATGAGGGGAATGCTGCCTCCGCGAGGGGGGAGGGAGGAGGGCTGGCCACGTGGGCACCGCAGACGCACCTGCACCCCCCACCCCCCAAAATGAGAAAACTAATCACAAGTACAAAAACCACAAACCCCAGAAAACAACCGCACCCTTTCCCTCTGTGAACAGCTCTGCTGGGCTCCCAGTGCCAGACCTGGTGTGGGGGAGGGTAGGCAGGGGGAGGGTCCGGAAGAAGGGCAGAGGCAACTGGGTCCCGCCCCCACTCTTCTCTGCTCCAAACCCTCCCCCACTGGCTCAGCTAAGAGGAGTGGGGGCATTAAGCCAGCAGCGGGGGGCCCAGGCCCCCTCAAGTCTGTTTAAGGAGGAGGAGGCGGCTCAAACCCCTCTTCTGCCAGCATCTACCTTCCATCCTCAGTCACTCTCATTAATTCCGTTTGGTAAAGGACCACACGCTGGAAATTCATCCACCGTTGCCTGGAAAAGGCTGGAGAACAAGAAAAGGGAGCAGAGGAGGGGGAAGGGATTGTCCTTGCGCAGCTTGGGGGGGGAACTGAGCTGAGCTGAGTTAGTTACCAGCTTCTCAGACCAGTTTGCCCTCCCTTCTTCTAAAGACCCTTCCCAACTTAGGGGCTAACGGGCACCTATCCAACCTCAGCCTTGGCTGAGGGATGGCTCTCAAATTCTTGCGGGGACACAAGCCTTCCCCAGCCTGAATTTTGGGTGGAATGTGCCCCAGAACTAGTGGGGAGGGGGAAGCCCAGCCCCACAACCTCACTGCCACCGAAACCCAATGGGGCCCTGGCTGTCTTGGATTCTATTGTCAGGAAAGCGCGTGAGAGAGCCAGGTAGTGGGTGTCTGGCTGTCTGAAGCACAGGAGAATCCTAATGGAGGCGCTCTTCCTGGAGACACCTCTGAGGAACCTTCTGGAGCCTTAGGGGAGAAGGGGAGCAGCAGTGATCTGAGGCCTTGATCTTGGGTAGCACAACGATAATGATTATAACAGATGACAGTTTTAAGTGTTTTCTATGTTCCAGGCACTATGAAGCCCTTACATGCATCATTTCCTTTATCACACCTGTGATGTAAGTATTCACATGATCTCTACTTTACAGATGAGGAAACTGAGGCACAGAAAGGTTGAGTGGCTTGCCTTAAAGCTAGAACTGGAATGGTGGCCAGCTTGTCCTCGTAACTACCGTGGACTTGTCTTACCTGGCAGAGTTCCACTTAGCAAAGGCAAGAGGAAGGGCTAAGGAGGGAGAAGGGACCCCAGGAAAAGAATATCCTCTGCAGAATAGTGGTAGAAGTAATAACATCAGCGATGACCAGTATCTGTTGTGGCTGTGTGTACAATGCTTCACATGCATTTCTTTAAAAAATTTTTTTTTCCTTTTCAATGTTTATTTTTGAGAGACAGAGGCAGAGTGTGAGTGGGGGAGGGGCAGAGAGCGAGGGAGACCCAGAATCTGAAGCAGGTTCCAAGCCTCTGAGCTGTCAGCCCTGAGCCCCACGCGGGGCTTGAACTCATGAACCGTGAGATCATGACCTGAGCTGAAGTCAGACGCTTAACTGACGGAGCCACCCAGGTGCCCCCGCATGCATTTCTGCACTGAAATCTTCACACAACCCTTCAAGAGAGTCCTATCATTATCCCTCATTTTACAGATGAGGAGACTGAGGCACAGAAAAGGTGCGTGCATGGTCTACACCCATCTGGTTGGAAGGTAAAAATGGGAAGAAGGAGCTGAGGCAGAGACAGGAGGTTCTGCACTGTGGAGGGCCTCAAATGCCAACCAGGAGCTTAGAATGGGGCTGTGGGCAGTGGGGAGGAGGGTGGGAGCAGAGGCTTCCTTGGGGCATCTCAGGTACCAAAGTGTGTTGGGAAGGGGAGAGTCAGGGGGCAGAAAGACCAGTTAGGAGGCCATTGCAAATAGAGCTGGTGGCAGAGGCGATGGAAAAGAGGGGGAGTGTTAGAGCTCGGCTTGAAGGGAAACTCTCCAGGGCCCCGGTGGCTACCGGAAGAGCACAGAGGCAAGAATGACTCTGAAGTTCCTGGCCTGGGCAACCAGCGGAGTCTGGGGAAGAAGCTATGTGTTTGGTTCAGAGATTTAGGCATCTGATGGGCGGATGGACCATGGACCGAGATTCTAGGTTTGGATGTTCCGGGAGACAGCAGCCCCTCGTGTTTCTCCCCTTGTCCCTGCGCAGGTGTCTTCCCAAACCGCTCCCCCCCCCCCCCCCCCCCCCCCCCCCCCCCCCCCCCCCCCCCCGCCCCCAGGCCCTGCCAGAGTACACAGGTGAAACTTGCATATATGCAGATATATGCAAATGAAAACAACTCAGGCCGGGCCCAGGGCCAAAGTCAAGGGAGGGGGAAGGCCGCCCTAGCCCTGACTCACCCTCTGACATGCAGCCGCCTAGAATGCCACCTCCCCAGCTGGGTTTCCTCCAACTCGGGGAACTTGCTCCTGGAATCACCCCGCGAAGCTCAGGCCCAGATCACGAGCCCAAAGGACCTGGGGAAGCTGAGGCTGGGGACTTTCTGAATCAGAGGGAGGCTTCATTCTGATCTCTCCCTACGAGACTGTGTTCCAGAGGGGAGAAGGCAGGAAGAATACGTGGGGAATATGGCATTTATAAGTATGCAAGTCACATGCATTCCTTCAAGCATTTCCACAGGTGTAGCTTCCTTGGAGGCTCGTCGTAATTCAACCACTTGTGAAGTAGGTGGTTTAGTAGCCCCATTTTGCAGATGAAGACACTGAGGCTCACGCCATGAAGTGCTTCGCCAGGGAAAGCCTGGCTGGTGTGTATAGAGCTGGATTTCCAATCCAGGCTTTCTGACTCACTGCTCT
Source organism: Hyaena hyaena (assembly GCF_003009895.1). Lineage (NCBI taxonomy): Eukaryota > Metazoa > Chordata > Mammalia > Carnivora > Hyaenidae > Hyaena > Hyaena hyaena. Next base: position 3,970,236 of record NW_024080661.1, on the reverse strand, counting down.
ATGGTTTGGTGCTGGGCTGAGCGAAGGGGAGGCTAATTCTGGGGAAATGCTACCTCTCAGGTGTCTAGATATTCATGGCAAAGATGCCTGTCATCCTCCTGGGTCCCAAGAACTTCAGCGAGTAAGTTGAGCTCTGGTCTCTAGCGCTGGGGCCATGCCCCTCCTGTCTGACTGGACCATACAGCCTACTTCCAGCCCCAAAAGACTCACTGAAGTTCAATACCCTCTTTTTAAGTACGTCCTGGGTATGGGATCTGTGTAGGGCATTTGGGAGTTTGGCCGAGGTCCCACCCAATGCTGAATTTAGCAATTTCTGTGTATTTAAATTGTGAAAAAGGATATAAAAAAAGGAGTGAGTTAAAACACACATGAGAGAGAGAGAAAGAGATTGAGAAGGTACCCAGGCCAAGAAGTAACCCTCCTGGATCGTAACCCTCTTTTCCTCCTTGATATCCTGGCTTTTGCATTCATAATTTCCCTGCTTTTCCCTACGGTTTTGTCACCTGCGCCTGCTTACCTTTCCCCACTGATGGATTTTACACGAATAGAATCCTGCTGGACTTAGGATCCTTGCTTCTGTCTTTTGATAGTTCATAGCTTCTAAGACATGCCCCCGCTGACTCCCTCGTCCCTCTCGTTTTCCTGGAGCGTGTGCTTAGCTGCACTGTCCTTCAAAGATGCTCTTGGGTGGGTTTGCCACGTTGGGGCAAGGATGGGGTTTCCCGTCTCAGGGAGCACAGTATCCAGCACAGGGCTGCGTGTGTCATAAACGCTCAGCATGCAGGCGCTGAGTGCCTGAATGAAGGTGAGTGGAATGGGGTAACTGTGTTTGCGTTTATGAGAAACCCCAGGGGCAGGGGGCTTCCGGGAGGCCAGAGGGTGACATTCAGGAGGTAGGCTCCTACCATAGGGCCTCTTCTCCCTTCTTCCCTTCTTGCTGCTCTTCCAGGATGAGAGGCTATACATCCCCTATATCCTGGCCCTTTCCACAGCACGGCTGGGTGCCACAGAGAGCACACTAGCTTGGGAGCCAGGCAGACCTGAATTCAAGTCCCACCTTCACACCTTACTGACTTGGGCACATAAAATCTCCCTGTGCCTTAGTTTCCTCATCTATGACTTGAACATAATAATAAGCCCATTCTCGCAGGGTTGTAAAGATCCAGTGAATTACTCCAAGTGACTGGCCCATAGCAGGTGTTTTACATATGTTCGCTCCCCTTCTTTCTCTTGGTTCCTTTGACTCACCCACAAGGCACATGCCTGTCCCCATCACTTAATCTACCTGGAGGGCACCAGAGCCAGCCTGATTAAAAAGCTTTTATTCCCAGAGAACTTGGTGATGGCTGGAGGTGTCACTCCCAGGATAGGAATCTGTAGGGCAGAGATCCTTCCTTCCTCAGCATCTCCTCCTCCCCGCACACCGGAATCCCGAGGTGCTCAGGGCAGCCTGCATTCTCCAGCTAGCCCAGAAGCCACCCCCAGCTCCTCCAAAGTCCACAGATGCTTGTGAGGGTCTGCCCCTTGGCGGCGTGTGGCATACTTTCCCACTGAGGATCTCAGTTAATCCTCACCACCCGGTCTGGTGGGGCAAGTATAGCTGTCCCCATTTCACAGATGAAGAAACCAATGCCCAGAGCAGCTCGGCGCCTTGCCCAGCATTTCACAACCAGTAAGGGGCCGAGCTGGGATTGGAGCGCCCCAGCTTCCTGCCTCTGAGGCTCTCTGGGTTTTTCCAGAGCAGCCCAACCGTCTCTGAATGGGTGAAGGAGGAGACAGGGACAGAGCTGTCAGCAACCGGCTATTGCATGGCCTGCCAGGGCCTCTGGCCATGTGTGGGAGGGTGGTCTGAGTGGAACCCCAATCTCCGCAGGAGGTAGTACAATGACAGAAGTCAGGAATTCGGATAACCGGCCCCACGGAAAGTAGGCAGCGGGGACATGAGAATTGTCTGCAAAAGCAGGAGGGGCTTCAGGCTAATTCTGGGTGATTTGTGAGGTCAGAATACTGAGAACCAAATGGAAGTCAGAGGAATGTCAATGTCAGTTCAATATAAGGAAGACGTTTTTAATCATTAGAGTTCTCCACCTCCGTCTCAGGCACCAACCCCTTTCACCTTGTACGGAGTGACTACTTTACATCTCATTTCCTCCGTGGGAATAAGGCCTTTTAGGGGGCAGCTTGGCTTCTCTTTGAGCTCCGTTTGTTTCCTCCAATGTGCATGTACAACCAGCCCTCAAGGAGTGTCTGAGGGGCACCTGGGGGGCACAGTCGGATGAACGTCCTGATTTCAGCTCAGGTCATGATCCCAGGGTCATGCAATAGAGCCCTGCATCGGGCTCCACACTGAGCAGGGAACCTGCTTAAGATTAACTCTCTCTGACTCATGCTCTCTCCTTCCTTCTCTCTCTGGTTCTCTCTCTCTGAAGAAAAAAAAAAGAAGTAGAGTTTGAGAGTCTTCATCACTGGAGGTGTTCAAGCAAATGTGGAGGGGCTGACACCCTGGGCTCGGGAGCCGACAGCAGGAAGCTGGAATCTTCTGCTGTGTAGAGGTGGCTTAGAGCTGCAGAGCCTCAATTTTCTCATCTGTAAAATGGAGTTGATAATACCCACCACATAAAATTGTGGGAATCAAATGGCGCCCTGTAGACGACTAGCAGAGTGCCCGGCATATGGAAAGCTAATAATGGAGCTTTTTCTATGATGTATGTGGTTGAGGGGCTGAATCAGAGGCTGGAGAAATGAGGTAGGTGCCCGCGAATGTCCCTCCAATTCTGGTGGTGTATGATTCCATTCCCTAAGCATTGGGAAAGGAACTAAGTAGAAACCAGGAAGCAGATTGACTCAGGGGAGAAAACTGTTCAAAATAAACAGAACGCCCCATTCGGAGTCCCTAGGGACTCGAGACCATCCCATGTGCTTTTCCTACCTTGTCCTCCCTGACCCCCATCTCAGGCAAGTTTCTGAGGTCTAGTGTTGGGACCTTGTCCTTAGAGAACCTGGATGTCATTAGCCCTGAAGAAGGGGCCGAGTCCCCAGACAGCCTGGCCCACCCTAGGAGTCTAGCCTCAGCCAAGAACAGGGGCCCGAAAGTTCTGATTTGGCCGTCACCTGCCCTAAGCACAGCCCTTCGGCGGCCCAAGCCTCCAAACCAGCCAGATGACGTGGCATCGTCCTGGAGGGTGGTGGCGGCTCCTGCGTGCCAGGCCCCCAGCTAGGAGGGGCCCTCGGCAGCTCCCGGAGCAGCCCTTGGCTCCCTTTCAAAGTTTCGTCATCCTTCTCCTATGTGGATGGTACCTCAGAGGTCCCCGGAGCCGTGGGGTCTCGAGTTGTGGGATGAAGAGGGTCTGGAGTGAGACTGGAAATCTGCATAGTAATAAGCACCCCCTGTGAGAAACTGATTTGGCCCAGCTCCCTTTAACCCCTGGGGAGGCTGAGCCAGAGAGGGGGATGTGACTGGCCCAAGATGACAGGCCAGAACTGGACACGAGCCCAGCCCTCTGGACCCCTCAGTACAGCGTGTTTTCCAACCCAGCTATCCATCAAGGCTCACTCCCCCAGAGTGGAGGGCAAGTTCAGGCAGAAGTCTCTCCTGAACGCCCCCAGGGCCCCCTCCTAGGTTTATGTCGATTACTCTGTCAATTACTTGAGACCTAGTCACCCCCTTCCCCGAAACGGCCACTGAAGAAATGAGACTGAAGCATCTTGAACTTGCTGGGGCCTCCCCAAGGTCAAGGTGTGGGAGCGAGTAGGTGCGTGGGGCTAGATCCAGGGAGGGTCACACAGGCACACATTTGGAAATAGCCATCACACTGAGGGAAAATGGTGGTCTGAGCTGAGCCTCTCTAAACATCAGCACCTGGCACTACACCTGGCACATGGGGCCGAGGGATGGCATGTTCCATAAATGGATGATGGTTAATGGGTTTTAAAAAATTTTTAGGGGCGCCTGGGTGGCTTAGTCGGTTAAGCGTCCGACTTTCGCTTAGGTCATGGTCTCGCGGTTCGTGGGTTCGAGCCCCGCGTCGGGCTCTGTGCCGACTGCCAGCTCAGAGCCTGGAGCCTGTTTCAGTCTGTGACTCCCTCTCTCTCTGACCCTCCCCTGCTCTCTCTCTCTCTCTCTCTCTCCTAGAAATAAATAAAAAAAAAACATTAAAAAAATTTTTAATGTTTATTTTTAAGCGAGAGAGACAGAGTGTGAGTGGGAGAGGTGCAGAGAGAGAGAGACACAGAATGGGAAGCAGGCTCCAGGCTCTGAGCTGTCAACACAGAGCCTGACGTGGGGCTTGAAACCACTAACTCTGAGATCATGACCAGAGCCAAAGTCAGGTGCTTAACCCACTGAGCCACCCAGGCGCCCCTGATTAATGTTGATTGAACTCCATCATCCCAAGGTCGCATGCTCTTCCTCTCAAGGGCAAGAGGTCCAAGGACTCCCAAAGTCAGCACAACACCAGAGGGTGGGCGCTCTGAACAGAGGGTGGCCGGGAGGCACAGCCAAGAGCAGAGAAAGGGTTCAGTTGGTGGCCATGAATCAGACACCTCCCTTCCCATGCCCGGGGCCAGGCTCCCGGCAGGTCTGGCCCCCGGAGGCCCAGGGAGCAGAGTTGGGTCTTAGCGACTGTGGGTGGAATGCGGGGCTCTCACCTTTGTGGCTGTGAGCCTGTGACTAGTGTGGAACCGAGGTGGTGTGCCGGCGACTCCCGGGTGTATCGTGTGGGAGCTGCGGTGTTGTGGGTTGCGCGCGACCGTGTGTCGTGTATTTGTGTGACTATGTGCAGAGAAATGGGCGTTGGCTGCGGGATGTGCCGTGTGGCTCTCGGAGACTGGTTTGGAGAGTGGTTAGGTGCTGGGTGTGTGCAGGTGGCTGTCTGCATGGCTGCGCGTCACCCCACGTGATCTACGTGCACCTCTGGGTGGCAGCAGCCGTCGCGGACGTGTGCGCCTGGGCGCGACCCTGCGACGCCGTCTCCTGGTGCGCCCGTGTGTCCCGCGGTGTGACCACGCTCACCTGGGCCCACTGCCCGGTGGGTTACTGGTGTTGAGTGTTGTGCGTGCAAGCGAGGTGAGGCGCCCTCGACTGTGTGTGTCACTGTGTGTCCCTCAGGGACTCGGTTGTGTCACCGTGTGTGACTGTGACTGTGTGTGCGACAGCATGCCCCTCAAACCACCTTCCTTGGGTGGCTTTGATGTGGTTGAGCCTCTAGGGGCCTTAGGGACGCCTGCCTCACTCGTGAGGACTTCAAAAGATGGCTGTCCTTTCTGCCCAGCGGGGGGGAGACCCATTTCCCCCTCGCCCTTACCCTCTCCTCTGCCTGGAGGACAGGCCTGTTTGTTTTCCTATTTTTACTGCCTCGGATGAGTTCATGGCCGCAACTGACTCACCACTCTTTCCGAGAGACTTGGGGAAGGAAACAGGGGTTGCTTGGTTGGGGCCTCTGCCCAGTGGCCCCGGGGGCTTTCAGAGAAGGGCTGAGGAAGACATCCGGGTCCACTGTAGACAGTGTGAGCACCTCAAACCATTCCCCCTCCAGGAGGCTGCAAGGTCAGCAAGCCTTTAGAGATCAAGTCTTTGCCTCCTTTCCCAAATGAGAGGCCTCTTTCCTCGTCTAAGAGTTCTCTCCTCCCTTTAGCCACTAGATCAGTTGAAAAGCAAGCCGGAGCTTTAGGCGGGGGGGGGGGGGGGGGTACATGTGACATCTCACTCAGATCCCTGTCCCTGCAGGTAATTCACGCAGCGGCAAGGAGGCCCTGACTCCACAACACTGGGCGCCCCCTATGGGCAGAGGCGGCCCTGGCCGAGGGAGGTAGGGCTCTGGAATAGAGACCAGAGGAAGAAGTGGTCCCCAGGGACGCCCCAGGCTTGGGGGCGGTCAGAACCCCCCATGCACAGGCTCTGAGAAAAAGAACAAGGAGAATTCAAACCATCGCTCCCTGGGCTGGGAGAAGAGTCATGTTCCGAGTCTGAAGACGGATCAGAGAAGGCTTCTGGAAAGGGCTTCAGGCGGGGGACTTGGTGCAAGCTGGGAGGGAGTGCAGTCTGGACGTCAGATAACCCCCGACCCCTCCCCCCTGCCCAGGGACTGGGGATGGAGCAAGCACAGGAGGCGAGGGGAGCCGGGAAGGCTGAGATGGCATGGTCCTTGTGTGGGTGACAGGAAGGACTTGGGCTGGACACTGTCCGCGGAGCAGATGAACACTGTCTAAACAGTCTGTGGATAGGAAGTCCCCTCTGGTGTCTACCCGGCATCCCTCCAGCTGCAGCCAGCATACACCTATCCGTGTCTGGTTGTCTGGGAGGGAGCCCTGAGGCTGGGGGTCATCCCTCCCCCCTGCCCTGACCTGGAGAGCCAACACCCCAGCCGCACTCCTAGCTGGCCTGCCCAGCCTTCGGGCTCCCACATCCACCCTGCAGACTCTTCCCATGACCGAGGCCATGTAAACTTCCCTTCACTGCTGCCCTCCTCGCCCTGAAGGCTCCCAGATCTGGCTAACTCACCAGAACCCTCCCCTCCCCCTACCTGGCCGCGGTGGGAAACCCACCCCCCACTTCAAACTCAGGGGTGTTTGGGCCACAGTCACAGAGGAGTTAAGAAGAGCCTTGGACTAAAGAGTCAGGAGGCCAGGCTTTGGGGAAACCACTGGGCAAGACAGCCTCAGTTTCTCCATCTGTGAAATGGGGCTAATGGCGCCTGCCCTGCTGGGTTCCCAGAGCGGGTGGGGAACACTCCAGTGAGCTCATGGGTGTGAAGGCCCTGGTGAGCCATAAATAGTCCCATGTCTGTGGGAGGGAGGGAGGGAAGCTGTTATTCCAGCTGGGCCTGGCTGCCTGCGCAGAGGGCTTGGCCAGTGGGGTGGGGGGGGGGGGGGGGGGGGGGGGGGGGGGGGGGGGGGGCTGGGGACTGTGAGGGTCTGTGTGCCAAGTACCGGCAACCAGAGAGTTCGAGACTGGCACCCTGATGAGAGGTGGGGGGAGGTCAGGCTCCGTGAGGGCCACGTGGGGGCCGAGTGCTGGGGCGCCAGCAGCAGGGTCTGCGATGTAAGAACTTCGGGCAAGTGACTTAAACAAGTGACTCTGAAGAAAACGCTTGTGGGAAGATGAGTGAGAACCTGAGGTCACCAGTGACATCAGTCTCAGCCTCTCTTGACATCCCTGCCTCTGCGGGAAGAGGGTGGAGATGTCATCTTCTCTGCCCCTCTCTCCCTGAGCCCCGGGGACAGGAGGCTGAGCATGTTAGCTGGTATGGATTCGGGGGGATTAGCTGTGGCACTCTCTGGTAAGGAAACTTCTGGAGCTGCAACCACGTCCCCAGGAGGGTTTGCTTAATCTTTCCTTGTCAGAGTGATGGTTCCAGACCCTTCTCCCTCCTCTTTAAATAGACAGTCTGATGCCTCCCTTCATTCCTCTCCAGCCCACCTGCCAGCTCTCTCCCTCTACATATGCCCCCCAGCCTTCCCCGCTGAGCCTTTGAGCAGGCTACTCTCTTTCTGGAATGCCTCCAGGACAGGTGTCCTCCAAGACACCCCCCATCAGCCTCAGATCAAGCCCTACCCTGATCAAGTCACTAATCCTCTTTGAACCTCTGTCTTACCATCTGTGAAATGGGTCTCATACTACCTCCCAGGGTGGTGAGAATGAAGATATAATACATGAAGCACCAAGCTTAGCTCCTGCCCCGGGGGAGATGCTTAACACCTTCACCCTTCCCAGAATCCCTCCCAATGCCTCAGTTGACCGTATACTGACTTCCCCTGTTTATTGCCCTGAAACAAGTCAAAAGGCGGATATTTACTGAGTACTTACTTACTATATGTTTGGTCCCGGAGCAAGCTCATCCACAGACATCAGGCCAGCCTAAGTCAATAGCAGGGTTTAGGGTAACAGAATCGTCAGGGCTGGAGTGGTTCAGGAGGTCTTCCTGGAGGAAGGAGCCTTGCAGGGCACATAGGCTAGGCAGAGGGGCCAAGAAAGGCAATGTGGACAGAGGGCATGGCAGAGGCTTGGCCACAGTGTGCTCACTGGGGACACAGGACTAGAGAGAGACTGCATGGGAGATCTTGGGAGTGAAGACCAGATGAAGAAGTTCAGGCCAGGCACGGAGATCCTTGAGTGCCAAGTAGAGGAATCTAGATCAGACTCAGTGGGAAATAGGGAATTCCATCAGGCTCTTGAGCAAGGGAATGCCATTTGAAGGTGAAGGGAAGGGCCTTCCGTATATTAAGCATTAACTGTTTTCCAGATTTTTGCTGGGTGCTTATTGTTTTCCCACTTAACCTCCAAGGAACCCAGTACGAGATGCATTGTTCTCCCCATTTTATGGATGTGGAAATGGACAATTGGAGAGGTTAGGTAACTCCCCCCAAGATCATAGAACTGAGGAGAAAGGGAGGCAGCTGGAGGCTGCCAAAGTCCAGAGCCCATGCTCTTGCCAGCACAAGGGGCATGGGGGTCAGAGTCAGGCAGGACCCTTCCTCCCCTCCGCCCCGCCCCCACCCCCACTAACCCCTTGGTGGAGTTGGCTTCAGGGGCTGGGGGTGTTTGGAGCCAGTGAAAGTAAAGCTGCCTCAGCGGCTTAATGGAGACGGCAGGGACCGGTCAGGTGACCGCTTCTCTGTAGCCACCACACAGGGAGAAGTCTGGAGGGCCAGGGGCAAGTGAGGAGGGTGGGCCTTTGAGGAGCAAGGGGCTTGTGGACGGGACCGGGAAGGAAGAGGCGTTGGGTCTGGGACTCGACACAGCCGGTCGAGCAGAAATGACCTTGGCGTCCAAGCTCAGCAGAGAGGCCTGAACTCCAAGCACTCTTCTTGTACCTTCTGGGCTGGAGACACCCAGAGACTGGGGCCTGTGGTGCCTCCTTCCTCAGTCTCCCCACTGGCCCTCAGAATGGAGCCTGGGGGGCAACTAGAAAGGTGCCGACCGGCAGCCTCCCTTACCCCCCACCCTCCTCCTCCTGCCTCACCTGCCCATGGTGTGCCCCTGAGGCCTGGGAACCAAAGGGCCAGCTCCCTGTTCCTTGTTCGTACCAACCCCACCAGCCCTTGGGCTCTCTGCCCATGTCTCTCTCCTTCCCCTGGCCGCTCATTTATTCAAAAGAGATCTCTTAAGCACCCCACTATGCCAGGCCTGTGCTGGCCCCCAAGGATACAGCTGGGTCCTCAGAGAGCTTACATTCCAGTGGGAGAGCCAGACAATAACTAAGGAATTAAAGAGGAACTAATTTCAGGTAGTAACAGGGAGGTGAGGAAGAATAAGGCAGAGTTGGGGAGACAGAGGGGTGCTCTTTCAGATCAGGTCATTAAAAAACTTTTTTATGCTTAATTAGTTTTGAGAAAGACTGAACACAATTGGAGAAGGGGTAGAGAGAGAGAGACACAGAATCTGAAGCAGGCTTCAGGTTCTGAGCCATCAGCACAGAGCCCGATGCAGGGCTTGAACCCACAAACTGTGAGATCATGACCTGAGCCAAAGTCGGATGCTTAATGATTGAGCCACCCAGGAGCCCCCAGAAAGGGTCATTTAGAATGCCTCTAAGAAGAGATCTCTTGGGCTCTGAATGACAAAAATAAAGAAAGGCATAGGGAAGAGCATTCTAGTTGGAAGGAATGGTCAGTGCAAAGGCCCTAAGGTGGGCACAGGCCTGGTACATGTGAGAAACAGCAAGAAGGCTGATCAGCCTGGAGTGGAAAGAATGAGGGGGAAAGTAGGAAAGATGAGGTCCGAGAGGCAGGCAGGGTCTGGGCGGTGTAGGGCCTGTAGAGTTCCCGTATTATTCTGAGTGAGATGAGCCATCCTTGGGGCAACGGCACTGGGGCCAGGGAAGGACGTGTTCTGATCTACATTTATCAAGATCCCTTTGGCAGAGGGGCCACGTGCAAAGTCAGTCATTTCTCATCCTTCCTCTCCAGGATCTTGATGCCCCCAACCCCCAGACTCTTCCACACATCTGGACATGGGCTTCAGGGACCATTCTCCATGAAGGAATTGCCTTCCTTTATTATCTCTTTTTTTAAAAATTTTAAATGTTTTATTTATTTCTGAGAGAGAGCGAGAGAGACAGTGTGAGCAGGGGAGGGTCAGAGAGAGAGGGAGACACAGAATCCGAATCAGGCCCCAGGCTCTGAGCTAGCTGTCAGCACAGAGCCCGACGTGGGGCTCGAACTCACGAACCGTGAGATCATGACCTGAGCTGAAGTCGGACGCTTAACCGACTGAGCCACCCGGGAGCCTCTCCTTTATTATCTCATGACGAGAAGGTTCTGGGGGTGACTTTGGGAGACCCCTAAGGGAGGTGCTATCACAGAACCCTTGGGGGTTCCTCTTCTTCCCAGCCTGGTGTGGGCTACCGCTGTGACCAGGACCCACACCAATACCTAGACAGAAATTTCAGGTCTGGAGAAACTGAATGAGGAGGAGAGAGGGGTGAGCTGGTGGAGGAAATGGGTCAGCACGTGACCTTGGCACTCTCCCGACCCCTCCAATCCTGCTAGAGCCCCTGGATGGCGTGTGCAATTGCCCCTGGGTGGATGGGGTTTGTGGACTCGGGCGGACCTCCCGGGGGCTGGCCCTGGGGATGATGGACTCCCAGCAGCCCCCGGGAAGGCACTGAGTCAGATCCGGAGAGCAGCACGGGGCGGCCTGGCTGAGGTCACAGTCTGGTGGCTGGAGGTGGCCTCCCGACCCGGGTCCTCCACCCCCAGCTGGTGTTTGTCCAGAGGGCCCTCCGTCGTGCGCCAGGCGCCTCCCTGGCCTTCACTGGCACACTCCTGGGACGCGGGATGCTTGGAGCCAAGGCCAGGCTGTGGCCGGGCTCCAATCTCCACCCTTCCCATGTGCCTGCATTGACAGAGGGGCGTGACCCCGTTCCCACAGCGCCCCCCAGATTCAGGGAGGGGCACGACCCTGCCCTCAAGGAGCACCCCTATCTCAGAGACGCCCGAGACACTAATCTTAAAGAACACAAAGACGGAGATCAAAAGGAAATTCTCCAGGTGGATGGAGACAGAGTGGAAAAGGGTAGGGGTCAGGGAGGGAGCACTGAGTGGCCCCCCAGGAGGGCGGCGGGGATGAGGCTGGACCCAGGCTCTGAGACCCTCTGGGAACAGTCTTCCTCTGTCCCGTTTGTCTCCCCTCTGTGTGCAGCTGTGGGTAAGGGGCTGGCCCAAGGGTAGCCCTAGGCTTTGGCAGCCGCTCCCATGCCCTTGGGGAGGAGCGCCCCTCCCCAGGAGCCTGGGGCAGCCACTGTCCTGACCTGGGGGGAGGGGCTTTGGTGCCCATGCGGGTCAGCTCAGCCCTGGCTCCTTCATCTGGAAGGTCCGTCTCTGATCCCCGCGTACCCACAGTGCACCGAGGCAGGGAGTTGTGCAAGGGGCAGGAGGCAGGGCAGCCGGCTGGCTAGGGAGGGAGATGCCTGTCTCCTGCCCTGACTCCCTGAGGCCTTCCCTCCCGCAGCCTTGGCCTGTGTGCTTGGCCAGTGCCCTCCCCCGTGGTTGTTGTCGGCTGTCAGAGCTTGTATGGCCTGAGGGTTCTCACCCCAGCGCCGCCTCCTCCCCCTTACCTTCCGCTGGAGGACTGCAGCCAGAGGCCTGACGGGAGGCAAGCCAAGGGCGAGAGCCAGGCTAGGCCTGAGTCTCGAAGGCCAAGAAGGGAATCAAGTGCCTTCTGGACAGAGCCTCGCGCTGCGAAGATGGGTGGGGGGAGCAGGGTGGGGCTGGGGGGGGAATCCCACCTGAGGTGGCGTCAGGGAGTCCCCAGCAGGAAAGACAGGACAGAGCCCCTGATTCAGAAACACAGCAAGGTGGTCTGGAGACTTAAGGCCATGGAAAACCCGAGGGCCCTGGGAAGAGGTGTGGGTGAGCGGCTTTATGACCGGCCCAGCCATCTCCAGATGGCCCTGGCAGCCTTGGGAGGGCGTGAGCTGCCCACTGGGGAGGCATTCAAGTAGAGGCTGTAGAAGTCAATCATACTCTCGCTGAATATTCGTGGAGTACCTTCTGTGGGCGCCCGATCCAGGCTGTAAGCGGGGAGGCATGATAGTTGGGAAGTCCCTTCCGGCCCTGAGATCCAAGAGAGCATCAATCCGGGCGAGGTTCTCGGAGGAGGTGACCAAAAGAGAGAGGGCTTCTTTGCGGGGCCAGAGTGGCCAGGAGCCTGCCTGCCGCAGCCTGGGGCCACCAGCTCCCACCCCATGGGGTAAAGGGGCTTAGGTCTCAGGGGGAGGCAGGGTGGGGAAGGGGAGCCAGACAGCTTCTTAGAAAGTGGCAGGCAGGTGAGCAGGGCTCCCCAGTGATAATTAAGGAACAAAGGTGCCGAGGAGCAGGGAGCCTGCGCGGGCCTCTGGGGCAGGCAGGCTAATGGGAGCCTGGAGGAGAGGTAATAACAAGCAGGGAAGGAGCAGACAGCCCGGCGTCGCTACGCCCACAAGCCGCCCCCTCGCCCTCCTGCGCCAGAACAATAACTGCGCGCCCAGCTGGGGGTGGAAATGTATGGATAATTCCCGGCAGGCGAGCTGTTCCCGCAGCCGGAGCTGCTACAGGGTTGCGGGATGTGGGTCTGCGGGGAGAGGGGGTCTGTGGGGAGCAGATGCTCCTGGGAGTGGCGGGAGGGGGGCGGGGTGAGGGGGCAGAGACCATAGGCAGGTGCACTTAGCCTGAGCTCCCGAAGACAAGATGGATGGGTTCCTGGGAGGAGCTGCTTAAAGGGAGCACTGTCACCCACGACCATCTTCTGGTGACTCACCTCTCCAGATGGTGGAGGTGGCCAGTGAGGCGGGAGTGCCCAGCTCAGAGTCAGGGAACCTGAGCTCCGCTTCGGCTTTGGATGGTACCGTGACCCTGGGATCCCGGGCTTCTCCTCCTGTTGAAACGGGGACCATAATTTGCCCTGCGTGGGGTGGCAGGATGGGTCAGCGGGCCAACGTGCAGGAAAGCTCCTGGCTTGTAGCAGTCCTCAATATGGGTGTCCCCAGGTTGGATGGCAATCTCTCTCTCACCCGGAGCCACCCTCCTAGTTAGCCCTCCATCCGAGCCTGCGTGAGCAGTGTACTCACAAAACCACACCATTTGGACCTTCCCAGTCCTTCCCCCTACATGTACGTACCTACACACATACCTGTGTGTCAGGCCCGTGACAGCAGAATTCCTGAACTTCCCTTCCCACAGAATCCCAAAGGGGCGTGCCTCTCTGTAACAGTGACTTCTCAGCTGCGCCCCCAAAGAGAGGCCCGCAAAGGCACCACAACACCAGCACCAACACAGTGTGCATTCTTGTTAAACTTACAGAGCCCCACCGTTGAATAAAGGGTGCTGAGCTACATACTAATTGGCCCTCGAGCAACATGGAAGTTAGGGGCACCAACCTCCTGCTCAGTCAAAAATCCAGGTGTAAGGGGGCGCCTGGGTGACTTAGTCGGTTAGGCGTCCGACTTTCGCTTAGGTCATGATCTCGCGGTTCGTGGGTTTGAGCCCTGCGTCGGGCTCTGTGCCGACAGCTAGCTCGAGCCTGGAGCCTGCTTCAGATTCTGTGTCTCCCTCTTTCTCTGACCCTCCCCTGCTCATGCTGTCTCTCTCTCTCCTAGAAATAAATAAAACATTAAAAAAAAAAATCCAGGTGTAAGTTTTGACTCGCCCAAAACGTAACTACTATCCTACTGTTGATTAGAACCCTTTCCGATAAGAGAAACAGTGAACACACATTTTGTATGCTATGTGTATCCTTACAATAAATAAAGAGAAAAGAAGATGTTAGCAAGAAAATTGTAGAGAAAATACATTCCAGTCTTGTGCTGTTTTGATTGCTTTTAGATATCACACGTGGGGCGCCTGGGTGGCCCACCTGGTTAAGCATCCAACTCTTGGTTTCGGCTCAGGTCATGATCTCACGGTTTGTGGGGTCCAATCTGCGTCGGGCTCCACGCTGACAGTGCGGAGGCTGCTTGGGATTCTTTCCCTCTCTCTCTGCCCCTCCCCTGCTCATGCTCCCTCTCTCTCTCTAAATAAATAAACTTAAAAAAAAAAAAACCCAAAGACTGGAGACCGTTCAGCACTCTCACAATGGATGGCTGTCTGGTTATTGGAGATTTCTGCTTGCACACATCTGGTATGTGTGGTCACAGGCGCACACACCCGCTGGTGCATTTGGCTGGTTTAGTAATCGGCCTTCTCCCCTCTGCATCCCTCCTTATTCATCTTCCCAAGACTCGGCTTTCCTTTTATCTCTCTGCTGCTCCAACACCCTGCATGGCTCCCCATTGCCCTCTAAGATAAAGCCCAAGTACTTCATCACGCTGTTCCTTCCTCCAGCTCTTCAGTGGCTTCCCCGACTTCACAGGACCCCAGGAACCTTAGAGGACATAAGTACTCTCCCCCGATCCAGCCGGTGAACCCATTTCCACAAGTTGTCAAGCAGCCCACTTCACTTGATTACAGGGAGGCTCTAGTCCTTTGGGCTTAATCCACTAAAGGCGACCCAGCCTCGTGCAACTTCTGCTGCTGCCTGAAAGTTTCCTGTAATCCCTTGCTCTGTGGTTCTGCTTTGCCTCCCCTGCCGTCACCAGAGCTGTTGTCCTGTGGCTTCTCTTCTTTCTCACAGGACTCTGAGCCTCTTGGGGACAGGGTGCTTGAAATAGCACAGGTGCTCAGTCGCTGGGTGTCTGCTCGATGGCACGCACCCACACGCACCCCCATGTCCAGGGGAGCGCATGCCCACGTGTGTGCAGCCCCGTCCCTGTGCATTCTGGGTCCTCACAGAGCCGCCAGGTTCTGACCCAGGGGGCTGCCAGAGATCATTTCGGGAGGTCCTTCTGTTCCCAGTCTTTGTCACGATGCTTAGGGTCCGCTGGCCTGAGACCCAGGTGCTCCAGTCCCCTAGCTCTGCTCCCCTCTCCCTCCAGGGTAGTGGCACTCTGAGGTCGCTTCTCTACTCTCCTGGAGCCCCCAAGCTGTCACGGCACCAATTAGTTTTGTGATGTCATTGCCCTGCGCTCCCCCTCCCCGCCCCCTCCCTGCATTACTTTTCTCCACAGCACACACCCTTCTACAGGCTGTATCCCTTGCTTATTTCTCTGAGCTATTTTCTGTTTCCCTTTTTGAGAACCTGAGCCCCTTGAGGGCTGGGATTTGGGGCTGTTCTGTTCACGTGTGGATCCTCAGTGCCTGGAATAGTACCTGACACACAGGGCTTATCTCTAGAATGAATGAAGGTCATTGATTTCTTTTTTTTTTTTCCCTAAATGTTTATTTTTGAGAGAGGGAGACAGAGCAGCACGAGCGAGGGAAGGACAGAGAGAGAGAGGGAGACACAGAATCCAAAGCAGGCTCCAGGCTCTGAGCTATCAGCACAGAGCCCGATGCCCGGCTCGAGCTCATGAACCATGAGACCATGACCTGAGCCAAAGTCGGACGCTTAACCCGCTGAGCCACCCAGGGGCCCTGAAGGTCATGGATTTCTTCTCCATCACCCCGCACTGGATGGGGAGCTCTAAGAGGGTGGAGTTCATGCCTGGCCCCGTCTGCCCAGCGCCCGGTACAGTGGTGGGGCACACGAGGGGAGCTCAAGTCCATGTCTGTTGGCCAAATGAACAGGGGCCATCAGTAGAGTGTCTGTCCATTCACGGCGCATCCTGTGGGCACAGCCATGGGCAGGATGAGCCAGAGGGTGGGTAGAAGCAGAGAGGAAGAAGCCCAACTCCTAACGGCTTCTCCGGTCCACCGAGCTGTGACCTTCGGGTGTGGACAGGACAGGGGCTGGGGTCGTGGCAGGCTCCTCACGTGTTCTAAGGGATGCAGGAGGAGCCAGTGGCCAGGGCTCAGGGCTCCTGGAGACAGGGTGCGACTGCTTGGCATTATGCCCTTCCCACACTCCGCAGAGTCAATCCTTCTCTGACACTTTCTGACCTCGGTTTTCCCAGCTGAAAAATGGAGCAAATAACAGTACTGGCTTTTAGGCAGAGTGACGGGCACAGAGCAAGCACTTGAGTGTTATCTTCATTGTTGTGAGGATGCGGATGGCCATGATGGTGATGAAAAAACTACGTAGGGTGAAACAAGGGACCCAGCCCCTCACTTTCCCGGCCTGGGCGTTGTCTCCGACTCCTGTTCTGGCCCTTGGGTTAAGGAGCAGGATCCCTGGGCCTGGGCCTTCGGGTAGCCGCAGGCTGGCTGGGAACTCGGAGTCTCCCCTCTCCCCCTCTCCTCCCCCCAGAGAGGAGGTAGCTGGGTTGGCAGGAGGCAACGCCCAGGGAGGCCCGGCTCTCCAGCCACTGGGAGAAAAGGGGAAACTGAGGCTGAACAGAAGCACCTCCTCGTTCCCTTGCCGCTCCGCACTATGGACCATGCTGGGGATGGGGCGCAGGAGGTGGCCTGGGGGTTCTGCCAGGGGGACGCTACCTTGCTGGGAACTCGGGACGTGTCCTCATTGTCGCGGGTAAGCCCCCGGCTCTGGGCAGAGAATGTCCTTGTCCTGAAAGTCCCAGGGATAGTGAGAGAGCACCACAGACAGAGTCAGGAGACCCAGACCCCAGTGTCTCACTCACGTCGTGGCCAGTCACCCCCCCCCACCCCCCAGCCTCAGCTTCCTCTTCTGTCTAAGGCCGGGTTGGACGAGGCAGGGTCGAACGGCTGTGGTTTTCCACGGGAGTGAGGTAAAGCACATTAGCACAGTAGCTGGTGCGTAGTAAGTGCTCAGTAAATACAGGGGTTCCAACGTCCCCGGAAGAGAGAGCAGGCGGGTCTCCCTTAGTATCCCACCTTACCCCCCATTTCCGCCAACACGAGAAGCCTTCTCTAGGGAGCCAGAGACCATGATGAAAGTACCAGTTGGCCTTTTCGGGTGACCCCTGCCCCTTGCCAGCCATCCAGACCCTACTGCCCACTCTAGGGGCCTCTGGGCATCAAGCCTCCCCTCTCTGTCCCTTACCCGTGGCTACAGGGTAACTTGCCAGAAGGCCGGGGAGGTTCCTGCCAACTTCACAGACAGGACTCGGCTCTCCTCAGGTGGCCTCCTCGGGTGGTTTATACCTGGGCAGAGACCAAGCTCCAAGCTAGTTTGTCCTAGAAATTCTAGTTTCTTTTTTTTTTTTAATTTTTTTAATGTTTGTTTATTTTTGAGACAGAGAGAAACAGATCATGAGCGGGGGAGGGGCAGAGAGAGGGAGACACAGAATCGGAAACAAGCTCCAGGCATCAGCGTAGAGCCCGACACGGGGCTCGAACTCACAAACCATGAGTTCGTGACCTGAGCCGAAGTCGGACGCTCAACCGACTGAGCCACTCAGGCGCCCCTAGAGTTTTCTAGTTTTTTGAGGGCTCTACAGACTTCAGAGGTACCGGGGCCTCAACGGTCCTAGCACTGAGGGTCCAAACTGAGCTCTGGTCACCAGACAGAGCCTCTGTCTCCTTCCACTGAAGCCCCCGCCTCCTCTTAGAGACTTTACCCATCCCTGCCCACACGAGAGTCCAGTCCCTGGGGGAGGCAGCCTGCCAGCCTCACCCCATGGAGAAAGAACTGATTTAACAGGCACCTTCCAAACAGTGGGGCGTCCAGAAGGGCACCTAGGTGCGTGCTGGACCCAGGGGAGGGGCCGTGTGGGCTCAGGCTGGAGGCAGGAGGTGGTGTTTTCTCACTGAACGACAGTGAGGAGGCAAGGAGCGGTCATCTCCGGCCTGGGACTGGCACAGCACTCTCTGGGGACTCCCACAGCTCAGGGCTGCATGTGGACATCCAGGAGACGGGACCCAAGGGGCAGGCAGAGGCTGGGCTGTGGAGGCCTTGGTGGGCCATGGCGACGACCCCAGCAGGAAGTGGGGAGCTACGACGCTGACCACCCCTAAAATGTGTGGGGACAAGTGTCCAAAGGGAGGCCCATGACTCCAGATGCCAAGCGCTAAATAAAATACGTTCCTCTTGCCACGATAAGCCTTCATAACAATACAATTTAAAAATTTGTGTAAAGGCACAGATTTTATATGGCTGAATATTTATGTGACTAAAATATTCCAGTGTAACTGTTAAAATGGAAGAGCAAGCTATAAAGTATACTTAATGAATATCAAAATAGGAAATGAAAATATTGAAGAAAATCTAAGTTATAAAAAAAGAAAATCTACATTTTTAATTTTAAATTTTGTAAATATAGGGGCTCCTGGGTGGCTCAGTAGGTTAAGTGTCTGACTTCGGGCTATGTCAGGATCTTGAGGTTCATGAGTTTGAACCCTGCGTCGGGCTCTGTGCCGACAGCTCAGATTCTGGAGCCTGCTTCTGATTCTGTGTGTGTCTCTCTCTCTGCCCCTTCCCTGCTCACACTCTGTCTCTCTCTCTCTCTCAAAAATAAAATAAAAACATGACAAAATATTTAACAAAAAAATAAAATGAAATAAAAATAAAAAAATTCACTATCAAATTTTGCATATATTACACCTAGACCTACGTTTATACAAATCAAAAGTTATATGAACTGTTTCCCGCCTGCAGTGCAGGTCTGCTTTGAATACTACACTGATTGGTGCGTACTTCTGGCACTCAAAAGAAAATTACAAACATGGACCCTTGACACTACTAGGCTATCTAATTATAGAAGAATCCTTTGCAATTTTCTTGGATGTTTTACAAAAATAACCAACTGCACATATCCCATCTGGAAGGAAGGGTTTAACAGGTATACCTATGTATTTTTTATTTCACCTGAGCGCTGCTGCAGTGCCCATCTCTGTCACCTGCCCGGGGCGCACTCTGAGGACATACAGACACAGTCGCTTTTTGTTTCAAGAGCGTCGAGCAAGAAGCATTTCCCCATTCCAGGCCTGAATTCCAGGCTTGTTGCAAGAGCAGGTGTTTAGGGTTCCGAGCTGTGCCACGCAGTACAGGGGACCAGATGCTGCCTGACCTCGGCACGTCGGGGGTCCTTTCTCAGATGCGACATCAGTGTCCTGCTACTGTTTTGAGGCACCTGGAGCAGGGACCCTCTTGCTGGCTTGAAGGGCGGTACCGCAGGGCAGGGTGCAGAGCAGGAAGAGGCATCATGGGATTCCTGTGTTAGCAAGACTGATGTGAAGCTCCTGGGAAAGACTTTTTTAAAAAAATTTTTTAACATTTATTTATTTATTTATTTATTTATTTTGAGAGACAGAGTGTGAGCAGGGGACGAGCAGAGAGAGAGGGAGACAGACCCTGAAGCAGGCTCCAGGCTCCGAACTGTCAGCCCAGGGCCCGATGCGGGGCTCCAACTCACAGACCGTGAGATCATGACCTGAGCCGAAGTCGGACGCTCAACCGACTGAGCCATCCAGGTGCTCCCGGGGAGAGATTTAGAGGCGAGTGAGGAGTCCAGGGGGGGCTTTTAGGGATTTCTGGGTGAGCAAAGAACGGAAGTGTGGACAGAGGAAGATGTGGGTATAGAACGTCGAAGAGCAGTCACAGAAAATGTTTAGGGAAGAAGAAAGTTCCTTCTCCGTCTCTCTGTGGTCTCTGGAACCTTCTCTCCAAGGTTGGGGTGGGGGCCATGGGACAAATAACCATAGAGCTAACGTAGGGGAAATTCAAAATCAAGGACGAAAGGTGATTGGGAACGGCCCAGTCCTGAGCTCTTTGACGTGCTCCAGTGGTGAGCAAGTGACGGGCCAGCGGCCAGGGCTGGCCGACCCTCCCCACGCAGGGCAGTGCCTGGAAGGGAAAGGGCTCTGGGCGGGGGCGCGGCTGGGGACGGAAGCAAGGTGGAGGACGGGCGGGGGCGGGGGAGGCGCAGCCAGCCCCAGAAGCCATCCCCAGGCAGGGCCTGCTCGGTTTGGGGCCCCGCGCCCAGAGGCATCAGGCTGGACAAGATGACCTCATAGGGAACCCTTCCAGCTCCAGGCTCTTTGCCCTGATCCCAAGGGCTAGAACTCCACCGCGTCCTCCACACTCCCTGTCTACACCTGGCAGCCCTCAAAGATGGTTATCTCCCTTCCCCCCACCCCACGCCTCCACCCGTCCGCCTGTCCGTCTGCCAGCAGCCCCACTCCTGGCCTTTCATCCGGTGCCACGGCAGCCGGCCGCGACGCTGCCGTCCCCCGCCCCCCGGGGCTGTCCAGCTCCACAGCTTCTGCTGGGCTGGGGCTCCATGGGGCTGCGAGCTGGGTCCCCAGGGCTTTGGCTTCCTGCTGCCGACCCCCCCTCCTCCCCTGCACAGGGTGGCCTGGGGGCAGATTCTTCTTCACCCTGTAACAGGACCAAACACCCAGAGGGACACCCCCACTGGCCGTTCCTCCCTCCCCCACGCCTCACCCCCCAGGACCCCTCGAGCTCCAGAGCCACCTTCTTGCCTTGTCCTCCCTGACCCCAGGTCCCAGGCAGCCAGAGGGAGGCCACAGACTGCGGCAGGAGGCTCTGCTGTCAGAGGAGGAATGATAGGCACCCTTTTCCTCCCAGGAATTGACAGAGAGGCAGGCACGGCCTCTCAGGGAGATGGGTGGTCGCCGTGGGCATCAGCCGCTTCCAGCCCCAGCCGGGTGCCCAAGGCCTGGGGGGAAGTGGGAGGGGGGCCGACTGGCATAGGTGGGCAGGAGGGACAAGATAAGTCCTCTGTGACACTGGTGGGCGGCAGCAGCCTTCTGGGAGTCTGAGAGAGAAGCAGAAGGTCCTTTGATGGGGGCAGGTAGGCTGGCGCCACAGCTCCGAGTTGCCCTCTAGGACCCGCTGTGGACATAGGTACAGATGAGACAGAAAAGACTAGGAGATGGGTCTCCTCTTCCGGCCGGGGTGAGTCGAGGCTAAGGCATATTCTGGCCATTCCCTTGCTTCCAGCAGAAAAGAATAGAAACCACACCCGACAGAGAGGAGGGCAGAGGCTTTGTCCAGAAACTGTGCCCCACCCAGGCTTGGGCACCCTCTGTGTACAGACAGGTGGGTCTGGCACGAGCTCTGGAGGCCACGGTCATCCGGGAGCCAAGCCAGGATGTGTGGGGGCCTCCTGAACAGGCTGGGGGGGGCGCCCCTGAGAGTGGACACCGTGTCTTCTGTACCTTCCACGGTACTGGGGGGGGGGGCGCTGCCCACTGCCCGTTACATCCCGGCGACTCTCCCGAAGCCCTGATTCACTTCTCCACTCACAGCCTCGTAACAGAGTACCCCCTGCATTCTGGGAGCTGCTCAGGGAGTACCAGGGTGTGGGAAGCACTGGCACCACCCGCAACTGTTTGCTGGTCAAGGGCAGGGCAACAATGGCGTGGAGTGGACAGGGAGAGGAAGAAGTGCTCCTGGGGGGCTGGGAGCTCCTCCCAGCTGCCCAGAGGACACATGGCCTCAGGGGCGCTGAGAGGGTTGGCAGGATCTGGGGAAGAGAGCGCCCCGTGCAGCAGGGAGAGGCACCCGCAGGAACGACCGTCCCACACCACTTGCAAGCTGAGGACACGCGGATGTGCTGACCGCCAGAACTCGAGGCTCGCTGGGTGGTGAAAGGGGGTGGGAAGAACATGTACGTGCATGGAGGGGGCTGAAAGATCACCCCTGGGGAGGGAAGAACATGTACGTGCATGGAGGGGGCTGAAAGATCACCCCTGGGGAGGGAAGGGGCTGGAGGGAGGGGGTGAAGGGAGATCCAGTATTTTACTGTTTATTTCCCTACGTTACTGAGACTTATTCATGCAAGAATCTATTCACCTATTACTTGTGGAATTAAAAAATATAATAAATGGTGACATTCAAATAAAGCATTGGGTTTATTTATTTTTTTTTTTAATGTCTTTATTTTATTTTGAGAGACAGAGACAGAGAGCAAGCAGAGGAAGGGCAGAGAGAAAGGGAGACATAGAATCTGAAGACAGGCTCCAGGCTCTGAGCTGTCAGCACAGAGCTCGATGCAGGGCTCAAACCCACGAACCATGAGATCATGACCTAAGCCAAAGCCGGACTCTTAACCAACTGAGCCACCCAGGCGCCCCTGGGTTTAGTTAATAGTAACGTACTAATGTTTGCTCTCAGATGGGACAAAGGTACCCCGGTGGTGTTAAAAAATATAATAAAGACCCCCAAGAAAGGATTGTCACAAAGAAAGTCCCTTCACTCCCCTGCCACGCTGGTGGCCGACACTGGCCTGACTGGAGGCTGGGAGAGGATGAGCAGGCCAACCGTGCGGAGAGGGTACTGGGGCCATTGTACAGAGGACAGCTGGTGGGGGTGCTGGACCAGCGGGCATCAGGGAGGTCTGTGTTGCTGGGTCAAGGGACTTCTAGTGATTGGCTAATGGCAAACCAGATGGCCAGGCAATCCAACATGGCGCCATGCTGGACCTAACCCAGACTCGTGGTAACATCTCACGCCTGAAAGGTAAGTAGGAGACAGACAGGGGCAGAAGGGAGGAAAGCTTTCTACACAGAAGATCTGCATGCAGCTCCTTCTGGCTGCCATAGGGAGTAGAAGGAATGGCAGCTCAGGGCTGTGGCCAGAACCCGGAGCTTGGAGTCCAGACTCCTTACTGATGGTGTTCTTGGGCTTAACTCTTCACCTAAACTCTTGGGGCCTCAGTTTCCTTGCCTGTAAAATGGAGGTTATCATTCCATCTGCCCTGCCTGCCTCCCGGAGCTGTTGTTAGTGTCAGATGGGAACTGCGACGTGGAAGGGCCCACGTGGAAGGGCCCACAACTACCCTGGAAAAATGAGCACGAAGTCCCCAGCGAATGGAAGGCTGGGCACACCCTCTCCGCCCAGCACCAGAGTCCCTCGTGGCCATGCCCAGCCCTGGATGCCGACCTCGGAAGAGCTCCCCGTGGCGGGCACCCCCCTCCCAGAGCCTGTGTTCTCTCAGAGGTGCTCCCAAAAGGAGCAAAGTCCTCCGGAGACAAGCCAGAGACCCCATGTGGGTGGGGGCGGGCGGCGGGGGGCCTGGGAGAGCAGGCTGCCAGGGCTGGGAAGATGTTGAGGTGGGGATGGAGGTATCTGTGAGGGCCCGAGCCCAGGGGGGAGAAAATTCTTGCTGGAGCTGTATAATTAAAATCCTATTAAGCGGCGCCTGGCAGTCTCCTATCAACCCCCTCCAAGGCTCCACGCCGAGCCCGCTCTCGGCAGCTGCGGCACCCTGCTCTCCGGGCACCAGCTCGGGGCTGGCTCTGCCTGGGGAGAGCCGGGGGCCAGGATGCGGCTGGCCTTGGGCAGAGCCAGGGTGGGCCGAGATGGGCACAGGGGAGGGGGAGTGCGGTCAGGGCTCCGGGCCAGGCCTGCCTCCTGGCCCCCACATCCCTTCCACCCCTCCCTTTGTCCTGGTTCTATTTACCCTTCTGTCTGCGCCCCAGCCCTTTAATGCCCGCTGTCCTTCCCTATATCTATACCTTGAGTACACTGGTGCCTCCCCCATCAGGTTGATTACTGCCTCCCCTTTCCCTCTGGAGGGCTCCCTGCCAACCGGGAGCAAACATTGTAGTCTGATGCGTTCGGGGATTGATTGGCCTCCCCTCTAGAAGCCCTTCATCCACAGAGCCAGGGTATCTGGTCAAAGCAACGTCCTGGGCAAGAAGGGGGCCAGGGGCCTAGACCCAGGGGCTCCCCACCCATCCCTTCTCATGAACAGCCTGGTGAAGAGCTCTAGGAGCAGGGCTGATGAAAGGTGGGGGGTGGAGGCTGGAGAGGCTGGCCGGGCCCTGGCACCAGCCCCTGAAGAATGCATTGCACCACTTTCCAGATGAAGTCCCCCAGTTTGAGATCCTGGCCCTTAGCTCTTTCCCTTGGGCCCCCAAGAAGAGTGATTGCTCTAATCCTCGCTGAGGGGCTCTGTGGGCACCTTTCTGTGACTCCTGGATCCCATCCTGGGTCATGGGGCTGGGGATGTTCTGAGCGGTCTGAGGACCCTGTCCCCTGCCACCACACCAGGCCGATGTCACTAGGCTTCCCCTGATTCTCCAAGACTTCTAGAGCAGAGGGGCCCACTCCCTTGTTCAGTGCTCCTCTTGGACACCAAAGGAAGGTAGGACCGTGGCATGCTGCCCTTTGACCTTTCCAACCAGATTCTAAGTCTTTCCCCGCCCCTTGACGGCCCGGGGTCCCCCTCGCCATCCAGAGGGCCCTCCCCTTACTGCAGGTGTCTGGCTCCTTGTAACTGGAGAGCTGAGTGCGGCAATTCTCTCAGTCTGAGGGGAGGTAGCAGGACAGGGAGAGCCCCACCCCGCCCCTCCCTCAGATCCTACCTCCCCACCTCTCTAGCCCCAGTCTGGCAGCTCAGGAGTCGGAAATCAAGGGCTCCGGTCTGAGCTCTGCCACAGAACCAGCTGTACGAACTTGAGCAGCCGTCACAGCCTTCTGGGACCCCACTTCGCCATTTCGATCAATCTATGATTGGACATTGACTCACCTCCCTCCCCCGTGTGGTTCCTGCACCCCCCAATCAGCCCCCACCCCCAGGCACTCCCCCTGCCTCCCCCTTCTCTCCAGGAGCCCTCCAATTCCTCTTCTCGGCCATTCCATTTACAGGGCACACAGTCTGTCCCAGGCCCTGTGCCGACAGATGCGGTCACGGGCAGGACAGGGTCTCTGTCCGTTGCGCCCGATTTCCCAGAACTCGAAGCCAAGACGGCTCAGCAGAGAACCAGAGAGAGAACCAGAGAACGGAGATGTTCCGTACAGGTTTTATGCACATGGGATTTGAACGAACAGAAAACAGGGCGATTTGCGGGGACTCAGATGAGTTTCTGAGTGTAGATCTGATGTAACATTGGAGATGGAAGCCACTTTGGAGTTGACTCAGTGACACTGAGGCCCAGGGAGGGAAATGCCCGACTCGAGGCCTGTAGCACGTGAGTTGGCATCAGGACCGGGGCCGGAGCTCTGTCTAGCAGACGAAGGAGCAGAAGCTGGGCCTTCTGGGAGGCAGGGACATCCTCCAAGGTGCGGATCCCAGGATGGGGATGGCCAGGAGGGTTGTAGCAGCCCAGGCAGGATACTACCCGCCACCGCACCCCCCCCCCCCACTGCTTTTACAAACAAGCCAGCCAATCCATCCCTGAGAAGCGAGTCCCTGCCATAAAGATCTCAGTGTCAAAAGGGAGGTGGGCGGTGACCCACTGACGGGAATACAAGGCTCAGGCGCCATGTCCTAGGAAAACCTTGAACTTCCGCTCATGAGGGCCCAGGAAGGGTAGATTCTTTCTGGCAGTGGGGCCTCTGGGTGGCTTTCCCTGGGGTGGGGACGTGGGGAGGGGCCCGCTCTGGCCCCCACCCTTGATTTACCTACAGCAAGTCTGCTTAGATCTGTCCTACAAACCACTCTTCAGTGCAGGTCTCCACCACATGGAATCCTTCCCAGTGCGAAAGCCAGTGTTCAGGTCATGGTCCCTTGTTTGAAAACCAGAGACTAAAGGGGCTCCCAGTGGCTCAGTCACTTGAGCGTCTGACTCAGTTTCGGCTCAGGTCATGAGCTCACAGTTCGTGAGTTCGAGCCTCAAGGAACCTGCTTGAGATTCTCTTTCTCTCTCTCTCTCTCTCAAAATAAGTAAATAAACTTTAAAAAAAAAAAAAAAGAACAATAGGAGACTAAGGATCAGAGAAGGGCACTGACACCCCCACTGAGCCACACAGAGCCACATTCCCTGCTGTCTCTTTGCTCCAAATCACTTCATCTGGCCCCGGACACTAAGAGTTGACAAGCCAAAAAGGACCCCGAAGAGACACATCCTGTTCTGAGAAGACCCATTAAGGAGACAGGGTGGGGACAGAAGGGAGGAGCGGGATCCAGGCTCTTTGATTCTGGTTCCCTCTGCTTCCTGACCATGCCTCTCTCCTCACGGGCCCCCCATGAGATCCCAGATGAGACCCTCACAGCTGCTGGGGTGAAGGCGCAGCCCAGGGGCAGCCACACACCTGGTCCAAAGCTGCGGTGATGTCACCTCCAGTTTTCCCGGATGTGGGATCTTCCCATGATGACAAAGTCCATGAGCCTTTAATTCTGTGCTGAAGACAGTGTTGGGGGGGTGGGGGCGGGGCGAAACCTCTGGCCTGGATGCCCTCACACTCCAGAAAAGGGTCTAGGTAACAGACAAAGCAGAAGGCCTTCTCCTTTATTAGTTAGGCACATGTCTCAGAGGCCCTCATCCCCAAAAGGGCAAAGTTCTTCCTGAAGTCTGCCCTCCATCTCTCTTGCTGCTGTTCAGAGCCTCTGTGCATTCACGAAGCCATCAGCATCGGACTACGCGGCTAGGGAACAGGTGAGTGTTTGGCTTCCGCCACGGTCCCAGCCCGCCATCTGTCCCCAGCAGCCATGAAAGAAATTAACCGCAAGATCCCAGCACTCGGAAAGGTTGCAGTTTTGTGAGTAACACATTTTCCACGGAAAGCCCCCACATCTCTCCTCTACTCCCCATTCCCAGCCTTTGCTTTTCCCCCTCAGGACCCCGAATTTCATGGACCGTATGCTCCAAATTCTGTGCACTGTGTGGTCCCCATGGGACAGAGCGCTCCCTCAGTCTCTGGCTCTCAGTCTCCCTGTCTATAAAAAGGAGGGCCTTGTCCGCCTTTGTCAGGTGTGTGTGTGGGGGGGGGGGGGTCTCAAAGCTCTTACAGGCCACTAAGCCCCGGTTGGCTGAGTCAAACAGGGTCAAGAAGCTGGCCTTGCTCCCAGACCACAGAGAGTAGTCTCTGCCTTCCCAAGGAGAGGCTGAGATGCGGGGTTTCTCTTGTCCCTGAGGGCAGGGCCGCCCTAGCCAACGGCATCCTTGGTGGCACCCTTCCCTCGACCCACCTCATCCCCTCCCAGTCCCCCCAGCCCAGCCCCACCCAGGGTAACAGCATCACCAGCCTCACACTGGGGGCCCCTGGCAAGCTGATGAGCGGGAGGGTGGGGGTACCCCACTCCCCAAGTCCTATTACCTAAAGTGCCACCGCCCGACTCTATAATAATTGGGGGGCTCATTTGCATTTTTGCCTGTGTGCGATTCCAGAGCGGCTCCCTGCCCACGACATCCCAGGGCGCCGCAGCTGTCCACCCAAACCCCGCAGCTGGCTGCAAGGGACAGACAGGCGCTAGGGAAAGGCAGGAAGCAGGAGCTAGAACGGGCCCCCGCTTCTCCAAAGAAGGGGAGTCTTGGCAGGGTCCCCGGACCTCATGCCAGTCCTGGCTCGGCGGCCAGGGTGGGGATGCAGGGGGTGACGTCCTCCACCTCCCCAGTCTCAGTTTCCTCATCTGTAAACTGGGGCTAATAACATTTAACGAGCGAGGGGGGTGGGGGGCATGTAATTAGCGCCTGCTGGCTCTGGGCTTTGAAGTCGGGTAGAGCAGGGGGCTGGGCGGGTGAGAGACAGACTTGGACGGAGTGAGAGGCCTGAGTCCACGGGCCTGCAGTGGGCGGTAGTGCGAGTCCCTGGGACCCTCTCCAACGGGGGCGGTGAGGGGGGAAGGGGCGGGGTCACAAAGCAGAGATCGCATACCTAATACAGAGTTCCGGGTGTGAACCCAAAATGCCCCAGGTCACCTGAGAAAGGAGTGAGTGCCCCGCCACCCCCGAATAAGGTGGGGCCGAGAGGGGCGGTGGAATCCAGGCCTCCAGCTCCGACACTGTGTGCTGCTTTGGCCCAAGAGCCACAGTTCCACACGCCTAGGGACACACGTGATGCATCTCCGCGGACAAGGCTGCAGCCCTGGGCGCATGGGCTCATGGGAAACTCACAAGGAGGGAAGGAGGTTTTGGGGACTGAGCCCAGGGAGGTGAGGACAGGAGGGAGGGCGCACCACCGCCCACGCCCTTGGCCTTTCCGCTGGCCCCACGACGTCAGGGCTGACTCACTGGGAGAGGCCGATGTCCAGCGGAGGCGGGAGGACCCTGGGGACCAAGTGTGGACACTGTCTCAGGCCAGGCAGTGTGTGGGGCACCTTTGGCCGGGTTGACACAGTCCGAGGATGCAGGCTTGAGCTAACCGTCCGCAGCCCGGCCTCCCACGCCCGGTGGGCAGAGCCTCAGATGGGTCTGGAAGGCCCCAGAGGGCCATCTGGAAGGGTCAAGAAGTCATCTCCGGCATCCCCCTGCCTCTGGGCAGGTCAACGGTGAAACCATCCAAGATATATCCAAACATATTGGGAAGCCCTTCTTGTGTCAAATCATGAGTCTTCGTGCCTCAGATGCCACCCGCGAGGCCTTCGGCAGGTGTGAGGACCAGGAGGTCGCGGCCCTTCCTGGGACCCTCTCTACCCCACCATGCTCTCTCTCTAGCTCCTATTATGTCATCCAACAGGCGGTGCATGGAGGTCATTGCATTTCGCCAGTGGATGGAGTAAGTCTGTTTTACCTACTTTGCAAAACCCAAGGCCCCCAGAGCTGGGAACCCAGTGATTTGCTTGGTGGATCCTTAGAACCATATAATCCAAGCGTTTAATAAGCACTTCTGACCAGAAAGAACTGTTTGTTCATCATTCATTCATTTATTCATCCTTTTTACAAATATTTATTGATACCTACTGGGTACCGGGAACTGTTCTGGGCACAAGGGAAGAAGTTAGGCAGGGGCCTGCTTTGGAACGCCCTGGGCTAGCCAGATCAAGGATGTGGGTGAAGGGGCCGGAGCCCTTCAGAAGGATAGGGGTGGGGAAGGCTGTTTCCAGAAAAGGCCTCAGAGGGGGAGGAGGAGTTGAGGGGTCCAGGAAAGCTCTGGGGAGACGTAAATCCCAGAGGCCCCTGGGACTGGGACGTCGCTTTCGTACCGGCCAACCCTGGCCTGCCCGAGGCTGGGACTTGCCGGCTGGAGCATCTGGAAGAACTGAGGTGAGGTTCCACCCACACACGCCCTCCCCCCTCCCGGCGTGTGTGCTGGGGAGGGTGGCAGGCGAGATTTATAGGATCCTGGTTGTGCAACTTCTTAAACGTTTTTGAAACGAGGGTTTTTCTGTTTTCTGTGCTGACGCCTCTCCGATGTCCAGGGTGAGAGTTGGCCTCCCAGGGCCTTGGTGTTCTGTCCTCAATACGTGCTGCCCTCCAGCCCGCTGAGCGCCTCCCCCTCTGGCTGGTGTCTTTGGAGAGCCCATCACTGTTTGTCTGGGGCTTCCTCAGTTCTTGTGGGCTGTAGCGGGGGGAGGCGGAAATCCCGGAGAAGACATTATCAGGTCCACTCAAAATTGCAATATGGATGGGGCCCCTGGGTGGCTCAGTTGGTTAAACGTCTGGCTTTGGCTCAGGTCATGATCTCATGGTTCGTGGGTTCGAGCCCTACATCGGGCTCTGTGCTGACAGCTAGCTCAGAGCCTGGAGACTGTTTCGGATTCTGTGTCTCCCCCTCTCTCTGACCCTCCTCTGCTCACGCTCTCTCTCTCTCAGAAATAAATAAAACATTAAAATTTTTTTAAATCATTGGAATATGGATATACAAATGGTCAATTAGGTAAAACATTGTATTGAAGCAAATTTATGAGATTGGTAACTGCACTGGGGTTTAGGGAGATCATATCCCTATTCATAGGAAATACACACTGAACTATTTAGGGGTAAAGGGCCATGATGTATGTAACTGACCCTTAAATTGTTCAGGGGGAAAAATACACACAGGGGCGCCTGGGTGACTCAGTGGGTTAAGCGTCCTACTTCGGTTCAGGTCCTGATCTCACGGATCATGAGTGCGAGCCCCCAGTCGGGCTCTGCGCTGACAGTTCGGAGTCTGGAGCCGGCTTCGGATTCTGGGTCTCCCTCTCTCTATGCTCCTTCCCCACTTGCAGTCTATCTCTCTCTCAAAAATAAATAAACATTAAAAAAATACATACATGCATGTATACATAGAGAGAGGGAAGGAGAGAAAGATAAAGCAAATGGGGTAAAATATTGACACTAGATGAATCTGAGTGGAAGGTTGGCAGTCTCTCTCGGCTCTAGCTCCCCCTTTTGTCCCGCACAATTCCCGCACAGCCCAGGGAGAGAGGTCCCGGTGTCTCACTCCTTCGATCGTCCGTAGAACAGTGAGCCTCCCCACAGAAGACCCTTGGTAGGGGATACACTAGACCTTGCCATCTTTCTGTTCTTGCGTCTCCATCAATATCTTCATTCATTCATTCTTTCATTCACTTATGAATAAGTGTCCATCACTACTCAGCAGGCATTCCCCCTGGTAACCCTGGACAGATAGGAGGACCCACTTACAGAAGCCATCTTGGCGGTTCTGGCGGTTCTGAGTGGGTCTCTGGCCTCTACCTTGATGCCCCTGACCCCTGAACACTGAGCGCCTTGGGGGTGCATCACCTTTGTCTGGACCTCTCTGAGGGGTGGGAGGTGGGAGGTACTGATTGGAGGTGTCCGGGGCGCGGGCCCTTCCTCCTTGCCTTCCTCAACCTGCTGCCTCGCTCCCTTCTCCCTTGGAGGGTGTGCGTGCTCCCAGACCCAAGGCAATGGCTGTGGCCCTGGGCAAGGCAGCTTGGCTGTGGGCCAAGGGTCCAACCCAGGAAGAGCCTCCCTCCTTTTTCCCACCTTCCGACCCCTTCTACTCACTCCTGGGCCCTGCCGGCTGTGGCACCTGCCATCCTCAGCCTCCTCAGGTGACGTCACAGGGCTCCCCCTGCCCCAGGCACACACACCCCACAGCGGCAGGGACTCTCAGCGCTCTCTCCTCCATCTCTCCATCTCTTCTCTGGCACATCAAAGGCTCAGGCGGCCGCGTCCCCCTCCTCCCGGCCCTGGGGGGGTAATCAGAGCCAGGTATGTGTAAATGCTGGGTCCTCAAATAAATAAATAAATACTGGAACACACCAGGACGCCCGCCCCTCACTGCTGCCCGTCGCCCTGGGCTGGGACCTAGGCACCAGGCCAGCCCTGATGAGGAGGACTTGGGGACCGCCAGGAGCCGGAGGTGTGTGTGAAGAGTTTCGCGTGGGCTGAGCCTGGTTTATCCTCGGCAGCATCAAAAAGACTGCGCGTTGGAGGGGGTGGGGGAGCTGGGGGGGTGGGGAGGAAGGTCCCTCAGCAGGTGACCCCCCGTCTCTCACAACCGCACCCACACTACCTCACACACAAGCCGCTCCTCCTTCAACATCTTTGAACTCCGACGTCAGCCTGCCTCTTCCAGCAAGTGCAGATCGGGTCTGTCAAGTGCAGGAAGCAGCAAATGCAGGCAGTGGTGCATGTCAGTGGAACCTTTAGCCAGGCGAGGCCACCCCCCCACCCCACACTCGACTCCCATGGCAGAGAGCAGCTAGGTGGCTGTATGGAGCACCCGAAGCCAGGAGGAGGAGGAGGAAGATGCAGTCAGTATGGAGCTAAAGGCTGAAAGGAGGGTGAACCCTTTCCTGCGTCTAGGAAGCCAGGTGTCCTGCCTGGAGGAGGGCATGGCTACAGGGCCCTCGGTCCTGGCTCATCAGCTCGTGTGACTCTGGGCCAGTCACTCAGCCTCTCTGAGCCTCAATTTTCTCATCTGTAAAACAGCCTCCCCCTCCCTGCGCAGCCTCTCCCACGGGGACCAGAGGAGGTGCCCCTACGAACGGTAAAGTACGGCGTGCCCATGGGGCTTGTCGTCCCCGGTGAAAGGGGAGCCCCTTAGTGGGAAGGAGGTTCCCCAAGGGGTCACTGACTCCCCCACAGGGCTGGGCAGTCAAAACGTGCTGTCTGAAGACTGAATTGTTAAAAACCAGACAAATTCTAGACTTAACTTCTTCGACTATTTTTAAGTGTTTGGCTGTGTCATCCTTCTGTCCTTTTTTTTGGCTCAGGACCCCCCCCCCCCAGAAAGTGTGATGACAGCTATTGCCCCCAGACAAAAGTACACTCGCATTTGCATATGATTTCTGGCATTCACACCCCTGGCTGGGCCCTGAACCCCCACTTCAGTGAGGGGCTGTGGGTCCAGACTCTTCCGTGGTTAATGGCCATGTGTAAAGCTCATTCTTTGTGCTGGGGTTTTATGCGCGTGATCCCTACCTCCGCCAACAGCTGTGAGCCTGTTACTGTTCCATTTCATGGATAAAGAAACTGAGGCCTAGAGACATGAAGTGACTTGCAGGGACCGAGAGCAAGGCTTAGCTGGGGCCAAGGGCTTCAAAGCCTGGGCTATTTCCAGGTTTTGCTTCTCTGGAAGTTAAGTTTCTGTCTCTGGCTTCTGAGCCCCACACAAGACAGCACAACACCTTTCTTTTTTATTTTTTTTTATTTTTTTAGTGTTTATTTATTTTTGAGAAAGAAAGACAGAGTGTGAGCAGGGGAGGAATAGAGAGAGAGACACAGAATCTGAAACAGGCTCCAGGCTCTGAGCTGACAGCACAGAGCCCAATGCAAGGCTTGAACCCAGGAGCTGTGAGATCATGACCTGAGCTGAAGTCAGACGCTTAACTGACTGAGACACCCAGGCGCCCCAGCACAACACCTTTCTAGAAAGGGTAGCAAGTGTGGGACCCACGTGCTGGGCGGGCTGAGAGCTAAAGGGGGCAAACTAGAACATGAAGCTCTGAGAGAACATTCTGTTGAGCTTTGACACCACACAAGGGCAGAGGGCAGGGAGCAGGGCTGGGGCAGTTTGGGAAGGAAGGGGAGCACCAGGAAGCTCTGAGAGTGCCTTGTCTGGGAGAGCTCCCCAGAGGGGGGTGGGCACAGGTCCGACTCACTTGGGTGGGTCCAAGAGGCTTAGTGTGAGGGAACTTGTGAGTACTACCCACTACTCATAGAGGGATCACATATAAAGCACTTACTACATGCTAGTGCTGTGCTAAGTGATTTAAGCACTTTTCTTGCTCAGTCTTCCCAAGCCTCTGAAGTAAGAAGGAATTAGTGCTGGCCCTACTTTACAGATAAGGGCGATTTACCCAGCAGTCAGTGATAGCTCCAGGTACAGAGGAGGTGTGCAATAATTATTTGTTAAATAAATGGAAGGCTGAGTGGCTGGATGGGTGGCTGGATGGCTGGTGGATGAATAGATGGATGGATGGATGGTGGATGGTGGATGGATGGATGGTGGATGGATGGATGGTGGATGGATGGTGATGGTGGATGGATGGATGGATGGTGATGGTAGATGGATGGATGGATGGATGGATGGATGGATGGATGGTGATGGTAGATGGATGGATGGATGGATGGATGGATGGATGGATGGATGGTGGATGGATGGATGGATGGTGGATGGATGGATGGTGGATGGTGGA
Organism: Hyaena hyaena; assembly: GCF_003009895.1. Taxonomy (NCBI): domain Eukaryota; kingdom Metazoa; phylum Chordata; class Mammalia; order Carnivora; family Hyaenidae; genus Hyaena; species Hyaena hyaena. The sequence goes on along the minus strand of NW_024080661.1, from coordinate 3,937,186 downwards.
TGGATGGATGGATGGATGGATGGTGGATGGTAGATGGTGGATGGTACATGGATGGATGGATGGATGGATGGATGGATGGATGGTGGATGAATAGATGGATGGATGGATGGTGGATGGATGGATGGTGGATGGTGGATGGATGGATGGATGGATGGATGGTGGATGGTGGATGGTGGATGGTACATAGATGGATGGATGGATGGATGGATGGATGGATGGATGGATGGTGGATGGATGGATGGTGGATGGTGGATGGATGGATGGATGGATGGATGGATGGTGGATGGTAGATGGATGGATGGGTGGATGGATGGATTGTGGATGGTAGATGGATGGATGGGTGGATGGATGGATGGATGGTAGATGGATAGATGGATGGATGGATGGATGAGTAAACCCAGATCTATCTGATCCTCAAATTTAACTCTTAGCTTTTCCCTATTCCTGGGAGACTGTAAGGAAGGGGGATTGCTAGAATCTTCTAGGGACCCCAGAAGAAAGGCTCCCTAGCTGGTCTCATAACCTCAGTTCATGCTGAATAAAATCCAAAAAGTCACTGCCATAGTCTGCAAGGCCCTACTGATCTGATTCCAGACTAACCTCCTACCGCCCTCGCACCCATTCAGGCCACTCCCTGCTACTTGAGATTCCCTTAACAGGGCAAGCTCTCTCTGTCCTCAGAGCCTTTGAATCACTGCGTTCTCTGCCCAAGGACAGCTTCCGGGAGCTGTCCACCTGGCTCTCTGCTCAAGTGTCACCTTCTCAGAGGCCTGCTGGGTTCTTATCTAAACTATCACCTGGCCACTCCCTAGCCCCTAACCTGCTTTAACTTTTCTCCTAAGCAGTTACAACCGGCTAACATCTTATCCATCTGTGTCTGGGTCCCTCGACTCCACTCTGGAATATAAACCCTGTGAGAGCGGGAGGTTGGTTTCCTTTACCCTTGTGTTCCCAACACCCCAAACACAGTCAACATCAATAACTAGGTGCGAGATAGATAAATGGGTGGCTCTGGCCAATCCCAACAGAAGGGCAGGGCCTGCTGCGCTGGACACGGCTGGCCTTAAAGGTGCGGTAAATCCATGAAGGAAACTGCCCCTCCTCCAGGAAGTCCTCTTGAATTTAAAGTTTTTCAGCAAAAAAACACCGCCCCCCCATCCAGTAGGACACCCTGCCTCCCTCATGCCCTCCTGCTCCCCACCCTGATCTCCCTTCCCTGTGATCTTTCCAGGTGAGAAGTGGGGGTGGGGGAAGCTGGGCTCTGGGGTGCCCGTCTGGCCAGCCTACAGCAGCCTGCCCCGGCCAGGAGGTGGGAGGCGGTGCCCCAGGCTTAAGGCGTGAATGGGGCAGGAGGTGGATGAAAGACAGCGGTGCCCCTGGCCTAACGTACAAAGGGGACCAGAGCAGGTGTGAGGGAGCCCTGGGGCCCGGCTGGGAGGAGAAACTGGATCTGGGGCTAGAGATCAGTTTCACTTGCCTCGTGTGAATTTCCATTAGCTTTCTTTGGCTGTCACTCATGCCGTGGGGACAAAGCTCGGGCTGGAGGTTAAGGAGAGGCAGGGCCTGGGTGGGGGGGGGGGTCTTTTCTCTCCCTGCCATACCCAGGGGCCCCTCCACTTCCCAGGAGACAGTGCACCCAGGCCAACGGGAGCTTAGGGAAGATGGTCCGGTGCTGTCATTTTATAATGGACTGGAGAACCCCGGTGCAGTCGCTCAATCAGGTCACACAGCCACCTGCAAAGCTGGGACCCGAATCTGAAACTCCTGGGTCTGGGGTCAGTTCTCGACAACTTATTTTTATACTCAGCCTATCCTGTATCCTGGGTTCCACCACAGCGACTGTGGCCAGGAAGTCTCCACGGGGAGGCTCGATTGGACTGAGTCCGGATGGCACACGGCGCGGCTGGGGGAGGCCTAGGGCCAGGACCAGACAGGGTGCTCCCTGGACAGGGGTGCCATGGCCAGACAAGTTGGGCAGGCAGAACTGGACCTTCCTGAGCAGAGACCCACCTCCAAAGAGCACTGTCATTTTGAGGGGACACCTTGCTCCCGCCAAAGTGCCCAAGGTCATTCTGAGCCCCGCCCCCACAACAGCTGCACTGCCCCAGGCTACAGAGGAGCCTAAGGAGGGGGCCAAAGGGAGGTCTGTGGTCTGGGTAGGAGTGAGAGGGAGGGGACCATGTAGGAAGGCAGGGAGGGAGGAGGAGGAGGAGGGGGAGGACAAAGCCGGCCTGTGTGACACCTGGGACATTCCCCGTCTCTGCCCTGTCCCTCCCTGATCCTGCTCCAGACCGGGTGGGAACAATGTCCCCATTGAGGTCCATACCTCCAGGGACAGCATCTCTATGTCCCCCAGGACAGGAGCCAAGCAGGTGAGCCTGGTGGGGGCTGGGAGCCTGTTTTAAAGCCAGAGAGGCAGGATCTCAGGGACGGCAAGGTCCAGAGGGCAGAGATTTCCCCACTGGAGACCCACTCCCTCTGGGGCCAGAACAGGGGGAGACGGTGGTGGCCCCTGCAGGTGGGATTAGGGTCAGATTCCTGGGTAGGGCAGGACTCGCTTCCCAGTCTGGATGGAGCCCTTCTCTGCTCAGAGAGGCAGCGGGGGAATAGCAAAGACCAAGCCCCTGATCCCAGGAGCTGCCAGGGTGGAAAGAAGCCCAGAGACGTGTAGCCCTTTAAGGGAGGTGTAGCAGAGGAAGCAGGTGGAAGACCCAGCGTGGCCCCAACCTGGGTTTTATCTAGCAAGTAGCAAGTGGCCCTTGCAGTGGCTTCTCACGTAGTTACGGCACCTTCTGGCTTCCCGATCAAAAAGACTCCAATCAAAATAAGGAGGTGCCTTTGCTATCTTTTAAAAAAAGGAATTCAGTGCTGTAGATGATTTCCTTTATTGAGCACCCACCTGAGTTGGGTGGTCCTGGGCCGCAGGCTGAGCTGGGTAAATAGAGCCCAGTGGGCCACAAGGGAAAAGGGGCAGTCTGGGGGCTAGCCTGGTGCCCCTCCTCCCCGGCTGGGTGATTTAAAATCTCCCAGCAGGTGATTTAAAATCTCCCAGCAGGAGATTTAACCTCTATGGGCTCAGTTAATTCCACTCCGAAGTGAGGATGGAGGCCCCAGCAGCCTGATCCTTGCAAGATCCTGATGCGGGACTCGAACCCATGAGCCTCGAGACCATGACCTGAGCCGGAGTCGGACGCTGAACCGACTGAGCCCCCCCGGTGGCCCTGGGTGCAAGTTTTTAAAGCCTTAGAGGCTATATCAACACGAAGGAAGACTATTCGTTCACTCACTGATTCCTACAATCGCGTGGTTTACATGTGTCGAGCCTCTGCTGAGTGTTGGGCTGACTGACATGAAAGGATGTGCCCCCCCCCCCCCAGCAAACCACCCCAACAACTCAATCACAGCCTTGGTGGGACACCAGCCCCTTCAGCGAGGAGGCAGTTTCTGAGCATCAACCGGAAGTGGTAGTTGTTTCCCAAGTGAGCTGGGTGGCGAAGGGTGAGGAGGGCACAGCAGGTGTAAAAGTGAGTCATGTGTAAACGGGAGTGAGAGCCTGGGCCCCAAAAGGCAAATGAAGGAATCCAGTTGTTTTTCTATAGGCAATGGGGATCCATGGAAGGCTTTGGAGCAAGCAAGGGAAGTCCACGCTTCCAGCAACGTCCTTTAGAGAAAGCCTGGCTGCAGCAAAGAGGCCAGGCTGGCGGGAGGGAGGCTGGGGAGGAGGGGTGTAAAAGTCCACGTGGGCTGTGCGGGGGCCAGGCCAAGCGGGGGAAGGTGGGACCATTTCGAGAAGGGGGGGTATGGAGATGGCAAAAACGGGGGGGGGCAGCTGGCTTCAGGGATAAAGGGGGGCAGAACTGAGGGGTGGAGGACCTCACAGCACTTCAGGGCAGGAAGGACATCTTGGAGGACACTTAAAGGAGCCCTCACCCTGCGCGGGGCTCCTCCCTGCAATGGCTGCTCACAGAACTTCAATGAAGGGAAGCTCACTACCTGTCGTTTAACCCATCCCTGTGGCGGGACAGTCCCAACTGATGGGGAAAGGGCTCCGTCTGCTCCTGTGCGGACACGTCCACACTAAAGGGGTCCGGGGATGCAGGGATGGGTGGATGGGCGTGGAAGGGCGCGAATGCATTGAGACGGAGGGTTAAAAGAGCAGAGGTGTCCACATGGCTCACACTTAGCCTGCAAGTTCCCGCCCTGAGCCTCCCTTTCCGGGGCCCTGATCCCTCCTTCCCTCTCTTCTGGGAAGTCTGCCCTGACTTCCCACCCATGCATCCCCCCTGGTTCCCCAGCTCTGACCAGTTGGGTTGGATATCTCTCCAGGTCCTGGCCACTCCCTCGAGCTGCCTGAGAGTCAGGAAGGAGCAGAGATTCGGTCCCCTGGGGCAACACTACAGTTCCCTTGGTGCCTGTCTCCATGCAGCCCTATCAGCAGAGGAAATGGCCAGACCTGGTCTTCCCTGGTGCCTGACCCGTCCCCACCACGGACACCCGCACACTCTGCAAGTGCTGGTGTCGGGGCATAAGGCAGCCTTGAACAGCCACTTGGCTGGGCTTCCTCCCCCTGTCCCCAGCCTCAAAGCCCCTTCGCTGGGGGACAAGCCACCTGCTTCAAGCTGGTCCCAGCTGGAGCCTCAGGCAGAGGCGTCTACCCTTACCCTTCACACAGCTGTAAAAGGGGCTACTGACTCCCTCCGCCAGTCCCTGACCAACAGGAGGGGCAGAGGAATGCTGGCCAGGGCTTGGCGGGCTCCGCACAAAAGCGCAGAAACCTGTGAGGAATTTTCATCCTCCTGGGGCTGGGGGCGGGAAGGGAGGAATGTCACCCGGAAACCATCCACCCTTTCCTTCCCTCTCAAGAACCCGAAATCGAGACCTCTCCCAACATCCACCACGTCCTTTTTATAGACTTGCCCGTATTTCCTGGCCTCCCTTTTTAAGCAGTGCTCTCTCCTGATTCTTTACTACTACTAATAGCATTGACCGTGTACCGGGCGCTACTCCGAACTCTGCAAACCCTTTGCGATTCAATCCTGTCCTTATCCCCATGAGCCTGGTACTCTTATCCCCTCATTTTATAGATGTCAGCACCGAGGCACAGAGAGGTTAAGTAATTTGCCCAAGGTCCCACAGCAAGCGAGTAGCAGAATGTAAGCCTGCACCTTTATCCACTTTCCAAATGCCAGCTGTACCCCACAACTCATTTCCTTCAGATGCAAAAGGGGGCGGAACCCAGTGTGGGACCCGGAAGTGCAGCAGGGAAGCTGGATTCACCTGTCTGGTCTCCTCCTGCTGCCCCTGGAAGAGGTGGCCTCAGCTCTTAGACATGGAGCCCAAGCCAGTCCTTCTGAGGGAGGGGAAAGGAGTTCAGAGGGCAGGCCAAGAAAGGGTTTGCTCCTCCTGAATAGCTGGATCCCAGTTTGGGGGGATGGATACACACCCCTAGCAACTATACCACTGAAGGGAGTGGTACAGAGCTTACCGGAGAGGATTCTGGATAAAGTCTCACCACTACTGCGTATAGCTATTTGCTCTTGAGCATTACTTTATGTTTCTGAGCCTCAATTTTCTCATCTATAAAATGGGGAGAGTCATAGAATCTATCTCAATAGGGCTGTTAAGAGGATTAAACATGTCACCTGCTAGACTGGTTAGCCCAGGGCCAGCCATGGAGTGGGCCCTCCTCGAAGGTCAGCCATGACCACTGGCCAGTCCGCAGAAAGGCTGCAGGAATCGACAAGAAATGGAAAGTGGCTCCACGCTGGGGTGGCTGAGGGTGCCTGGTGACCTTACTGTCAGCCTTGCCTTCTGGGAGGGAAGATCAACAGCTCCTTTGTGGAGTTCTGGGCTCCTTTGTGGGTAAACCCTGGGGGGGCCAGGGGTTTGGCAGTGGGGGTTGGTTTATCCTCCATACAATGGGGAGGTCCCCACTTGCCCGATGGCTAGCGCCTGATAAATATTTATTTTCTCTCTGTCCAGCCTCCTGTCCCATAATGGGGAAGGGATGCTGTATGTGGGCTCCATACCTTTGGGGGAACAAAGACGGGCCACCCCTGGGAGAAGAGCAGATGTTCACCTCCAGCTGTTTGCTGATAATCAGCCCCAGGGGGAGTTCTGGGGGGCCCCTCCCCCTCGGGGTGCAGCCTGAGAGCGGCTGAAAGTGGCCTTCAGCCTGGGGTGCAGGGCTGAGCAGCTGGGGGAGGGGATACCAAACAGGAGGCTTTCTCAGAGGGTCACAGGACACAGCCCTGTTTGCCCCTTGGGGTCTGAGTCCTCAGCTACTGAGCCTGTGGGCTGGTAGAGGCGGGAACACAGCCAGACCAGACTCCCTTCCTCCACCCTGGCCCCCATGCGGCCCTCAATTCCTCTATGCTCAAGCAAGGTCATTTCCTGTCCCTGCCGACGACCGAGATGGCCGTGTGTCGGGCGCCTGCCTGGCTCATTTGGAGGAGTGTGCGGCTCTTGATGTCGGGGTCTTGAGTTTGAGTCTCAAGTGAGGTGTAGACATTACTAAAGAAAATAAATAAAACTTACACACACACACACACACACACACACACAGTGGGTGCCTGGGTGGCTCAGCTGGTTAAGTATTCATCTCTTGATTTCAGCTCCAGTCATCATCTCAGGGTTGTGAGATCGAGCCCCACGTTGGGGTACACGCTGAGCATGGAGCCTGCTTAAGATTCTCTCTCTCCCTCTCTCTCTGCCTGACCCTGCACTCTTTCTCTCTCTCAGACACAACCAAACCCCAAAATGGCCATGCCTGCTAACCATCTTGAAATGCCTTCTTCCCCTAATCCCCCTCTTCTGCCTTCTCTTGCTCATCCTCCTACTTCTGGGAGCTTTCTGGAACCCAGAGAACAGATGACTGCTCTCTTCGTAGACCTTTCCCCTTCCAGGATCCACCCTCCACCCACCCCCACCCCCCCTGCTGCTTTTCCACACTGAGTCAGGACTTGGGTTTGGACTTGGTGATTTGCTGAATCAGGGACCTTACACAGAGCAGGGTTTAGGGTCACAATAGCTACAGTGAAGTAGCTAAGCAAGCAGGCGCTGAAGTCGGACAGACATGGGCTGGGTTCCCCGTCAAGCTAACGTACCCTTTCTGTGCCTCAGTTCCCTCCCTGTGGGACCGTGAGGAAGACCATGCGCGTGGAGTTTTAGCACAGGGCCTGCCACTGTTCTTAGGAATCTTGTTTATGACAACCGCAATACCTCCGGACCATAACATCGGAGGCTCCCGAAAGCTCAGGATTGCAGGGCTGGTGGTCATCTCGAGCAACTCACCTTCTCACCTTCTGGCTTTTCCCTTCCCGCCTTGCCCTTTCTGGACCCATCAGACTTGAGTTCCTAAGAGCAAAGACTCCTCTGTGACAGTCACTGCCCACCACCTGGGGGCACGTTGATGACAAGGATGGCCCAGGTGGGTGAGTAAGCCTCTTCCTGACCCCTCCTCCCCTAAGTTCCATTCCTGGCCCCAAGGAAGTGTTTGGATTGGGGGAGAGTCACACCCATCTCCCTGCTCAGCCTGTCAGCTGGGGCCCAGGGCCTGAAGAGGTCTTAGCCTCAGTACCGTCCCCTCACAGCTCAAAGCCCTGACCTCTAGGACCCTGGGGCTGGGCATGGTCTGCAAGGATAAAATGGGACCCTGCCTCTCTCAAGCCTGGCCCACTGTGGGGGCTGGAGGCCAAGGCCTATGGGTATCTGGATCCCTACTTCCCCATCCCTGCCCAACCCGATGGGCTTCCTGTAAGAGGTGGGCTCGGGAAAGGGTTGCGCATGGCCTGAGTGGTGTGTGGTGTGTACAGGTTCCAGTCTGGGCTCCGAGGTGGTGGGGGCGGAAGAAGAGAGGGTTGGGGGAAGAGGCAGGAGGAAGGGGGCAGGAGAGACACTCAGAGGGCTTCTGGTGGCCCTAGGCCTCGAAGGGGAATGGAGTCCTATTAGTGCATAGCTGCTAATGGCAAATACGGTGTCTAGGAAGCTTCTGGGCCCCAGTCCCCAGGAAAGGTTGTGTCCAGTAGGTCCAAACCTGGGAGTCAGGGAGGTTCCTTGAGGCCGGCCAGCTCTCCCAACAGGAGTGGCCCAGCCCCAACCAGTCAGGTCACTTTGGACGGTCCCCACTCTTGCAGGGCTTCCCCCTTCTCTTCCACGGCATCCGCGAGCTGTGCCTGGCTGACGTGAGCGTGGGACATACTGGGGGATGAGCGACCTAGCCTGGGCGGCCGGGTTCAGCAGCTGCTCATGCCAGGGGAGGAGGAAAGAGAGGACAGGCCGAGGAGGAAAGAGAGGACAGGCCGAGCCCAGGAGCACCCCCATCCAGTCTGTACCCCAAAGCCCACCAGCAAGATCGAAGTCCTCTCTCGTAGGCTTTTGAGACGCCGTGGGCTCTGGAGGACAGGTGGGGACCAGAGGGTCGTCGGGCATGGGGAGAAGACGAGGCAGGAGCTCCGGTTCTAACTGACAGTCCTGCTCCTCTGGGGCCACCCTCCATCCGTGGCCTCGCCCTCTTCTCTCCCTCCCTTCCAGGGCTGCTCCTCGATTTCCTCCTTGCGGAAACCTCTACAGAGCGAAGGCTTCTTCCCTCTGGCCAGGCTCAGCTCGCCACCCGGCCACCAAGGGTGCGGCAGGAGCCCATCACCTGGAGCTGCCGCCCCGGGCTTTGCCCCATACCTGGCTGTCCACTAGGCACTTCCAGCAAGTGGAGCAGAAGCACGTGACTCTGCCAGGTGTGGAACAAGTGGGCACGTCCCTGGGTGCCAAGCCTGGCCAACAACCCTCCGCTGCTGCTGCTGTTGGAAGCAAAGAAAACAACGGGCCGAGCTCCCTGCACCTGGTGCTCTGAGCCCAGGGACCAGCCTCTGGGTACCCAAAGCCGTCAGGAAAAGAACCAGAAGGGGCCGCAGGGCCAGGGGGTTCCCCGCACTCCCTGGGGGCCACAGGCACGGCCCCCACCCACCATCCAGGCTGCACCGAGCTCTGTCACCAATCTGTATTCCCAGGAAACATGTCACCCACCAAGTGGGCACATAACAGCTCTCCCCAGGCCACGTCTCTAGCTGCAGTCCCCAGCGCCCATCTTGCAAAGTCACTCCTGCCTCCCGCCTCTTCTCCTGACAGTCCCCCAAGAGACAGAGACACGTCTCTCTTTGTTCGAGTATTGCGGCCTTCAAGCCTTCCTAGCCCTGCTCCACACTCCCCTCCTCCAAGAAGTCCACCGTGATGTCACCCCTCCACGCTGTTAGCGGCTGACCCCCTCCCCCACCCCATCTCTAGCTCCCTAGATGTCCAGCACAAGCTGTGCTGTGTACAAACGAACCCACGCAGTGGAGAAGAGGAGCGGGGTGGGGGCGGTATTCTTGGTATTTATTGTGCCTCGGATGTTTGCAGCGCTTTATAACTTTCATATCGCTTCTCCATGTATCAGCTCAAATCATTAAAATGACGAAGAGAGAGGTAGACAGCGAGGGTTAAATATCTACTTTTTTGCAGAGGACACCGAGGCCGGAGAAAGGAGATTTGCCCGAGGTCGCTGAGATCTCACAGCTCCTGACCTTCCGTGACTCAGGGACGCCCAGACTGTTAGGGCTTGTTAGTCTGGGAGGGCCTCCAGGAAGAAGTGTGCGCGGGTGCTTGCGCATGCGCCGCCCGAGGAGGGAGGGAGAGCCTCAGGTGGAGAAGGGGCGAGGGGCGAGGGGCTGGGCGGCGTGGGAACCGACAGGACTGAACGAGGCCGGGGCGCGGGGAGGGGGCGCCGCACTCACCACAGGGTTCCGCCCCTCGGCGGGCGCAGACAATGGGGTCGCTGTGCCCGGCTGCCCCCTCCCCTCGCTCGCTGGCCCGCGCCCGCCCCCTCTCCCCAAAGCTGCTTTCAATTTAAACGCCTCCAACCAGCGGGCGCTGCCCCGGGGGGCGCGACCGCAGCGCCGAGCGCCCCTGTAATTTCCGCGGGGAGCTGACCGGCTCAAACACGGCCCCGCGGTGCCCCGACCGCAGGCCCCGAGACCGGAGACGGCGCCCAGACAGCCTTGCCCGGGTCGTGGGAGCGCCACTGGGGCGGCCCCCTCGCGCGGCGCGCACAACCCATCGCCGCCGCCTCCTCCAGGCAGCCCGCCGCCACCGGGGAGCCGCTCCTCCCGGAAGCCTGCGTGCCTTCCCCCAAGGGATGTTCCCTTGTGGTCCCTCACACCTCGGCAAGCTCAGCTCCCTCTGGGGGAGCAGCGAGGGAGGTCAGGAGAGTCCACTCTGTTCATAGATTGTGTCTCCCGCATCAGACTAAGGACTCCTTGAGGACAGGGGTTCTTTCTTTTCAAACTTGGGGAGCAGGAGTGACCTGATGTATAGGTCCTGCTTGGCCTGCCCCCGGGTTAGAGAGGAGGGGACCCAGCCTCTTGGCTCCGTGGAAAGCCCTAGCCTGAATCCTCTCAGAGGAGTGGGTGGGTGTGGACACACTGAATCTGTCTGCAGACAGGTGGGGCAGAAAGGGGAGCTGCAGGAAGGAAGAATTTTCTGAGTACCCGCAAGAGGTTCCAGGGACTTCTCCAGGCTGGGCCCTGGGTGGTCGCGGTGAACGTAGGTGCCAAGGCTCCCTTCTGGCCTGAAACGCTTATTCTGCTCCCTGCCGCTTTCTGCCCAGTTGTGCCCACCCACCCTCTATCCCAGGAACTCTGGAGGGGACCCGTTTTGTTAGTGCATGAGGGCGAGTTGCCTAAAGGGACTGATCTCCCTGGATCATTGCTGCTTTTAGGCCTGTGTAGATGGGCTCTACTGACATTTTCCAGATTGTGTGTATGCGTGTGTGTGTGCGCACGCGCACACATGCCCTCACTCAGCTGGGGGCCTTGGCTTGTCCTGAGTGCTCTGCTCTACCTTGTCCCCTCCCCCCCCCCCCAATGTCCCAAATACCCCTCTCTTACCAGCCTGGCTGTTGTGGTGAAGCTAATCAGAAGTAATTATGGGGGAAGGAGGGATCCTCAGAGGGACCCCACAAAGACCACCTCATCCACCCCGGCCCAGCCCTGGTGGCCCTGGCCCCCAGGGCCTAAGCCTGGCTCAGCTCTGCCTGGTGAGGCTGAACCCGCCAACACCACCCCCGCCCTCTGCTCTCCCCTCTCCCTTCCCACCGCAGCCCCTGGAGCCCGGGGGAGGCTTTGCCTCAATCTCCCCGAAGCTGTTCCGTCCTCATCCACCCAGCCCGCATTCCCTGGGCTTCTCCTCCAAGCCAGGGCCCGCGCTGGGCACTGGAAGTAGACTTGTCCCTGCCCTCATGGAGCAGCTGCTGGGAGGTCAGTGTGGACATTGCAGAGGGAATGACAGAGGGCCCCTCTGGGGTCAGAAACCAACCCCCTTGCCACCACCTTGCTGCAAAGGATGTGGGGAGGGGGTGCTTCGGGAGCCTGTGAGGGACCTGCTGACTTTTGCACTCCTTCCCGGGAGTGGCATCCAGTCCCACGTCCCACCCAAGCATGACAAGTGTCAGGCCGGCCCTGCTCTGCCCTCCTGTGCTCCCCTGGCTGTCTCCTCCACCCACGTCACTCTCCCCACTTCTTTGCTTGGGGTCCCTCAGCAGTGCAGAGACCCTCAGTTTGCACCCCTCAGTCACCTCCCTAGGGTTCAAGGTCTCAAGCCAGGAGCACCTTCAGAGACTACGGACATCAGCTCCTTCTCCCAAATGGAGGGCAGGGAGAGGTGAGCAGGAGGGCTCTGAAGGAAACCCCAGTCTTTGACTTCCGGTCCTGTGTTCTTTTCTGGGGACCCCTCCTTGACCTGCACCTGAAGGTAGCCTAGGTCCATTCCTTCCTCCATCCTTCCGCTGTGCCCAGAGGGCAGAGGAGCAAGCGGGGTCTCCGCCATCATGTCTTCCTGCCCTGGGCTCGGAGAGTGGGCAGGGGGGTGGGAGGGATCGGAGAGGGGCTTAGTTGAGGGTCTCTAATTTACTCCTGCCCATTGATGTCCAGACAAGCCTCCTGTGCCCAAGAGATTTCCAAGCATAAACGGAGGTCAATGCCCCCCTCGCCTGCCCGGAGGTGCCAAGGTGGTAATTAGGCTTGGGGGTGGGTCCTGGAAGGGTGGGGGTTGGTGTGGCCATTATCCCCGGGAGCTGAGCTGGGCAGGAGCTGTGTGGTCCGGGCAAATGGGTGGTTTGTAGGTGGTCTGGAGAATGAATGAGTGAGTGTTCGGGAGGAAGACCGGTGGGGAGGGAGCGAGGAGGGGGGACAGGGGGCGGGGAGGCAGCAGACAGATTGGAGAGCAAGGCTGGGTCGTTGAGCTCTGGACTCGCTGGTCTGGGCCCCTGCCCATGCAAGGAGGGGACCATGAAGCAAATGGTGGGTCTCAGGGATGCTTATCTTGGGCCTGAAACACCTGGGCTGCTTTAGGAGGGGTGAGGGGAGATGGGTGGAGGTCATTTAGTGCAGGGTCCCTGGAATGCTGCGGGGTACTGGCCTGTTGCCCCTCTGCCCCCATTCCCAACCCATGCCTCCTTCCTCTCCCTGTAGGGAAAAATTCCTTGTTGGACTGAGAAGGTCCTTTGACTGGACCCCTGCCCTGTCTCATCCCCAGTGGGGACTGTAGGTCCTCAAGATGGTCTGTCTCTCTGACCCCCAGGATCCCCCACCCCCTGCTTCTCCATATCAGGCTGCACAAGGTAAACTGTTATCAGTGACTTCATCACCCTGAGCTATGTAAAATGGGAACATCGCCCTTACCTGTAAAATGGGAATGATACAGTATTTAACTGTGCGGATTAAATAAGCCAGTCCAAGGGCAGTGTTCCTAAAACAGCAGTGGCAGCAGTGACTAATGGCCCCCACGATGCCCCGCTGGTCTAGAGGCCAGGTCTCTTCCCAGGAATGGGTACCTAGAACCCAGGACTTGGCCATGACCCCTGGTATAGGGATCAGGAGCGAGGTGGGCAGGCAGTGGTGTAAGCCAGTCACGGGGAGGGGGCGGGGCCGATGGGACCGCCCCATGGGCCCCAGGCACATCCCTCCTCCCCCGTGGCTCTCCCCACCTGCTGGCCGTCACCTGCACAGCCAGCCCTACAGCTCATGTGACCTCTGCAGCGAGTGTGCAGTGAGATGACCGACCGTACAAGGCTCCTCTGAGGAGAAGAATGAACTGAGGGAGCCTGTGGTGGAAGGAGGGGGGGCCCTAGCTGCTGCCCCACGTGGAGGGGGTAAGCATCTAAGTCCTGATCGCAATCCCAGCATCCTGGGAGTATCCTTCCCACAGGAGCTAAGCCAGACCAGCGTGGCGGGTTGGACTCTCACCATCAGATGGGAAGATTCCTGAAGGGAGAGCTTACCCTACCTGGCCCAAGGGGGCTTGGCTAGGGTTGGACGGGTCAGCCTGGCACCTTTACGGGTTCAACATCCTCATCCCACTCCTTGCTCAGACCCCAGATTCTCCACTAGTGGGAAATTCCCTGGGGAAGCTGGAGAGCGTTGGAAACCCTGGAGAACTGCCTGCTGGTCTGTGATCTGGAAACAAGTGAGGCCGGGGGAGGGCCGTGTGTGTGTGTGTGTGTGTGTGTGTGTGTGTGTATGTGTGTGTGAGCGCGCACGCGCGCGTGTGTGGAGAGGCAGTCTCTGGATCAGGGTCGTTCCCAAATCAATATCCCTCCTCCTTTCCCTCCTTAAATCCAGGCAGGCTAACCCCTTCTCTCCCTCTGTTCTCTGCCCTCCCTCCTTCCCCCTGCCTGGGGCACTTAGTGGTAAGGGTGTCATCAAGGGAGGCCCTTCCTCCCTTGACCTGCAGTCAGCCCAGCACAGCAGCCTGCAGGGGGCAGTCTGGGGTGGTTGGGACCACGTGGCGGGGGCTGGGATGATGAAGGGAGCCCAGACTCACTGCTGAGGACAAGCTCGGCTTCTGACACTAGACACTAGCACCCAGTCTCCTATCAGGGCCGTTCCACTCCATCCAAATATGGATCACGGGTGGTAGGGGGGAGGGTTAAGGGATTTAGGGGAGAAGGGAGCTGGGCCAAATGAATTCTGGAAGGCTGGGGCACTTGGGAAGTATCTGCTGGGAGCCATTCAGACTGAGAGCCGAGCGTGGGCAGAGGGACCGCCAGAAGAACACCTCGCCCACCCCCGGCTTCTGCACCAAATCTCACTCAGTACATCTCAGAGAAGGTCTCCCGGTTCAAGGTCCATGAGTAGTCAATGCAGCGGCCTCCACATCCCCACCGCCAAAATAAAACACTTCTGGGGGCACCTGGGTGGCTCAGTCGGTTGAGCGTCTGGCTTCGGCTCAGATCACGATCTCACGGTTCGTGGTTTCGAGCCCCGCGTTGGGCTCTGTGCTGACAGCACAGAGCCCTCTTTGGATCCTCCGTCCCCTCCCCCACACTCTCTCTCTCTCAAAAAAATATAAAAAAAAAATAAAAACATGTCCATTAAAGGCCTACCGTGTTCCAGATCTGCGGCGGGCTGAGTGATGGTATTCTAAGCATGACCGAGCCGCGCTCCCTTCCCTCCGTTGCTCACAATCTGCACGACACGAGACAGAGTGCAATTCAAGACAGAATGAAACCCAAGCTAGGCAGAGATGCCAGAAACCTGGGTGTGCCGACAGGCAAATCCATCCTGACAATAAAATCAAAGATAACCTCCACGAGCATCCAAATGCCAAAGGTAACTTGAATCCAGCACCCCGAAATGCCTCTTCTGACCAGAAGCTTTCTCTGAGTCCCTGCACCCCCATTGTAACTTCTTGTGTTCCCAAAGACACCCTGAACTTGTCGCCGTTTGTAAGGATATATTTATTTATGGGATTATGTGATTAATCTTTCTCCCCCACAACACCATTAAGCTCCAGGAACAAGCTTGTCTGTGAGCCAAGGGGCTCGGCCATAGCGGTACCTGGCGGGACGAGTGTGAAATGAGCCACTGGATGGGGCTGGGGTCGAAGAGGGTGAAGTGCACAACTGAGGGGGGGTGCCCAGGCTGGAAAGGTAAGTTGGCATCAGATCAGGGCGGGCTGTAAATACCAGGCACCGTTGGGACTTTATTCTGCTTGGCAATGGGGAGCCATCAAAGGTTTTTGAGCATGAGAGTGGCATGTTCCGACCTGTGTTCTGAGATCCCTTAGTGTGGTGTGAAGGAAGCCCGGGGGTGGGGTGGGGTGGGAGGGATGCTCCCCTGGAGCCAGAGGAACCAGCCATTGTTGCACTCAGCTCAGGGACTGGTGTATAAAGGCCTCAGTTGAGTCCAGAGGAATCAAAGTAGAAAGAAAAATGGGCACCTTCAAACCCATTAATGTGGCAGAAAGGGTGAGGCTTGGTGACCCGCTGGGTGGTGGGAGGGTGTAAATTTGACACTAAATTCCAGTGTCTTGGAGATGTGATGCCTTCAGGCTACATAAGGCATATCCAAGGCACCGTATTTGAGTACGATGAGCTCTATTTGGACCTGGTGGGTCAGACGTGCAGTCCTTCCTGATGGCTGCTCTCGAACTATCTGGCTATAGCCAAAGCCCGTGTTCCCTTGGCCCTCTGGGCCCCCAGCTTCAGGGTGGCTTAGCTTCTCCCAGGGTGCTGAGGCTCACAGAGACCACTGGAGAGTTAGTGAGTGAGTGAGTGGGGGTGAAACCTGGCCCCCGGGCCTCCTGGCTTCCTGCCCCACCGTGGTTCTGCCTCCCGATTGGACCTCTGGCTTCCTCTGCCCCTCTTGGAGCTCCCACCCCTCATCAGCGGCTGGGAGGAGGCTCCCTGGGGAGGCTGGAGAAGATGGGGAAGGGATCTGGGAGCTCCCGGGCAGAGGTGCCAGTCCACTGAAGGGTTAACAAGGCGCTTTGGTCTCTGGGAGATGCACTTTGCAGTTAGGGGGTTGGAGAGGGGGGCGAGATTTGAACTCTGAGGCAGATCTGGTTTTAAGTGATTCGCCCTCCTCTCCCTGCCCGCCAGATACCCCCATGCACGTCTGGGTTCCTGCAACTCTTAGCAGAAGAGCAAGAGAGGAAGGTCCGGGAGACACCCAGGATTGACGGGGAGGCATCGGGTCCAGCACCATGCAGGGTGTAGAGAGGGAGCACAGGCCCCCAAATGATAATCACAGGTTGAGCGCACAGGACACAGCCCCCAGACCGTAGAAGCAGAAGCCCAGATCTCAGGGCACCGCAGAATGTTCCACGGGGAGCTCTGGCCAAGGAGCAAACGCCTGCTTGGCAAAGCCCAGGCCGAACAGAGACCCATCTCATCACGCAGCAGATGCAGACAAAAGGAAGAGAGAGCTGTCCCAGTAGAAAAGGGTCTCACGCTGCCCCTCCATATGAGAGCTTTCCAAACTGTGTTCCCTGGAGTGCTCCCTAGACAGGCTCATGAGTTGGGTGGGAGGGAAAGGGGACCTCACTCTCTACTCCAATCAGAAAACCTCCACTTTGTTTGATGTATATACTAGGCATCTGCCTGTGGGACTCGGCTTAGGGGAAAAAATGTAGGTGGCTACTAAAACAGACACAAACAAATAACGCTGACCTTGAAATCCTGCACGGCGCCCAAGTTCCCTGAGCCTATGAGCCCCGCTGACCCCATCAGCTATTCAGAGATGTGTGTTGGATGAATACCTGAAGTTCTGGACTCTCTGTCCAGTGCTCTTGAGTTACAGGGACTTTCCAGGAGAGGACACATCAGCAGGGAGGAGGGTTCCAGGGTGAGGGAGGGGGTGATCATCTGCGCCCCCCCACCCCGCCCGCCAGTCTTTTAGCTGGGTGGGCCCTCGAACCTAAGCGGCCCTAGCGCGCCAGCTGCAGCCTCGCGCCCCCCCGCGGTCGGCGACCACCCAGCAGCCGGCGGCAGTCGGGGGTGCGGCCAAGAAAGGGTTAATCTGCAGCGCCTTTCATCAGCAGCTTGGCGGGCTCCCAAGGCCCACAGGCTGGGTACCTGGGCGCCTACCTCCGTCGGTGGGGCGGAGACGTGACCACAGGGCAGCCCTGCCGTCTGCATTCCTCCCGCGTGAGTGCGTGAGTGACAGCCGCCGCCGCGCCTGAGCCCCTCGTGGGGCGCCCGGCCTCCTGCGCCCCGCCTGCAGCGCAGGGGTGGGGGGTGGCCGCCGGGGGCGCAGTGCCGGCTCGCGGATCCCCCTGTCTCCTCTGGCTGCGGCCTGCGCTCTGCAGGGAGCGCCCTGTGCCCGGAGAGGGACCAGGACAGCCCTGCTGGGGGACGCAGCCTCGCCATGAGGTCGGGATTCAGGGATGGGGAGATCACCGGGGCTTCCTGGAGGAGGGGTCAGGACAGGGTGGGCACAGCCAGACCAAGGCCCAGTGCCCTGGGAATTTGGCCTCCATCCCCCGTGTCCTCCCCCCTGGCTCCAGCTATCCACATAAATTTCAACCCTCCCATTACATGGGGACAGAATGGCCATCCTCAATTCCTCTTCCCTGAACTCACCAGCCCTTGCCTTTGATCTCTCTTGGGGCCTGTTGGTGGAAACAGGAAGTCGCCTTTGGCTTGAAGCAAACGCAAACAGGGCGCCAACAGCCAAGCACCCCACCTTCAGGCCTCCCTCAGAGGGGGACCAAGTGTCAGGCCAGGGGGCAGTGTCCTCCTCTCTGAGAAGGCGGTGGAAATGCATTCCCTCTACCCCTAGGCCTGGGCAGAAGGGTTCTCCAAGGTCAACAGGACTAGAGCGAGAGTGACTTCATACCAGGGTCATCTTCCTAAAGGAGAGCCTGTCCCCAAAGTGAAGTTCCCCCGGAGGTTCATCACCCCTCCTCCAGGCTCGTATGGAAGGCTGGACACTTGCCCCTTCTGCGCTACGAAATCTGCCCCCGCCCGGCATCACCTTTCCCATCCAAGCCCTCTGGCAAAGGGGCATTTGGGGCAGCTCAGACCAAGGAGCTGGGCCACCCAGCCCTACACGACGCAGCTTCCAGAAAGCCTCTGTAGCCACCAAGTCCTCAGACCCAGGAATCCAGCAGAGGACCCTCCTGAGAATTTTCCAGCGCCCCTTCGAGCTGGCACTTCAAGCCCAATTTGAAGTCCAAGCTCAGCTCTGGCTTCCAGCCTCTGTGTGTGTGTGTGTGTGTGTGTGTGTGTGTGTGTGTGTGTGATCCTAGGGCCCTGGGCATGTGTGCAGAGGACAGGGAGGGGTGGCTGAGGGGGAAGGGGGGTGTGGAAAGACGGGTGAGGGGCAGGCGCGGGTGCTGCCGGGGCAGGGGGGGTCCCTCTCCCTCCCAAGGCCTCCTGGCACTTCCTTCGCGTCCTGGCTACTTCCGGTTCCGCCTCTCGGATGCCCGTATGCCCGTGGCTGTTGTGAGCACAGGCCGAAGTGTGGTCTGATGCCCAGATTTCACGGAGCCCTTCCGTGCCTTGGGAATCCGGCCAGCATGCTCTCCTCTCCTTCTCCGTCCTCGGTTAACCATGTAATTAATGTCTGAGGAGTGGGGTTGAGGCCACCTTGGGGGAGGAACAGCAGACTGTCCCCCCACCCGGGGCTGAGGGCTTATTCCTGACCTCAAGGAAACAGCCGGCTTTGCCCAAACAGGAGATGGAGTCGGATGCCTTGTGGGGCGGTGTGATTCCCTGGGAGACCCTGCCTCGCTCTCCCGCGCCCAGCCCCGGGGCCAGTGACTCCATCTCAGTTCTCTCATCTCTGAAATGGGATAATAACTGCAGAAACCACACACAGCGGGTGTTCTGAAGGTTCATCTGTGAAGTAGAAATGGGGGCTGGGTGGTCGTGGCCCTGGGCGAGCAGGCCAGCTGGGCCGAGGACCCCAAGCCCGTGGTCCAGCATGAATGAGATGAACTACCAAGCTACCCCCTCAGCCTCATCAGCTGCCCCCCCCGCCCCCACATCAGGACACCCTTCTGACACCTGACACATTGCCTCGAAAAGAAGGCCACAAATTGTAAGGCAGCGGGCTAAAATCAGTTAAGGATGAAATAAAATCAAACTGAGAAATCAAGCAAGAGACCTCAGAAGAACCAGTCTGTCCCCCCATCCCTTGTCCTGGTCTCTGGGACTTAGGCTTAAGTAGGGGTGACTCGCTGTCCCAGCGTGCCCATGTCCCCTGTAGCTTTACCATTGGGAGTCCCATGTCCCAGAGACCCCTCGGTCTGGGGTAAAATGGGACCGTTGCTCACACTTTCTCCGAGCGGTTTTGGAGATCGGAGAGATCACAGATGTCTGGTCCCTTTGCTCCCCCTGGTTTTCTTTTTTTTTTTTTTTTTTTTAATTTTTAATGTTTTTCATTTATTTCTGAGAGAGAGAGAGAGAGAGAAAGAGAGAGAGTGTGTGAGCAGGGGAGGGTCAGAGAGAGAGGGAGACACAGAATCTGAAGCAGGCTCCAGGCTTTGAGCTAGCTGTCAGCACAGAGCCCGACGCGGGGCTCGAACCCATGAACTGTGAGATCATGACCTGAGCCGAAGCTGGACGCTTAACTGACTGAGCCACCCAGGTGCCCCCCCCCCCGCCCCGCCAGTTTTCTTTAGATATCTATATGGCAGTGGAAAACGCTGGAGGCCTCCAAAGCTCCTGCCTGCACCCCAGACGATACATCACAACGAAAAGCAGCCCCCCTCCCCCCGCCTCCCAACCATGCTGAAGTCTAAGACCCCTTCCTTCCCGCAGTTCCAAGGAGAGTTCTCATCCAAGGACTGAGGTCCTGGACCCCTGCCTCTCTCCACAAACTCCAGACACCAGCAGAGCCTTGGTACTCCCAAGCGAAGAGCCAGAACCTTCCAGGAGACAAGCCCCAGGTTGCCATCTGGTGGTAATTCCCCGGGGAAGAGATCTGCCCAGGTGACCTCCAGGTCAGGCTTCTTTAAATAGCCCCAAATTGCCTTTGACACCAGCAACCTGGGGTCGCCGCTGGGGGAGGAAGACCCAAGGCTTTGAAGGCCACACCCCCCGATGGCACTACCTTGAAGCCACTTCTGGGGGCCAGCCTTCCAGCTGTGCAACAGCCGTCTACAGGCGTTCCTAAGGGGTAGCTACAGCAGGGTCTCCAGGAGGGGCAGGGAAGGGGTGAAGGAAGCAGGGCTGGGCCCTCCCTTAGACGCGCCCAGCTGTTTTCTTTTACAAAACACCAGACCCCTGCCTCCCCCCCCACCACACACACACACACACACACACAAGTCTCTGTAGATCTCAGAGCGGAGCCATTATTGTGCAGGCTGATCTGGTGGTGAAGCCTGGGAACACAGCTCCCAGGAGATCCGCACGCATCCGCGCCCACGGAGCAGACAGACGGGACCTACAGGTGTCTGGGCCCCGTTTGGAACCTGGCATCGCTCGTGGCATCAGGTCAAGGTGGGGGGGGGGGCCGGGGGAGGTGAGGCAAGCCGCCTGGCCTTGGGCCTCTCCCTCAGAGCCAGGCCCCCCAGGCTGGGCAGGGAGCTGTCAAATCCCCCACTACAGAGACAAATGGAGCCGTCAGAGAAAATAGCTTCTAATGGAGAGCAGGAGCCAGGCTGGGCTGGGGTGGGGGTGGAGGGGGTTGGACTCTGCTGGCCAGATGTGAATTCTTCACTAATCACACCAAATTGGCCCAATTTGTTCACTGACACGTGGGGGGACCAGCTTCATCTTTCTCCCACTGAGCAGGCTTCCCTCCCTCCTGCATGGAAACACTTTGGCTGTAGGGATGGGGCTGGCCGGCTGACAGCAGGCGGGAGGAAAGGGGATGAGGCCAGATTCGCATCCCCTCTCTCCCTGGGGGACCCCAGGAGTTGGCTTGGGCTTGCTTCCCCTCCATCCACCAGCCCCCTGGGCCCTGGGTGCTGAGGGCCACCTAGTTTAGGGACCCTGGGGAGGGGCTGAGGAGGGAAGGAGGCCAGGCTACCTGCTCCCTTGGAAATGGGTGTCACAAAGAGGGAGCTAGGGGGTTGGAGGTATTCTTAAGAAGTGCAGGGAGGGGAGAAGAGGCTAGTGGACCATTCAAGACAAGGTGAGGTCACCTCTTAGAGGCAGGTGGGCCCCCTTCGGGCCACAAACTCTGAGCCTGCTGGGGAGAGGAGGGAGAGTCCTTGCCCCTCTCTCAAACTCGGAGCCAAACCGACCCTTTCAATGCTGATACCAGAAAATTACTGAAAGTGGGACTCTAGATGCTGTGAACTTCACCTTCCACTTCACTTGGGTCTCTTTTTCTCCCGTGCAGATCAAAAGCTGCTAAGAGGATGGGCATCTCCTAAGGCTTGATGGGGGTAAGCCAGGGTGGAAGTATAAGTGGGGGCCCGGGCTTCTGTAACTCTCTCTTCTCTGTCCTACACCAGGAAAGGAACTTCATGCACATGGGTTTGGGCACCCGAGCCCATCGTCCAAGGTCCATCCTCCCCCTGCCCCACCAGCCCCACCCCTTTTCCAAACAGCCACCTTGGGGTCAAGAAAAGATGGAGTGAAGGAAAAAGCCCACGTAGACCCTGACAGTAGGCTCAGGGAATTTGGAGGTTCTGTGGTCTAAAAAGGGGATTATGTCAAGTGTCCTTTGGCTTCATGGAATCCTCACTCTGGGGTGGGGGATACCTGGCTGGGAGAGGGACAGAACATGACTATTAAGCTTGGGGCCCAAGGCAGAGGCCCCTGTGCCCAGTGCCCTCCCTTTGGGCTGGAGAGAAGGCGAAGGCCATTCAGGCGCCCCAGGCTGGCCAGCTCCCATCTCCACGCCCCCTTCCCTACTCTCGATCTTGCCCACCCCAGGGCTTAGCCATTCCTGCCCCTGGGGATGGACCCTTCAGAACTTTCCTAGGCCACCTTTCACCCCAAGTCCCAGACCTTCCCGAGTCTCAACGCTGTCGCAATCGGGTGCTGCTCCCTTGGGGGGGAATTCCACTTGAGGGAACAATGGGGGAGGGCCCAGCCCTGGGGGCGGGGGGTAGATGGGCCACCAGGTTCTCGGAAGGCAAGGAAGTCACCTGGTGCAATAACCTGCAACACCAGGTGTGGCATGGTCCTGGTGGGAGGAGCAGAGGTGCCAGATAGAGCTCAAGGCAAGGGGCTCAGGGTCTGGAAATGATGGAGAGGGCCGACCTTGCAGGTGAAGTCAGGGGGGGTGCTGAGGGGGAAGGGGGGGTTGGGAGGAGAAGGAGCAAAGTGCCTTCAGTCATGTTGTTTTATCATAATGCCTCCTCCTCCCTTCCTCACCCGCCTCTCCATCTTCCCAGGCTGAGCAGAGCGCCCCCTCCTGGCAGGGTTGCAGACCTGGCTTCCGGACACCTGAGCACAGAAGGGAAGGGACGCTAGCCGGAAAGTCCCTGGATTTCTTTTAGACACACTACCTCCTATTCCCCTGCAGTTTCGAGTCGATTTGTGGGCTTGTCTTCCTTAAGAACAAGAGCTCTTTCTCAGGCCCAGAGGGTCACACTGACCCAGGTATGAATTCAAGTTCTGCCACCTGCTTGCTCTGTGACCACCATTGGGTCTTGCATAACTTTGAGCTGTTAGGTCACCTCGCAGAGCCTCAGTTTCCACATCTGGAAGGTGGAGAAACTACCACAGAAGACCCCTGCAGGGACTCCATCAGCTTGTGGAAACCTAGCCCACAGAGCTGGCTGGCTGACTCAGTATCCCCGGAACGAAAGAACAAGTGAACAGCCTTGAAGGGCGCTCTCTGTTTATGTCTTTTGCCTGATTTCCTTACGGATTCTTGGACGCCATCTGGATTTCCATCAGAACAGGATTTAACGCTTCCCTGTCTCAGTGTTCCTCATCCATAAAATGGGCAATAATGGCATGAGTCGATCTAGGTGAATGTCGGTATTGCAAGACTAAAGGCCGTTTGGTCCATCCCCCAACAGAGAGTGGGGGCCTCCCCTCCCCCACACCACCCACCCTATCTTCAAACGGCTAAAGGAACAAGAAGCCCCAGGGCCCTTCCTCTTTCCCTAATCTGCTCCCACAGCCCCAGTCCTCCCACCTCGGGGACCAGAAAGCGCTTTGCTCAGTAAACTCCGTCTCTCAGAAATACTCTCTGCAAGACTGGAGAAGCTCCAGGAAGTGCCACGTTCCTCAGAGCCTACCCAGCCCCACCCAGGCCCCAGTTTGCGTGGCTCACCCTCCCCGCCCCCCCTGTCTCCAGGGCCGATCCTTCCTGTGTCCCTGCCCTGCTCTCGGCTGGTGACCCACCCCCCTCTCAGCCCTCCTCCCCGGGGCCACCCCTCTGGCTGGCACCCGGGGCCAGTCTCCCTCGGGGGTGGGGGGTGGGGGTAGGGGTGGGCGATGGTGTGCAGACGGAGTCCACAGCGGGGCCCTGGGAGGAGCTGGTGTCAGGACCAGCCCGGGCCGGTGGCTCAGGCCTCCTCTTGCTGAAACCTGCCACCTCCCAGCCCCTGTGGACACACACTCATCCCCTTCCGCCGCCGCCGGGAAGCCAGCTCCAAACACCTTTACCTAGAAGCCAACACTCCCCAGTACCCACTCCTGCCCCGGGAGGGCTCTGCCAGCTTGTCTGAGGGCGCGGCCCGAGGTCTCTGGCTGGGCCCTGGCCCTCTCTAGCCGGTCTTTCCCGGCTGTGGCTGACCTGCTCCCATCCTGAAGTGCAAGTGCGCGCTGCCCCAAACAGTGGGAGAGGAAATAGAGTGGCTTATGCGCAAGCAGTATTTCTCGGGGTTGCTCCTGGGGTACGTGTACGAGTAGAGGCTTGTGCAGGCAGACACCACTCAGAGCAACTCACTCAGTTACTTTCATTTCAGGCTTGTTTTACCTTTAATGGATGTGTACGGGCCACCTGGGTGGCTTAAGGGTGGTTAAGGGTCTGACTCTTGGTTTCAGCTCAGGTCATGAGCTCACAGTTCCTGAGATTGAGCCCCAAGTCGGGCTCTGTGCTGACAGTGCAGAATCTGCTTGGGATTCTCCCTCTCTCTCTCTCTCTCTTTTTCTCTCTCTCTCTGTTCCCCTCCCCTGCTTGTGCTGTCTCTACCCCTCTCAAAATAAATATGTAAATAAACATTTTTTAAAAATGGACATATACAGGGGCGCCTGGGTGGCTCAGTCGGTTAAGCGTCTGACTTCGGCTCAGGTCATGATTACACGGTTTGTGGGTTCGAGCCCCGCATTGGGCTCTGTGCTGACAGCTAGCTCAGAGCCTGGAGCCTGCTTCAGATTCTGTATCTCCCTCTCTCCCTGCCCCTCCCCCGCTCACACTGTGTCTCTCTCCCTCTCCAAAATTAAATAAACATTTAAAAAAATAGAAAATGAAAAAGCAAGCCGTAGGGGCACTTGAGTGGCTCAGTTGGTTAGGCATCAGAATCTTGCTTTCTGCTCAAGTCACGATCTCAGGGTTCATGAGATCGAGCCCCTCGATGAGCTCTGCACTGACTATAAAGAGTCTGCTTAGGATTCTCTCTCTCCCTCTCTCTCTGCCCTTCCCCTGCTCACACTCATACTCTCACATGCTCTCTCGCGCGCTCTCTCTCTCTCTCTCCCTCTCTCAAAATAAATAAACTTTTTTTTAAAGCAAGTTCTAAAACATATTTTAGTTCTTTTTTTCCTCCAAAAACCTTTGGGTTAGATACACCGATCAGAAAAATGTGCCATGGCTTGGGTATTCCCTGGCACATTCTGCGTGGCCCGGGGCACATCAGTGCCTGTGTTGGAGAAGCTCGGGCCCAGAGAACAGGTGGAGGAGAACAGGACAGGGGGCATGACCTTCTCTTTGCTAATCTGACTTCCTCTGACACCAAGCTCTCTAGCCCTGACCCCCCCAAACATGCCCATCTTTCTCAGATCGTTTCTACACTGGGGTTTCCCTCATGGCTCACCGTTCCCAATTCCAGCCAATCCAAATCTCCCTCTAATCCACAGAAGGGCGTTTGGCAGTGCCAGTTCTGGGGCACACCAAAACAGAACCCGCCACGCCCCACACCTTCCCACACAGCTACACTGTTTACCTTTGGTCACGCCGCCACCCCGCGTCCTCATCTGCAAACCAATGGGGCTGAACTTTGGTCCCTAGGGATCCCTCCCACCAAGAATCTTAACCTCCTTATAGAAACTGGAGGCCTCCCTAGAAAATCGGTCTCTGCTTCCAAACCAATATTCTTCCACTCCTTCTGCAAACACTGATGAGGCAGCGACAATATGCTCTGCTCGGGGCAAGGGTCAGGGGCTGGGGGTAAAGCGTGGCTCCTGCCCACGCAAAACTCAAACGTGGGCATTAGTGTTATGTTGGAAGTGTGCCTTTCCATTTCATCACGTGCACTTACATCCTAAAGTGGTGGCGTCTCTGGAGAGCTGGTGAGGTGATACCCCCCCAACCTTGCGATGAGCAAAGGCCAACATGGGGATACAGGTGAGCACTGTGATTAAGCACTTCTGATTAAGTGGAGGCGGCCTGGTATATATCCCGTCTCTGCACTTAGTACTTAATTCCTCTATACCTCAGTTTCCCCATGTAACATGGGCTTACCTCCCTCCAGGGCCATTACACTGGCCGATTCTCTTGTCTCGGTGGCTAGCCCCCCATTATTCAAATGGTCAGCTCCCTCATTTCATGTAGGTCTCTGCTCAGATACCACCACCTCCAGGAAGCCCACCCCACTGCGCTCTGTCCCTTTAATGTGGCTTCAGTTTTCTCCACAGCGCTTATCCCCACTTAACATTGCACATCTATGTTCTCACGAATTTATTTTCTCCTCCCCTCACCGGAATGTAAGCTTCAAGAGGACAGAGGTTTTGCTGGGCACCTGGGTGGCTCAGTCGGTTAAGTGTCCGGCTTCGGCTCAGGTCATGATCTCGCAGTTTGTGAGTTGGAGCCCCGCATGGGGTTCTGTGCTGACAGCTCAGAGCCTGGAGCCTGCTTCGGATTCTGCGTCTCCCTCTGTCTCTGCCCCTCCCTCACTCATGCCCTGTCTCTCTCAAAAATAAATGAACATTAAAAATTAAGAAAAAAAGCAGATGGAGGTTTTATCTTATTATTGTTGGTGTTATTATTATTATTATTATTATTATTATTATTACTGTATCCAGTCCCAGCATCCAGAATAAAGCCTGGCACATAGTAAATGCTCAACAAATCCTTCCTTGAATTACTCTTGAATGGCAGAGACCGGAGACTAAGCTAACTGCAGCCAGTGCCTTGCACAGTCTGGTACCTGACAGGCAACAGTACATGGAAACTGTTACTATGTAATACACAATAAGGAACCTGACTGAAAAAGATTTCATGCAGCGAAAAACAAAATTTGGCCAAAGTTACATATACATATTGCTTCATGTGATAAACATTCTTGGTGCCGTTCCTGCCATCCATCTTGATTGGAAGAGGGTTGACTCCGCTGTGTTTGGTCCAAACATTGAGCCTGTTGGGCATTTTCCAGATCTTCGTCTTCCTGAAGCGTTCTTCATCCAGACTCCAGGCGAGCGATTTGGACCATCAGTGAGATGTCACCGCTGTGACCACTGTGAGCACCGGTGGGAGACCCCCGCCTCAAGCTGCTAATCACAGGTGACAGAGGCTGAGAGCCCCGACCTCCCCCTCTCTCTACAGGAGCCCTGAATAGAGAGGAAGATGACAGAAGCCCTTTGGGGGGGGTCCTCCTGCCACCACCCCCGCCCCCCATCGGGCATTGCTCCTTCAATGAGTCCTTTCAGCCTAAAGGTCCGGGGAGAAGGCTGCCCACTCCCCTCCCTACCCTCCCTACCCTCCCTGCTAAGAGACGCCCACCCTCCAACAGCCTGTCCCTTCGTTGCCCTTCTTTTTCGTGGCCAGTTAGGACGGGAGCGGACGTGGCATCAGGTGTCTGGTATGACCTGCAAGGCAGAGAGGTCACTGCTGGTCCTCTCCCCTCTCCCAACTTGACCAGTGTGGGCACAAGCTGGAAGGCGACAGTCCCTAACCAGTTTGAAGGGAGAGACAAGTCCCTGCCCTTCGCGGCTACACCATAAGATCACAGAACACTTATGGGCGAAGCGCCTCTAATACCCTAACGCGGCAGGTGGGGTTAATAGCCCTATTTACAGCCGGGCAAACAGCCTCCCAGAGGTCAAGTGGCTTGGCTTGCCCAGGGCCGGGGCACAGGCCAGCTCTCTGTGCCAGGTGGGCAGAAACCTGGGCCACCAGAAGGAGAAGAGGTGCGGCCCTTCCAGGCAGGCTTCCTGGAGGAAGAGGAGGAGGCATAGGGCTGAGAAGCAGAGGCAAGGCGACTGGGGAGCAGAGAGGCAGGAGGCGGGTCGGGGTGCGGGCCTGGGCAGCGTGATCCTGAGCCGCCTGGGCTTCGACAGCGTGGCGGGGGCGGGACGCGCCGGGGGGGGGGGCAGCCCGGGAGGGGCCGCCACCGCCAGCCTGCGACCCCGGAGGCCGGCAGGTCCCCGGCCACCCCAAACCGGTGGCATGGAGAGGGAGTGGGGGGGACCCGTCGGTCGAGATGGAAGGGCTGAGCCACACACACACACACACACACGCCCCCCCCCCCGCCCCTCCGGCCCTCCCCAGCGGTTCTGGGCCCCCCAGCCTCGGGTGGCGGAGCCAAAACCGAGGGGTCCACTCGGCCTGGCGCCCAGGACTGCAGGGTTGGGGCGGCGTCGGCCGGAGCGGGCGGGAGGGGTGTGGGGAGGGCGGGTTGGAAGCCCGCAGGGCTGGGGCCCGGCTGCTTAATGGTTTTCGGAGGAGGCTCCTGGCAGATTAGAGGTCGGCCCCAGGCCGGGCGGGGCCGGCGGGGAATGGCCTGGGCCCGAGTCGCTGGGCCGCACTGGGGAAAGGGACTGGGGTTTCGCCGCTGTGGCCAGAGCTCTGCACGGGCCAAGTCGTGCGGACGTGGCGTGGTGTTTTGCGCTCTCCCACCCCCGAGGCTGGCTGCGTAGACAGAGACAGGGACTAAGGAGGGATGAAGATCCCGGCGTGGAGGGGGTACCAAGGGGCTTGTCTTAAAGCTGCAATTGCCGCACACCTTACATAAGACAGAAATGCCAACTTCAGGGCAGCGCATGGGGTAGGGGGTCGGGGCCGGGCTAATGAAGACGGTGGCTGAAATACCCCAGGCGGTCCTGCGCGCTGCTGGAGAGGATTTTTCCAGGGGCTGAGCCTGAGTGGGCGGAGGGAGGGAGTCTGGGAGGTGGGAGGGCAGAGGTGCCGACCCCCCAAGACCACAGAGCTCCCTCTCCGAGCTGAGCTTCCCCCCAACTTGTAGCCCCAGGTC
Organism: Hyaena hyaena; assembly: GCF_003009895.1. NCBI lineage: Eukaryota > Metazoa > Chordata > Mammalia > Carnivora > Hyaenidae > Hyaena > Hyaena hyaena. The sequence goes on along the minus strand of NW_024080661.1, from coordinate 3,909,109 downwards.
TTCACTGGCCCCTCCCTTCACTGGTCCCCTCACTCAGCCCCCTGGGCCCCGCCCCTGCCAATCCCTGCAGAGACACATCTAAGGAGACTGCCACCTCCTCCAGCCAGGCCCAGGCCTGCCTCCCTCTCGTGCTGGTGCTCAGGAGCTGGCCCCAGGCAAGAGGAGCTTTCTCCTGAAAGGACCCCAATTCTTTTTAGGGAGGTGACCCAGAAGAGGGGCTAAGCCTTGAGTACAGGCTGGATGACTTCAAAGGGCGGTGGGTGGGGTCATGACCAGGTGCCACTCAGGGTGGGCCAACCTGCCCAACCGGGTCAGGGCTTGTGCCGCACCCCGCCCTCTGCCCAGAACATCACGACGCAGGCCTGACAGCAGCCCCACCCACCGGGGACTCCTCCGTGCCCCTCCCCCTCCACCAGCCTCAGAAGAAGGACCTGAGACACAGGATCCAGGATTCAAGGCACAGAGAGTCTAGCAGGTCATCTCTGCAGGTGTCCCTCCCTGGCACTGAGAGAGGCCGAGGCCACCCACACACCCAGGCAGCCACACGCACAGCCACAGAGCGCCGTGGCCAGGCAGGCGCAGAGCTGGATTCCGGGGCCTCCGTAGGTGACACCTAGCTTCATCCCAAAGTTCTCCCTGCTATCTGCTCCTCCTTGAATTCTTGGGAAAACAGCAGAGGGTGTGCTGGTCCTCAGTCTGACAGTCTCCTCTGGATTGTCGACTCCCTGAACCCGGGAGAGGAGCCCTCTGTCCCCCCCTAACCACACTTCATGTCAGGTGAGCGTCTGCTTGTTCATGCCAGGCACTGGGGCTTTCAAAAAGAGTAGGGTCTGGGGCGCCTGGGTGGCCCAGTTGGCTAAGCGTCCTACTTCAGCTCAGGTCATGATCTTAGCATTTGTGAATTCGAACTCCGTATCAGGCGGTCTGCGTCAGCACAGAGCCCGCTTCGGATCCTCTGTCTCCCCTCTGTCTCTGCACCTTCCCCCTCCCCTCAGAAATAAATAAACATTTTAAAAATAAATACATAGGGGCGCCTGCGTGGCTCAGTCGGTTAAGCGTCTGACTTCGGCTCAGGTCATGATCTCATGGGTCGTGGTTTCGAGCCCCGCGTCGGGCTCTGTGCTGACAGCCCGGAATCTTGAGGCTGCTTGGGATTCTGTGTCTCCCTCTCTCTCTGCCCCTTGCCTGCTCCCACTGTATCTCTCTCTCAAAAAAAAAAAAAATTAAAAAAATTTTAAATAAATAAGAGTAAGGTTTTTCCCCTTCCCATGGAAAGCTACTAGCCTCAGTTTGCTTGTCTGTAAAATGGGAATAATGACAGTGCTTACCACACGAGGTTGTTGTGAGGATTAAATGAAAAACCATGTAAAGTTTTTGGCACTGGCATATAGCAGGTGCTCAATAAACGGCAGGTGTCATTGCGGGGACCGTCATTATCACTCTAGTTGGGGAGGCTGCATATGGAGAACCACACATACCGTGGAGCAGACTGGTCCCTTTGCAAACTGAGTGGACTCTGGCCTCGGGTACATCAGTGATGACCCTGAACCTGCTGTGCCACCTGCCGCGCCACCTGCCGCTCACGCCAAGAGCCCCCAGGATGCAGACCAACCCAGCCCTCTCCGGGAGGGGGCTCCAAGCCCCCAGGCAGAGGCAGGCCTGGTACAGACGCTTGACTCGTGGCTACATGTGGCGAAGACTGGCTGGGGGGGAAGAGGGCTGCGAGGAAGAGCCTCTGCCAGTGCAGTTCCAGAAAGACTTTCTGGAGGAGAGAACGCCCAGGAACCATGGCAGTAAGCAGAGGGAAGAGGCTCTGTGTATCCTGAGCCAGACAGAGCATGGGGACCAGGGAGTTTCAGGAGAGGAGGATCTGGGCTGATGCTGGAGGAACGACTGGAGGCAGGAGATGCAGAGGCGAGGGGAGCACACAGGGGAGTAGGGGAGGGCTCCACGCTCTGGCTTTTTCCAGGCCCTGCGCTGGCAGGATCAGGCTGGGCACCATGAGTCTGTCTTCTTAGCCAGCACCTGCCCTGCCAGAGGTATTTATCCCCATGCATTTAGGGACCCAGCAGGCGAGGTGGTGTATCCCCTGGGCAATGGCTATGCCGGGTCCGGACAAAGTCAGTGTCCCCGAGCCTGGGGCGCGTCCAGGCTGGAGGGGGCAGGGACTTCCTCCATCCCAGAAGGGCTCCTAAAGGCTGGACAGAAAGGGAGGGGGAGGAGGGGGCGCTGGCTGGAGAAGGAAATGTGAGAGGGCAGCGCGGCCGGCCAGAGGGCCCCCCTCGACCAGGGGCAAGGAAAGGAGTGTGGCCTGGCCAGGTTGAGTGGGGTCTCTGGCTGAGTAGGAGAGGGGACGGGAAGTGGGAGGGGGCGTGGCTCTGTCTCGCTGGCTGGCCCTGGACTCTGGCTTCCTCCGACCTCCCTCAGTCTCAGCAGCAAGAGCCGGACAGGCCACATTCCGGGGAGGCCGGGATTGCCATCCTACTGGGCGAAGGGCCCCCAGGGGCAGGCTGGTCTCTGGGCTGGAAAAACTGGTCTCCACCCCCACCCCCCCACCAGGAGTCTGGAGTTGGAGGAGAGGGTGTCAGCAGGAACTGGAATTTGGAGGTTCCCTACATTCCACAGGGGATGGGGGCGGGAGGGAGTCCTGGAGGAGAGAAGGCAGGGGGAGCAGAGGAGAGGAGGAAGTAGGATGGGAACCAGCAGTCCAGTGAGGCTTGACTGGCTGGTGGGGACATTTATTTAAAAAAGTTTTTAACGTTTATTCATTTTGAGAGAGAGAGAGAGAGAGAGAGAGAGAGAGAGAGTGGAGGAGGGGCAGAGAGCGAGGGAGACACAGAATCCGAAACAGACTCCAGGCTCTGAGCTGTCAGCACAGAGCCCGATGTGGGGCTCGAACTCACGAACCGCAAGATCATGACCTGAGCCGAAGCCGACGCTTAACCGACTGAGCCACCCAGGCGTCCATCCCTATGTGGGGGGCATTTTTAATAGACTTCAGAAGCAGGAGGAGAATGGGAGTCAGATCCCACCCCCCCTTTTTTCTCTTCTCAGTCTGAAAGTCTCTTTCCTGCCTGTGAGCAGGAAAGCTTGCAGTCAGACATCAAGAACTTCCCCGATGGATGAATCGGATGATTGTGAGGGAGGAGTGAGAGATTCTCTAAGAAGAAAAGGCTGAACCCAGGAAGGGCAACCCTCGGATGTCACTGCCCCTCTCCAACCCCTCCTTCCTTACCAAGGGGCAGGGGTGGAGGGGCTGCATAGGATGGGGGTGCTGTCCCACTGTCCTCAAGGATCCCTCCTGCGTCCTGGCCCCCTCGGCTGTCTTAGACCTAAGAAAAGCCCGAGCCCCTAGCACTGGATCTATAAGAATATCCTTTGCAGCAAGAGAGATTTAGGGTAGATCCAAGGTAGGAGCCCTGCGGCTCTTAAGTCCCCAGAGTGGCCGGAGGGACGTGTCAAGCCCAGCTCACTTCTCAGAATGGGCTCACTCTGTTACCCGGGTCCCTGTCGCCTCTCTGCACCGTGAGCCCTGCACCCATCTGTCCCAGAACTGCTGTGGTACCTGTACAGACCAGGTCTCAGCAAGGGTGGAAGGGGCTCTAACGGACCAAGTCCCCACCCCCGAAGTTTCCGGTCTCCACAGATCTTCCCTAGAAACAAAACCTCCTCTTGGAGAGCAAAGGACCACATTGCTGCTCAAGGTCATTTCCCAGGCTTCAGGGAGATAGGCCCCAAGCTTTCAGTTTGTAAAGTGTCGCATGTGGAGGGTGCCGGGTGGCTCAGTGCTTTGAGCGTCTGACTTCGGCTCAGGTCATGATCTCGCGGTTTGTGGGTTCAAGCCCCGCGTTGGGCTCTGTGTTGACAGCTCAGAGCCTGGAGCCTGCTTCAGATTCTGTGTCTCCCTCTCTGCCCCTCCCCTGCTCATGCGCTGTCTCTCAAAAATAAGTAATAAACATTAAAAAAACCCTCAAAATCAAAATCAAGTGCAGCATGTGGATCACCCACCTGCCTCAGCATCAGGAGAGCATTTGTTCAAAATGCAGATTCCCGCAGTCTCTGCCCGGAAAGCCACTGGACCCAGGACCCTGCATTTTATACCGCCTTCCCCGTCAAAGTCCCCACCCCCAATGCCACTAGAGACTCTCAGGAGTTTAAAAATTTCCGCAAAGACCAGACCAAGGAGCAGTTCCTCAAGGGTGTTGTTTCGGGGGCGGGGGCTGGAACCAGCTGGAAGGGAGCCTTGAAGCCTTCTGTAGCCCCAGGGAAAACAAACAGCAGACCTGGAGGGAAACATCACTGGGACAAGGGGACTCCATCATGAACACCCTTCCCCGATGTCTTTATGTTTTTTTTTTTTTTTTTTTTTGGTTACATGACATCTGCTTACTGATGTTTATTGCAAACCCACTAAGTGCCAGGCTCCATGCTAGAAGCTGGTCATTTCAGAAGAGGTCCTGTCCACCTGCTTGAGGGGCAAAGGAGGGGTGAGGGCTGTCGCGGAGGCCGGAGGAGGGGCACAATGATCTCTTAACGTTCCCTGGGGACCCAGGGGCATCCCTGCCCAGCCTTCCCACCCCCAGCTCTCAGGAAGAGCCAAACTTCTCTCTGCCTCCTTGCGGCCCTGCAAATGGACCATCATGTGGAACCTACTGATGGCTTCCTCATCCACTCGCTCATTCGCTCATCCATGTCCCAAGTGTCCTTGGCCTGGCCCTCTCCAACCAGCGCTGTGGTGAGGGGCAGGGGGCGGGGCTTTGCAGTCACAGCACTGAGTTCGAGCCCTTCTGGCTCCTGGTGAAAACCACCTAGGGCTGTGCCTCGTGCGCCTGGGATTTCCCCTGGCTGCTTAGATGGCCAAGAGCGGCGTCAATTAGGGGTAATTGAGGCAACCACATCAGTGAGTGAGTCCCTCACCATGTTTCCCCCGCTGCTGCTTCTCCAATCAAAGCACTTATCACACTGTGTGGGCTGTGTCTCCTGTCTGCTCCGGGACACACACGCACAGCAGCCGTGGCCGCTGTGGGGCCCGGTGCCTGGCTGCGCAGGAAGGCTTTGCTGTGCCAGTGCAGAGGCGAAGAGGGAAATCAGCACCAGCCTCTGGAAGGGATTGGGGTGTTGCCCTGAAGGCTCCGCCTTCGATTGAACCCCTGGCTGGTTCTTGGCTGAGAAGCCACAGGTCTGTGGGTCAGGTCCCCCCACAGAGGGTGAATCCAGACTCCTCTGACCCTCTTAGTCCAAAGGAGCCAGATGAGTGTGGAGACAGACACGCGTACAGAGCGACTCCGCCGTCTTCCAGGCTGACCCGAAGCGGGAGAGGCTGGGGGCGGGCCAGGAGCTAATGCCAGAGGAGAGAGGGACTCACGCTCCCAAGCTCTACCTCCACCTGACTGCCCTTTATGGAAGGGACAGCCCCCTGCTCCCCGCCCAAGAAAAGCTTTTCTCTGTATCTGGGAAGTGCTTTGAAATTTCTAGCCTTTAGAGGATGTCCAAGCACTTTAAGACATTAAGACCTGGGGGGCGCCTGGGTGGCTCAGTCATGTCCGACTTCAGCTCAGTTCATGATCTCACAGTTTGTGAGTTCGAGCCCCGCGTCGGGCTCTGTGCTGACAGCTCAGAGCCTGGAGACTGCTTCAGGTTCTGTGTCTCCTCTCTCTGCCCTTCCTCCACTCACGCTCTGTCTCTCTCTCTCTCAAAAATAAATAAACATAAAAAAGTTAAAAAAAAAAAAAAAGACGTCAAGACCCAGGAGGCAGGATGGTACATCTGGGACCACCAGCACCGGCTCTCATCTGATCCACAGTCCATCCAGTGATGATTATCTGGAGCTTCTGTGATCCTCCCGGGAGGACTTTGTCCTCTTTTCTGCAAGAAGCTCCCGAGGAGAGGAGAGGAGAGGAGTGCTCCCTCCTCCCTAAAATGCACACAGCACTCTACAGCCAGATTGCTGCCTTCCCCAAACCACCCTGCTAGCTGACCGCCACCCTTCCCCGGGAGACCCGGGGAGGGTTCAAACAAGCCAGAGGGGATTCGGGTCAGACTTGAGGAAGGGCTTCCTAAAGGGGCAGACCCACCCCGAGACTGTATCACCAAGGCGGGGAGGCAGGACGCTCTCCTGTAGAGATGGGGGCGAATGCATCCCTCACCTGGGCAGTCGCTATCAGACTGCTTGCCGCACGCCCGCCGGTACCGCCGTCCTGGGGCCCAGGGGTCAGTGCTACAGAAAGAAGCATGCGCCCCCCCCAACCCTGAGGCACTGGGACAAGCATCTTTGTTGTTCCCAGTGTTCCTGGGAAGACGAAAACTCAGATTCTGTCTAGACGCCCCTAACAAGAGAGGTTAACCAGGTTAGATCCCCTATAGTCCTTAACCAGGAGACCGCTCGGTGTATGCAGGTAGGGAACGTTAGAAAACAAGTTGAAGAACTATTTGGTATCACTATTTGTTACTAAAGCCCCATTTATGTTGGGGGGAAAAAAGTTTTAGTGTTTAGAAAGTTCTGGAAGGAAGCGCATCAACGTTAGCCACAGTTAACCTGATGGGGGGATGGGCCCATGGAGCAGCTCTTCTAGTCTGTAGACTTCTGCATTGTTTAAATTTTATACCAAGCCCGTTGCGCTTTGGCGGTTTCTTAGATGAAACAATTTTTTTAATAAATATGTCTTTTGTGGGAGGTGGGGAGGGAAGGGGGGGGTCTTGTCTGCCCCTAAGGCGATGCAGTAGAGGTGATGGCTTCTGAAGACACCCTTCTCACACCAGGGAGAGGCCTGCCCCTCCCGATCTGCTGCTCAGGACCACCTGCTCCAGCCCAGTGCAGGGTTTAGACCAGGAGTCGTCTGATCTTTGCCCCAGGGCCCCCCCCCCACCGTGCGGTGAGCGAGGCCAGGCCGCCGGGGTCCCTGCACAGCACAATAGCGTCTGGGCGGGGGGGGGGGGAGACTGGACCCCCGCGTCTCAGGGGAGCATTCGGGGTGGGTAGGGGGCGTCCTGGAATAACTCACACGCTCACACGTGTGCTCACTCACTCACACCTTGAGAGGCCTCACCCGCACTCACACAACAAGACCACAGCCAAGACTGGACTCCCAGGCTGGTCGTGGGCACCACGCTCGGCCCCGTCCCCTATGCTGGGCCGGCCCCCCGCACTGTCCTCTGGTACCGAGGGACCAGAACAAGCCGGAGTTATCTGCCTGCCAGATATGAGCGCAGCCCAGCTCCACAGGCTCATTCTTGCCTTCCTGAGCCTGTCGGGGCCCCGCGCCCCTCTGTGGGAGCCGGGGCAAGCCGGTGGCCTCTCTCTATGCCTCGCTTTCCCCATAGTGATGTTCGTGGAAATATGTCGTAGCGGCGGCTCTTTCTCTTTTCTAAGTGAAGGAGGTCCCTTGGGGGGAGACAGGAAGGTGGTTGGAGCCGAGGTGAGTACCTGCCAGGTGCCAGGGCTCTTCAGCCGAGGGACCAAGCACAGCTGTCGGGCAGCACCCAGAGGCGTCAGTGGGAACTGCATGGTTTCCCCAGACTGGCTCCGTCCCAGGAGAGGAGGCCAGGGGCGCTGGAAGAGAGTCTCCCCACCCCCACCCCAAGGCAGGCAGTCCTCTGCTGGACTCCTGGGGCTGGGTGAGCAGGGGACGTGCGGAGGAAGGACAGAGAGAGAGGCAGAGAGTGGGCCTTCCGCCCACAGGGAGCCCCCTAGCCCAAGGGACAAGGGACGTCCAGACCTGGGCTTCTGCTGTGGGGGACCCCGGGGAAGGGGTGGGATGGGGAGACAGGGCTAAGAGGGAGCTAGGTCTAGGCTCAGAGGGGGAGGGGAGAAGGGCAAAGGCAAGGGCAGACAAGGCAGGCTGCGCTGGAGATGGGCGGGAGGAGGGGAAGGCCATTGTGGCCAGCCCCCTGCCTCGAAGCCCCTCCTAACAGGAAAGACTTACTGTTGGTGGTGGCTTTTTATTCCCCCCTGTGAAAATCCACCTGAAGCAGTGTGCCCAGCCTCCTTCCCGTCCCTGTCCCCCACCCCAGGTTCGGCTTTCCCCAGGCCTAGCCCTTCTGGGGAAGTTCCTCCTGGAGCGTGACCTCAGATGTCCCCCTCCCTTCTTCCCCGGGCTGGGGGGGAGGGAAATCACTGCTTTAGTCACGCCAGATAATCACCTCTGGTCACTCACTGTCTGGCCTCTTCCTCCAAGTAACTCCAAGTATCTCTTAGACATTATCTCACCGTGCAGGGTTGGAGGGAGTGGGGGGGTGGTGGCGGGGAGAAGTGGCGAGGCAGCATTTAAGAAGGGAGAAACTGAGGCCAGGAAGGACCAACATGACCACCCACCCTGCTCCCCACAGAGGCTGGACGGGTGCTTTTTGTTAGTATCGATCGGAGGAGGGATGGAGGGCAGACAGCAGAAAGAACTTCCAGGAAGGGAGGTGTGACAATGAGGATTTCAAAGAGCCTGTGGAGGAATCACCAGAGTCCAGTGAGTGGCAGACTCTATTAAGGGCTTTACAGGAATGATCTCCTCCCTTCTCCCAAAGAGAGAGACGCTTTCATTCTTATCTCTGTGGCAAAGATGGGGAAACTGAGGCCTGCTCTGAACAGAGTGAGTGCCTTTTTCCAAGACCACCCAGAAAGAAAGCAAGTGGGACGCTAGGGGTCAAAGCCAGGGAACGTGACTCTCGGTACGACAATGGAGGGGGCAGTCTGGAGGCGGGGGCAGGCCTGGGATGCCCGGAGACCCCTCCTGAAGGACGGATATTATGGCCCGCAGGTGTCCCTTGAGTTCACTGGTACAACTCACCCGCTGATGGCCTGCGCCCTCCTCCCGGTAATCACGGAGCTGACCGCACCGCTGGCCTTTCTGTCCCCAGCATTTGCATACGACCTGAGGATTATGCTCGGAAGAGGAAAATGAGCCCGAAAAGGACCAGTCGTAGTCCTGTGGTGTATATCTGAGCCCCCAGTCTCTTCAGGCTCACCCTTGGGCATCTTTCTTTCCCTCCTGCCCACTGCCCGCCCACCTCCCCATATCGCCAGCGCCACGCCAGCAGTCTGGCCCCCCAAAGCCCGGAGCGAGGGATGAATCTGTCCCCTAACTCTGCCTCGCTGAGGCCCGGATCTGCCATGGTCAAAGTCATACACTCCTATGCCCTGGGAAGTTCCTCCTGGAGTCCAACCCCAAGCCTTTCTCTAACAGCTTGGCACTGGCTCTCCTCGGGGTGAGGGATGCGACCACGGCCCCCGCCTTCATCTGGAGGTTCTAGGGGTGGTCCAAAAGCTTTCTGGGATGTGGGACCTCACGGGAGGGACCCTGGAGGTCATTGGCCACATGGCCCATCTCCGGTGGGACAGACAGGCAGGTGTCCCACACCTGGCCAGACCTGAACACACCGGTCTCTCCGCTGTGTCCCTCATTAGAATAGCAAATACAGAGGCGGCAAAAGACTGTCTTATCTGATGGGAGCCCCGTTCAGGCCCCCTCCCCCCGGAAAAGCCTCATTACCAGAGCCCCAGCCACCCCCCCCCCAGGCTCTGCCTTGCCTGTTTACTCTGTCATAAGAACAGCACGACTCAGCAAGACTTCAAAGGGAGACTCCTGGTGGTGCGTGTGCATGGGAGGGAGGGAGGGAGAGGGGGCAGAGAGAGATCACAGAAGGCCAACGGGGTGGGGTGAGGTGGGGCGGGGGGCTCAGGGCCTGGAGGCCTGCACTGAGCACAGTGAGTGCCCTCTGCCCTGAGAGGCGCTGCCCCTGCCCTCAGGGAGCCCCCAGTTTATGGGGGGATACAGTGCTGCTATGGGAGCCCCTAGTCTGATGGAGGAAGCAGCTCTCTCTCTCTCTCTCTCTCTCACACACACACACACACCCCAGGACACGGAGACTTGCATGCTAGAGGCTGACCCTCCCGCGCAGCTGGGCCGTAGACATCCGTGGCAGGTAGAGGAAGGCAGCGCCCCCCGCCATCCCCTCTCTGACTCTGCGACCCTGACCTGAACCCATTTGGTCATTTAGAGTCTGACCAACACAGCTATTCCCACACCCCCAGAGGCCTCCATCAGCCCTTCTACCTGCTCTGGGGCCGGGGGAAGGCTTCCCTGAGGTCTGCCCTTGAACCTTCCTGCTGGTCTATCTTGAACCCCCATTCCTGGCCAGAACTGGCAGGGGACCGGATGGGGCTTCTCCCCTCCCCATCCCACGGCAACTGTGATGCCCTTCCCTGGACCCTTCTAGGCAGCACGGTCAGGATGAGGTGGTGTGCTGGCAGACACCTTCATACCCACCCTGTGGGGGCCTCCAAAAGAGGCCATCACCCCCTCGAAACTTCAGGGGTTTCTCTCCCCACCTGCCCTCTCCATCCCCAGCCCCATTAAGGAAGGCGGTTAACCTCAAACGATGGGCAAATTAAAGTCCTGCAGCCCATCAAATAGGAGGCGCCCAGAGGGTACATTGGAGGCAACGTGCCCAGGCCTCGGAATTCTCCGGTTACCTTCTGACTTCCCCGGGATCCCTCTCTTCTCAGGTTCAGGAAAGGCAAAAGGCTAACCCCCCAGGGGGTTGGGGGGACGCGGCTGCGGCAGAGCATAGAATCCGTGGGATTCGGGACTAGACATTCCTGTGGGAGATTCCAGGCACTATCAGACCCCTGCCTCAGGGCCTCCTGGGAACAGTGACACCCGTGGAGCGGGCTCATTGCTACAGCAGGACCCAGGACCCAAGCAGGCCTGCCATCTCGCTGCAGAGCAGCTCAGGCAAGGCCACGGTGACCAAGAGGCCACTAAGGACCCTGTGGTGGGATCCGTAGCAAGAAGGCGTGAGCTAAGCCTAGCAGGGGATTAAAACAGGTAAAATACCCCTGGGCAGCAGTAGACTCTTCGTCTAGGCCGACTTCCTGTTGGTGGCATGGAAGGAGTTTAGGCAGAGTAATAGTTAGTAGTTCACTGTTTTATTTTATTTATTTATTTTTAAATTTTTAACGTTTTTAAAAAATTTTTTTAATTTTTGAGACAGAGAGAGACAGAGCACAAGCTGGGGAGGGGCAGATAGACAGGGAGACCCAGAATCCCAAGACAGGCTCCAGGCTCTGAGCTGTCAGCACAGAGCCCGACGCGGGGCTCGAACCCACGGACCGCGAGATCATGACCTGAGCCAAAGTCAGACGCTTCACTGACTGAGCCACCCAGGCGCCCCAATAGTTCAGTCTTTTAATACGAGCGAGAAAATATAACTGGTTCACCAAGCCACAATTTCACAGATGTCATTGCTCAGAAGTGTTTATTTACTTATTCCATTTAACAAACACTTACATAGCACTGTCCACGCACCAAGCCCACTTCTAGCCACTTTGCAGATATCAACACAGTCTTCCCAATAGCCCGATGGGGAGGGGTACTATTGTAATACACACTTCACAGATGAGGAAACAGAAGCACAGAGAAGTCAGGGGACTTGCCCCAAGTCACACAGACAGTACGGGGTGGAGAGGCCAGGTTTAAGAAGCGGGTGGAGGTCAAATCAGTCAAGTTCAGAGATCTCACACTGCAGAAATTGTGAGGGTGGCATCCCCACAACTGAGGCATGGGTAGCTCTGGATTCGAGGGACATGATTGGAGCTCTATGTCCAAATATTTGTCTGTTTTGATTGCAGAGATTAACTTAAAAATAAAAGAATGCTGTCATTCACATCTCCAGCCCTGTTCCAAACCTTTTGTTCATTTTCCTCGCTTTCCACTCCCCAAGCCCAGCTGCTGAGAAAAGACCCAGGCTGCTGACCCATCCCTGCTGGGTCTCATGCTGGAGTTGACCTCTACATCTTGCCCTCCACCAAGCCCAGCCCCATTCCGGCCCTTGCTGCCGTCCTCTGACGCTGGATCCAAAACCATAGACTCTACATCCCCTACCTCCATTTATGAATTCAAATATTTATTGAACACCTACTATGTGCCAGGTAGTATACTCAGTGCTAGAAAAAGAATAAAGGGAAGTGGGGGGGGGGCGGGGAGGAAAGGACCAAGGTGCTCTCCTATTAATCCCCACTAGGAGACAGCGCCTTACCTACAGCTGAGGTCCCACCTCACCCTATGGCCCCCCGGCCACCATCGGGAATGGTCACATGCCTCTCAGGCCTTGGGACACCCCGCTCCTTCCCCACCCCCATCAACCAGGTCCCTCAAGGGACCATCCTGTGCTCTGTGGGTTCTGTGTGCCCCCTGTCCACAGCCTCATTCCTGGCTCCAGCAGAAGGTAAAGGGGTGGGGTCCTGGCAGACAAGAGGGGGCAGACTGGGAGTTGAGGAGCTCTGGGGAGCCGGCCACAGCCTCTGGAGGAGGGAGCAGGGATTAGGGGACACCAAGCATGTGGGTGGCTTGGGAGCCTCTCCAGACACTTATCTTCCCACCTGGGCGGTGGCTGCTGTCTCCACCTATCTGTCTGGCGGGCCTCCTCTGCCTGGAGGCCTGCCCTCAACCTCCCGCCCAGGGGTGGCTTCCCATCCCCCCCCCCCGCATCCCCCATAATTCCCTACGGCAGAAGCTGGCCCCAATTCCTCCTCACCCAGCACCGAAAGACCTTCTCCACCACCACAGCCTGGACCAGGAGGCACCCCTTCGTTTTTCTTCTTCGACCGGAGCCACATCTAGTTATGAGGAAGGCTATTTCAGATCACTTTAGACTTTTCCATCTTGTCCCCCCTTCCGCCTCCTGGCCACCAGCTATAGACGAATGGCCTGCAAGGCCCATGGGGACCTCTGTCTGTGGCGGGCCCCAGGCTCAGTTCCTTACTCCAGGCAGCATCTCTCATTCCTCAAAGCCGGGATGGGGAAGGAGTGGGGGAGGTGGCAAGAAACAGAGAAGGGAGGGGCCCACTTAGAAGCCGTCAGAACCAAGGCAAATATAAAGTGCTTGCACTGTCTCCCCAAAGCACCTTAGGCTCATTATCTCACTTCATCCTCAGAGCAAGCATAGGCACTTTTACCATGCCCTGTGTACAGATGAAAAAAACGAGGCCCAGAGAGGGTAAGTAACTTGCCCAAGGTCACACAGCTCGGTGTTCAGAGCAGGATTTGGACCCCGGCAGTCTGGCTCCCTGCTCTTGCTGCGTAACTTTCCTGTTATAAAACACGAACACCTACACTTACAAAGTCAAGTTGAGGCTCTTTAGTGAGGCATTCAAAGCCCTTCCCAAGCTCTGAGCTCCTCCTATAGCATTCTCTCAGCCTCTGCCCTCCTCGGAGCCTGACAGACTGAACCCTGCCTCTGCCTAGCTGTGTGACCTTGAATGAGTCACTCTACCCTCCTGGGCCTCAGCTCCTCATTCCTAGAACGGGACTCTCAGGACACCTAGTCCCAGGCAGAGTCGATGAGGTCACCTGGGTGAAGTAGCTACCAGACGCCTGGCTCTAGCAGGAGCTCGCTACAGAGCAGGAAGGGGGGAGACGGGGGGGTCCTGAGATGGTCAGGTGAGAGGCTCGGCTTGTTGGGTGGGCGTTGTGGGGACGCCAGGAGCCCAGGTGGGGAGGGGGCTGTCACCCAGAGAGAAACGTGCTCTGGAGTGGCCGGGCCAGCCATCAGCAGGGGCCCTGCGTTGGGATCAGCTCTGGGTAAGAAGGCACCAGATCAAAGGGTTCCCCCTCTCATCTCCCACCCACACATGGAGAAGCAGCCCCGTCTGGCCCCAGACGGGGACCCTGTGCCTCCCGCAAGCCCCGGAGCTGCAGGGTGCTGGCTGGGCCTGCCAGGCTGGGCCCCTAGAGAGCAGGTGCTGCTTCCGCACAAGGGAGCCTGAGTGCCCTGGTTGAGGGGGCCCAGCCCTTGAGGGGCGACCGTTGTGTTAGTATGGGGGGCCATCTGGACTCTGCCTGAGGCGAGCCTCTCCGCTGCCCCCAGCCTGAAGCAGACACACAGCCTGCCCACAAGGGACCCCAGGCTTTCCTGGCGCCCAGGACCAAACTGATTTCCTGGACGTGGGCAAGAGGGGCCCCTGAGCCCAGAAGCTGGCAATCTTCCTGAACTTGGGGGCGCTGCTCCTCCTCGGCTTCCTCACCTACCAAGGGAGGGAAACAATTCGCCCCCGCCTGTATCTCAGGACCGCCGGGCTCCGCGTGAGCCCAGGTGTGTGAGTGTGTAAGCTGTAAAGAGCTCAAAGATGCCAGCAGCCCCTGTCTGAGATGCGTTCCTGTCAATCAATCATAAATATAGCAATTTGAGCCACTGCCACACCAGCTCGTTTGGGTCAGATGGAGCTTTTAACACCTGGCAAAAGGCCAGTCTGCTCTCAGCCCTCCAGAACCTTGACCTTCTGGCAAAGAGAGAAGGGGCCCATCTACCATGAGGATTTAATTCTAGATCCTTCTATCCTTGGTCACGCCCACCACCTCCCTCTTGCTTGAAGCTGCAAACAGTCCTATGGGGACACATATTCCCTGCTCCCAAGAGCCCCTCAGTTGGTGGGGGGGGGGCAGTCTCAAGTCTGGGGACCCATCCGTCACCCCCCATCTGAGTCCCAAGACAAGGCCCAGGCAGAGAACAGGGCACAGGAAGGCAGAGCGGTTGACAGCACTGGAACCATCCAGAATGGGGTGGCCTGGACCTTGTTTCCACTCACCCAGTCACTCACCTCTGGGGTTCTCTGAGCTCTGAGTCTGGTTTCGGAGGCTGCAGCCAAGGCTACCTGGGAATAGATGGGTCCCAGATGCCCCCAGAGGCTCCATTCTCCAGAGCTCCCCGTGGCTCTCGCCCCATCCTCTCCCCCCACAGGGATGACCCGGTGGCTATTTGCACTATCAGTGCCCATTTGCACTCTTCCCCGAGCTGAGTGCTCCAAAGACAGGCTAGGGTGTCCCGGGTCTGGGGGGTAGTGGGGGTCCGGGGGGAGTGAGCCAGAGGCTGAGAAGGTGGGGGTCCCAGGCTGACCTCCCATGCCCCCTCCAGTGCTGAGGACCCCACTTCCTCCTCAAAAGCAGAGTCATCTCTCCAAGGAGGGGCAGGCAGGGAGCCCCTTCACAGCCCTCTGGGATGCAGTCTCCCCAAAATATCAGTGGAAGATGGAGGCAGAAAGAGAAAGAGAGAATGGAGCAGGGTCAGTCCTGAGGGGTTGGCTCCAGGGCCCTGGTGAGGCCCCGATGGTCACAGTATGCCCGGGGCCACAAGCATGCCAAGTTTCAGGGTGATGACAGTTGTCCCTGCAGCGCGGAAGCCTTCAGAAAGCTGCCCAGGGCCTCACAGCTCAATTCCTCTGTCTCCCCCAGCTCTGGCATCCTCCCTTCCTTCCTTTCCACTTTCCTTTCTTTCTTTTTTTTCTTTCATTTATCCAAAGAGTGGGGTGGCTACTTTCACCCCAGCCCTTGTGAAGTGCTGTGTGTCAATCTCTCCCATCAATTTTTTATTTAAAAAAATTTTTTTAATGTTTATTCATTTTTGAGAGACAGAGAGAGACAGAGCATGAGTGGTGGAGGGGCAGAGAGAGAGACGGAGATGCAGAATCCGAAGCAGGCTCCAGGCTCTGAGCTGTCAGCACAGAGCCCAAGACGGGGCTCAAACTCCTGAACTGCAAGATCATGACCTGAGCCGAAGTCAGATGTTTAACTGACTGAGCCACCCACGTGCCCCTCCCATCAAAATTACTTTTAACATGTGTTCATTTTTGAGAGACAGAGAGCATGAGCGGGGGAGGGGCAGAGAGAGGGAGACACAGAATCTGAGGCAGGCTCCAGGCTCTGAGTTGTCAGCACAGAGCCCAGTGTGGGGCTTGAACCTATGAACCAAGAGATCATGACGCTTAATCCACTGAACTACCCAGGCACCACCCCCCTTCCAGTCTCTCCCATCAAACTGAAGGGCTCCCAGGCCAGGGCTGCTCCTCCCCGCTCAGACCGGGGCTCCCCAGAGCAAGGCTGGTGTCCACTTAGCGCCCCCCCCCCCCCAGGCATGGTGGCAGAAGGACCCGTCTCTCCTTGCAGCAGCGGTGTGCTCAGACAAGTCTGTCTGGGATGAGCATGGCAACCTTAGCCCAAATCCCCAATTTCTAAAGGCAAAAAGAAAAAAAAAGAAAACCTCCCTCACTCTTCCAGGCTTCTCTGCAGCCAAGAACCTCGGACTAGAGGCCTTGTCCCGTTGGCAGAGCTGAGAAAACAGGTCGGAGTTCTCGGGGTGGGGGGAGAGGGTGAGAACCAGGGAGCCAGCTGCTGGAACCCGCAGGAGAAGGCTTCCCAGGTGAGGGGCGGCGGCCCAGGGAGGCAGGGACCGGCCGTGGTCACACGGTGGCACAGACCCAGGACTGGGACCCCGGTGCTGAAAGATCTCTCTTGTTTCCCTTCCCATCCTGGGCCTTGGCATGGTGGGGAAGGAGGGGGCCAGGAGGCCATTTTTCCTCCGCCTCCCCTCTGCACCCACGCCTCAGAGATTGGGCGCCGTGCCCCTCCATCCTGAACCAACCACCCCAACCTGGGCTCTGAGGACCCCCTTCTTGCCAGCAAAGGGAGAAAAGAGTGTCTCCAGGGTGTCTCTGAGACTGGGGAGTGGTCCTGGCGCTTGGTCCTCAAAGAATGGCTGGGGGGGAGGGGAGAGGAAGGAAGTGGAAAGAGAGAGGGGAGGAACAAGGAGGAAAGAGAAGAAGGGAGAGACAGGGTGCAAGGTGCTGCTGATCTGAAAGCTGGTGGGAGGGTTGGGGAAGCCTGGCGCATGCGCGCACACGCGCGCGCACACACCCCCACACCTATTCGCTCCCTCTTGCTCACGTGCTCCCGTTTGCGGATGTTCACGTTTACGTGCCTGCTCGCACCACCCGAGGCAACTCGCGCGCACACACAGCCGTACACACTCACTCGGGGCTAGTCTCCTTCAGAAACAAGCTCCCACGACGGCACGCACTCACACGCACGCCCGCTCACACACCTACCTTCACAGTCCCGTGTTTACTGAGTGTGCACACACAGCCGCTCTCGCTGGCGTGCACGCTCTCACCTGCTCCCTCGCCATCGTGCACACAAATGCACTCACACACCCTCACACGTTCTTGGGCTGCAGGCCGAGCCCCCTCCGCCCAAGGTCTGGCGACTCGGAAGGGATGCGCCACCTCCACCCCCCCGCCCTCAGGTTCCTGATCCCCTGAGCACACTCCAGGCATGATCCTTCCTGGGGTCTGTCCAGAAAGGCCCGATATTGGGGTTCCTGTATAGCCCCTCAACTCCTGGGCACCCATCTTTGCCTAGAACCTAGACCCGGCCAGAAGCACCCGTATGTCCTGCCCGTCTCCCCATGATCTGGAGCCTGGACTCCCACGGGCCTGAGCCCCCAACCCAGCCAGCTTGCCCTCCCCGTCTAGGAGGGGCACCTGGGGCATAGCTGAGCCTCTAAGTCCTCATCTGCACAGAGGATGTGTTCATTTCATTCCCCACCCACGCTGAAGGTCAGGAGGCTCCCACGTGGCCGGGAAGGACACTGCTGGCTGGAAAACATCATGTCCAACCTAAGGGTTAGTCATGTCCTTATTATCACCCCCTCACTGCGTCCTTAGGACCAGCCCCAGGGAGGACAGGGCCCCAGGCCAGAACTACAGCATCAGGGGAGGGCCTTGGGGGTCTGTCCACATCCAGATCACTCATGGCTTAATGTTTGCCCCTCAGGGCCAGTCTCTTCAAAGGGGCCTGTGTCTGGGACACCAGATGCCCTGGGGGTGGGACACAGGGGGGTGTGAGCCTCTTCCCTGGTGGTGGCAGGAAACCCTAGGCCTGACTGCCAGAGAGCGCTGGGGATGCCTGGGTCCCAGCAGGGCTCAAGATCCATCCCCAGCCCCAGTGCTTTGCGGGGGGTGAGGATTTGTAGTGCTCTTCATCCCGTATTTCCCAGGCCATTAGAAGGTTCCGGCAAGGCACAGCACCTTCTCTTGGGAAAAAGAATGGACCGGGCATCATCTGCACGAGGCCATGGAGGGGGCCACTGAGTGGGAGGTCAGCCCAGCCAGAAAAAAACAGACCTGGGAAGAGCCTGAAGGAAGTCCAGCGAGGGGTGGGAGGGCCTGGGGCTGTGCTGAGGGCCCAAGGGCTCCGACCAGTGGGGAGGCGGACCCCCTGTGGGCCTGCTCTGGAGCCAGCCTCAACCCAGGAAGGCACAGACCAGAGCAGCCTTCAGCGTGGGAAGGGGGTGCAGATCGCCTCAAAAGGAAGGAAGGGGTAGCGGGAGAGAGACACGGGCAGGGCTTAGTAGATGAGGGGAAAAGATACATGATGAAGACAGAAGAGCCAAGTGGACAGTCAGACTGAGAAGGGACAGAGATGGAGGGAAGTGGGGAGGCCAGGGGGCCAGTCTAGAGCCCATCCCTGATGGGAGAGGCTCAGAGAGCCAGAGAAGCAGGAACATGGGGGGGAGAGAGAGAGAGAGAGAGAGAGAGAAAGAGATGGAGAAGGGAGAAGGGGGAGAGAAGGCGACAGGAGAGCCAGAACCAGATCGGATCAGAGCAGGGAAGGGAGTGAGCGAGAGGCAGCCTGAGAGGCTCTAATTATGGATATGGTGGTGGAAGCCCAGGGCAGCCTGTTTGAAGTTTGTGGTGAGAAGCATCAAAGAGAGAGGAGGGAGGCCAGCGGGACAAGGGGAGACACAGGAGGGGCCTCCCTCTGCTCAGGCCCACCTGGACCTCCCATCTCCACCCACCCCTGCCCCAGCCGCCAGCCCTCCTCCACCCAGCTGCTCAGCGATGATGACAGGCCAGGGGTCCGGGCCACCTGGTCCTCAGCCCGGCCCCGCTGCCCGCCGCTGCCCTCTCAGAGGCAGGCTTCTGGCCTCAGGGACTGGCCAGCCTGGGAAGGGGGCAGGCTTCCCTCACGGTTCCTGCAGCCACCATTATCCTGCCCATCTCCCAGAACATATGTCCCAGCACCCCCCAGACCCACTTTTGGGGTCCGGAGATGGGTCCCGAACCACCCAGCTTCAGTCCAGCGCCAATTCTCTTGATTTGCCTTTCCTCGGATTTGCCTTTCCTCTAGAAAAGTTCACACTCGAGATGCCCAAGGCCCACCCAGGGAGGAGATTCCACCCCCTTTTGGCTGCAAGGGGGTGTCTCCTGATGGCCTCTGGCCACCTCCCACCCCCCCGGCCCCCCGCCATCTCTGGCCAGCAATGCAGCCGGGCTGGAACCACCACAGGTCACCTTCTCTAAAGAATAGGTCTTGACACCTTTCCTCTTCTGCCCACTGCAGAGCTCTACACCTTGTAGGCCAGAAAGCCCTTCTGGAAACTTCCCTTATGTCTCTCAGACGTGTCCTTCAAGCTGCTGGTCCTTGGACCCATTCCCCGTGGCTGGACCTGAGACTCCAGGAGGGGCGAGGGTCTCCAAAACGAGAGCTTGCACGAGGCGGAGGAGCCAGGCCAAGTTAAATCGGAATCCCGGTGTGTGGCGGCCTCCCAGACAAGCAATCCTGGGCACACTCTTTAATCCTTTGGAGTCTGAAAAATGGAGGGAACAGCTCCCTACCTGGAAAGGACAGGACGCTGTGAGAACTATCCAGCAGGTACTCTGCCTGAGGCTCCTTTCATTGTCATGGAAAGCAAGGCCGTCCAGAGGGAGGGTGGTTTTCCCCAAGAGAGTCCTCTGGGACCCGAGAAGAGGCCCGGTACCTGGGATGGGACAGAGAAAGGGTCCCGCAGCCTACCCCATGCCCACGCCCAGTCCCTCAGCTCTGTGTGCTGTTACAGCTTCGAGTGCCCTCCTCTCATTCAGGGGATCAGCTCGGGGAGCTTTTCTGCCAGGGTCCGGCTCTGCTGTCAGGGCAGCGTTGCTGCTGTCGCCCTCCTGACAGCATGACAGCGTCGCACTGCTTGGCAGATGCCAGGCTAATCCCTGCGATTCTGAGCCTCTCCATGCTGGCTAATCTCAGGGAAACCAGAGGAAAGTACTGGACCCTCAGAGAGTCCAGTCACCTTTCCCCGATCATAGGGAAGGAGGAAGCCCACCAGAGAGATGCAGGAAAGTCACGCCAGTGCTGTCGGCACTCTGTCCCCATCTGGGAGGAGGAGATGCTGTCCTTCCCAGCATGAAGGAAGGAAGGGGGCAGCAGAGCAAGAGGAGTCAGAGCTGGACCCCAAGATGAGTCACACCTGCGTGTCTGGCTGACGTGTCACAAATGCTTAGACCCTCGCACTTCAGAGGTGACGGCCAATTGCCTTTCACCCATGAACAGGACATAAATCAGGTTGCGACCAGTCGGCATTTTCTAGATTTTTCCATGACCTGGTTTCTCTCCATCAGTCCTGATGATTAAGGGTTGACCCAAACCACGGTGGTTGTGGAAAACTCATTCCCTGTGTCTGGCTGGTCTTCTAAAGGCACCTCCAGGCTCCCCAATTTCGACCACAAATCTACTCATACACCCATTCACCCCTGTCCCATCCACCTGCATCCATCCTTCCTTCCATCTCTCCATCCGTCCGTCCATCCGTCCATCCATCCATCCATCCACTCTTCTCCCCATCCATCCTCCTCCTACCTTATAATTTAGCAATTCAACCATCCACCCATACATCCATGTACCTAAATACTCACTCAACCATCCATTCAAACACCACCACTCCCCCCTGCACCCTCGCCATCTGTTCACTGCACCGTCTATCCACTTGCCCACTGACCCACCTATGCACCCCCCCACTCACGTGCACATTCACCCCCTTCTACATCTTTACCCATCCACTCACCACTGTATGGCCATCTACACGTATTGATCATGTTTTATCTTCAAAGCGCCGAACCAGCTCCCAACTTCCAAGGCTTCCTCCCATCGATGGGAAATCCCAGTTTCCATCTTGGCAGTATACCCTCCATGGAACTGACCAAGAGACAGGCCTCATGTGTAGCAGGAGGGGACCAAACCCACAGAAGAGCATTGTCACGGAAAACATTCATACGGAGAGGTCTTCGGGACAAAGTAGATCCTAACCCACTTGGCAGGAAGAGGAAGGGAGTTTCCCCAAACGGGCCCAGAAGCACAGGAGGGACAGCAAGAAGTGTCCGGGGAATGGAGCCCTATCGCTTCAGGGTGGGGTGTGACTCAGGGAGGGGCCAGGTCATCTCCTCCAGCTCCCACTGGTTTCCATTCCCTGGTTTCCCCAGACAGCAGACTGTCCAGGAGCATAAGACAGGGTGCCGAGGAGGCAGAGGCCTGGCCACAGGAAGGAACAAGACCTCGGGGTCCATCCTGCCTCTGCCTCTCACCAGTTGTGTGACTTCCGGCAAACCCTTTAACTTCTCAGAGCCTCAGCTTCAACATCTCTGAAATGGGAAAAGATGCAGTACCTGCCCTATCTGTTGAGAACATCCAATGAGCGTTAAGGTGAAAGACCTCTGAGAATCATGTCTAGCTTTTCACAGCACAAAACGAGGGCTAGACTCAAAGCCATGAGGCAGTGACTCTAACAGTGCCAGGTCGTTCTTCCTGATGGAAGAGAAGCCACAGGGAGCTCGCCAGGTCCACAGTGCCCACCCAGACCCAAGGTCATGCCCAAGTCTCCGCCACTGAGCCCATCCCTCCTGAGCCAGTGCTGACACAGCAGGGGCGCCCACTTCTCCTTTGCTCTCAGCCTCACCGGCCCCATCGGGCCCTCCCCTAGGAAGGCAGAGGGAAAGAACTGGAAGGTCCGAGTGGCAGTCAGCAGACGGGGAGGGGTGCAAGGTCCAGGAACGATACTCCAAGACACAGGGGTGCCAATAAGAACGTGGGCATGGTAGGCATGTGCTTGGCTGATGGGGAAGCAGAAACGAAGGGGAGACCCCGCCCTGACCCGCAGTGCAAGGTGTGAGCCCCAGGACCCCCTTCTCTGTGGGCCGCGCCTCTGCTTCCGCCATGGTTCTGGGGGAGGAGACACACACACACACACACACACACACACACACACACACACACTCCAAGCTGGGGAGGTTGCGGTGAGGGCACCGCCCCTGGGCTCCGAGGTGTTGATGCCAGCCGGGTGGGCTGGCACGAGGTGGGGAGAGGGCGGCGCGGGCAGCTAATCCCCCCAGCGTCTCCCAGACGCCCACAGAGTCCGGGGTGAGCTCTTTGTCTGAGCGCAGAGACACAGAGGGGCGGCGGGCAGGCGCAGGCTCCTCTTTCCCTCCCCCTGCCTCCTGCCCCGGGGCAGGTAGAAGCCTGCCAGTCTGTGGGGATGGTCGGAGGGAGTGGGGTGAGGGGATTAGAGGAGAGACAGATGCTTACAACTTTGTAGGGCTCCCTCCCTCGGGCCCAGAGGGCCTGTGGCTTTGGGGCGGGGGTCCCCGGAAAGACAGTAGGACATGACCCACAGCGGGAGCAGACCTGCTTGGCAGTGGAAAGCCGGCTGGCGGATGCTCGACTGGCTGCACATCCACAGGCCCGGTCGCACCCAGAGTGACCGCCTGCACGAGCGCGCATGCGCATGCGGAGCCAGAGCCCCCCCCCCCCCACTGCCTCCACCTGTGTGTTTACGCAGTCTCTCACCTAGAGACCAGCACCCAGGGGGCTAATGACACGGCCCCACGAAGTCGCACAGCTCTGAGCCCCTCATCCGCCGCCGCACTCGCGGGCTCCCCCCCAGAAACATCACGGCATGCCGTCCCGGCCCCC
This sequence comes from Hyaena hyaena, assembly GCF_003009895.1. Classification (NCBI taxonomy): domain Eukaryota; kingdom Metazoa; phylum Chordata; class Mammalia; order Carnivora; family Hyaenidae; genus Hyaena; species Hyaena hyaena. Next base: position 3,886,553 of record NW_024080661.1, on the reverse strand, counting down.
CGCAGCGGGACCAGCGCCGCGGTCACCCGCAGGTCATCTCCTGCACACCACCTGCACACCACCACCGTCACACGCAGCTCACGGTCCCAGCCCAGGGGCCCCATCACAGCGCCTGGCGACTGCCGGCCGCCCGGAAGCCCGTAGCGCTGGGTCACACAGGGGGACAGCTTCTGGACACTCGGACACGCCACATAGTCCCACTGGGCACCACGTGGTGTCCCCTCTGCGCACCTGCTTCTTCTTCTCTTGTCCACACATGTACCTCTGCCCCCTCCCCCCCATGACCATTCCACTTTCTCCAAACATGGATGCCCAGACAGGTCAGGCTCTTCAGAGAGGACAGAAAGGCCACCCCGCTTCCTATTCCTCATGCTCTGTCCCCTGCCCACACCTCCGGACTAAGAATAGGCCCCCACACCCCCAGATGAGGGCAAAGCAGGTCTACCCCAGCCCTGCCCTCCCATCCCATCCCTCCCATAGCCCCCATCTGCCCTTGAGCCTGCAGAGCCATCCTGAGCATGGCACTCAGTGCCCTGGTTGGCATGGCCCCTGCTTCAGAGACGGGCAGGGTCACCTTCACCCCTTCTCCTCCGTGACCCCACTCCCTGCCGGCCCTCCAGCCCAGGAGCCCAGCGTTGGCAGGCCGAGCCCCACTGTGGCCAGCGCCTCCGAGGATGAAAGACCTCTGGCTCTTCCAGAAACCAGGGCTAAATATACCCCTCGCCAGCTTTCTTGTGCCTAACTGGAACCATCTGGGCTAGACCCACCCTTCCGCCTGCAGCACGGGCCGCGGACCATCGGACGACGCACAGGACGATCGTCATGGTAGGAGCCGTGCCTGCCCGAGCACTGGGCAGTGTATGCAGAGGAGGAAAGCCAGGCCTCTCCGGGCCTCTGTCTGTAAACCCCATCAAAGAGCCGAGAATGCTCTCTACAAGCAGGCCACGTGAGACCAAGCCTAGGGCATGAAAAGTGGGCTACTTCTGAGCCTCGGTTTTCCTCTCTGTGAAATAGGAATAAAATAGCACGCTGACCTCCTCGGGTTGTTGTAGACAGTGTGTGAATTGATAGAGGTAAAGTCCTGGCACACAGTAAGCACTCAATAAATGCGGGTTGTTACTTGGGACATGCTGGGCACCTCTCCCAGGGTGGCACTGTCCTCAGGGTGCTGGGGTTGTGCAACGCCGGACGCACACGGAGATGCGGGCTCGCGGCTCATTGCCTCGAGGCGGCAGGGCTGGGGGCACCAGGACAGAGGGATGGGCCAGTGAGGGGCCAGGGGAGGGGTCAGCGGAGCCAAGAGACGCCCCCACCCAGCCCTGCCTGGGGCCTGGCCACGTCCTGGTTCCCCTCCCCCGCCAGGACTCCGCCCCCGCTGTGGTCTGTCCTGTGGCTACGGCTCCCACGCCAGGGCCCAGTTTAGCGGCTCCAGCCCTCGGCCCCAGGACGGCCCACTCTCCGGCCCAGTCCAGAGGCCTGAAATAGGAAGGAAGAGGGGCCTAAAAATAGCCCTAATTACAGAGGGGCCCAAGGGGGTGGGGGTGGGGTGGCTCCTCTCTGGCTCCTGGACACTGCCACAGCGGGCTCAGGATCCTGCTCGGGCCCTGGGGAAGGGACCCCACCCTGGGCCCACTGCTGGTCTTCCAGTGGGACACGGAGTGAGGGGGTGTGGGGCAGGGCAATGGGCCAGTAAAGGAGCTTGGCCCAGATTAGGGCCACCAGGGTCCCCTCCCCTGCATCCGGGGCTCCAGCAGCGCAGCCCATCTGCTCCCCATACAAGAGGATGAGCAGCCCCTGGTCTGATAGCTGCCACGGAAGGCATTCCTTTCCTCAGACCACCTTCCCCTAGTCTTGGCCCCTGCCTCCTCCAGGAAGCCTGCCCTGATGACCATCAGCTTGCTCTGGCTCAACACCAGTAGGGGGCTCCGAGAAGGCTGTACCTCTGTCTCTCCCCTTCTGTGGCTCTTGGGACAGGGTTGTGCTTTCCCATAAGCCTGGGGGTTCCCGGCGCAGAGAGGGGCCGGCTCTTACCCATTTCAGTCTCCTCGGAAGAGACAGCATCAAGATACAAAGAGAGAACAAAGGGGAAGATGGAAACTTGTCCCAACTTGGACAAGTGACTTCATCTCTTTGGGTCCTGTCTTCTGCATGCGTTGAGTGGGGATGCTCTCCAGGGCTTCCCAGCTTCGAGGAGTAAATGCTGTAATGTGCGCGAACAGCCTTCGCAGGGTGTTACCCTGCAGGGATAGTCGAGCGTCTCCAGGGAGCTCCGGGCCCCCACCCCGGCCCTGCCTATATTTTGCTGCTCTGTTTTCCTCCATGTCTAAAGTCCCAAGAAAGCACTGGGCAGGGTGTGGGTGTTGTGAAGGGTCAGGGGTGGTTAATCATCCTGGTGTGGCGGCCGCGCAGGTGGGGGGGAGGGTGGAGAAGGGAAGGAGCCCCCAGCGAGGATGGGACCCACGATGCGCTGCTGCCATCTGGTGGCCATCAGAAGCAACGCCGGTTACAGGGCTGAGAGAAGAGCTGGAGGAAAGAAGGGGAGAGTGGATATAAGAGAAAAGGAGGCAGGCAGAAAGACCTGAGAGAGGAAGGGAGGGAAGAGGGGAGCGGAGAAGGACAGACGGGGAGAGAGTGAGACGGGAGGAAAGGAGAAGAAGCAAGATGGGGGCGGGGGAGGGGATATGCTGAAGCCCGGCCCCTCTCACACTCAGCCGCGGGCCCAGGCAGGCCAAAGCAGGAACCCAAGAACATTCGCCTGCAGCCTCCGAGAGGCTCCCAGAGGCCACAGGGACACCCCCCCCCCCGCCCCAGGCCCATGGGTCTGAGCCATGAGGCCTGAAAGCCGTGAGGCCGAGATCCAGCAGTTCAGACCAGGTGTTCTGGGGACCCTTAGCCTTCAGATCCAGCCTTGTGAGCCTTCAACTGGTGGCTCCAGACACCAGGGATGGGACGGAATGGTCCCCGTGAGCCCTGGCCAACTTGGCCCCTGGAAGAATTTGGCCACAGTTCCCCCGAGGACATGTGTGAGGGCAAACACACTTCTGCACACACCCCTGCAATAGCCCGGCACGGGCCACATGGGCACTTATCACGTGCACCTGTGTTACGCAGATGGCTTGGGCCAGGTGGAATGTTCGGGGAGCCCCCGCCTCACCCTCTTCCCTGCTTCCTCTCACGGGGCAGGGAGGCAGAGGTGAACTTGTTTACCACTTCTGCTCCGGGCAGGGGTGATGAGCTCAGACTGGCCCATTGCCCTCCATGGGCAGGGCCAGGCCTGAGTCATGGGGGTCAGATGACTGCGGAAGCTAAATGGGTCCCATCCCGCGGCCCCTGGGAGCTGCCGGACACCCCACCCTTCCCCGACGGTGGGCCGCCCTTCCGAAGCAGTCAGGGCCTCCCAGGCAAACGAACCGAGCCGTGGGGGAGGGTCCCCAAGTGGAGGCTGACACGGGTCCCCTTTCCAGACCTGAGGACACCAGCGCAGACCCCCTTCCCTCCGTCTCTGCCCAGCCAGGCCCACTGCACTGAGCACCCATCTAAAAGCATTCCCTACCCTCTGGGGGGCATCTCAGCTCAGGCCAACGCCCTCCCAGAATGCCAAGCACGCCTTCGCTCACATACAAGGCCTCAGACACATCTTAGAAATAAATATAATGTTGAAAAGAATGGTTTTATTGGAGACTTGTGTTGCTTCTCCCCGGCCCTCAGTCTGCTCCATGGTAAAATGAGGAGGGAGAGGGGCACCTGGGTGGCTCAGTCGGTTAACCATCAGACTCTCGATTTCAGTACAGGTCATAATCTCACGGCGTGTGAGTTCGAGCCCTGAGTCAGGCTCTGTGCTGAGCAGGAAGCCTGCTTGGGATTCTCTGTCTCCCTCTCTCTGCCCTTCCCCCCGCACACACTCTCTCAAAAATAAGTAAACAAACTCTTTAAAAAGTTTTTTTAAATGTTTATTTATTTTTGAGAGAGAGAGACAGCATGAGCAGGGGAGGGGCAAGAGAGACGGAGACACTGAATCCAAAGCAGGCTCCAGGCTCTGAGTAGTCAGCACAGAGCCCGACGCGGGGATTGAACTCACGAACTGTTGAGATCATGACCTGAGTTGAAGTAGAAGTCAGATGCTTAACCGACTGAACCATCCAGGTGCCCCAAACTTTTTTTTTTAATGAGGAGGGGGAACCAATGTTCTTCAGGGTCACTTCCCATCGTCCTTGGGCCTGCAGTGGAGGAAAATTAAGAGAAAACCCTTAGCTCTGCCCCCCAATAGACCTAGAGGCCTCAGGATTATCTGTTGATCAGAAGACCCACGCCCTGACCCCCTGGGCCTCAAGTAGCCAAGGTCAGCTCCAGACAGCCAGGAATAATCCCACCTTCATGATGTATCTTGCAAAGTCCTCTCTAGGACCATAGGCCATTTGATTTCCATTGAAAGTAAATTCTTAATGTATTTAGTGCCTCCCCATCACCCCCCCCCCACACCGAAGCCACAGCTTCCATAGCCCCACCCTCTTCCAAAGGTCCCAGGTCCCAGGAGGTACACTCCGCTGTTGCCCCAGAACCTTTCCCCAGGGGCGCGTGTGACCTTCCACTGCTGGCTGGGTTTGGATGTGTTTCCCGCTTCCCAGCCAGGACCACTGACTTCCTTGGCTAAGACTGGAGTCCATCACTCCAGGCACCCCCACCCCCCACCTGCTAGCCCCGGACCCAGCACCCCACAGGTCTGATATGGACCAGGACACGCAGGCAGGTCGGGTCCAGGTCCTGTCACTAGCCTCACTGGGTGGCTCTGGAAAGGCCAGCCCCCGCCCCCCCGCCGTGAGCATCATTATCCCCATCTGTGCAAAGAAGAGACTGGAAAAGATGGCCGCGGAGGGCCCTGTGAACTCTGAAACTCCCCAACAGGGGCTTTATAACTCACCCACAGAGGTATCTGTTTTTGTCGCAAAACTGAACAAGACCAGGGGGAAAGAGTAAGCTCTGGGGCTCCCTCCCCCCAACCCCCAGCCCCAAGCTGGCACTAGCTCTTTACCATTGCTCCCTTGGCACTACCCACTTCCTCCTGGCCGCCGCCCCCCCTGGCTCCACTGATCCCCCTCTTCCCCCCCCAACCCTGCCCCCGGCGGCCTCTTGCTTCAAGCCCTGACAGTGTCTGGGCCCTCCCCCATCCACTCCTCTGATCTCCGGCCCTGGCAGCCCCTCACCCCAGCTTGGCAGCGCATCTTTCAGCCCGCTGTCTGCCAAGCCTGGGCATCGCCCACTCTCCATGCCTGGGCACCAGGATTTGGCTTTTGCCTCCTCAGACCTTCAAGCCTCAACACTGTCCTCGCCCACCCGCCCCCTGGGCGCCAGAGACTCACTGACTCCTGCCGAAGTCATCATGGTCATCCCCCTGCCTCAGGGCCAATCTCCGCCTCCAGCGGCAGGGACCGCCAGGGCTGCTGTCACCCCTTTGGTCCTCAAGGAGTCTTTCCCAGGGTGATAACTGCATTTACTCTCTGGTGAGAGACGAGGACAGCTTCCCACATCAGCAGCAGCGACACCAAAGGCCCTCAGTGCCCCCTCATGTGTCCCAGGGCTGGACCCTGGCTGAGAATGGGTCTCAGAACCTTCTGGTCAGGGCTCTTAGCAGAAACACTGACTGGAGCAGACCCTCTGCCTCTGGGCCTGAAGCGCTGGTGGGCACCCCCTGCCCCAGGGCAACCCAGGCTCCACCTGCCGCCCCGACTTTACTTTTCATACTGCTGACCCTGCCCCTTCCTTAAAACCTCTCTCCCCTGTGATTTTTCATATTGCCCTTCTGGTTTTTCAAAATGGCTTAATAATTAATATCTGGCACATTAAAATGTGTATTTTCAATTCTCCTCCGCCTCCCATACGCAACCTCCCTCCTGAATGTATCTAGGATTCCCATGAGTATTTTCCATGTCCGTATTACACACGCACACACACACACACACACACACACACACACACACACTACATGTTTACATATCCATTTATACTATGGATCCATGTTGTTAAATTCTACACACATGGAATGGTACTATAGGTATCTGCTGCAACTCACTTTCCCTGCTTAATACTTGATGAGTGTTATCCAAGTTGATGTCCACATTCTAATCCGTTCATTTTCACTGCTGTGTAATATTCCACAACCACCATTGATCTATCCCTTCTCCTGTTAATAGGTAGTTTGAATCCTTCCTGTCTTGCTTAATTCATTTACTTATTTTGTTTGTTTAACTTTTTAACGTTTATTTATTTTTGAGAGAGAGAGAGACAGAGTGTGAGCAGGGGGGAGGCAGAGAGAGAGGGAGACACAGAATCCAAAGCAGCCTCCAGCTGTAAGCTGTCAGCACAGAGCCCGACGCGGGGCTCAAACCCACGAACCATGAGATCGTGCCCTGAGCCAAAGTAAGATGCTTAACCGACTGAGCCACCCAGGCGCCCCTCATTTACTTATTTTTATTTGAGAGAGAGAATGCATGCGCAAGCTGGGAAGGGGAGTAGAGAGAGAGAGAGAATCTTTTTTTTTTTTAAGTTTATTTATTATTTATTTTGAGAGAGGGAGAGGGCATGAGCATGGAGGGGCAGGGAGAGAGGGAGAATCCCAAGCGAGCTCCACACTAACAATGCAGAGCCTGACTCAGGGTTCGAGCTCACGAACCATGAGACCATGACCTGAGCCAAAACCCAGAGTCAGACATTCTCAACTGACTGAGCCGCCCAGGCCTCCTCCTATTCAACTGTGAATGTTTTAAATTGTGAAAGTAACGCATGCACGTATCTCACTGTAAAATATTCAAATGACGTTAGGATATGGAATAGATGATGGAAACCCCCATTACCCACTGCCCATCCCGAAAGTACCACCGCCAACTGCCTGTGTGTATTCTGCGGTGCTTTTTCTAGGCATTAACGTTCACATTTGTTCACATCCATACGTATCTTCCGTAAGCATCTCCTGCCTGTATGTCTGTACCTCTCCTCTCTGCCAGGCACCCAACCCCCCTTTTTTTCCCCCTTAAATTTATTTTTGAGAGAGAGAGAGAGAGCGCACAGGTGGAGGAGGTGCAGAGAGAGAGGGGGACAGAGGATCAGAAGCAGGTTCCCTGCTGGCAGCAGAGAGCCAGATGTGGGACTCGAACTCACGAACCACGAGATGGTGACCTGAGCCGAAGTCGAAGGCCCAACCAGGTGCCCCAGGCACCCACCCTTCTAATTTCTCCTGTTTAGTCTCTTGCCCCGTGCCCTGATCACCTGCCTCTTAAATATTGAGGCTGCTCAGATGTCCAGCCTCATCCCTTTCACTCGAGATTTCCCTGGGCTGTCTTGCTCTCCCCTGGCCTCACCATCGTCGCACACTGACCTCTTAAAGCTCTATGACCTTGTCCTCTAAGCTCCGAGCCCTTCCTGGTCCCCCCCAGGTCCACCCACAGACACTTCAAACTGTCAGACTGTCCAAACTGACACCCACCAGCGCCTCCCCACACTCCGCGACCTGTTTTCCTTCCTCTTCATCATCCCAGGGGCCCCCTCTGTCCCTCCAGGGCTCAGACCTGCCGACACCCCTGCAATGCTCCGAGCCAGCCCTCTTCCCCGCTGCCCTGTCTCCTTGGAGGATCCCCATTACCTCCTACCAGGCTCTCCTGTCTCCAACTCCTCCCCACTTTGAGCCCCTCCTCCTGGTCACCCCTTGCAGAGGAGGCTTTGGGAACCCAGGAAGGAAAAAGCAACAACAACAAAATCCCCCCATAAATCCTGTTCTTTTTTTTTTTTTTAATATTTTTATTTATTTCTAGGAGAGAGAGAGAGACAGCGTGAGCAGGGGAGGGTCAGAGAGAGAGGGAGACACAGACTCTGAAACAGGCTCCAGGCTCTGAGCTGGCAGTCAGCACAGAGCCCGATGCGGGGCTCGAACCCACGAACCGCGAGATCATGACCTAAGCGAAAGTTGGACGCTTAACCGACTAAGCCACCCAGGCGCCCCAATCCTTTGTTCTGAAAGCCTTCAGTGACTTCCCATGTCTGCTGGATGAAATTCACACTCCCCAGCCCGGCCTCGTCTCTTCCCTCCCGGCTCCCCGGCTCCCCGGCTCCCCCGGCAGCCTGCTCAGGGCTTCCTGAACTCAGCATTCTTCTGGGAGCTCCATCAGCTCAGGTGTTCCAGACAGCGGTCAGGGAGAGCAGGACGGAGGCTCAGTCCTGAGCCTCTGGCTGAGCCCCAGCCTGCCAAGTTACCCAACCCGTGGGTGCTGGCTCTGGGTGGCTGGCTCCAGAGTCCTCCAGGGCTTGAGAAACAAACTCTTCCGCAGACACTGGGATCTGGAGGCTCCGCTCGGTAGACAAAGGACAGTGCACCATAATTATATTTTCAATTAGCTGTTCACTTTTCTCCCACACTCGCTAACCAACATCCAGGAAGCCCAATTTATATCTGAGCTTCTCTTCTCCCACTAATGGGGTCAGACTCTGGATGCCTGGGAGAAGCAGACACTCAGAAGAGAGACTTCTTCCCACCCCACAGATGTGGGACCTGAACCCACACACCCCCCTACAAGGGGGGTTCACCCGCCTCCCTCCGCTCTCAGGCCCGAAGCTTCTGAACCCTACCTTTATTTTTGTTTTACCTTTTTTAAAATTTATTTTTCAGGGGTGCCTGGGTGGCTCACTCCGTAAGCGTCTGACTTTGGCTCAGGTCATGATCTTGCGGTTCGTGAGTTTGAGCCCCGTGTCGGGCTCTGTGCTGACAGCTCAGGGCCTAGAGCCTGCTTCGGGTTCTGTCTCCCCTTTTCTCTGCCCTTCCCCTGCTTGCAATCTGTCTCTGTTTCTCAATAAAAAAATAAATGCTTAAAATTTTTTTAATTTATTTTTGAGAGACAGAGTGTGAGCAGGGGAGGGGCAGAGAGAGGAGGCACAGAGTCCAAAGCAGGCTCCAGGCTCTGCGCTGTCAGCATAGAGCCCGACACGAGGCTCGAACCCATAGACTGTGAGATCATGACCTGAACCGAAGTCAGGCACCCTTGAGCCCTACCTTTAAAACCTGGCTCACTGAACCTTGTCTAGGAGACCTGGCCACAGGGGAACTCCTAGTCTGACAGGTGACACCCAGTCCCCATGTTTAGGAAACTCTCAGTCTGATGGCAAAATATCAAGCAATGCCTGAAATCACTTTCCTTAATCTGAGCTTTCCCATAAAACATGGACAAGGGTTATTGTTTAATTATATGATTAATGGCAATAAACTGCTACCATTTATTAAGGCTTACAGTGTGCCAGGTGCTGCATGAAGTTCTTTTATGCATCATCTCATTGAAACAAATCAACAGCCTTTTGGAGTGAATATCTTATTATCCCCACCTTATGGATAAGGTAAGTGAAGTTCAAAAAGGTTAAATGACTTGCCGCAGTCACACAGATGGTAAGTGATGGGGTCAGAACTTGAACCCGGAATCTTATTCTTAACGGCTTATTCTTAATGGCTTGCTTCTCCTCTTCACTTAAATCCTTCTTGAAGACAAATACTCCCCCTGCCCCACTGTGTTCTTCATCTGTCCTTACAGAGCCCAACTGCAAAAAAAAAAAAAAAAAAAGATGTGAGTGGGTGCCAAGGCCCTATGGAGAAAGGTGAGAAGACAGGGTGACATGATTCCAGGACCCGCCCCCTCCTCCGGGGGGGCCCCAGGACCCGGGATGTGCCTTTCCTGGTGGGGGAGGTGCCTGACCATCAGGGTGAGGTCGGAGACTGTTCTGGTTCATTCTAGGGACTCTGAGAATTTCTTTCGGAAACAAAACACCAGCAATAACACCAGCTCTTTCCGGAGATATTCGTCCCACAACTGAAAGGCTAGAGGTCAAAACCGAGGTAGGCTCGGGCCCAAATGTCTGGCATGAGTCTGGGCAGAGATATCTGCACATACAACCTCGGGGCACAGAGGACCACTCTGCCTGCTTCATCTGCACTCTGGCTCTTTGCCAAACCCAGGGTGTCCTGTCTAGGACAAATGTCTGCAGGGCACCTGCACCATAAATGTGGCTAAGGGAGGTTTGGGAATCGTCGTGTGTCCCCAAATGCCCCTTGCGTGGCGCTTTCCACACTGGGTTACTGTTACAAACGCTCGTTGGCTTCTTTCAGCTCTGTTCTGGAACAACTCCCATGCTGCAAGGCGCGCAGGAAATCCGGAATCGATGACCCCAGTGCGCGAGGGTAACCTCCGAGAGGCGGGGGAGTTGCCTTTTTCAGAGGGTTGTGCCCAATCCGGCACTCCGGCCGCTTTCACCCACTGCCCTCCCTTAGACGGCCCACGCCGGCGGCCCAGCCTCTCCTTTACCTCCTGTTCCTCTATCCGGAGGACAGGCCGTGGGGACCAGCACCCAGCTCTTGCCCCGCCTGGACCCGCCAACCTCCGAGACCTAGGAGGGGAGCTCAGGCTTCAGGAAAAACTGCCACATGGGGGCGCTGAAAGGGCGTGGGAAAGACAGGCAGGACCCCTGTGGCGTCATCTGGGGTGGTGGAACCAGGCCGCCACCCTGACGGCCGCCCCCTCCCCGCAAGGGTCCCCACGGGGCAGCCGCGACCCCGCCCTGGAGCCCCTCACCTCCACCACCATTCTCCCCTCCCAGCCCCCCTTCTTCCTCGCTCCGGGCCCCGCCGCTCCCCCTCCGGCTCGCGTCTGCGTTCTCAGTCAAGGCGAAAGAGCACGCGGCGGCAGGTTCGAATCCCGGGGCGGCCTTGTCCACGGCGCGCGGCCCCCATCCCCCCTCCTCCTGGGGCCAGAGTGGGCGCTCGGGAAACGTCAGCTTCCTGCCCGCATCCCGCCCTCGTCTCGCGTTTCCCCTCCTCGCTGCTCGCCCTCAGCTTTAAAAAACTCCCTCCCTCCTGCGCCCTTTCTCTTCTGGGCTCCGCGGTCCTTGCCAAACCGCAGCCTTTAGCAATCCTGCGCGCCCACCCGGCGCCCCGGGAGCCTCGCCGCGGCCGCGCCCCGCCCCGCGGCCCCACGGCCACCCGCGCCCCGCCCGCAGCCGCCTCCACGCAGCCCTCCCGGGTCGCGCCCGGCTCCGCGCCGTCGGCCCCAGCCCTCCGGCCGCCGGGGCCGCGAGGACGGGGCGCGCGGGCCAGGGCCGTGCCCGGGTGGCCGAGGGCACCGGGCGGGGCGGCGGGCTCGGCCGCCAGGGCCGCGAGCGCCAGCCCGACCGCAGCCCGGAGGCAACGCTGCAAATAGCCGCGGTTTCCAACCCGTGCCCTGCCTTCCTCCCGGCCTTCCGGACCTCTGGGATTTTCTCTCCCTTCTTCCCGCCGCCCTCTCCTCTGCCCCGTGCCCCCCCCCCCCGCCTCCTCCCCGCTGTGCACCCGCCACATCCTGTCCCACGCGGGGTGGCTTCTCTGCTGGCGGGGCCGGGAGTCAGCACCGAGGCCCAGGGTTCCAGAAGTCGAATGATCACAACGAAATAGGTTCGGATTCGTTGAGCGCCTACTAGGTCCCCGCCAGGCACCTCGCTGAGCTCTTAGCACCTGTGGGGGGGGAGGGGGGAGCGCGGAGGGAATCATGGACTCGTCACCACCGCCTAAGGCCTAGCAGCTCCGGTTTGCAGATGGAGAAACTGGGGCCCCGGGAATCTCCTGAAGTCCTCGGGTCACCCGGTCTGGGCCTGTGAAATGGGAAGCCGTGTCCCGGTGCAGTGGTCCATGCGGTCACCGTCTCCAGCCCTGTGTCCCCTGCCCTTACAGGCTGAGGCCCTCGTGGGAGGTGGGAAGCAGCTGCCTGGGGTCCCGGAGGCCAGCTGCCGCCAGGTCTTACTGTGACCTAGGGCAAGCCCAGCCCACCTCAGTGTCCTCATCTGTAAAATGGAGACTGAAGGGGCAACTCTGCTCCCTGTAAGGAAGAACCTGCCAACAAAGGTGGAATGCGGGGTCCTTGGGGAGGTTCAGTGGGAGGCTGAGTGGCTGTCACCTGGAGGGTTGAGACAGACCCAGAGACCAGGGCTGACTGCCAGACTAGGGCCGAGCTAGGGACTCTGTACTTTAGCACAGGTAGGTTCTAAAGCCATCAGGATCCACCAAAGGGATTGGAAGGGGGAGGGGACGGGGGAGGGGATGGAGGGGGAGGAGGGAGGGAGGAGGCTGGAAGGGTGGAGGGGCGGTGTCCTCCCCCAACCCCGCACTTGCCTTATCCATGTCTGTCTTCACTGGCCTAGACTCAGAGTCACTACGTTTCTTCCTTCCTTCCTCCCTCCCTCCATCCCTCTCTCCCTTCCTTCCTTCCATTCATTCATTCATTCATTCATTTTTAAGAGAGAGAGAGGACCGGAGAGGGGCAGAGAGAGAGAGGGACAGAGGATCAGAAGCGGGCTCTGCCCGGACAGCAGAGAGCCCTTATGTGAGGCTGGAACCCACGAACCTCGAGATCATGACCTGGGCTCAATAACTGACGTGCCCCCTGACTGCACTTTTCTTAAGGACCCACTGCGTGCCAAGCACATGTATATCACAGCCCCGTGCTCAGAGAGTTTGAGGCATAACGCAGCCGAGCAGCATGGCTACCCTCAGCCCGGCCGTCCCCTCCGGGAGAAGGGGAGCCAAGTACCTTCCTCCAGGAGAGCAAAGCCTCGAGCCAGGCTGTGCAGCTCAGTGAACAGATGCAGGGCTGGGTTTCACATCCGCTCTCCCCGCCGGCTGCCGCTCCGTACAGGACACACCCTGCACCCTCCCGTGCCCCCCCAGACCCCCCTCCGTGCAGAGCTGCAAGAGATATAAGCAGGAGATACTGGGAAAGCGGAGGAAAAGAGCCCATCGATCCTTGCTGGAGTCAGGAACAGACGCAGAAAAACTCTGCCGTGGAGGTGACCGTGAAGCGGGACCTTTAAGGCTGGGTGGGAATATGGCAGGTGGAGCAGGAAGCCCAGGCAGAGGCAACAGCCAAGGTCAAAGCAAAGCCCCTCTCTGGCTCCCGCCTCCAGGCCGGCACATACCACGCCGAACATAGCTTTTACCTGCCAGCCAGAGGTCTCCTCTCCTGGACTGTGAGATTCTGGAGGACAGGAGTGACAGCCCCTGTGGCCCAGCGCCTCACCCGGTCAATAATAGTAACAGTAATAATAGTGAACGGTGTGAAATATTTAGCGTTGCGCCCGGGGCTGAGCGCTTCACATGCATGATCTCATGTCATCCTCCAACAACTTTGGAAACAAGTGCTATTATTAACTTCATCTTACCGATGAGGATTCTAAGGTATAGAGGGGTTAAGTAATGTGCCAAGGGCACACAACTGTTTAGTGGTGGGGCTGGGATTGGAATTCAGGTCTCCGACCGCAGGGCCCTTGCCTTCCACTGGCAGATGGACCAAAGGATGGATGGATGGATGGATGGATGGATGGATGGATGGATGGATGGATGGATAGGAGACAGGGAGGAACTAAGTGGAGAAAAGCCTTGAGTGCCATGCTAGGGGAACTTAAACATTATGCCAGGGGCCATGGCGGTGGGGGTGGAGGGGGGGAGACACTAGAAGGCTGTGAGCAGGGAGAGACAGTCAGGTCAGGGTTCTAGAAATATCGCTCTGACAGCAGCGCTGATGACACCTCAGCAGGAGGCCATTTTTCTGGCGAGTCCCAGTCCTCCCTTGTGAGGAGTCCCATCCCTTGAAGCGCTGCATTCCTTCTCTTGGGGTGGGACGCGTGTTTCTGTACACACCTGGGGACTCTTGACAGAGGGGAACGTCGGGAAGGGGGGGCTCCACGATGGGGAGGCAAGCAGTAGAATAAGATCTGGGGAGAGGCCTCTCACAGGGGAGCAGAGCCCCAGGCAGGGAGGAGCCACACAGTCACCCCTCCCTTGTCACCCACCATTTCCAGGGTGACAAGCCCCCCCCCCCGCCCCCTGGGCTTATAGCCAGGCCCCACACAGTGCCTCATTGTGCCACCAGGGGAATGCAGCCAAAGGCCAGGCGGGTGTTGCATCAGAGCGCTGAGCCCTGGGATCAAGTGGCGGAGCGGCAGTGGAAGAGTCTGGTTCCTTCTTTGGTATCGCTGGCCTTTCCAGCCGGGGAGGGAGGGAAGAGAGTCACAGGAAGTGGCCCCAGGGGCCAGATAAGCCCAAGGAAAAGCAGGTAGCAGGAAGGACGGAGACTAGGTGGAGCTTCACATGCGCGCGCGCGCGCGCACACACACACACACACACACACACACACGAAGGGAGGCAGAGAGAGGACCCAGGCCTGGAGGCAGCATCTACGGGCAGAAGGGGCTCCCAGAGGGTCCCGGGACGGAGCGGTACTGACCATGCTGCCCTACCTTCCCCTGCTTCTCCTGATGGGGCTGTCTGTGTGCGCTGGGACAGTTGATGAGGACCTGGCACTCGGAGCTGAAGCACGGTCCTGGGTAACCGTGACCCTGGAGGTACCTTTGGGGTGAGGCAGGGGCTGGCCCGTGGCGGAGGGGACGGAAGATCCCTTCTGCGGTTGCCCGGAGAGCAGGGTGTACGTTGTCAGCCATGTTGTCTGACTCCTCTCTCTGTGGGCAGGTTCAAGGCCGGGGCCCCTGGCCTGGCAGATGTCTGAAGGGGCACACGTACACGGGAGCAACAGTGTATGAGTGTGTGTGTATGTGTGTGTGAGAGTGTGTGTGTGTATCCTAGTGTGTGTTTGTTTCACCTTAAACTATGTTCCTGGCACTGTCCTAAATGCTTCGTAAATACTCTCCAGTTTAATCCTCATATCAGCCTTGTGGAGAAGGTACCGTTACTATCCCCATTTCACAGATAAGGAAACCGAGGCACAGAAAGGTCAAACAGTCTTTCCAAGGTTATGCAGATTCAGAAGCACAACTGCACATTTCCGCAAGGTTGGGTTCAGTGTATCTGTCCATCAGAGGACATTTTCTAGAATTTCCTTTCAAGGGGCAGGGTCACTGTTGCATCTCCTATATAGAAACTCTTAGGTATTTGGTTTGATTGCCAGTGTCTTCTACTAACCTGGGGAGAAATCCAAAAATTAGGCACAGCTGTGCCCCCGGCTCTGCCTCATTGGGAAGGCAAAGATCCTGACCTTGGGCAGCTCCCGGACAGGGAAGCGAGGCCAACAGAGCAACAGGACCAGTGTTCAATGAAGGGGTTTAGGAGGGCAGCAGGGGCAAGCCTGAGCCTGGCTCTCCCAGTCCCGGGATGGTCAGGACCCTGGGGTCACTGGGCAGAGCCATCGAAGGAACAGCCGTTCGTAGTGGATTTCCAGGGTTCCTTGCTTTCTCCAAACGTGGAAGCGCGTGTAGTCGAGAAGGCAGCGGGGTGGGCAGACCTGGGTTCAAGTCCCAGCTTCTCCACTGACTCTGTGCGACCTTAGGAAGGTCATGGCTGCCCTCTGGCTGTGAGTTTCCTCACCTGTAAAATGGGAGGCGAGGGGAGATGAACCCCAAAAGTCTTTCCATCGTTTGCTGAGCATCACGGGACCTGGCCCAGGCCCAGGGACACCGTGGCGGGGAGCTCTCTATGCGGCCATGTGAGAAACAGCACCCACCTCACCGGGTCTGCAGGGCTTTCCACCCACCGGTACTTCCCCCTGCAGCTGGGTCTTATGCGTATTCTGTTTCCTGACACACAGGGCCGGGAGTAGAGGAACCATTTCCATGAGGGAGGTGACAGAAGGAACAAGGCAGTGTCAGGATGACTTGTCACCTCCCCAGCTCTGAGAGATCCCCTCCCGGGAGCTGTCCCTGGAGTTGGGGGGTTGGGTTCAATGCATGAGGAGGGTTTTGGGTGGGGGAGGGGTCTGTCCCCAGAGAAAGGGAACCAGTGTCCGGACACCCAGGAGGGCGAGAGAGGGGTAAGTCTCATTTAATTTCGTAAATAGCCATTTTCCCCAGCTTACATTTGAAGGCCGCCTTTTACCCAGGCAGAGTGGTTTGCATGAGCTTTTAAAAAATGGGTCCAGATCTCCAAGGAGACTCTTCCGGCTCCTGGCCAGGCTAGGCGACTTCAGCCAGAGACAGCTGCCCCAGCCCTGGAGGAGACAGACTGTCAGTGACTGAATCAGTCCGGGGCTTAGACGACAATCCACTCTGGTCCTGAAAGTCGAGACCAGATGAGCTGCGAGAGGCCAAGTGGGGTCCGCTGCCTCCCGGCCAGGTGCCTGCCATTTCTGGGAGCTCCAGCACCGCCCCCGGGAAGCTGGGGAGGGATGAGGGAGCCCCTGACACAAGCTGGGCTCCCGGCCTCCTGGCAGGGGGCTTGTGTTACTTGAGGGCTCCAGTTGCCTGGAAAAGGAGACCCCTATCCTCCTCCGGACTGCCAGAGGAAGGGCCCCTCTTCAGCTTTCGGTATCCCTCACAGGCTGTGGTCTAGGCTCTGTGCCGGGCACTGGGCACAAAGAGATGTGGAGACGGTCTAGTGACTGTCCCCCACTGTCGCTCTCTCCACTAGCAAGCAGCTCCCCCTCTCCGCAGAGCTGAGCAAGCCCTTTGGGGGCTCAGGTTAAGGCTGGAAAGTGAGATGGCATTGGCTAGCATCACAAAGGCTGATGGGAAAATGAGAACTTCAGTCCATGGCCCTTGACCCAGAACTTGCACCCCATCAGCTCAAGGATGAAAATGTCTCTGCCCAGGTTAGTGGCCTCCACCCCAGGCCACATGCCATGTTCCACACGGGAGACCCAGGCTGTGGGGTAGGTAGGTACACATGGGGGGATGTGGGGGGAGCAGCAGTGAGAGTGGGGGTGCAGGGGGAGCAATCCCACCTTGCCCATGGGGTGCCCACCGTGAGTTCATCAGCTGCCCCTCCTTGTCTGTGCTTGGAGATATGCTCTAACACGGAGCGGAACTCAGGTTCTGGAGGCAGAATCCTTGGGTTCGAATCCTGCCCCCACCACTTCCCGTGTGACCTTGGACAAGTCACGTACCCTCCTTAAGTCTCCGTTTCCCCATTTGTAGAGTGGAGATAAGGCAAAATCACTACTTCCTATGGTGGTTGTGAAGAGTAAGTAAGATTGGGCTGCCGTGTTTGAGCCTTTGAGCCTGGTGACCTGGATTCAAGTTCTGGCCCCATCTCTGGACAAACTCATCTCTCCGTGCCTTGGTGTTCTTGTCTGTAACCTGGTGCCCATTCCAGTTCTTACTTGGTGTGGTTTCAGTGGGGATTAAATGAGATCACACACGGAAGTACGGGGAACAGTGTGAAGAACGTAGTACGCAGAACGTTAGCTATTTATGGTCGTGTCTAAGCACAGTGTTGGGTAAGGAACACGCCAGAGCCACGTGCCCGCACAGAGCAAGTGTCATGACGTTGCTGTGGCTCAGGCTGCCCTCCCCCTCTCGTCTCCAGCCTCTAACGATGAACCTCTGCTTCTCCAGGATGGTGGCATCCCTCTCATTCAGCTCCCACTTCAGGAGGTGAAGAAGGGCAAAGCGAGCCAGTTCTTTGGGCTGATGGGGAAGCGGGTGGGAGGTGAGTGACAAAGGTGGGCGCTGCCCACACAGGAGCGGGTTCGAGCCCAGACCCCAGGCCGGTAGGGGTCGCCCGTGGGATAGAGTGTCCGTATAAATGATCGTCAAACACCGGCACTTTGTGGAGAGTTCTTTACACCAGGGCTGTCTCTGGCATGTGGAGGTGCAGCGACCCTGAGGGTGAGGGCATCAAGAGTCAGATACTTAACCGACTAAGCCCCCAAGGCGCCCCCGTTTTTGGTTTCTTAACAACTACATGCTTACACGTACATATACATATGCGCAAATACGTAGGGAAATTTCTAGAAGGATAGATATCAAACCGTCAGTAGTGGTTACATCTAGGCTGGGAAGTGGAGGTGAGGGGAAGAGAGTAAAAGGGACTTTAATTTTTACTCTACAAACCTCTCATTACTTAACTCTTTTTATAGTAGGCATGTACTCAAAGACTGCTTTTGTAATTTAAAAAAAAAACAAAAACCTATGCACATAAAAAAAAAAACAAAAACAACAACAACAGAGAAAACCAACTTGTGACCGAACACTTCTGGCCTTCGTTTCCTCCTCCACAAGATGTGTTTGGGTCTGGGCGCCTGCAGGGTTCTCTTCCCAACCCAACAGCCCACGAGGAACAGGGGGTGGGGATAGAAGAGAACGATTTATTGAGCCCCTAGTGTGCTCGGATATGAGGACACATTACAACAGCATTCCCTTTATCACCAGCGGGGAAACTAAGGTTCAGACGGATGCAGTGCTTTTCCAAGGCTGCCAGACTGGAGTAAGGCACCAGTGCTTCCCAAGCCTGGGCCCCTTCTCAGTTTCCCACGCTGTCCCCTCCCCAGAGTAGCCAAGTGGCCCAGCCACACCAGGACAAGGGGAAGTGAGTGGTTTTCCACTGATGACCCACCAAAGGTACTGAGCCCCCAAAGAGCTATGAGCCCTTCCTGCCTTGCCACGCCCCTAGGTGCGGCCCTCATTCCTTCTGTCTCTTCCCCCCAGGAACACCTCTTATCCAGCCAGAGAGAAGAACAGGTAAGTGCTGTCCAGCTCTGCCCCTCAGCATGCTCTCCGGGGAGGGCTGGGTTACCCCAGCCACTGCCAAGTCGGAGGTGGGGGAGATGCTCTCGCCGGGGGCACGCCAGGCTGGCGTTGGAGGGGGTGGGGCCAGCGTGGTTTGGCCACACACTAGGCTTCCTGGTTGTTTCCTTAGAGACGTGGTCTGTGCATGGGGAGGGAGAGGAGGGGCACAGTTGCCCTGTCTGTTAAGGAAGAGACAGGATGAATCTAGTTTGGCAGACGGTTCAAGATCACTTTGGGTCTAAAGCCTGGAATTGGAAAACCTACCCGATCCATTCCCCACACGGAGCCCAGAAGGAGCTGAAAGGTGCAAGACTGCGCAGCCGGGTACCCTGCCCCAAATCCCTGGTGAAATGCGGGGAGGGAGGAATATCAAAAGAAAACCGACCAACCTTTCCCCACCGCACCCTCAGTACTCAGGATCAAGTCCAATGCTCTGGCGACTCACCACATCCCCCGGGCCGCTCTCACTGACTTGATTCCGAGCCCCACCTCTCCTTCCCCCGCCCCCTGCCCTACCCAGGCGGAGCTGGTCGCCGTGGCCTGGGCGCCATGCCGTCGTTGGCACCCCGCCCTGCCCTGCGCCGCTGGGTCACGCGGCTGGTGTCCCCGGAGTGGAACCCCTCCCACCGCGGGCAGTAGCAGGTCTGCCATCTCCTCTGTACCCACAACATGAATCTCTATCAAGTGAGAGGTGCCCGCAAGGCGCCTGTGGGGAGAAAGGCAAAGGTGGGGACAAGGAAGGAGAAAGAGATGGGAATCCGTGAATGAATCAGCGAGTGAATGAACCGTTTCCACGCGGTCTTTCTCCATCCCGCAGGGGGCTTGAGCGATGACTGCGCTGGTGAGGCCCCAGCGCTGCCCTGGCCTGGCCTGCCCCGCTGGGGTCCCAGCACGGCCTTACTGTGCTGCCCTCTTTCTTCTCTGTTCTAGCTCCACCTCTTGGGCACCAGCAGGGGCAGACGGCACAGGGCCCCCTGGGCGGGGCGGGGCCCTCTACAGAAGGTAGGTGAGAACCTCTAGAGGATTCCCAAGGGCATCACGAGAAAGCGGATGCGATGCCTCACTGCCGGTCTCCGTGCTGGGGCCCCAGCAGCTGGACAGACAGCAGGGGTCCCACAAGCCACTAGGCAGGTGTCCCAAAGAAGAAAGCAATTGAGCCGCAGGGAGGTGGGTCCCTTTGATGATCCAGGCCTGGGACAGCTGGGCCCTGTCCATCCCCAACACACCCGGACGCACTCTGCTCCCCTCTCAGGACCCGCGGAAGCCACAAGAATGATGTGTGTTTTTTCAGACCCTGGAACGTCCCCTCCCCCCGCACCTTATTCCCTTCCTAACCAATGATGGTTAGAAACTCATGCCTTTAGTCTGGAGATGTTTTCGGCCTTCCACAATTGTGAGTGTGAATCACTCCAGGAGGGAGAACACCCTAAATTACGCTCATCAGCTAACACCTTCTGGCAGGGGCCACCCCCCAAATGGGTCCACTCAATAAATGAATGAACAAGCATGAAGGCAGTTAAGGGAACCAGGCTGGGGGAACGATCAGAAGCCCAAGTGAGCCAGCCGGCGTAGGAGCGGGTCGGAAATGCTGAGCTCCAGTCGAGTCCCCAGGCCTGGCCTCATCCTCCGGAGCTGCATCCTCCACCAGGAGGCCTTCCTGGCTTCCCTGATAGAGCACCTGCTCCTGCCAGCATAGGCTCTCCGGAATAAAGATGCCAAGTCCTCTACCTACCCCCGCCCCCCCCAAGACTCCTTTCTAAAGGTTTGAGCGATTCCACGTGAAGGGCTGTGGAAGCCACCTCAGTACCAAAAGGGAGTCAACGTCCCTCCACGCAGAGTGCGGGCAGGAAGTGTCATTTTGCAGGGATGGAAAGCCACTTGCCCAAAGTCACACAGTGAGCTGAGAACAGCAGGGGCGAATGCTGGGTCTCCTGCTGCCTAGTCCCCTACACCTTATGCATCTCCAGGAGGTCTCTGGCCTCTCAAATATCGGATTAGCGGATTAGTGCTGCCCTTCTTTAAGAGAGGATAGAGGAAGGGTGGCTCATCTATGCTCTTATTGTTTGCGATTGAATACTGGACGGTATGGCAGATGAACTTGGCATTTGTCCAAAATACATAGAGCCCGGGGTTAGGGAAGTAGAGGGCCCAGAGAGGAGTGACTGGGGAAGCCCTCCAGGGCTGGGCGGGGACAGACAAGGCTCTTTTAACCACCTGTCGTGCACAGAACCTTTCCCAGGCAGAGAGGACGAAGACCAGGGGTCAGAGTGAGAGCGCCCACTGCACACCTCCCAGGGGACGAAACCCCGTCTCCAAACCTGGACATTACAGCTGACGGCAGCCAGGCCCGCTCTCCTCTCCGTGCGCCTCCTGCGCCCGACGCTGGTGTGTCCCACCCGGCCTCCCTGAACTCACCGCGGTTCCTTCCGGGACTCTCCGGTGTTAGGCAATGGTGATGCATAAATGCACTGTTGTCTCAGTTGTGAGCTGGGAGCGACCCTGCCCTCCCCTCAGCACTCAGCACCCCCCCCCCCATCTCACTGCTAAGCAGGGCCGAGTGCTACCCACTTCTATGTCTCCTGTGCCTGGAACGCAGTAGGAGCTCAATAAACGGACAAACCGTGAGTAGTTTCTTCTCTGGTACAGGACAGACAGCAGGAACGGCCTGGGCTCGACACCCTGCCCAGTGGCCTGGCAGAGCAACAGGCCAGGCCTTTTCCAGAACCGCAAAGGGAAATTCTAAACAGCCCGGTCCCCGCCTTCGGGGCGCAGGTAAGCAGGACAGCACCGGCCCAAAGGCAGACACCCTTTCCCTACTCATAGTCACCATCTCAACAACCCAAATCCACAGTCTGCTGACCTGGAGAGGAATGGGGTCCCAGGTCCTTCATCAATTCTCATGCATAAAGTGGCTCTTAACTAACTGCTCTGCTTTGGGGACACAGGCATTTAGTCATGCTCTGAGCACTGGAGAGAGCTCCAGAGGAATGAAACACTTTCTACCCTCAGGGAGCCCCCAGCCTGATGGGGAGATGGCTGTCACAGCGTCCGGGGTTAACAGGGCAGGCAGGACACAGAGACCCCCCGGAGATGCTTAGAAAGAGGCCCGTCAGGGGCGTCTGGGTGGCTCAGTCAGTTGAACGGCCGACTTCGGCTCAGGTCATGATCCCACGGTTCATGGGTTCAAGCAGAGATGTCTGTGCTGACATCTCAGGGCCTGGAGCCTGCTTCAGATTCTGTGTCTCCCTCTCTCTGCCCCTCCCCAGCTCGTGCTCTGTCTCTCTCTGTCTCAAAAATAAATAAACGTTAACAAAAAATTTTTTTTAAAAAAGAAAGAGGCCCGTCAGCCAGAATGAGGCCATGGAGGGCAGGGCTAGGGAGTAAGTGTGGAGGGGCTGAGTGAAGGAGCAAGAGCTGTGCGTGTTCAGCAATAGAAGACAATTCGTTCATTCCCTAGGCTACATGACACTTAGCTTCTGTGTCCCTCTCTCCACAGAGAGAGGAATATAGGTTTGAATTTTTTTGGGGGGGGTACATCTGATCCTTTGGGAGTGGGGTGGCCAGGATGCTTTAAAAGGAGGGGAAGAAGGCACTGGAGGAGAGGGCGGTGCCGGGGAAGGTTTTGGGGACAGCAGAGGCCACGCTGAAGCCGCCAGATGGTGTCAGCCCAACCAGTAAGATAGATCTGCCTCTTTGATCTGTAATGAAAGAGCCTCTATCCTAAGACCATTCGTCGTGAGCCCTGAATAAGCCTTGTCTCCCCGATCTTCCTTCTCCCACCTCACCCACAGCTGGGGAGCCATATGGGAGCTGTCACTGCTGCAGAATTCCCCAGTTAATGCGTCCTTTATTCCATCCACTTCTGAACTCCTAGCCGCACCCCCACCCGGCACCTTCCCCATGTCCCCTCATCCAGTGTTGTGGTCCCAAGAGGCAGTTCATTGTCATAACCCAACTTGAAGGATCGGCAAAGAAGACCAAATGAAGATTTTATTCTTGCGTGTGAAACGGGGGGCGTTTAAGAGAAACTGGAGTCACCAGATATTTAGTGAGTTTCCTCTCTGTGCCGGCACTTGGCCCGGAACTCAGATGGAAGAAGTAGGCCACAGATTTGTCCTTGGAGATCTAACGACCTTACAGGGGCGGGGGGGGGGGGTTGCGGATTGAGATGTGCATACTCCCTGCTCTCCATTGATCCTTTTTACCCCCCGCCATGTTCCCTCAAGCTTCTGGTTTCTGGACAGGCCATTCTGGGGAATTCTTTAAATATATTTATTTTAAGGTTTCTACTATTGACAAACAGAGCATGAGTGGGGGAGGGGCAGAGAGAGAGGGAGACACAGAATATGAAGGAGGCTCCAGGCTCTGAGCCGTCAGCACAGAGCCCGACGCGGCGCTCGAACTCAAACCGCGAGATCATGACCTGAGCCGAAGTTGGATGCTTAACCAACTGAGCCACCCAGGCGCCCCTGTTCTGGGGAATTCTTACTCAGAGGTCAATGTCTCTGTAAAGCTTTCCCAAGCTGGGAACTACCCATTCATTCCCTCCTGAGTTTCCAAAGCACCTTGCACATTCTTCCAGGATATCACTTAATATAGGATGCTCTAATCCGCAGTTCAGCAGGGTTTCTCAAGTACATGGACCACATCCTTTATCTCTATCCCAGAGCCAGCTAGTGCTTGGTGCATAAGAGGTCCCTGGAGAGTGTTTTGACAAAGGACTCTCACTTCCTGTCCTCGGGGAGTCTCTAAGAGACCCATGAGGAAGCTGAACTTAATACAAGTGCCTGAAATAAATAATAGCAGCTACACCTTGTCAAACACATATCCTGTAGTTCTCAAAGTTGGCGCGCTAACGCTGAACTTCACCTACTGCCCCAAGCCAGTCCTCACCGTGGGGGGCATCGCCACAAATGGCACCTCCCTCCGTGAGCCCGGCTGCTCCAGTGGAAACCTGGGGGCCGCCCTCTACTCCTCGCTCCTCACATCGAATATGTCCTTCAGTTCTTAGTTTCTCCAAAACTCATCTCAAATTCCTGGCCCCCTCCACCACCACCCTTCGTGCAAACCATGGTCTTCCCCTGCCTGGAGGGTGGCAGCCCCCACCCCCCCACCTCCTTGCTTTCTCACCTGACCGCCAGACCCACCCCCATCCACGCTCCACCCAGAGCATGACCTTTCAAAATGGGAAATCAGAGCCTGCCAGCCCCTGCTGTTCAGAAATCTGTTCAGCTTCCTGGGATAAACCCAGCGGTCAAGGCCTCCGAAACCCTGTAGCTCTGTGCCTTCCCCTCCAGCCCGGCTTTCCCTCAGGCCCTCACACACACCGGGACTCACCTACACCCGGGTCCATCCCTAGGCTCTCTGCCTTGGGAACGCTGCCCCCATCCGTCCACTCCCCCCTGGGCTAATTCCTCATTGTTACGGCCCAAGATAAAGGGTCTTTCTCGGGCCTTCCTTGATAACCAAGCTCAACTAGCTCTCTCCAGTTCTGCTCACACACCCTGTCCTCCCTTCGTGGCACACTAATCACGACTCGCAATCCTATGGACTCCTATCTGTCTCTTCCTGGAGACTGCAAGGTCTTCTTTCCCGTACAAATGAATATTTGTGTATAAATCAGGCATTCTGCAAGACAATTTCCCTTCGTAACTACTATCCTTGCTCTGCAGATGAGAAAAAGCCGCGTGCTTGAAGTCACACAGGAAACGGCAGAGCCAGGATTTGAGCCGAGGGGACTTCAGTCCAAACACCCAATCCCTACGCTTACTTGGTCTGCGTCATGAGCATACAGACAAGTCTCAGGCCGAGTTAAGACTTCACAAGGAATTCCTTTTAAGCTGGGCCATTTCAAGGGGTAGGAAACTTCCGGATGTCTGCCCCCAGCATACAGTCTTTCAGGAGTCTCCTTCCAGATCCCGATCATTTTAGGAAGTGTTACTGTGTCTTCCTCTAGGAAAAGCCCAAGCAGGATGTTACTCAGTCGCTGTCAAGAAATATACCGATACTTTGGATGGAACACACTTAGTGGAGGGTTTCCCAGTAAAAAACAGGGAAGGGGGCAGAGACTAATCCAGCTGCACTTTGAGGCTGTGTGTAGGGGAACGATGAAGGCCATGCGAGCTGAGTCAGCTAATGGAAAGACTTGAACGCCAGGATAAATGTGGCCTTAATCCAAGGAGCCATGGAAAGCCTGGTGGATGAGCAGGGGAGTGGCAAGCCGTGTCTTGATGGCAGGATATTCTCCACTCTTCCTGATCCTCTTCCGGAAGGTGGTTGCTGAGATTCCAAGGCCAGGAAGTGACCTCAGAAGCAACTGGACTGACAGCTGACAACAGTGAGGCACACCTGGTCTCCAATCCCAGGCAATCAGCTGCCGCAGCCTAGGAGGCCACACTGAATTCCTGTTCTGGCCTTTCAAAAGCTCTCTTCCTGAATTTGCCCGCTGCTGTGTATCGAGCCACCTGCCGGCAATGAACGGCTTCAAGCAGGATTTCACACTTGCATTTCTTTAGTCTCGGGTGGTGCCAGCAGGGGTCACTGGCGAGGCCGCATGCGGTATCTCGGGGCTGCACTCTGCACCTTCTCCCGCGTCCGGACCTCACTCTTCACTTGCGCTCAGGCTTTGGGTGTGGAAACATTGCAGCTGGTTTCCTGCAGCGAAAGCGGAAGCTGCCAGAACACCACTTCTGCCACATTCGAGGACTCAACACAAGGGAAAGTCCAGCGCACACTCCAGAAGGAAGAAGACAGTGCTTACTGGGAAGGAAGGGAACACATAGCCAGGAAATGCTGGTGGCCGGCCCTGGAGATGATCTACCACACCAGTGTGTGTGTGTGTGTGTGTGTGTGTGTGTGTGTGTGTGTGTGTCAAGAGTGTAGGCCCTGGAGATGATCTACCACACCAGAGTGTGTGTGTGTGTCAAGAGTGTAGGCCCTGGAGATGATCTACCACACCAGAGTGTGTATGTGTGTGTGTGTGTGTGTGTGTGTGTGTGTCAAGAGTGTAGGCCCTGGAGATGATCTACCACACCAGAATGTGTGTGTGTGTCAAGAATGTAGGTTTCTAATAACTCTGGAATAAATAGAAAGGTGAGCTGTTCCCAGAAACGGACACCCAGTTAAGACGGAAGGACTGGCTGCTTGGAATGAACACGAATGACCAAGGATAAAGGTGTTTATATCTCAGAGAACATGGGGGCAGGGGGAGGGGCAGTGGAGCCAAGTTGTGCAACAGCACAGGTCATTTTCTCCACTCTCGGGCACAAATAAACAAACCCCCAAACTCACAAACGGAGGAGGCAGCATGACCTGCATCTGCAGGCACTGCACGAGGCCCAGGAGACAGGCTGGCATTTCAGCACCAGGGACATTTGTCACCACCGGGCGGTCCTTTGTTTCCTTCTTGGTGACGCTCACTGGCGTTGGGTTGGAAGCTACCACAGAGGAAGTGGGCAATTACACTGCCCTCATCGGCAGGAAAGAGTCTGGGAGAGGCAGTGATGCAAGTTTGTGGCAGAAAGTGCTGGGCCAGGAGTAGCGCGTCTGGTGCGAGGATTCCACGATCTCACCGAAGAGCCAAAGATCCTTTCTACAATTCTACGTACACCTGTCAGCCAGTTTTCCGGGCAGCCTAGTAACACACAGGACCCCGCGTGTGTCTATGTGCACACGTGCGAGGCCACGAGGGGAAGTGAGGAGCCACAGGGTGGCAGGCCTGCTCCATTGGCGGGCCCTTTACCTCCCTCCGTGGGCCCGGCCATATGAGCCTGTGCATACAAGCCACAGGCTTTGGGGTGAGTGAAGGGTTCAGACCTGCTCACAGAAGCTTTTGCAAACCAGGGTTTCTTATTCTTTATTTTTTTTTTAATTTTTTTTAAATGTTTTATTTCTTTCTAGGAGAGAGAGAGAGAGACAGTGTGAGCAGGGGAGGGTCAGAGAGAGAGGGAGTCACAGACTGAAACAGGCTCCAGGCTCTGAGCTGGCAGTCAGCACAGAGCCTGACGCGGGGCTCAAACCCACGAACCGCGAGATCATGACCTAAGCGAAAGTCGGACGCTTAACCGACTAAGCCACCCAGGCGCCCCTCTTATTTACTTTTTAAAAAAATTTTTTAAATTTTTTAAAATTTTTTGAGAGAAATCAAAAATTTTTTTAATGTTTTATTTATTTCTGAGAGAGAGAGAGACAGCGTGAGCAGAGGAGGGTCAGAGAGAGAGGGAGACAGAGTCCGAAACAGGCTCCAGGCTCTGAGCTGTCAGCACAGAACCCAACATGGGGCTCGAACCCACGAACCGTGAGATCATGACCAGAGCCGAAGTTGGCTGCTTAACCAACTGAGCCACCCGGCCGCCTCCAAGGTTTCTTATTTCTTAACCTCAATGCAAGAAAGGGCTTCGAAGGCCCGAGTTTCCTGAACTGTAGACAAATGTGCGCGTGTATCAGCATCGCGCACATTCCGGAAGATCCAATGCTAGGACTTTTTTCTCAAAAGGTCACAAGAGTAAAAGTAAAGGGTCTCTGCGGAGAGCTACAGTGCTTGGCCCCGGCACGGCTCACACAATCTGCACCTTCCTGGATGCCATTGGGCTGACTGGTGGCTCTTCAGATGAAAACGCAGGAAGGTTCAGAACTCCCCTTGAAGCTACAAATACCTCTAAGATGCTTTTCATTCCATTCAATATTCCAGGAGCAATGTGTACTGTAAGCTGTGGTCTATTTTCCTACTGGCCTTTTGTAGGTAGCCCTGACCTTCACCTGCATCAACTGCCTTCGCATCAGCTCCGTGCGAGGCCATCCCTAACCCGGGGCAGGTAATCTGCCCAGAATTGCAGGGACAAGAAACAAGCCAACAGTCAAAGGGGAAGCCATATTGTTAAAAATTACTTGACTTCCTAGACCCTTGTGAGAAAGGGGACTAACATGACAGTGTTGCTAACGGGTCTGGACCCGGAGGATCAGGGCTTGGTTTCTATAATCCGGCAGCAAGAATTCTGAGCTCCAGTTTTCCCATGAGGAAGAGACAGAGGTGTGAGGAGGGAAGGAAACCTCAGGAAGGGACGATGCTTCCTGAACAGCTCAAATGGACACCTGAACAGGGCCTGGCTTCCGCTTCTGGGTTCAGGGCTCTGGCCCCTAGCTGCTGCGTATAGGATCAACTGAAGTCCTTGCTTTCATCTCAAAGTTTCCATGTTTTTTTGGGCAATGGAAATCGCTAGAAGCATGGGTGCCTGTGGCTGAAGTGAGGAAATCTAACTAAAAAGGGGAGAATGACCGTTCATTATGGAACCAAAATAGTGGAGAATGTAAATGGTGGCGGGGGGTGGGTGCAGGTTCTGAAGCTGGACAGACCAAAGTGAGTGTGCTGCCTTCATTGCTTACTGTCGCTTTGGGCTCCAGGTATCCCCCCTCCAGAGGGGGTGTGAACGTTAGCGCATGGGCCGAGGGGAGGCGGAGGCAGTGGGAAGGCCCGCAGCAGGGCCACTCACTTGGGAAGCAACCGGCACACGCCAGGGCTCCCTTCTCCCTCTGGAAATAGAGGAGGTGTTTCCATTTTGAGGGTTTCAGGAGCTGGATCCGGGAGTTACTATGGACTTGTTCCACTACTGAAAGAGCCCATGCAGCCGAGTTGTTTGTGTGCAGGTAGGAAGAGCCAGAGGGGACAGTTCTACACAAAACCGCCCGGGAGGTAAACACTGTTCCCATACCCGTGAGGGGTTGAAGATCGAGAAATCTTCCTTCTGCTCTTCGGTAAGGCACGCTCGGTGCCCAGTGGCTGAGTCGGTGCACACAAAAACGTCCAGTGCACGGGCCTCAGCATTCCAGGCTCCTGGCCCAGTTACCCACTCCAATGTTTTCAAAATATGAGTGAGCAGAATTTTCTTTGATACGAATGTCTAAAATACGGAGATATGGGCATACATCATTCTAAGGGTTTAAGAAGGACCACCCCCCCGCTTTTTTTTTTAAGAACTTAATTACTTTGAAAGAGTGAACAAGAGGGGGAGGGCCCAAGAATGAGAGAGAATCCATCCCAAGCAGGCTCTGTGCTGCGACAGAGGAGGCTGGGCACCAGAACGAAACTAGGGTCATGACCTGAGTCAAACTCAAGAGTCAGATGCTCAGCTGCGCCAGCCGGCCTTCCTTTCCCTGTGCAGGGTACGTGCTCTAGGGCGATGCGGCGCCTTTCAGAAACCCTCCCAATCTGGGTGTCAATGACTGGAGGGGACAATGCTCATTATTAACAAAGGAGCTTGGAGAGGAGGGGGGATCAATCTGTCCCCACTCCACCCCAAGTATCCATTGTACCCCAGCCATCCTAACTTCCTGCTGGTTCCTTGGCCCTTGAAATCACAGGAAGATGAACTTAATAAATAATACTGGGGCGCCTGGCTGGCTCACTTGGTAGAGCATGTGACTCTTGATCTTGGGTTTAGGAGTTCGAGCCCCATGGTGGGCATACAGCAAACTTAAAAAAAAACAAAAACAAAAAACAAAAAACGAACAGTGAGCAGTCACTGCTATGCATGCCTATTAGCCGCAACCGAGTGAGGCAGAGAATTCACTGCGCTTAGAAGAGTTTGTAGCAATCACCCCCTCTATAGATAGCCTGTATTGGAAAAAAAACATAATTCCGCAGCCACAAACCACATCCCTCAATAGTCAGCTTGCTGCTGGGGCAGACAAACCCCAAGTGCAATCACCACAAGCGGCCGGCCGTCTGCACCCTTTCCAGACGTAAAGAAGAGCCCCTGCGTGCGACAGCCTTGAGCAGAGAACATGCTTTATTGAGGAGTAGATACAGAACAGCACATTCTACCACGTGTGGGGAAGGGTCAGCTTCGGTAAAAGGCCTTTACCCCTTAAGAAAACCCCCAGTGAAGTTGCTTTTGAATAAACAGTGAACTGAAACTGGCAGGGAGCTGCCACGAACATGCGTAGAACGACTGCCCCCGGGCCACAGTGAGTGTAAGCAGTGTACAGAGAGGACAGGAGAAAGGCACGAATGACCGGAGTCGGGGCTGGGGGAGGGCTCCGCACAGGGACAGCGGTGCCGGAGGAGACCGCGGTGGGGAGGGTGGCACGTCCTACATCAAAAGCTGCCCCAAGATAGCAGGTTATAATGGGTTGGAGGGAAATTAGAGGGAGCATCTCTTCCCTTGCTTGAAACCAAAAATAGGAGACCAGAGGCTGGGGGGCGGGGGATGGTGGCAGATCCCAAAAAGGAGATGGAGTTCTCGGAAGGGCACGAGCACTTCAGTTCAGGAGGGAGGGGGAGGCACCGGAGAGGAGGTGCAAATGCTGGGGGGGGGGGGGGGGGGGGGGGTTGGCCGCTGCCCTGCTGGGCCGCGGGCTGGGCGGAGACCGGGTCTCATTTGCAATCACTTCCTACTTCCCCAGGGCTGTTGGGCTGGGGGGCGGTGTGCCAGAGCGGACTGGCCGCTCCCAGGGGAAGGTCTGGGAAGCCTGATGACCCAGGCAGCGTGCAGCAGGGAAAGTGAGAACCAGACAGCGTTTGGCACCTGCAGATGTAAGTGACACGGGGCGGGGAGCCGTGTGAGGGGCAAACACTGAGGCCTGGGAGGCCACGAGAAGTACGAGAAGTACTCGGTTCCTTCCACCCGGAATCAGCCCCGCCCGCGAACTCGGAAGGACAGAACCACCGCCTCACAGTCCTTCTCTCCATTTCATTCACATAAATCTCGGGCTGTTACCAAGATGAATCCCTGGGAGCGTCAAAAAAAACACACTTGTGCCCGATCAGCTGGAAGCTGATCAAAAACAGGCCCCTGGATAAAAAGGGCGGGCAAAATGCCAGGTGAGATAAAGTCCAAAGGGATCGGACCCCTCTCGGCTCGCGCACACTCACAAGTGTCACCTCTTCCCTGCTCTTCCAAGAAAAAGGGAAAACAAAAACAAAAACAAAAACAAACCCCACGCGGAAGGAGTAACTGGAAAGGTCGTGGCGGCGGCCACCATTATCTGGAAGTCTGGTGACCGGGTGGCGAGAAGCACTATTACAAAGTTCAGAAGACACCACACAGCCTCACGGGGCGGGAGGGCACGAGAACCAGTGACTGGACAGGTACAGTACCGAACACAACACCTTGGGTCAGTGCTACGGGGGATCTGCGCTCACGTCTACGGGAGATCCCATCCGGGCAACCTCACTGAGGCCGAAACAGCAGTTCCTCAGAACCAGCGTCTGCAGTGCACGCGGGGCTCGGAGCCAGGACAGTCCTGAGGGGGGGTGGGGGTGGGGCCTTCCCAGAGGATACTGTACTTGCCAATCACGAGAGCAACAGAAATGACAGACAGATCCCTAGGGTATGGATTCCTACTGCTGGGGTTCACTGGCTCAGAGTAACAGGTCACTTTAAGTGCCCTTGGGAGGGGTCCATTTTAAACAGCTTGGATCCATGGTTTTATTGGAGTTAGATCTTTTGGCCTCTTTGGCTATCCACTCGTCGATCAGGTCCTGGTGGGGGGAGAGAATGATGGGAAAACATATTACATGCATTCACCGAAAATGTCCTTATACACGTTAACATTCCAAAATGTCAGTCAGTCAAGGAGGAATCGCCAGAAGTTTAATGATACGCTAGGGTACAAAAGAGGTGTCAAAATATCTTGACTTACAAAACGCTTTGCTACAGGATCCATTTCTTCCTACTGTGTTCTCAGTAAGAACTGAAAATCATTATGTGTCTTCCCTTATCACACAGGAGTCAACTAAAATGGATTACAGGTGGGCCATGGCCTGACGTGGCATTTGTTAAAGGAATTTAAAAGCACTTCCACGAGCCCTGCAGTCTAGGAAGGCTGCCCGCTACAGATGGGCAATTTTTTCCAAGCAAAGAAAACCATCCAATGACCCACGCGCTGGGTGACACAAAACTGCTTAACTGATCTGCCTTACTTGGGCCCTCCAAATTTGAGACAGGAGCTTACCCGAAGCTTCTGAGAAGGGTAAGATGGGAGACAAGCTTAACAGGCATCAGTGCAGAGAAATAGGCATCAGGGCAGTGCAGAGAGGAAAAAAAGGAGACCCAGTAAAAGGTGCATGTAAGCCCACTCCATTGAGAAGAGAAGGCTGGGGGCGCCTGGGTGGCTCAGTCAGTTAAGCGTCTGACTTTGGCTCAGCTCATGATCTCGCAGTTCATGGGTTCGAGCCCCATGCTGGGTTCTGTGCTGAAAGCTCAGACAGCAGAGCCTGCTTTGGATTCTGTGTCTCCCTCTCTCTCTGCCCTTCCTCCTCTCACACTCTCTCTCTCAAAAATAATAAACATTTTAAAAAAGAAAAGATAGGGTTGTGTTTTGGGTGTTAAGGCCCCAATTTGCCATGTGAAGCCTTAAGAGGCATTCAGCAATGGGCCAGCAGCAAAGAAAAACTTTACCTGTCTCTTTAAAACTAGGTGTTTTCCTTTCCAGTACTTGAGCATCTGAAGGGCCTGCAGAGTGCTGACAATGTCCACAGGATTCACAGCTGTCTCCTGGCTAATTTCTGAAATAGAAGCAATACTAAGAACCTGACCAAAATGCAGACCCAAGACCCCCCGAACTCAGCCACCCAACCCAGCTCCCTTGCCCCCCGCCCCAAGGAAATCCAAATGGTTGGAATCTTTAATACTCAACCCAACCTGTTCAGGAAAAGCCTACATTCATTTGACCAATCCTAACTACAGAAGAGGCATATTACAGCAAGAAATCACTCCGGCCTCTACAGAAATCAAAGTCTAAGACAGTCCTGATTAAATTCTTCCAGACTTACGTAAACATACAGGGAAGTCTTAGCTCCTGTGTGTGCCAAAAGACTTCATTAAAAAAAAGGGGGGGGGAGGGGTCTTCTTTCTTGCCTTTTGTTAACAACCCCAGGTTTGTGAAACCAAATCCTATAACCATTCCCAAGAGGCCAAATGCTCTGGGACCCTGAGGCCTCTTTAGTGAGGATCTCCACAGTGCCCCACAGGCAATGGGCCTTCTATTCTCCTACTCAGGTGAAACACAGAATGAGGCATTCTCTTTGCAGGTTACAAGCAGAGCAGAACCAAGTGGAAAAGCCAAAAATATTCAGCAGCATTAACATCTTGGGTACCAACCGTCTCTCCAAGGGTCAAAACCAACCTTTGATAGAGATCTCTTTGCCTTGGAAATTATGCAGGTAACGGAGAAGCACTTCTTTCCAGTAACTGCGATAGCTTATGAGCCCCAGGTCAGAGAGAGGACGTTCCGGGGAGCCAACCTTTTCTTCCACTTTGGAAAGCAGGTAACCTGCCGGGGAACCGAACACAGACACTGTACTTCACCGGAATAGTAAAGGGCACCATGCCGACAGGGCAGGCCTAATGCCATCTGCTCTGCAGTCCGTTAGGATTCAGACATCTGATGAAATACATGGCGGCTGCTGCACAGGACGCTGCCCTGGGATACACCAGAGGGAAGAATGCGGTGTTTACATTTCCTTGGACGAAACCTGAAGAAAACTCTACAAGGTTTCATGTGTAGAATCATTTAACAATGGTACCTGTAGTTGTGTGTTGGGAACAGGGTGGTGGGGCAGAGCTGGGAAGCCATTTCGTTACATCGTTTCTCATTTTAGCTTGGAGACCTTTAAATTTTATTCTAAAAATTTTTTTAGGGTTTTATTTATTTCTGAGAGAGACAGAAAGAGACACTGTGAGCAGGGGAGGGCCAGAGAGAGAGGGAGACACAGAATCCAGGCTCCAGGCTCTGAGCTAGCTGTCAGCAGAGAGCCCGACGTGGGGCTTGAACCGATGAACCATGAGATCATGACCTGAGCCCAAGTCAGGCGCTTAACCGACTGAGCCACCCAGGTGTCCCTGGAGATCTTTAAAAAAAAAAAAAAAAAAAAAAAACCAGTGCGCCTGGGTGGCTCAGTCAGTTAAGCATCTGACTTCGGCTCAGGTCATGATCTCGCGGTTCGTGGGTTGAAGCCCCACGTCGGGCTCTGTGCTGACAGCTCAGAGCCTGGAGCCTGTTTCAGACTCTGTGTGTCTCTCTCTCTCTCTGACCCTCCCCTGCTCACGCTGTCTCTCTCAGAAATGAATAAAACATTAAAAAACATTTTTTTTAAAAACAGATTATTATCTCAGTATCCTAATCTCATTACGGGGACGCAGTCCATAAAATCCACTGAGAAACCTTAGCGAGAAACTCACCTGCTTCCGCCAAGTAAACAGCAAAGAAAAACAAGAGGCAGATGGGACTGTGAACTTTCCGACTACAAGTGACTGACAAGTCACATCTATCAATCCCAACGTATCAATTCTATTTGGAGCAGGGTAAAAATAATTACATGTGCTTTTTTAAAGGAACAAAATCGGAAAATTAAGGAAATCTGAATACCGTAACTTAGGGTAATTAAGTTTAGGGAGGTTTGGTTTTTTTTTTTAAACCTGAAATAGACCTTCTCTGTTAGAGATGACAAGGTTAATTGAGGGTAGAAATAAAGGTAAGACAAGATTGGTCATAAAATGCTAATCTCTCATTACAGGGGGTTTTATTATGCAACTATTCTACTTTTATGCATGGCTGGAATTTTCCAGAAAAACATGTTTATGCTGTTTTATAAATAGTTACCTGTTACCTGTTCAGAGTCACAGAGAGACTCCTCCCCCCGCCACCCCGGCCCAGGCCGTGCTGCTTCCTCACTGCCTCCCTTCCCAGGTGGTTGAAACATGGAAATGCTGGAAGGCTAACTCTAAGAATTCTAATTGTGACTAAAATATATTGTAGGACAGCGAACTCTGAATAAAATACAGTGGACTCTCCTCATATACAGGAGTTGAACGTTCTCTGAAGTGCGGCGAATACTGCACCACTGCTCCCAGGGGGAAATGCAGGGTTTCAGGTCCTATGAGCCTTTGGTTGTGTTTTCATCAACCCACCATTATGTAACCCTGTCTTCGACTTGTTAGCATCCAGCTGCCGGCCATCGGCGCCACAACCTATGCCTGAGCGAAGCCTGTCTAACACAGGCATTTATTTCTTCTGTGAGGCACACCTCAGCCTTTCTCGATGGCATTTCCGAACTCCACTTAGGGGCCACTTAATAGCACCCACAGGGGCGCCTGGATGGCCAGTCAGTTGAGCGGCCAACTTCGGCTCCGGTCATGATCTTGCGATCTGTGGGTTCGAGGCCCGCGTCAGGCTCTGTGCTGACAGCTCAGAGCCTGGAGCCTGCTTCACATTCTGTGTCTCCCTCTCTCTCTGCCCCTCCTCCATTTATGCTCTTTCGAAAATAAACATTATTATTATTATTAGGGGCGCCTGGGTGGCTTAGTTGGTTAAGCCGACTTTCGCTAGGTCATGATCTCACAGTTCGTGGGTTCGAGCCCCACGTCGGGCTCTATGCTGACTGCCGGCTCAGAGCCTGGAGCCTGTTTCAGTCTGTGACTCCCTCTCTCTCTGACCCTCCCCTGCTCACGCTGTCTCTCTCTGTCTCTCTCCTAGAAATAAATAAAACCTTAAAAAAATAAAATAAAATAAACGTTAACATTTTTTAGAAATAAATGTTTATTTTTTTAAGGTTTTATTTATTTCTAGGAGAGAGACAGAGAGAGAAATCAGCAACAAAACAGCACAAAAATATGAAAAATGTGGCATTAACGGACCGTGAGATGAACATCTGTTTACGTTACGAACGCTGAAAACGAGGCAGCTGGCTGTTTGCAGCCGAGAAAATGCGGCACCTTACTTTTTGCTGCTGTGCACGCGTGTGCAATCTGCAAGTGCCAAGAGTATTGGTTCGGGGGTTAAAAATAAATTCCAAATACAGAACACACAATTAATGAGGCCCGAAGCCTCTACCGGGTATATGGACCACCTCCAGACAAGGCCTTACAAAACTGAAACCCCCAATCCAGGAACAGACGTGAAGCCTTAGGCATGTAGGTGCTGTTCCTAAGTCTCCAATGGGGATAATCCCGCAAAGCTTACTTTCCTAGCCCCTCCGTCTCCTACTGTCAGGGACCAACTCCGGATTCATACAATGAAGGGTCAGCGTGTACCAGGCTCACCGGAAAGTGCTCAGATATTCTCCACACGTTCACTCACTTGCTACATGCCTGCCAGGAACTAGAGACCACGGGGCACAGAGATGACAATAGTCCCGTGGCCCAGGCCCGCTGTTGAGTGCGGGCCTTAGCAGATTCACTTACTGAAATCAATGAGCATCTTGCCATAACCCTGTCGCATGTACTGAGGCATGGTAAGGATACAGGACACGTTGTAGTTGAGGAACGAGTTCTTTTCCTGAAATCAAGAGCAAACAGATGAAAGTAGGTCATGAGGGCTTGGAACCAAAGGCGTCTGCAGTCCCATAAATTCAAAATTAGGCGCTTGCAAAAATATCTGGCTAACCAGTCCTGGGGCGTGGCTGTCAGGCTCACAGCTGCTCCGTCCACATCTGCCGGGGCCAAAGCCACTCATCCCAGGGGTCCCCTAGCTCCAGGCCAGTCTCCTACTCAGGGGGCAGACTCAGAGTTCTTTATAGTCACAGCGCAAGGCAAGGAGGTTTGAGGCTTTGACTGCTGAGTTGGTCTGGGGCAGCACTCTGTGAGTGTTATGTTTTTAAAAGGGGGCTGCCCGCTGGAAAGGAGGGAGACCCCAAACAGTAAGCCCCCAGTTTGGAAGGGCTGGTCAACAGCAAATCAAATACTGTAGGATTCCACTTATGTAAGATGTTCACGAGAGGCAAACTTCTAGAAACAAGGGGCTGGGAAGGGTTGTGTGGAAACGCAGAATGTTGCTTAGGGGTTTCTTGCCAGGGTAATGAAATGCCAGGGTCTGTGTCGTTGCCGCCTAACCCACCAAATACCCCTCAAGTATGCACTCTGAATGAGTGATCTGTATGGTATAAGAATGACATTTCAATAAAGTTTGTATTAAAAAGTCACAAGCAAAATCTGCCCTTCAGTCTTCAAAGGCACAGGGGCGTTATCAAGAAAAAGGCCAGCTAGAAAGCCAGGCAAGAGCAACAGATTCCTGGTTCTCGGCTAATAACAGAGGGCAAAGCCAGGAGGGTTGGCCTGACTACAGAATGCGGGCTTAAGGGTTATTAGCAGGCAGGGCCTTGGCCAATAATTAATAGGCAGCTCCAGCCCGCAAGTCCAGAAATGAATAAACCAGAAGCTTTTAATAAAAGAATCGCACATTTTCATTAAACAACCTTTGACACATGGATTTCCGAGCGCCCCGCCCCTTCCTGTCAGTGATGTGCGTCCCCACAGGGCAACATCATTCACCCTGTGCTGGCCATTCGCTTAACCCCCAGATCCCGCTGACCTTGGAAAAGTATCCAATCAGGTGGCAACCGGTGTTGTCCGCCTCGGTCATGACATAGAACAGGAAGGGCTCCACGTCGTAATACAGCGTCTTGTGGTCCAGAAAAAGCTTGGCCAGCAGGCACAGGTTTTGGCAGTAGATCTGGAAGCAGAGAAAGAGGATTCACGTGTGGGCCAGGAATGCCTAAACCTACCAGATCAAGGCCTAAAAATTACAGATGCGATCATGGCTGTTGAGACAGAGAGTGTAGTCTGGTCAAGAGTGGAGCTTTCTCTTCCTCATGAGGTGAGATGGAGAGCAAACGCCGTCGGAAGCGTGGGGGTCCATTCCGCCGCCACTGCTCTTCCTGCCACGGTTCACTTACCTTGTTTTTCTTGCCATCCACTTCGAAAACGGAGATGGGGCCTTTGCGGTAGATTTCATCGCCGGGCGGGTGTTTCCACACACATTTAGCCTGCAGGAGAATGGAATGCACATCAGGGACACAAACCTTCCCCAACTAGACTACTACTCAAAAGGACAAATGAATCACAGGTCAGATTCAGTTAGGTGATATGACAGACAGACAGCTGGACACACTGGAGAAGGTACTGCAGGAGAGAGAGAGTTTCTGTTTCAGTGAAACAAAAGTTTCTAAAATCATAGCAACCTGCTTACGGTATTTTTATAGCAGTTTAGAACAAGTTTTCTAGATCGTATCCTGGCCTCGTTTCAACCCAGGAGATTAAAAACATCTACTATGTAAAAGACAGATAAATAAATTTAAAAAATACCCTCACTTATTATAAAACGCCGTGTGCCAACAGGAAATTCTTAAGCAGCTTATTTCCAGCAGCTTAGAGTTGCTAAGGGCAGGAATACTTTGACGTTCACCTTTATCAGTAAACTTTGTTACCGCCTAGCCATTAGTCTTCTTTTTTTCAGATAAGAGAGGCCTGTAATAATAAAAACTACCCCCACCAAAAGTGTGCCCTTTGTTACATAAGGAATAGGGGCAAGTCTTTTCTGCAGCTTTAAAAAAAAAATTAGGCAACAAGAAACTGGGGGGGGGGTTACATGGGCACCTGGCCACAAGGGGGCACAAGATACCTCCTTTCCTCAGCTTCAGTGTCTAACACATTTAAAATTTTTCCTTACAGTTTACTTTTGAGAGACAGAGAGACAGAGCACAAGCAGGGAAGGGGCAGAGAGGGAGGGAGACACAGAATCCGAAGCAGGCTCCAGGCTTCGAGCCGTCAGCACAGAGCCCGACACCGGGCTCGATTGAACTCCCAAACTGTGAGATCACAACCTGAGCCAGAGTTGGGTCACTTAATGGACTGAGCCCCCTACGTGCCCCTACTCCCAGATTCAATGAAGCTTCAGTCATTGCTGCATACAGGCGAATTCTTTTGCAAAGTTGTACGTAAATACATTTTATTTATTTTTTTAAATTATTTTTTAATTTTTAAAAAATGTTTCATTTATTTCTGAGAGAGGAGAGAGAGCGAGCGTGAGCAGGGGAAGGCCAGAGAGAGGGGGAGACACAGAATCTGACTGAAACAGGCTCCAGGCTCTGAGCTAGCTGTCAGCACAGAGCCTGATGTGGGGCCCGAACCCACAAACTGTGAGATCATGACCTGAGCTGAAGTCAGCTGGCCAACCGACTGAGCCACCCAGGCGCCCCTAAGTAAATACATTTTAAAATGTCATTTAAGAAGTGTATGTACATGGAACATTTTCTACTAAGCTTTATTGTGACTCTTGGTCAACTCAAGAATCATGCCCCAATCTGTCACATGTAGGTCCAAATATGAACTGGAATTACGTCAAGAAAGCTCCACCCAATCTGTTCCCATATCCGCCTCTATCCTCATGCTGGCTCTTTCAAACAGCCCAATGAATATAAAGATTATTTGTTTAGAAACAGAAGCCTAACTCTTGGCCAAATGGCCACAGAAGGCCCGAGTCAGCGATTACCCCTGAAGCAACGGGAACCAGAAGAGGTGTGGGCGAAAACAGGTTTTCACTTCCTGAAATTCCATTCTTGAACCTCATTTACCGCAGTAGGTCCTCGAATATACAAAATGTTTCCTTGACCTTCAGGTTTGTCCAAACCCTTTGTTTACCCTGTCTACTACTATTTCCTGCCCTTTTCGGCTACTTCTTTGGTTAATGCCACTCAAATAACCAGAAACAAAAAGGAAGAAAGACTTAAACGGGAAGGAGTTCACGCCAATAAATATACCAGCCTTGCTTCCACGCAGCAACATGGCATTTTAGCTTGTCCTCGTGTACGGTTGGAGACTCGTCCTTCTGGTACCACGCCCTGGGGGTGTCCCCCCCCCTCGTGTCCCCACCAGCCCTGCCCATCCCTCCGGCAGTCCCTCTCTACCCCAAGCGTGCAGGGGTCTGGATGGCTTACCTCGTGGGGCGGTTCTGGGCCACAGCTCTACAGACCTGTGCTCAGCGACAGGAGCACAAAAATGTAGCTATCGCCCAACCCAGCTGGGGAGAAGAGCGGAAGGACAGACACCCTGGGCTGAAGGACAGACACCCTGGGCTGTAGATGCTCAAAATATGGAAATCCCGGAAAATAACGGGGAAGGGGCCAGAAGAAAGGACACCCCAAAAGGTCTTAGAGCCAAATACGCCGTGACTGCAGAAACAGGGAAAGGACGGTTCCCTGCCCAGAAGGCTCCAGTCTTTCCCCATCTCTGCTCCCAGAAATCCCTGGCTCTTAGGCAAGAGTCTTCATTCCACAACTAGGGAAAAACAGTTTCAAGCTATCTAGTAAGCAACAAAGTGAGTGTCACAGCTTTATTCCTATTTTCATAAGGACGATGTTCAGGAACCAGAAAGCACTAAACTTGAGAAGGCACCAAAGGACCCATATTGTAAATTCATAATTTGCCTCCTTTAAATGAGCATTCATTCAACGCCCATTTACTGGGCATTTACTGCCCACGCTGGTTGCTAGGGATATGAAGGGGCGTCAACACTGTCCTTGCTCTAATGAAGTCCATTTGTTTTCACCTAGTTTGAGACACACAAACACTGCAGGCAGAGGGAATTCATACCCCAGGGAGGAATGGAAAGGAGCAGGCAGTGTGTATGACAGGACATGGGTAAGGAACAGCAGCTATTTCACAGATGCTACACTGCACACGAGCCTGGTCACAGGGCTGAATCCCCCAACCCTGAAATGTGACTTTCAATGTCCTATGCCTTTAGCGCACTGCTAGGGGCCACCAAGAAATGCACGGATAAAGGTCATCCATTATCCAGAGGGACACCAGCATCTAGAGCTCCCCAGGTCATCACCAGCACGATCGCGGAACCCAGGCCCAGACAACTCACCATGTGTCGGCGGAGGATCGTTTGGCTCTTCATGTATTTTAAACAGAATTCGCACATGTACAGACGTCCCAGGCGTGCGTACTCTTCAGGATAGGGAGAATGGTACCAAGTGTCGAGCTCATAACGACCAAAAGCAATTGTTTTAATCATGTTGCTCCCCTCTGTGATCTGGCCTTGCAGCCTTAACTTCTCCTGGTGTGGAGAAGAAACCAAACAGTCAGAAGAGGAGAATTGCTCACCTTTGTTTTTAAAAAGCCCGGAGTTAATTTATACACACGCCACCATGCTAGGCTGTGAGCAAAACAGAACTGGCTTCTAACTCGGGAGAAACCTGCACTATGGAGGGCTGCCTACTGGGGCACGGATAATCGGGAAGGCTTCTAGAAAACTCCCGGTCCACTGCCTGGGGCACAGGTCTCGCTCCACAGACAGCAAGTGGTTTCTCTCTGCTCCCTACCATGATCTAGGCCTGGTCTCTTGAATCTCAGAACAAGTCATTGGTAAAACTTTGTTTCTCATCAGCGTGTGCCAAACCAAATTTTAAAGCAATCTACCAAGAAGGCAAATGTGTCTCCCACCCTCCTTACAGGACCCTTCTCAAATGAAACCAAAATGAGTACCTGGAACGTGCTCTGTCATCTGCTTCTAAAGCTTACGGATCATGGGGACAGAAACCCACAGGTATAAGGGGCCATCTTTTCAATATAGGTCCCTGAGAAAACATTTCTGAAACATGGACGGGTGCTTTCATGCTGTAATCTAAACTCAAGATAAAGTAGAAAATACTGCGGCGCCTGGGTGGCTCAGTTGGTTGAGCGTCCGACTTCAGCTCAGGTCGCAAGCTCGCAGTTTGTGAGTTCGAGCCCTGCAGCAGGCTCTGTGCTGATGGCTCAGAGCCCGGAATCTGCTTCTGATTCTGTGTCCCCCTCTCTCTGTTCCCCCCCGTCTTGCAGCACTGTCTCTCTCTATCAAAAATAAACATTAAAAGAAATTTTTTTTTTAAAAAGTAGAAAATACTTTTGGGGATCTACCTCCACTTAGTGGCTAGGAGAATCTTTAAGCATAACCAGGTGCAGGGTGGTGAAACAGACTAACCTGGGGACCGTTCTGGAGCAGACTAGAGAAAGCCAGCCACAGCCTAGCAGCCCAGCCCAGTTCAGGGCAGCTATCAAACCCTGCCTCTTCCAAGTTCCCAACAAGTCTATTTGAGATTTGTAAATGAAATATTTGAAATAATTAAAAAAAAAAGAGGGCGGTTAACAGGATGTTCACGTTTTCAGCTAAGCTTCCCTCAACACATTTCATCTGTTAAATCAGAGGTACCACAATTTTTTTTAAAGCAAAGTTGTTGCGAATTCTGCCTAGGGCATCAAAAGTAAGTGGGAAACTGTCATTAAAGATCAGAACAGGAAACCAGTTTCGTATACAAAACTCGGCTAGATCGAAGCTGAATTTTCTAAAATATCTGCTACAGCCTTTTGCTTTATTCCTCTTTGCTGCTCTTTTAAGTCTTTTAGAGCTAGACTGGAAGGGCTGAGGCCACTCAGCTAAGCCAAGTTCCTGGAGGGGGTTAAGAGAACAGAGTGGCTCCTCACCTAGTCTGCAGGCTCTCAGAATTGCAAATTACCCAACCAAGGGACGGAGGGGCGCCTATTGTCAATACCTCAATACCGCCACATACCTGGACTGGTCCTTCCGGAAGGTGAGAGGGAGAGAGAAAACCCAACAGGGAAAGGAAAGGGAAGGGAGGAGGGGTAATTAATTTTAAATATGAATGGGGTGGATCACCTTGAAGCAGGAGGGCTGGGGGAAGGGGACAGAGATTCAAGCAGCAAAGTACGTTTAATTCCCAGCCAACTGATTGCTGATCTTTTTTCTTGGCAGGCCCACATGCCCTTCACAAGTGGTCCGCAGCTGGAAGGTTTTCATACTCACCAAATCCTCTGAAGCCCGGGCTTGTGCTCTTCGGAAAAGATCCAAGTCATACTCGCTAGTCAGGTTCTCCAAGAGAGGTTCCCGAGTATTCCCATAGGTCTGTCTGTGTTCCTAGGAAAATAACCAGAGCATGATTCTCTCCGCTTCTAAGAACTTGATCTATTTCATTTCAATCAATGCCAACCGGAGGGCCAAGCACAACTATAAGCTATTTACTTAGTGCCTACTATATGCCAGGCATTATACTAGGCACTAGGAATCGAGCATAAGACACACTATCAGGTTATTGCCAAAAATCACCACTATCCACCCTAATGAATCTAGAAAGAAAATGCTCCTACACCTTCAAAAAGGAGTTTCATTCTTCTATCTCTAAATGAGCACCTCGAGGATCAGAATTCTATACCTCCATTTCTTCATCTGAAAATGTGCATGACAGTACAAATAAGTAAAATACATCAAGCCCAAAGGCACTCCACATTCCTAGACTCTTGAGATCTGGAAGGAGC
Source organism: Hyaena hyaena (assembly GCF_003009895.1). Lineage (NCBI taxonomy): Eukaryota > Metazoa > Chordata > Mammalia > Carnivora > Hyaenidae > Hyaena > Hyaena hyaena. The sequence continues at coordinate 3,843,957 of NW_024080661.1, read as the reverse complement.
CTCGGCAGATACTCCCAGATTTAAACGCAAAGCAAAACAAACCAGCAAAAACCCCAAATCTCTGACACTCAAGAGTCTGAGATTTTAGACTGAAAGGGAAAGCTGCGATGGGGAAGGGTGAGCTGTGCCGAGCAGTCCTCCAGCCCAAGTGCACAGGCACAACAGGCTGGCCTCTTCAAAAAACGTTTTACTGAATACTAAGCAAGAAGAAAGAGGCAATATTCATAGAAAACCAGAAGCACACAAGTACGGCAGTCCTCAGGAAGTATCAAGTCTCACCATGAAAGTCAGTGAAAAGTATCCTTGCGCAGGGAAGGAAGGCTGCGAGGGAAACTTCCCTTTTAAACTTAACTCTGATTCTAGCCCTTCCCACTCAGTCCTAGACTCCACCTCCCACCCAGAGATAGAAGATAATGGTTGTTAAGTGCAGTGGATGGCTCAGCTTAGAGAGAACATTCCAGAGCTCACACACGATTAGCATATGAACAAACCATTCACCAGTATCTCGGTGCTGTTACAATTTCTTCAAGTTCTTGCGCACCCCTCCTCCCCTTCTGCCCTGTTATCTTTCGAACTTGGACTGTTATCTAAGATGTAGGTTCTCAGTATGAACTATTTCTTCTGGTTTCATACACATTTTAAGTTATAAAAAAAAATATCCCACCCAGCATTTTTAACAGGAAGGTTGGGTCCAAATAACCTAGCTCAACTTATTGTAAAGTAGATGCTTGTAAGATAAATTTCAGTTTTTCCTTCACACAGTCCTTCTACCCATAAGATTCCTGGGCAATCACTACCTCTCTAAACCTCGCTGTTCTGATCTATGGAATAGTTAAGACGCCATCCATAATACAGGGCTGTCCTAGAAATGATGGGAACAGAACCACGACACCTAACACCCACGCACTCAATAAATGCTATTATCGTAGTATTTATTCTACATCTACCCAAGCAGATAAAAGCCCTGAACCGGGCCAAGGGAATCAGCACCCGGCCCCATTCTAGAGCCCTCCCTCTACCAACCCAGGAGTCTGGTGTAGGCATGTAGCTACAAACTAGCCCACCAGCCATCTCCCATTGACCCGTTTCCACTCATTCGTAAGATGATCATTCTCAAGGCAGGGAGGACCGCCAAAAAAAGTAAATACATAGTTTGGCATGCTTTTGCGTCAGTGGAGCCATGCTGACGATCGAAGCACTCACAACCCATCTCTTCCAATGACTCAAGAAGCCAAAATTCCAACTCCATCAAAAAATCAAAATTCACATCAGAAAAAAACCCAGAGAGCACACACCAAAACACCCAGGGGGTTATGTCTCAGACAGTGATTTTTATTGGAATTTTTCTTCCCTCTATTTTTGTTTTTTTTTTTTCTGATTTTTTTAAAAAAATGTTTATTCATTTTTGAGAGACAGCAAGCACGAGTGGGGGAGGGGCAGAGGGAGAGGGAGACACAAGATCTATTACCTCAGAGCCTGAGACGGGACCCACCCACCCTCCAGATGACGACCTGAGCCAAAATCAGAAGCTTAACTGACTTGAGCCACCCAAGTGCCCCTTTGGTATTCTAAATAGTAAGCATTTATTAACCCGTTCATAAATCTTTATCAATCACATTTACGACAAATCTTTACTTAATAAAATTTTATGCAAAAAAATGAAGAGTTTTTCATGAAATCGAGGAAAATTAGTTCAAGCCATGTAAATGAAAACACAGAAATTCAAAGCTGTTACTTACAGTAATACCCAAATGACATAAATGAGGCATTATGTAAAAGGCCAGGAGGCTATTTCCCCAAACGCTAACTGTGGTTAGTTCTAAGTAATCACTACACCCAATGTGGGGCTGGAACTCACGACCCCAAGATCAAGAGTCAGATGCTCTTCTGACTGAGCCAGCCAGGTGCCCCTATTTCTGTACTGTTCTTAATTGTTCTGTATCTCCTACGACAAACGTGGGTTACTTTTAAAACTAGGAAAAAAATGAAAATACTACCCAAGGAATCTTATTATAGAATATATCACCCAATTAATATTCTTTATCAGGTAGGAATGTTGTTTTCCCATTAAAAATACACAGACCACCCCTTGGTGGAAATACTTTTTCCTTATACAGACATCTCCAATATCCTGGGTATTTGTTCAAATGGCTAAATTTAACCTTTTACAACTGAAGTGAGGTTGACACACAACTGGAGGACTGAATTTGTTTCATCTCAATTCTAATGGCATTTTGTTTTTCAAAGACCTCCCGTTCCCGTTCTTAACAAGTCCACTTGGGGGGGATGATGGGAAACGCTCAGGGCCAGAGGAGGGCCCTTCTGTTTGAGAAACCCGAGCAGCGAATCTGAAAAGCAGAGTTTAGAAACCAAGAGCCATCGAATGCAACTGCAAGGGTTCATGCCCACTGTTGAGCGTTTTCTCACCATGTATTTCTCTTTCTGCTCTTTGCTCAGCCCGGAATTCCTCTTCTTCCTGAGTTCGGCCACCTTCTCCTTATACCGCAGCTGCCTCTCGGTTGGCGCCTAAAAGGGAAGAGAGAGCTATGAAGCTAGCCAGAAAACGCATCATGTCATAAAGTTTCAAAATGAAGAACAAAACACAACACGGCAGGGAAGGGAAAAAATGTTAAAGCCGCCCTGCGTGTACTACGGCGACTTTTAAAATTCCAAATTGGGTTCCCAGACCACCATAGTTGCAGTCAGTTCATACTTCTTTTAACATTAAACCCAAAGGGACATGAGTGAAGGAGGGACGTCCCCACCAAACCAACAGGAATAAAACAAAGATTATTTCAATTCGATAAGCATTTATTGAGTGTTTACTGTTTTCCAAGTACTGATAGGAGAATGAATAAAATTTTTAAACCGAGTAAGACCAGCACCCAAGACGGATAATGAAAAAAAGTGCAGCTGCCACTTACAGAGTGATTATTACCTGCCAAGCGATGGGGATACAAACTTTGTCAGCTGACTACCTTACCAGGTAGGGATTAGTCACCAAAAAAATGCCAGATGTGTCACAAGAACTAAAGTTTAGGGAAATTAGCCGACCTGCCCAAGACCACACAGGTAGAGTAACAATCACCGTACTCGAATCCAGATCCGCTTGGCTGCAAACCAAAACTTCTCCCTCACCAGGCTTCCTCTGCTACCCCCTATAATCTAACCACAAAAACAGACACCCGCACAGTAAGCTACGTATGTATGGTAAGTGATGAGGGCTGAACCAGCATTCTGAGAACATTCCGATGGAACAGATGAGGAAGAAATTCATTAACGATAGATCTGGGACGAATTCCTACAGCAGCTCAGAAAGTGCTCAAGGCTTTGAAGGATAAATGGAATCTCTTCTAGGTATAGGTACAGTCAGGCAGAAAAATGGCAAGAGCAGAGACCAAAGGTATTCATGGAAGAACTAGGAACCTAAGCGCCATCAGTGAGCACGAATGTTCTGAGAGATAGAAAAATTAGGGCAAAGCAGCATCTTGGAATCCAAGGCAAGAGAGAAATAGAAGAAAAATGACCCAGTCAACAAGTATCAGATGCTAATAAGGAAAAGTTGCCGGTGACCTTGGAAACATGTCAGCGGAGCGAAGGGGCTTGAAAGCAACAAAGGGCTAAGCAGTGGATGCGGCGGGAGGAAATAGAGCAGCAAGTGCGGCTTTCAAATAATCAGGAGGATCTCTCAGGACTATTACTAGTATTTTCATAAAGAGCAGGAATCCTTCACTTACAAGGCGGAAGTGTTTGTTTCGTGAAATTTTACTCTTTGGGGGGAAAAAACCCCAAATAGGCTTCTGAGCTTCTGACGGAACACCGGTGATTCGGTAATGCCGCGGGGAACGAGAGGCATGGCGGCGGCTAAAGGCCCTTACGGGGCAGAGGGGATCCAAGACTCGGCTCTCAGACTGTGAGCGGCCGGAGCTTTAACAAGGCCCGTACCTGGTGCCTGGTTGCATGCCTGTTGTTGTCATCTTGCCTGTGGGACAGCGTTCTTTCTTCTATCTGCTTATCCCGGCTCTGTGCTCTCACCTGCAACCATCAACAACGTCAATAAATCCACCTGCTTCTAAGACTAAGTTTCCTGAAAGCATGAGAATTCAAGGTCGTCCCTTGAATTTACGGCGAACTTTTCCTCTCAAAGGGTCTTCAGGCTCATTAGCACGATCTCTACAAGAATGGGGGAGCCAGGCGCCTGTTTTCTCGGCCGTTCACTGGAGCCCAAGAAGTGAAGCCCTGACAGCTACTGGGTGGCGCGGCTAAGGTTTTAATTCAGTCCAGTGATGCAGGGCCAGGACCCTTCCCACCGAACAGTGGGTAAGAGGCAAGAAACCACGAGGAAGTGTAGACGCGGGGCGAAGGAGCGCGAGGGAAAGGGTGGACGCCCGGGGTCAAGTGTACGGGGGAATTGAACTCTGCGGTCCAGTGGCCCTAAGACCGATCACGTCGGCTCTCTGGCAGTTTCAGTGTCCTCTCCCGGAAGGGAGTGCTCGCTTCCCACGACTTGTTCAACTTCACACCAGGACTCGACACGGTCGAAACGCGGTGACGGACACCTTCCTACAGATCTGCTCCTCCCAGACGTTCCCTCTACCGACAAACGTCAACACTTTCTAAACAACTCAGCAGGTCAGAAAGGCCTTGCTGCTCTTCTCAGTCTCACACCTCGTGTCCAATCCATCAGCAACACATATCCTGAACCCGATCAATTCCTCCGATCTCCACTGATACAAAGCGAGTCCGGGCCACCAGCTGTCTGAGCTCCAGAGCAGCCTCCCAAGTAGTCTACCCGGGTCAGCTTCTGCCCCTTCCAGTCCATTCTCCACAACGCGAACCAGCTGTGACTTTTAAAAAAAAAAGTGGTCACAGAAATTCTATTACCCCGTGCGGAAGCCCTCCACGTGCTTCCCACCGCCATCACCATAAAGGCATTCTCCCTGTGCCCGCGCCCTCCAGGCCCTTCGTGGTCTGGACCCAGCTTCGTTTCCCATCATGCTCCAGCCAGGCTGGCCAGCTCTCGGTCCCTCAGACCCAGCCGTTCATCCCCACCTCACGGCCTCCGTGCTTGCCTGTCCTTCCACTTAACGCGTCTCCTCCTGGATCCAGACACAACTGTCTCTCTGCCATCAGCCGTGTCTCCGGTCAAATGCCAACTCCTCCGGGGGGGGGGGGGGGGAAGTCCCCCTTAACTACCCAAGCAGAAGCAGCGCTGTATCCCCAGCACCCCCAAACAGCCAGTCTCTGTATTTTTAGGGTTTGTGTTCCTCACAGCATTTTATCACTGCTTGAAATTCTCATTCACGTACTCATTTGTATGTGTTTTGCCTCCCCCCGCCCATGACAACGTTGGCTCCTTGAACGCCGTCTTCTCCTGCATTCCCACAACCCTCAGGTATCTGTCACGGTGTCCGGCACAGCACTCTGGGACTGAATAAAAATGGTCCTAACTTGGACTGCAATCGTCCACTGGGAAACAGAGCAATCATGTGTGTGAGTACTTTAAAAATTACAGAGCTTCCAATATATGTGAGGAATTAGTCTGATTTTTCCACTTGGGATCCTAAATATAGTAAAACTATTATATCTGTCAGATATATACATATCCATCAGAAATTCCCTGGATCCTCCAAGTTCCAGTAGTAAAGACGGATTAAGCTGAGCCTGCTTTCTCTTGCAAAGAAGAAAACACGCCCGAGGAAAAAATCAGGAAATGCTTTCCTTTTCTTCACAACCTTCTTCCCCAAACTGACGTTTCTTTTTCTTTTTTAAAAATGAATTGCTTAAGGTAAGTCATTCGCATTGCTACTAGCCAGCAATTTAAAAAGCAGTTCCTGAGGAAGGCCCCGATGCAAAGCCACGCATAGTACCACGCATAGTATCGGATCATGATAGTCGAAGACAACAGCCCTAGAGGACAACTTCCCCCAAAAGAGGTCATGGTTATTTTCAGAGAATGTAAGACCTAAAAGCCCTGTCGGCTTCTGATGCCGATATTGGCAGAGCTGTTCCTGTCTGGATCTGGATCTGGTCTCAGACTAATGGGAACATTAACGGGGAAGACCTACCACTTGCTCTCACACAGAGCAGAGGAAATGATCTCGTTTATACAGAAGATTTGGAATAAAGAAGACTAAAAGTGTCTTCCACCTTGAAATCTATGTAAGCTTTCAAAGTATACTACTCTGCTGAAAGACGAAACACGCAAAGAAACTTCCCAACATGTGGTGTCGTTAAGAAAGAGAACAAATTCCTGAATCAGAGGCAACTGGGGTTCATTGGGGATTCTAATTTTTCTTAGGAGGAAGCTGGCTCAGACAGGAATAAAGCTGTGACCTTGGTGTTGTTAGAAAATAGCAACCGCAAGAACAGTTAACACTTTGGTGTAATGAGGTTGGATAACCTGTCTACCCACACAATCCACTTAATTAAGAACATCTGCGACTCTTGCTTCCCCATTATTAGTTCAATCCTTGGTGGCAGCAACCTAAACATACAAAATAGGATCTCAGGCTCTCCTGAATCCATCACCCCCAAATCCCAGAGGTCATTTAGGACTATATTTTTCTTTCTTTTTTATGTTAGGACTATGTTGTCCTAACATAAGACAAAAATTGGCCAAGAGTAGGTGTGACTGAGAGTAACAAGAAGGAAAAGTATTCTACGGAAAGAAAGAGGAAAATAATCATGAAAAAACTTAAAAAGCAAAATGTCTTCACAGACTCGTGAGAAGAGAGCTTCACATGTAAGTACCGAGATCACGTATTTATGCCAATGATTTCCTAGTGGAAAAGGTCCCCAACTCGACATCAACGTTCAGTGGAAAATATCAATGCACTAAGGATGACTTTCCAAATATTCCAGATCTCCCTATTTCTTTCAAAGCATTCATTCCACACGATAATTCTTTTACTTATCTGTTTAAATCCTTTTTTTTTTTTTTAAACCCAACTGTATTTTTACTGTCTCCTCCGCTAGAATATAAGAAAAAGGACCTTGCCTATTTTGTTCACATGGTATCCCCAGTGTTTAGCAGAGTGCCTGGCAACAGAAAGCACTCGCTGGATTAAGTACATAGTCAAATATTGAACACAATTACCTTGCATTCATCAGCTGACAGGTTATGATAGAGCGGGCATCCTGAGATGGAGAAATGTCGCTCATGTTTTCCTGTGAGGTGTCCTGTGAAAAGAGGGAAAAACTTAATCTGGAGATAGAACACTTAAGCTCACAAAGTGATCATTTTCTATACGACAACCATGTTATTCTGCAGTATCATCTCTATCCAATATATATCTGATCACAGACATATACACACACACACACACACACACACACACACACACACACACACACACACACACACATGCTGCCAGGGCCATAACTTGCACCCACTAATAAATTCTTTTTTGCCAGAGGTTGATCTGGCAATCTTTGAACATACTTGTGTATGTTCAATATAAACTCTAGTTCCTTCTGGGTTTTTTCTTTTTTAGGTTTATTTTGAGACAGAGAGAGCGTACGCGCACAAGCAGGGGAGGGGCAGAGACAGAGGGAGACAGAATCCCAAGCAGGCTCTGTGTTGTTAGCACAGAGCCGGATGTGGGGCTCGAGCCCAGGAACCGTGAGATCATGACCTGAGCCAAAGTCAAGAGTCTGACACTTAACTGACTGAGCCACCCAGGCGCTCCAGTTCCTTCTGTTCTGATAACATATTTCTCAAATTCCAAAAAATCATAAAGCCACATATTTATAAAAAGGAACAAAATCACAAACAGAAACATTTTCTTGTGGTGAAATTTCACTTTCCTGTGCTAAATTACCAAGTTACATGTGTAACAAGTGCTCCTTCCTTTCTAGTATGCAACGCTACCCAATCTGAATGGAACTTCTTTCAACAATCAAAAGAAACTTACAGAAAATGAAAAAGAAAATGGACTCTTGTATCCTGCAGATGAATGTATGTTGATAATTTTGAATGGGATAACATATATTCTTTTTTTTGGAAGCGAGCTGATTTTATATAAACATTTAGGCTTCTTCTGTAATCAGATTTTTTAATAGGCAGTATTTACAACAGCAAAGATTGAAAAGAAGTCAAGTGTCCATCAACAGATGAAGGGGTACAGAAGCCGTGGTGTCTGTGTATAATGCGACATTGCCCAGTCATAAAAAAGAATGAGATCTTGCCATTTACACTGTGGATGGTATAGGGGCACCTGCATGGCTCAGTAGGTTGAGTGTCTGACTTCAGATTGGGTCATGATCTCGCAGCTCATGGGTTCAAGCCCCACAATGGGCTCCTCGCTGGCAGCACAGGGCCTACTTGGGATTTTCTCTCTTCGTCTCTCTCTGCCCCTCCCTCACTTGTGCTTTCTCTCTCAAGATGAATAAACTTACACGTAGCTTGATGAGCACTGGGTAGTGCATGAAATTACTGGATCATTATATCGTACACCTGAAACTAATATACCACTGTGACAAAAATCAGTGCAAGTTAGCACAAGGTGCTCCCTCTTATGAGGGGACAGCTCTTATGAGGGGATAATGTGAGGAAGAACAATACAGAAAGCTCATTTTCTCTAAAGGGGTATCTCTTCATTTTTCTAATTTTCAAATGGTTTAGAGAAACACACAGGAAACTGAACATGACTTCCTTTTTATACATCTCTTTACCCAAAAAGTTTACAAAACATTTGTGTCATAGAGACACTGGGATTTTAAAAATCATGTATGATTTATAAAGTAAGCTTTAAAGAACAACAATAGTTCATGTAGTGGGGGAGAAAGGAATTAATAGGTTATGCAGACTGTGTGATTCTCCAAGACTGTGTGATTAAAAATGTGCTTATAGAGATCTGTTCAATTTATCTTGCACTAACACTAACCTCAGTGATGAAACACCATGTATAAAATGTAAAGCGTCCATGTTATAGAAAGTCTTCTTTCTATAGATTTGTTTTTAAATTTTTTTAAATGTTTTATTTACTTCTGAGAGAAAGACAGTGTGAGCAGGGGAGAGTCAAAGAGAGAGGGAGACACAGAATCAGAAGTCGGCTCCAGGCTCTGAGCTAGCTGTCAGCACAGAGCCCGACGCGGGGCTTGAACCCACGAACCGCAAGATCATGACCTGAGCCGAAGTCGGAAGCTTAACAGATTGAGCCACCCAGGCACCTCATCTATAGATTATTTCTAAGAAATATTTCTATAGCTATTTCTAAGACATTATTCATCTCTAACTTCTGAGTAAATTATTCAAGTCATGTCTTCTAATACATAAACTAAAACCAATCTAATTAAGTCTATATTTAAAGTTTCAAAAACAAGTTAGCTAATCTAGTGATCTAGCAATTCCATTGCTGAAAATTTATCCTACAGGTTTCCTAGGAAGACATCAAACAACATACATAAAAGGTTATCCATTACAGAAATATTCACAGTAGCTAAAAATAAGAAATAATCTAAATGTCAATTTATACTATACAATTTTAAAAACTTACAAGCTTTCAATATAATGGAATTCTCTGTATTCTTTAAAAAGAAGGAATCCTAATATAAAATATCCAAGATGCCAAACCAACCACTGTGTTTTCCCTTTTGTGAATAACGAAAAGAAACATATATATAATATATATTATATATACACATGTATACGTGCACACACACGCACACAAACTTACTAGAAGCATTCATAAAAAAACTACCAAGAGTAGTTTTATATCTGAGAATATGAGTGAAGGAGAACTTTTACTTATGCATTTCGGGGCTTTTAAGTTTGTGCAAGCACATAATACTTTTATATCAAATTTATTAAAAAAAAAATTAACATTATTCTCCCAAACATAAAAAGTGGAACAGAATCAAAAATAATTTTGGAGGGACACCTGGGTGGCTCAAATGGTTAAGTGTTTGACTTAGGCTCCAGTTACAATCTCACGGATTTTGAGTTTGAGCCCCACATCAGGCTCTGTGCTGACAGCTCGGAGCCTGGAGCCTGCTTCAGATTCTGTGTCTCCCTGTCTCTCTGCCTCTCCCCTGCTCACGCTCTGTCTCTCTCTCTCTCTCTCTCAAAAATAAATAAAAGTTAAAAAAAGAAAATTCTGGCAATGGATTTTTTTTTTTTTTAATTAAGTAATCTCTATGCCCAATGTGGGACTTGAACTCATGACTCCAAGATCAAGAGTCACATGCTCTACAACCAAGCCAGCCAGGTGCTCCCTTATCAAAAATAATATGGGGAGCTCGGCTCATACTTTTCAAACTTTGCCAGCACACTGACACCGGAAGTCACAGTACACTTGCCTCTGATGCAACAGATTTGTATCTGTCCTCTCGTCTACTCCATTAAGGGGGTTAAGGCCTGAGCGTAAGTAACACGCAGTCAGGCCCGGCTCTGACCTCATCTCCCCGTCCCTGCAGCTGCCCTGCCCTAGGGCATGCTGGCCCCTACATGGACCTCGACCCGCTTCAGCACACTCCCGGCCCATACCTCCGGCGCCAGTCTGTGAGCGGGTGTGCAGGGCTGTACGGCCGCACAACGCCTTACCCTCTCGGCACGCCCTCATCTTTCTCCAAAGAACCATCTCTAGTTGACATATGGTAGATCTGTTTTGCCTTCCCTGTTAGGACTATAAGCTCCATGAGGGTAGGAACTTTGACATGTTCACAGCTACATCCCTACACCCTAAAATGACGTCTGGTACATAGCAAACGTTTAATAAATACGCACCGAATCCCTAATTAAACACAGTACCTAAAAGGAACAATTGGGGGCTGCATGGATGGTGACCGGCAGCGCTGGAGTCCCCTCCCTTACTGTGCGGCAAGCCGATCCCCTTATCTCTTAAAGCGCGTTAGGTAGCTCTTAAATACTGGTGTTTATAGGATGAGGGGTAGTCTTACTTTTCCGTTATTTGCGCAAGGAAACAGATTTAGGATTGAAGCAATTATCTTCTTAGAATGAAGGCTGGTGTGATGGTCAGAGGAATGCTCTGTGCATTCTGAGGAGTTCAAATCACCTGAGAAGCTAGTGCTAAGACCAGGAAAAGATCCAAATAAATGAAATCCTAGGGAAAATATACCGTGGGCCCCCAAAGGAGCAGCTTACTCTGTTCTACCTTTTCTGAACCTGATGCCACATTCACAGATTCACAAATCTGAGCAGACCCGATGGAGAAAAGCCTGTGATTTCAGAAGTCGGCACCTTCCAACTCTAGACAACCACTTAAGTCCCACATTTGCACGGAAGCTCACCTGAGGAGCGTTAATAAGGTTTAAACCAGTACAAGAATCTGTGAGTCAGGGGTCAAGGTCATAAAAAAAGAGAATACTCATTTATCTGAGAAGAAATACTTGTCCGGTTGGTATTTAGGAGGCACACGAGACCTAAAACCACTGAAGTCACCAAAGGCCAGCGTCTCCTCTGTGCCCTTTTAGTTTCAAAGCTATGAGAGAAGAGATCTGTTTTTCTCATTTCCTTAACAGCTCTGGCTACACACCACCAGTGCTCTGCATTAGCTTATGCTCAGCAGGCTTGAACTATGCGCTGTAAGATCAGTTATTTGAAGATAACTGGTCTGGGGGCACCTGGGTGGCTCAGTCAGTTAAGCGTCCGACTTCGGCTCAGGTCATGATTTCACAGTGCGTGGGTTCGAGCCCCACGTCGGGCTCTGTGCTGACAGCTAGCTCAGAGCCTGGAGCCTATTTCAGATTCTATGTCCCCCTCTGTCTCTGAACCTCCCCGGCTCATGCTGTCTCTCGGAAATAAATTTTAAAAAATTTTTAAAATTTTTTTTAAATAAAAAATAAAAAAAGATAACTAGTCTTTGGTTTTGTTTTTGCAGGAAAAAGGAGGACATTTTTCACGGGGGAAAGTTCTCAATAAGCAAAATGGAGCATCACAGTGAATTTCTTCACAATCGCGTCTATTATTATGGACAACAGGACAAGAGGCAAAAGCATTCAAGTGGGCAACCCAGCGATACTCCGGGGAGTACTGACGAACCTAAGGGGCAAGGGAACAAGGAAACATGGAACATTTCTTCCTGATCCTAACTCCAGAGGGTGAGAGCCTGGAACACAGGCATCGTGACGCTGGGTGCACTCACCTAGGGAGTTACAGCCTGGAGTGGGACACTTCATATTGAAATTGTAGCTTTCATGGAAGCGACGACGCTTGGGGCGATGAGACAGATCGCTGCCCGAGTCCTTCAGGGACATGTCCTTGGCCATGCTCTCATCATGAGACACGTTAGGGCTGGAGATGTCTATGTCCGACTCAGAAGAAGGTGCGTTTCCAGTTGGGGTTCGCGGTGGAGACTCATCCTGATCAGCTGTATTTTTAGTCTCTAAAGCAAAAGCAGTTGGTAGAGCTCATGAATGAAGTTCATTTATTTGAGGTTTACTATTCAGAAGAGTTTATGGGCTTCCCAGATCCTCTGTCGTTTAACCAGTAACGTCTGACCACTTATCTGCTAGAAACCACTCATCCGCCATATATGAAAACGAAGAGAAACTAACATCATTGCTTTGTTCAACTTTGCACTCTGATTACAATAAAGTCTGGGGTTTCCCTGGTACATTCCACTTATCTGTGTTCCTCATAAACCCCCAACCACAGATAATCAAAACTGGATGGAGGTAAATTTTTCTTTAAAAGCACCATCCAGGGGTGCCTGGGTGGCTGTTGGTTGAGCGTCCAAATTTTGACTTCAGCTCATGTCACGATCCCAGGGTCATGGGATCAAGCTCCGCATCAGGTTTCTCACTGGGCATGGAGCCTGCCTGGGATTCTTTCTCTCCCTCTCTGTCCCTCCACTGGTGGAGAGCACATGCATACACGTGCTCTCACTCTTCCCCCCCAAAAAAACAAAAATAAAACAAATATAATAAAATGAAACAAACAAAATAACCATCCCACTCCACTCCCAGGAGACATACAAGATGAAAGAGAAATAGACATGAGACTTGATATGCAAGTGTGGATGAACTTGACTCTCGAGATAGCTTGTGAGTAATCTAACAATGTAGATTATAAATCATGGGCTGTAAAGCAAATGCCTAGAAGAGCTGGGCGAGGCCAAGAGGAGACCCGACTGTCCATCTTGAGGGAACAACTACTATTCCGCTCCAAGTCAATACTGCAAGTGAATGGCCCACCTCATTCACGTTCCTGGAGATTTGCATTATTTTTTTTTAAGGAAACTAGTAACTCGGGTTTTTATATGAAATCTCTGTATTTTCAAATGCTGGCAACTAACTTTTTTTTTTAAACTGTTCCATGTAATCTTTTTTTAAATAGTTTATTGTCAAGTTGGTTTCCATATAACACCCAGTGCTCATCCCCACAAGTGCCCTCCTCCATGACCATCTCCCCCCCCCCCCCCCCCCCCCCCCAGCCCTCAGTTTGTTCTCAGCATTCAAGAGTCTCTCATGGTTTGCCTCCCTCCCTCTCCCCCACTATTTCCCCCCTTCTTCTCCCCCATGGCTTCCGTTAAGTTCCTCCTCACCCTCCTATACGTGCAAACATATGATATCTGTTCTTCTATGCCTGACTTATTTCGCTCAGGATAACACCCTCAAGTTCCATCCATGTTGCTACACATGGCCAGATTTCATTCTTTCTCATCGACAACAAACTTTTAAAACTGTAAACACAATGGGGCGCCTTGGGTGGCTCCGTCAGTTAAGTGTCCCACTCTTGTTAATTTCAGCTCAGGTCATGATCTCACAGTTCGTGGGTTTGAGCCCTTCTCTCTCTCTCTCTCTCTACCCCCCACACACACTGCTTGTGCTCTCTCTCTCAAAAAATAAACTTTGAAAAAATAAAAATAAAAGTGCAAGCAAACGAGCAGAGCGTGCTCACTCCCCAGTCTATAACCTGTGCTCCAAGGGGTTCAGGCTAGTGAGTCACAACCTCAACAGCTCGCCATCCCCCATTACCGAAGGTCACCTGTCCCCAGAATGTCAGAGATAAGTGGACAGATAAGCACGAATGGAAGAAAAACTGGTTTAGTCCTTCTTCATCTGTGGTAAGAGGGCCACAGTCCCTTCAGCCTGTTACAGGCCCCATCGAACGTACTCCAGACACTGTAAACTTAAGAGCACTCTGGAGCAAGACTGTCCTCAGCCGGACGTTCAAGAGAGGAATCAGGTTGGGGCCCCTGGGTGGCTCAGTGGGTTATGCGTCCAACTTCAGCTCAGGTCATGATCTCGCGGACTGTGGGTTTGAGTCCCACATCAGGCTCTGTGCTGACAGCTCAGAGCCTGGAGCCTGCTTCTGATTCTGTGTCTCCCTCTCTCTCTGACCCTCCCTTGCTCACATTGTCTGTCTCTGTCTCTCAAAAAAATAAATAAAACATTAAAAAAAGAGAGAGAGAGAGAGAGGAATCAGGCAAACAGCATTCACCTAACAGCGTGTTGTCGGTACCAGGCATCTGTCTGCAGTGGCCCCAAGCCTTCTGTAAGAGGAAACTGACCAGCTCTTCTCTGTAATTGACCAAATCACACTATACTCACTCACCTCGATCTGAAAAGTCAACCACTTGCTCAGTTTCTGAGCCAGATGAACGAGTCTGCCGAAGAGGGTACTTTTTTGGAGTCACTGGGGTAGGCTGCTGCTGACTACGGGTCACTCTTCTGGTAGAATAAGCAGGCTCCTCGGTGCCAAAAGATTGCAAATTTCGAACAGGGCTGGAATCTGATCCCCAATTTTAAGGGATAATAAAAAGAGAAAAGAAAGAAATGTGCTTTATTTCTCATCCAGATGACTTACTATCATCTATGTCCTCCTCTTCACATTTCACAAAATCTAACAAATCATTAAAAGGCCTATTTTATTAAATAAAATGTAAGCTAAAGAGACTAGATCAGGTATAGAAATGCAATATAGTGTGGAATTATTAATTTTAGGGTCCAGAATCAAGACAGATTCCCATTTGATTCCCCTGAGCCATAACCACTAGCTATAGCATCTTGCACAAGTTCATCTCTCCAAGCCTGTTTCCCTGATCTATAAAAGAAAAAAAAGTAAAAATACTATCTGCCCATTCCTCACGTTTGTTGTGAGAAGCGAGTGAGATAATTCATAAAAAATGTGTAACATGATCCCTGGTGCCTAGATCTATAACTTTCTAAGTATTAGCTGCAACGTCTCTGTCTTCCCTCATTCCAACCCACCATACAGCAGGTACTCTACTGCTGAACGTAGAATATATGTTTCCTTTCTTCAGGATCTTGTGTTCCTCCTGATTACCCTGTCTGACGCT
Organism: Hyaena hyaena; assembly: GCF_003009895.1. NCBI lineage: Eukaryota > Metazoa > Chordata > Mammalia > Carnivora > Hyaenidae > Hyaena > Hyaena hyaena. The sequence continues at coordinate 3,828,691 of NW_024080661.1, read as the reverse complement.
CTGAAGCAAAGTCATAATGGATTCATGAAGAGTGCGGCAAGAACAGAGCTTCTGAAATTCTTCTGGATAACAAAGCCTATTCTGAAGCACCCAGCAGGCCTTTTGACATCTCTAATTTGATGACACTTTTTAAAAAAGAATTAGAGGGGCGCCTGGGTGTCTCAGTCGGTTAAGCGTCCGACTTCGGCTCAGGTCAGATCTCATGGTTCGTGGGTTTGAGCCCCACATCAGGCTCTGTGCTGACAGCCCAGAGCCTGGAGCCTGTTTCGGAGTCTGTGTCTCCCTCTCTCTCTGTCCCTCCCCCACTCATGTCTGTCTCTCTCTTTCTCAAAAATAAACTATAAAAAAAAAAGGGGCGCCTAGGTGGCTCAGTCAGTTGGCATCCGACTTCGGCTCAGGTCATGATCCCATGGTTCGTGGGTTCAAGCCCCGCGTTAGGCTCTGTGCTGACAGCCAGCGCAGAGCCTGGAGCCTGTTTCAGATTCTGTCTGTCTCTCTCTCTCAGAAATAAATAAAAAGTTTAAAAAAAAAAAAAAAGGGGCGCCTGGGTGGCTTAGTCGGTTAAGCGTCCGACTTTCGCTTAGGTCATGATCTCGCGGTTCGTGGGTTTGAGCCCCGCGTCGGGCTCTGTGCTGACTGCCAGCTCAGAGCCTGGAGCCTGTTTCAGTCTGTGACTCCCTCTCGAGCCTATTTCAGAGTCTGTGTCTCCCTCTCTCTCTGACCCTCCCCTGCTCACGCTGTCTCTCTCTCTCTCTCCTAGAAATAAAAAAAAAAAAAAAAAGAGATTTCTTAAAAAAAAAAACTATAAAAAAAAAGAATTAGAAAGAGATTCAAAGATGATATGTAAATCTTATTCTGCACAGAAGAAAATTGAAATTCTCAAACTTTTGGGTAAAACAAGCACACAGGTAGGTTTCTGGCCCACACACGACCAGGGGGCTCAATTCATAATGGGGTCTACATCTTGCGTTAAGGACAGCGAGCTTACATCGAGAACACTGTGCATGATGCCCCTAGGGGCTGTGCAACTCCACACTTAGGAAGTAGAACAACTAGCAAGTGACCCAGGGCCCAGTTACTTCCTGGCTGGGAAATATGAGTATGTTCAACTTTCAGGTGTCCCGGCAGAGCCAATTATGCTTCAATAGAACTTTACGCCCCTTCCTTTGCATATACTGTGGAGACCCGCCCCAAACTGCCTGCCCATCTCTAAGCTTCCATAATACGCCATACAAACATCTCGGAGCCCTTACCACAAGGCATTACTACAATCAGCTGACACCTCTAACTATATTTTGCGCTGAACGGTGAGCTCTTAAGGGCAGAAACTATGATTTTTCTATCATGGTATTCGAGTACATAGCACAGTACTACACAGCATACAATACATAGTGCTACTATAGTATTACAGGAGTCATTTATCAATGTCCCCATTATGCTAAAAAAAATAAAAACTTACAAATCGACAATCAAAAGACAACAGCTATACTCTGAAACGTTAAATACTCTGGCTGAAACTTTATTCAAAAATAAAGTTAGGAACAGTTGTTGAGAATGTTCCCATTTTCTTGCTTGAAAAACTGATGGTTTCCTTTCATTCTGCAATGTGTTCGTAAAGAACTGGATCAGCACTATTGATGTGCCTGAAGCACGTTACAAAAGCTTCCTCCTTTATCTATAATCACCTACTGATCATTAGCTTTGTGTATTAACTGCAACTTCCTTTCCTCCCCAAGAAAGCCCAGAGCAGAAGCAGGAGGGATCAGGGGTACCTTCCAAATCAAAGCCCAGATGAACCTTCAAGGTACGTTCCAACACAGAGATCCTCGATTCTTTACAACCAAGGCAAAATCCCAGGTATTTACAACTGAGAGTTGGATGCAACTACTTGTATCTACTAATCATGTCTGACTACGTTATGGAATTAAATAGAAGTTCTGGAACCTCCTCCAGAAAGCTCAAGAGGCTATGTTAAATGCCTCAGTCTAAACCATTCTAACAGAAAGTAACAATACGGTCTTCCCATTTTACTCATGGAAAAACTGTATTACCCTCAACAAAAGTTTAAAGGCTGAAGACATACGCGTGCCACACAGATACAGTCCTTTGGGGTCTACAAACTGGACAACCCCCAAGAGAACCATTTTTAAGAACCTGATACTTCGGCAGGCACTGACTCCACATTTTACCGGATTCTGTCGTCTACACCAAGCCGAAGGACCAGTTTCCACATGAACACAAGAATATGATGCCCAGTGAGGTGCCTATGAGGCGCGGTCGGGAGAAATGAATCCTTGTACCTTGGGAACTCTGGCTCAGCCGGGCTGAGGAGCGGGTGACACGGGCAGACCGCCGGGACGTGCCGTCACTCTCGGAACTGTCTGTGTGCTCGAGATCTGTAGAAAAATCGGAATCTTCCGTTCCATCTGAACTACTGCCTGCATTCCTCTGTAACACCATAGATCCAGATGTTAGCACAGAAGCATTTACTCGGTGGGTTTGTGTTAACACTGGAAATAAAACGAATTATGATACTGAAGACACTAAGAAATGATTCCACCTCCAAATTCCCCTTAAGGCGTTTAAATGGAACGGGCTGCAAGTAATGTTCCTTTGTTAAACGAATGAAAAAGAGAAGGAGTGCTTATTTTATTGTCGCTAAATCTGAAACAAGGACATTTAGTCAGGACCACAAAGTGGAAATAAAAGTCCCCAATTCAAAATGGTCTGGCTGACATAACTAACTATGCACTTGAAGTCCCTGGGATTGAGAAAAATGTCCGTGCTAGACTCCTTTTAACTTTAGAGTCGCTTTTGTTCGAACTCTCCATGAATTCAGCCATCACCTTTTTTAAAACCATATACCAATTCAAAATATCAGGGGCCACAACTCCGATCCCAAAAGAACTTAAAGGAAAAGACTAAAATTCCTTTCTTATGGTATCTCCCCAGGAAGTTTCTCCACGTGACTGCCGAAAGGCCTTTAAAAAAAAAAAAAAGCGACTTGCATGTGAAGACTTGTAGATATTTAAGAACAGAGATTTTATCAACTTTTCAATAATCATTCGTCAATTTTTAGCCTCCTGAAGCATGATAAGCCATAAAGATAACTTTCATCGGTGGAGCATGAACACTATACCCCTTACGAAGCCAGAAAGGGAAAAGTGTTTGCTTAGAAAACAATACCAAGCTTCAAACTACAAGTCCTCTATTTTTTAATCCAAAACTCTTAGGGCTGGTTGTGCTTGAAATTCCTAACGTTTTGGCTTTTTGGAAAGGGAATACTTGGCGTATATCCCTCGAGTAACACCCCAGAGTCAAACACACTTATATTTCTACAGCAGAATAGATAAACAATCACACCAAATCAGACACACAAAAATTGTAAGTAGCCTCAGGATAGTTTAGGACAGGTTTTGCCACCAAATAAGTTACTAAGAACCCTTACATTTTCAAAAGCTCTTTGTATTTGGAACCGCAGAAAAGGGACTGTGGAGCTATTCTAAGGCATCTATACTATTCCTGCACTCGGTTAACTTTCACGTAAACACCACCTATCGATGTAGGCCATTTTAGGAGAAAATAAAAGGTTTGCTGGTATTTTATTTGAAAACCTCTGTGAAAATAAAGACTTCTGCAGAGATGAGCAAGAACCCCACGCAGTTTTACAAATATTTCAAGGGTAAACTGCCCAGAAATGAGCAAGAGACTTCAGAGTCATAAGTTCGGGGTGGGGTGGGTCTTAAAGGTCATCTAGTACAGTTGCCCAGATATTTGAATCCCCGACCAACCCTTCCTGATTTGACCCTGGAATTCAGCTCTTCTGTCTGGCTTTGACCAATCTCCTTCCCATCTTACTCCAGAGCAGACTTAATTGCTCCCGTAATTCCCTCCCATTACACTCTGTATATACTGCTAAGTAGAGAATTTACTAGCTCCTTGTGCAGTTACTTATATGTCTGTTTCCCCATCAGACTGTGATCTCCTTAAGCCAGGGATCATATCTGACTAATTTGTGAAGCCCCAGCAACTAGCACAGTAGCAAGGAGTCAATAAACATTTGTTGAATTAGATTTGTTCTGTCGTCCAGGCTCTGCTATTGCCTAATGGGAGTGGCTTGGGGCACTCCATTAGGCCTCGTTTGTTCAGCTGCAAAGAAAAGGGACGGGGGTGTCCCTAGGTAACCGCATAAATCCCATCTAATTCTGGAAAGTTTTTGACTTTACGATCTGCGTTTTCTGGACGCTGTCCAAATGAGCAACGAAGGAAAAAATTACGTCTTGGGCGCAAAAGGGCCTGAGTGGGCTCCCTAGGGAGTGGGCGCTGGTCCTCTACCACCCAGTCTTCGGCTTTGTTGTGCCCCCCGCCTGGAGAGGAAGGATGCTCCAAAACCCCGCCCAGGCACCTATCAGCATCACCGGCCGGAAGGGCGGGGATTCGTGTCCCCCAATCGCGCTACGGCTACACCGCGCCCCCACGGGACAGACTGCCAAGCCTAGCCAATCGAGAGAGGAGGGATCGTTCTCTGCAGCCAGTCGCAGAGCCTTAGGGCCAGGCCCCGACACCGCCCCCGCACGCGGGGAGGTGACCGTTGGACCCAAATGGGCGGTGCCACCAGCCAATCAATACGCTTCTAGGCGTTTCAGCGGCCAATTACCGAGGAGAACGCCTCCGAGCCAGGCAAGCAGAGGGCGGGAATAGTTGCAAGCATAGGCCGAGGCCAGGATCGGGCCCACATTTTTCCGTCGGGTACGGACAGACGAGAGGGCTGCTGAGCTAGATTGGGGGAAGCGGGAAGTTGGAACCCAACCACTGTGAGGCGTGGCCAACTGCGTCACGTTGCTCAGTCGACTGTCCTTAGCCACCCGCCATCCCTTCTGTCCCGTTCCTCTCACCTTCCTTCGCGGCATTGCCGGCGGCTGCGGCCCGACAGTTCCGATTCGGGCGGCGGCGGCAGCAGCAGCAGGAACGGTGGCTCCGGCGGGCTCCGTGGCGGCCTCTGTAGCAGTCCCAATCCTGCGGACGATCCCAAGTGCCTCCTGCTTCACAGCGTCTAGACCCTTCTGCGCAGGCGCCGCGGGCTGAGGCGCTTTTTCCTTCACTTCCGGCTGGGGCTCGCGTCACCTGATGTTCCGGGCCGGAGAGGGTGCTGGGAGGCTCGCTCCTTCTGCTGAGGCTCGTGGGCGCCATTTTGGAATTGGGCAGAAAGTAGCGCGGTACTAGAACCCCGGACCAGCCATGTTTAGTCAGGGGATTGACACCTTCTGTGGACGTGGGTAGCCATCCTTGTTTGGGGCTGAAGCCTGACCGTTGAAGTTAACTGTTCTCATCTTTACCTTGGGCAAAATTTCCCTTCCCGTTCGTTTTAATTTCTGAAGTAGAGGAAGGAAACCCCCCAGAATCCATCAGGTGGCTGAGGTTTAACCCCTTCGTTGCCTAATTGGCCAAAGGACGTTTCTGTTTATCCTATAAACTCGAAGTTGGAAGGGCATATTTTGCACAAGTAATTGCATCTTAAAAAGCCATCCTGTGTCTCAAGGTGATGGGAATGGAACTTGTAAAAGGAACTGAAGGGTAGCGTCCATCATCAGGAAGTTTGTTGTCTGGTAGAGGAGACATTGTCCTTGCCCTTAGCGAACAGCGAGTAAGTTAGTCGTTCAGGTCGCGGAAAGAGGCAAAACCATTTTCCAGAAGCTGTATCTCCAGAGATTTCCCCGACTCGCTCTGTAGTGAGCGCCCACCACCTTCCCCCATTCTGGGTGACACGCAGGGGTGCGGTAACCAGAGTTGGGGGAGCAGTGAACCCCATTTAAGTGACCTCTGGAAATCTAGATGCTTGAGCCAGGAATTGGGGGAGGGAAGACAAGGAAGGAGTATTTTTAGCGAAGCTGGAGCTTAAAAAAAAAAAAAAAAGGCATAGATATTTAAATAATAATAATAATACGGCCCGTCTTGAGAGGAAGGAAGAGTTGGTGGAGGATATAAGGCTAGAAGAAGAGCCATTTTAAAGGCTGGCAAATGGAGAGTAAGCGTTGAGGATTTAACTTCGCTGGAGGAAATGATTTTTTGCGAGGACAGAGCTTGGTGAAGAGAGACCGGATAGAATCAAGGCATGCTCAGTCCTTAAGTTAGAATACTAGACCCCCCCCCCACCTTTTACCTGAGGCCAACCGAGTTTTCCCCCTAGAACAGAGCTAAAGCAGGGGAAGGTAAACATCTGATGAATACACCAAACAGAGGACCCCGAAGAAGAGTTAAAAAGTTCCAGACCCTTAGCCAGCACTCTCCTGGGGGCGGGGGAATTCTGGGCCGGTGCTAAATACAGGCAGCCTTCAGTATTTAGTATTTAGCTTTTAGTGTTTAGTATAAATACTTCTAAATAACCTACTTAAGGCTGAACTGCCAATAAGAACTTGTTGGAAAAAGGCTCACGTTTCTTCCTTCTGTACCTCTTCAGCATTTAATTTCACACTGTTACTGTTATTTTGCACTTTCTGGTTTGTTCCTGCGGTCACTCTTAGATGCTTTGGTTCCCAGACTAATAGTAAAGGCATATCTGAGTTTTGTGTCTCATCCTTAAAAGTGCCCGCTGCCCTCTCTGCGCAGTAAATGCTTGCTAGTCAATCAAAACATGTTTACCCTTTCACGGTCTCTGAATGGATAGCACTCAAAGATGGTGCAATGTCCCTCCCTGGGAATTAGTATGTTAGAAGATCACATTGTGACTTAACCCCTCATCATACAAACACCAGCATTACCGACGTTCAACATTAATCTCTGACACTGGATTCTCGAACACTGCAGCTGAATTACAGTTTCATTTAAACATGATTCTTATCCTGGGAAAATGGCCACTCTGGAAGAAAGATGAAAAAAACTTAACATCAATAAGATAGAAAGATGGTCATAAGGAAAATGTATCCTTAAGATGAAAGTGGGAATGGCTAGGTATATTTAGAATGGGGAAGAGAGAACCCGAAAAGCTTTTTTTTCCCCCTTCCTTTCTTTCTCTGGATCAAATATAATCTTTACTTTGAGGGTCATTTTCATCATGGCACAATTAGCTTTTGAAGCAGGAACTGATGTCGGTTTCAAAGCCTCTCGTATAAGTTGCCCCCTTCCACCCTCCTCCGCCAGACTTAACATAGGTAGTTCCACAGTTTTTCCTGCCTTTACACTTTCACACAGGCTTTTCCTCCTCCCTGGATGCATCTCCCAACTTTCTTTAAAACTTATTTCTTCAGGGGCGCCCAGGTGGGTCAGTCAGTGTCTGCCTTCGGCTCAAGTCATGATCTCACAGTTGATGTGTTCAAGCCCCGCATCAGGCTCTGTGCTGACAGCTCAGAAACTGGAGCCTGCCTGGGATTCTGTGTCTTCCCCTCTCTCTGGCCCTTCCCTGCTGACACTCTGTCTCTCTCTCTCAAAAATAAATAGGCATTAAAAAAATAAAATGTACTTTCTTCAGAAAGTCTTTCCTGATTTATTCATTCTAAGGTAGTTAAGGCATAGTGATATGTTATTTTGCATTTACTGTTATATTTATACTTCTCCTTATACAATTTGGTAGACGTTCTGTTCCCCTTTCTCCTTTCCAAACATAATAGGAATGTAACTCTTATTTACTTTATTCATCAGCTCTACCAGTGCTCAGTACAGGGCTTTAATGTCGAATCGGGCATTGAATCTCAGCTCTGCCACTTTCTCTCTGCGTTGCTCTTAGACAAGTGTTTGACTTTGTGTCTCAGTTTTCTTATCTTTGAAATGGGCATACTAAAAGCTGCCCCCACAAAGTTGTAAAGATCAAAAGAGTTGATTGTAGTAAAGTGCTTAGCACAGTTCCTGACAGAGTCAGTGCTCAATAAATGGCTGTTGTTACTGATATTTATAATTCCAGCCACCCTAGTCATGGCTAACATCCCAATGTTTGTGAATATGTACATGGTCTAATGATTGTTCGCTTTTGTCTGTTCAACCTCACTTCAGCTCAAAAAACACAGAGTGGGGGCACCTGGGTGGCTCAGTTGCTTAAACATCTGACTCTTGATTTTGGCTCAGGCTATGGTCTCACGGTTTGTGAGTTTGAGCCCTGAGTGGACACTGCACTGACAGTGCGGAACTTCCTTGGGATTCTCTCTCTCTGCTTGCCCCCCCTCCTCCCGCAAATAAACTAAAAAAAAAAAAAAGAATACTGCTATAATAACCTTACCCAGGGTTGAAGCAGAACAGAGCGGGGTCAGAGGTGGGGGTAATCTTTCATATATGTTCTTATGCATTTTCTTTCTTGTATCTGTATCTTGTCTCCTCAGTCGCATTTGTAAACTCTTTAAGAGATCCCTCAACTTCCTTGGGGAGCCTGGGTGGCTCACTCGGGTGAGCATCTGACTTCAGCTCAGGTCATGATCTCGCATTTGTGGATTCGAGCCCCACATCGGGCTCTGTGCTGACAGCTCGGAGCCTGGAGCCTGCTTCGCATCCTGTGTGTGTGTCTCTCTCTCTCTCTGCCCCTCCCCTGCTCGTGCTCTGTCTCTGTCTCTCAAAAAAGAAAATAAAATGTTAAAAAAAATTTTTTTAAAAAGATCCCTCAACTTCCTTTAGAATGCTCCCCTTGCCAGTAAAATGATAGGTACCATATTTCAGGTGCAAAGTGTAGTTGTTGATCCTCTGCTTCCAAGATCTGGGAGTTCCTGGAGGTTGGGAGCCTTGCCTGGGTGGCTATACCGTCTCCAGCTTCTCCCTTGCTGTCTGACATCTTAAAGGGCTCCATAAATGCAGGGGCGACTGCCAAGTGTTGGCTCAGTTAGGAAAGTCTTGCACAGAACCAGCCACCCTCTCTCCTCTAAGCCTGCTTTTTGACCAGTGATGTGTCGAGGAGGGGTTGGAGGGAGTCGTTTTCTCTGTGTGCAGGGAGCTGGCCTGTAAGGTGGAGAAGCATGCTTTGACCATTTTAGCGGCTAGGGTAGCCAGGACAATCTCGTAACTTCTAAGTAGAGGTACTTACTGGCTTAGTCTCTATCCCTTTGGGAGAACCCTGGAGGCTGCTTGATGTGACCATAACTCATCTGAAAATATTTTCATGTGCAGCTGCCTTAAAAATGGAGTCAGCGCAGTCACGAAGGGTCACTCCTTTCTTGCTCTTCCCGGAGGTGGCCCGGGAACTTCTCTGACCTTGGTGGCCCCTTGCGAATTTGGTTCTTGTATTCCCCTTGTCTACCGCCCCTCCCCAACCCCCCTCCAGGGGAAGGGATTGGGCAGACCCCCGCAGGCTCAGGCAGAGCTCCCGCCTCTGCAGCTGGGGTTATAAATAACCACCCAAACTAAACAGTCAAATAACCACATTTTGAAAATTGCTTTAAAAAAAAAATCACCCTCATCTTGATTCAATAGCACGTCTCCCACTCCTGCCCTTCCTCTCCCCCCTTCCTCCACTTATCTACCTCCCTTCCCTAATCCAGTCTCCCTAGGGAAGTCAGTCTGCACACAGCCTGCTTGTGATGAAGACATCCTTTTCCATATTTGACAGGGCCAAGACCCTCTAAGGCTGTAGTTAACAGTGACACGGTGTTGTTATGGTAGCGAAGGCCTCAGGGCAACAAATGTTCCCGGGTGGTAATTGGGTTTGCTTTAACAGACTGTCTCTCCCTCGGTTCTCCGTGCCCAAATTCACTTATCTAGAAGACCAGGGAATTGTCATTATGGATGGGACTTCTTTTTTTTTTTTTTTAAGTAAGCTCCGCCCACCTTGGGGGCTTGAACTCAAAACCCGGGAATCAGGAGTCACATGCTGTACTTACTGACTGAGCCAGCCAGGCGCCCTGCCTTCATTTTTTCGTTTGAGCAAAACCGAGTTCCTCTTTATTCCCCAGGACGGAACATTACCCGCTGATCCTAGGTTGAGACTCTTTGGACCGCAGGCATTTTCATTTATTCATTCGACCAATATTTATGGAGCATTCGATAAGGGCTGGGATTGGGCTGGGAGCTGAGTGCACACTGTGGATAAACAGATGTGGTCCTTCCCCTCCCCGAGCAGACAATGTAGGACAAATGTGTATAGAGGGGGCTGGGAAGTCTGACTTTCACCTCCCCCAAACCCCACCCCACCTTTTCAAACATTAACCCAGGAGAATAACACTAAATAAGTTTTGAGAAAATAAAACATCTTAATATCCCTGCTGCCACAAAGCTACTTTTATTTTTTATTTTTGTTCTTTTGCCAGAGTGCCGTCCAGTTTTATACCACAGGCATACACTTTATTATTGTGCACATTCTTTTTTATAGATGCACTCCGTGGTTACATGAAATTGCACATTTTTTAGAGATTCTCAACATTCGCCGTGTTTCTCTATGTTCTGCACGATTGCAATTATAATTGCTATGTGACGTCGCTTTGGTACTGTGACATAAAGGAGGGGCCTGGGTGGCTCAGTCGGGTGAGTGTCCAGCTCGTGATTTCGGCTCAGGTCATGATCCAGCCCCATGTTGGGCTCTGAGCTGAGTGTGGAGCCTGCTTGGGATTCTCTCTTTCCCTCTGCCCCTCCCCACCATATGCATACTTCCTCTCTCTCATTCTGTCTACCTCAAATTAAAAAAAGAAAAGAGGTCATTCTTCTAGGAGGGATCTTTTGTTAGATAACGGGTAGCAAGTGTCTGCATGCTTCCAGAGGTCTGTGCTGTTTCTATGCCTACCCTTTATATATTGCTTTATTTCTTTCCCCCAAACACTTGCCCAATTTAAAGTGCCATCATCCTTGTGTGAGGGTGCCAATTTTAAGACATTGTTCCCAGAAGTGACTACACGTTACCACTTAATAAGGTCTTGCCATGTTTTAAAAAGATCTCGTTACTTTAGTCAAAATGAAAACTGTACCTCAAATGTGCTTTTTATTTAAAATTTTTTTTGTTTTTTATTTATTTTTGAGACAGAGAGAGACAGAGCACAAGTGGGGGAGGGGCAGAGAGAGAGGGAGACACAGAATCTGAAACAGGCTCCAGGCTCTGAGCTGTCAGCACAGAGCCCGATACAGGGCTTGAACTCATGAACTGTGAGATCATGACCTGAGCTGAAGTCAGAGGCTTAACTGACTGAGCCACCTGGGTGCCCTATTCATTTATTTATTTATTTATTTATTTATTTATTTATTTATTATTTTTTATTTGAGGGAGAGCGTGCACACATGCACTAGTTGGGGAGGGGGGGGTGGGGGAGAGAGGGAATCTTAAGCAGGCTCCACATTCAGCGTGAAGCTCAATCTCAAAACCCTAAGCAGAAATCAAGGAAATCAGATGCTCAACCGACTGAGCCACCCAGACACTCCTAATGTGCTTTTGACTCTATTTCTGGTTAGGATATGCTTCTGTTTTCCATGTGTCTCCTGGTTCTGTTTCCTCTTCCGTGAAATCCTATTCATTACTCGTTCTCTACTCAGGTCTTGATGACTTTCTTTTCTTTTTTGTTAATGTTTATTTTATTTGTCTTTGAGAGAGAGCTCGAGCGTGCAAGCAAGGGAGGGGCAGAGAGGGAGAGAGAGAATCCCAAGCAGGCTCCACACTGTCAGCCCAGAGCCCAAGGCAGAGTTCCTTCCCATGAACCATGAGATCACAACCTGAGCCAAAACCAAGAGTCGGACGATTAACTGAGCCACCCAGGCGCCCCTTGATGATTTTCTTTAAGTCTGAATGAGGTATAGATAGATAGGTAGACAGATGCTTTGTATGAGCCACATTCAGTTACAGAGGCAGCATATTTAAGAACACAGAACATTCGCTCCGTAATCCTTGCTCTAGTATTTTCTCCTGTTTTGCTCTGGCTTCCCAGTTACCTCTAGGGGTAAATTCTTAGTCGAGGATACATGCTATTGAGAGAGAATGACGTGGTGAGCAGAGTATGCAGGTGACAGGAGTGAAGACAGTGAGGATGCAGGCTCTGTTTTCCTTCAGCAAGAGTCAAGGGCCCACTTTAAAAGCTGCAGTCATCTAGGGGCGCCTGGGTGGCTCAGTTGGTTAAGCGTCCGACTTCAGCTCAGGTCACGATCTCACGGTTTGTGGTTCTAGCCCCGCGTCGGGCTCTGTGCTGACAGCTCAGAGCCTGGAGCCTGCTTCGGATTCTGTGTCTCCTTCTCTCTGCCCCTCCCCCCATCATGCTCTGTGTCTCTCTCTCTCAAAAATAAATAAACATTAAAAATTTTTTTAGGGGCGCCTGGGTGGCTTAGTCGGTTAAGAATCTGACTTTCGCTTAGGTCATGATCTCGCGGTTCGTGGGTTCGAGCCCCGCGTCGGGCTCTGTGCTGACTGCCAGCTCAGAGCCTGGAGCCTGTTTCAGTCTCTGACTCCCTCTCTCTGACCCTCCCCTGCTCATGCTGTCTCTCTCTCTCTCCTAGAAATAAATAAAACATTAAAAAAAAAATTAAAAAAAAATTTTTTTTAAAAAGCTGCAGTCACTCTTCCTACCCACCAGACCCTTGAAGATGGTTCCGGAGACAACAGTTCCCCTATGGCTTAGGAGAAACTAAGTCCCAGGGGAAAAAACATTTTCCAAACCGGTCAAACTTCAGGAGGCTGAAAAATGACCCCGAGCTTTGCCACGTGTAACCTGTGGGTCATTGTATATTGTTGGGAGATGCTTTCCCAGGAATGGGGGCTCGGAACGGGTCCCTCTGAGTCACTGACACATGCTTACACAGTCTCCCTTGTGACTAACTGTACCCAAATGGGGATCCGCTGGCTGAGGCAAGGGATGCAAGCTGCAACTAGAAAAAACACTTCTCTATTTAAGGCAAACAAGCACATACATGGTCTATCATGTCCCACAACCTTGGACTTCTTGGTCTTGCTCTAACCCATATCAGAGCCTTAGGATGATTTTTTTTTCTTTTAGACTAGAATATACTAGAGGATGAGTGGGCCTCTGGCCATTTGCTTACCTGCCTAACTTTGCCAGTAGATGTCAGTACACCAAACCACATCCTCCAAATAAAGGACAAGAAGGAAGGAGAGGCCTTCAGAAAGGTTCCATCCAACTGTCATGACCCTCTTCTCCCATGGTTTCCAGTGATACCTGTGGAAAACTATCAAGGGCACGTAAATATACATGGTTCCACACAGTACACACCTCAGCAGCTCAAGACCCCAGGATCCAGGCAGCCAGAATCCTTATCCGGGGCCCTCCCCAGACCAGGTGGGGAGAACAGCTGTACAGGAAGGGCAGCAGGGTGAGCAGGCCTTTTAAATGGGTGGTATACCTGATAGAGTTATCTAGAAACAGAGCCACAGTCTTGAGGCTCTTCCAAACATCCACTGTGGAGCTGATACCTTAGGCAAAGCACTCCACCCATCCTCCACCCCTGCTCCTCTGTTCACATTAGCAGGGGCTGTAGGGCTGCCAGGCTGGGGACAGGCTATCCGTCCTGGGCCTCCCCAGTGCCAGGCAAACATAGCCACCCCATGCCAGGACACTGGGCACATTCCTAGGAGTTCAGACCATTGTTACTGTGCTCCTTTGAGACCAGTAGAAGCAGCATTAGTAAGCTGGGGAAAGAGCCATTGTTAGCTCTTCCATACACCTTTGTTTCATGGGCTGCTCTAGAATAAAGACTGGCATCCTTACCTAGCCTGTAGTGTCCTGCATGGTCTTTCTGCTGTTTAATTCTCCAGCCCACCCCACACAACCTCATGCTCTGTGCTGTCTGCCTCACTGGCTTTCCCGCAGTTCCTCTGGGGCACACTGGTCCCTTCTACCGCAGGACCTTTGCACATTACTCTGCCTGAAATGTTCTTCCTCATGCTCTTCTTCACCGATTTCCACTACTCCTTCAGATCTCAGATCAAATGTCATTTCCTCAAGGAACGCTTTCCTAAAGCTTCCAGACTAGATCCAGGGCCCCTTTATCTACACTCTTGGGCAACCCTGTTCATTTCTTCATAGCACTCAGTCAGTCTCAAGTTGGTAATTATGTGTTTATTTCTGTGATTTTTGGATTCTTTCTCTTCTATCCCCATAACACACACCCCAGGCTTCAGGTTCCATGAGCGCAGCGTGCGTTTTACACACCATTGCACCCTCAATTCCTAGCACAGTATCAAGCACGGTGCTTAGTAGGCACTCAGTAACTCTTGGATGTTCGAAAGAATGGCAAGCAGATAAATGAAGGAAGTTAGAAAATATAGTTTTGTTGCTCGTGTGCACACAGCACTGCCTCATTCTGGCCACTCACCTCCCAAGGAAGACCTGTCAGAGTCCAGAGAAAGTCATATAAATTAGCCAGAGGAAAAGTGGAGATCTCCGTATGAAACAAACTTTATTTTTACATTTTTTTTAAATTTTTAATGTTTTTTTAAATTAATTTCTGAGAGAGAGAGAGACAGCATGAGCAGGGGAGGGTCAGAGAGAGGGGGAGACATAAGCAGGCTCAAGGCTCTGAGCTAGCTATCAGCACAGAGCCCCACATGGGGCTTGAACCCACGAACCGTGAGATCATGACCTGAGCCCACGTCGGACACTTAACCGACTGAGCCACCCAGGTGCCCCCGAAACAAACTTTAAAAGACTGGAAAGCCGGAGGCTGAGGATCGGAGCCATGCGTATGAAAACGGAAAGGGGTTAGATGCCAGTTTGATTACCAAATCCCCAAGGGTCAGCACGAAGGAAAATCTTTGGAAAACTGTGGGACTCCCCCAAGAAGTGAATCGTGCGTGGTATTCATCTCTTTGTCCCTAGCACCTAGTGTGATGCCTGGCACATAGTAGGGTCTCCAGAAATGCATGTTGAACTATTTTGTTGTTAAAGCTTAAGGGCGGTAAACTTGGGTCAGGGCATAAGGTAGTACGCAGTTATTCACCCGGGAAACCCCAAAGGCCAAAAAAAAAAAAAAAAGAAGAAGAAGAAGAAGAAGAGAAGAAAGAAAGAAAAGTATGAATAGGGTCAAGAAGGTCTCCTTTACATGTATAGACAATAGCTATACAATAGATTGTTTCAGGGACATTAGGGCTATTCAAGGCCCATCTCTTGACCTTTTGAGATCATACTTATGAAGGGCAATTTACCAGGCGCTCTCACAAAGTGCATCTTCTTTCCACCAGCAAGGACCAAGCTCTAAACTCTATAAAGCCCCAGCCTCACCCTACCTCACGTCGTTATCTCCTTCAGCGCCCTCCAGACTCTGGGGTGATTGCCCTATTGGGCCCCTGGGCGTATTCTACTCTGGTTTTGCACCAGAGAAGGGAAAATCCCCAAAGGTGGTGCCCTTCAATCAGAAGTAAAAATGGCTGCATCTCTCAGGGCAACCAAAGTCTGGGCCTGGTATTCCTGAGCCCACAGCAGGAAGGCCATTAGGCCCTGTCCCCAGAATCCCTGCAATCAGCATCTTTGGCGTTTAGCCTTCCATCCCTGGCACTTAACCCCCTGGCCCCTTAAGCAGGGACATTTCAAATAGTTTTTCTTGGAGCCGTGGAGGGTTCAAAAGAATTCTTGTGCATTAAAAAAAATAAATCCTCCAAAAACAGTCATTGAGCTGCTCAAGCTCCCTTATTTCTTCCCTCGCCCAGGCTTACAGAAAAAGCTGATGCATTGGAGGTACGTCCATTAGACTCATTCCCACCAGTTCCACAGGTCTCATCCTAGGTGGTACCCGAGTCTTAGGGCCCAGGAGGGGTGAGGGCTGTGTTTTGAAACGGAAGGCACAGGCATCAAGAAAATACTTTGACTCTCGTCAGTGGTTTGATGCATCATGGAAACTAGTCCCAGGGGCTTCCCCTCTCTGCATCCTCCCCCCCCCCCCCCCCCCCCCCCCCCCCCCCCCCCCCCCCCCCCCCCCCCCCGCCCACCTTCCAGCAGCCTATAAATCACTGAATATTAAATACTGTCTGGAAGACCCTTTTTACCCCCACCCCTCTCTGGGGCT
The DNA here is from genome assembly GCF_003009895.1 of Hyaena hyaena. Taxonomy (NCBI): domain Eukaryota; kingdom Metazoa; phylum Chordata; class Mammalia; order Carnivora; family Hyaenidae; genus Hyaena; species Hyaena hyaena. Next base: position 3,812,794 of record NW_024080661.1, on the reverse strand, counting down.
CCCTGCCAGGCAGAAGCTTACAGCAAACTAAGCAGGGAGAAAAGAGAATAGGCAACAAGCAGAGGAGCTCATCATTTATCAACCAAATACACTCTTCCCCACCGAGCTGTCGGACAGGCTGGGCAAGCAGTTTAGCCAGTGTTTTCTGGCCACGGAGAGCACAATCTAGCAAGGGTGTACCTTATTTGCCCCGCCCCCACCCCAGAGATGGGGAGATAGAGTCAGGGGCTGAGTCCCTTTCTCTTTTGATTGCAGGGATTTCAGAATTAGAGCACACTTTTTTGGTCCTGGATCAATTCTTTCTTTTTTCTTTTTTTTAAGCTTATTTATTTTGAGACAGAGAGAGCACGTGCAGATGAGTGGGGTAAGGGCAGAGAGAAGGAGAGAGAGAGAATCCCAAGCAGGCTCCTCACTGTCAGCGTGGAGCCCAACATGGGGTCAAACTCACAAACAGCAAGTTCATGACCTGAGCTGAAACCAAGAGTCTAGTCTTAGCCATCAGAGCCACCCATGCATCCCGGTCCTGGATCAATTACCAGGTCCTGATCTCAGTCCTGGATCAATTACCAGGACCTCCTTCCCACCCTCCTACGACGAGGCTTCCATCGATATTCTCTTGTCCCTTCTCTTTTGACAGCACAAAGAGCTGTCTCACTTCACCTGCCACACTACAGAAAATTTCTTAAGAGTCTTGGCTCCGGAGCTCTGGAGGCCTTGATCAGAGAGCAGTGCTGCCCTTCCACCCTCTTTCATTTTCTCCCCTTTCTCCAAATGGAAACCCCCCAGCTTCCCCGTCTCTCTCTCCCCTCCTCCAAGCTGGGAAGCTTGGAGGAAGCAAATGGATTTGATCCTAGGCTAGTCCGCTGGAGGAAAGACACGCTTTTGCCAAGGAGAAGTTCCAAAAAAAATGTTCAACTCCCACACCGGGAACAGCTGGAACCTGCCAGACTCACCTCCATCATTTCTGAGCATAGCTTCCTGCGATATAAACAAAGTCCGAATTTGAACGAGTTTAGGGCCGGGGAAGTGACAGGGAGTCAGGGGATTGGGTGGTCTGACAGGTGGCATGACGGGTCTGGCCTGTTTTCCTAACTCTGACCTTCAGCCTCTGGGGAAGGGGCCTGTCCCTTCTATCTGTATAACTTTCAACCCATTTCCTAACCTCTCTGAGCCTCAGTTTTCTTGCCTGTGAAATGGGGGTAGTGATACCTCCTGTAGAGGGCATGATGATGCTGAGATTTAAATAAGATTATGTGTGCAGATCACATAGCCTATAGTAGGCACCCTGTAGGCGGATGTTTTCCTCTATGCTGGGTAGCAGGGGCACGTGGCCTTTAGCATCCTGATTATATTCCTTCCTGCCTGGGGGCCTGATGTTACTGTCTGCACAGGTGGTACAGGCTTCTCGGGCATTCTGGGGAAAGCAGACCCACCACTGGCTCAGGGATCCCAGGACTTCCATTTGGTCCTGGGAAGAATTCAGAGTCGAGTGTAAAGGGGCCCAGAACTTGACAGGGGTGAGTTCTAAACCCTGGCTTGACATTCTAGGCAAACACCCAGGAGGTCGAAGAATTGGAAAGAGCTTCTGGGTGGGACTTCCAAGGAAGGTGCCAACTTGTGTGATATTATCAGAGTGGGTTGGAAGAAGCAAGGCTGAGCTGCTTCCTACCCCAGAAGAATACAAGACACTTTGTAGACTACCAGGCCTTTGCCCAAGTCGATTGGAAGCAGGGGTCACGAAGGCCACTGGCGGAATGTACTGGAACATTCCAGGCCCTTCCGCTGCACAACAACACAAATCCTCGAGGCTGGGAGCCATTGGGGGCTTCCAGAATTGAGCACAAGTTCTTCACCTTCCCTGATCCACAGCAGGAGAAACCACCTACTCTGAACGGAGGGCGATTCTAAGTGCCATGAAGTTACTAAATGGGAGGACTGTCCATCCAGCCCTTTGGGACTTTTTCATTAGACAGAGTCAGCTGCCAAAGCCATTTGGTTGAGCCAGAGCCATCCTGTGGAATACATGTGCTGGGTACAGGATATCCACAGGAAAAACCAGGAATAGACACTGAATTCAGCCAGGGCTGACGAGTTGGACGGGATATAACCGGACTTCATCCTTTGAGTCAGAAACACGTTTACCACAAAGCCAATGAAACTTTAAGAGTCAGAGCCCCTCACTTGCACAGAACCTTCTAGGGCCTTGGACCTAGTTCTTGACTTTGTAACTTAAAGAAGAACGCCCAAACAACAAGCAGTATGCCTCACAAAACCCAGAGCCTTCCCTCCTTTCAGTCTACAGGATGTTTAGCCCCCACTTTCAAGAGGGATCCATCACTTAAAACAGCCAACACCGACTCACCCCTGCCGGCTGCCCTCACATTATTGGCCGGCAAGAAATACCGGAACAAATGTTTCCCTTTGCTCAGAACTGGGGAGAAGGGACAAACACATGTAAGATAACTGAGAAGTGAGAAAGCTACCCATCAGCTAGTACGAAATAATGGGCAGCAGGCTGAACACACCGAAGTCCTGAGGGAATCATTAGTGTCTGACAAGGTCAGTTGAGCAAGGTTTGGAGGAGGTCAGGTCTAACTGGAAGTTGAAATAGGTGGTAAAGGGGCACCTGGTGGCTCAGTCGGTTAAGCGTCCGACTTTCGCTCAGGTCATGATCTCACAGTTCGTGAGTTAGAGCCCCACATTGGGCTCTGTGCCAACAGCTCAGAGCCTGGAGCCTGCTGTGGATTCTGTGTCTCCCTCTTTCTCTGCCCCTCCCCTGCTCACGTTGTGTCTGTCTCTCTCTCTCTCAAAAATAAACATAAAAAAAAAAAAAAAGAAATAGATGGTGAAGACAGAGTTGCAACATGAGGGGGACATCTCATATAACAAGGCCCGGAAAATAAAAATGGGGAATAATCTACAGTGATATTTTGCTATTATCTATTACAAAAGCCCTTGAGAGATAATATTTGGAGCTCTGAAAATAAGCCCTGGAGCCTATGCCCTAAGTCTAAAGGAAATCAGACTACAGACCAACTTTCCAATCATTCCTTCCTTCCATTATATTTAGAATATCTTTCACTTGGATTTCATGATACTTGATGCCTGATTTGGAGCATGGCGTGAGGGGAAGGGGGAGGGATTGGATGTGGAATTGGATGGAGAATGTTTAGGGTACTGTAGCTTATTTGCCATGGGGTAATTGTATTTTTTTTTAATTTTTAAATTTTTAATTTTTTAAATTTATTTCTGAGAGAGAGAGAGAGAGAGACAGTGTGAGCAGAGGAGGGTCAGAGAGCGAGGGAGATACAAAATCCGAAGCAGGCTCCAGGCTCTGAGCTGTCAGCACAGAGCCCAACGCAGGGCTCAAACCCACGAACTGTGAGATCATGACCTGAGCCCAAGCTGGACGCTTAACTGACTGAACCACCCAGGTGCCCCATACCACATTCTAGTTTTAGATCATCTCATCCCGCCAAAAAGCTTTCCTGAGCTCATTTTCAGGCTCCCCTTCCCAGTTGTGGGCAACCACCGATCTCCTTTCTGTCTCTATAGTTTTGCCCTTTGCTGGACATTTCATATAAATGGAATCCTATACTATGTGGTCTTTTGCGTCTGGCTGCTTTCACTTGGCGTAATGTGTTCAAAGTCCATGCGTGCTACAGCACATATCAGTAGTTCCTTCATTTTTGTTGCTGAAGAGTATTCTACCTAAATTCTTTTAGGAGTCATTTATGGTTTGAGACATCACTGAACAGGATGGAGGAGCCCTGATCCCCTGTCCCGTGTCTGATTTTCTGAGTGACCTCTGACCAGCCCTTCCCTTGTCTGGGTATCCATTTCTCCATCCCTAAAGTGAAGGGGGCCGATCATATAGAGTCTCTCATGCCTCTCTCAATTCTTTAAAAAAAATCTACTTTGTATTTTCCATGGAGTGCCCCTAGGTCGGGCATTCCAAAATGTCAATGTCTCTGATCCATGTTTATTTACCCTCTCCCTGTTTTAAGACTTCTACCATATCCTACGTGGCTAAGGATAAGGAGTCTTCATTTTTATCATTATTTTTTAAATTTTTAACATTTATTCATTTTTGAGAGAGATAGAGTGTGAGCGGGGGAAGGGCAGAGAGAGAGGGAGACACAGAATCCAAAGCAGGCTCCAGGCTCTGAGCTGTCAGCACAGAGCCTGACGCGGGGCTGGAATCCACAAGCGGTGAGATCATGACCTGAGCCGAAGTCATCCAGGCGCCCCAGGAGTCTTCATTTTTAAAAAAGCTGACGCCGGGGCACCTGGGTGGCTTAGTCGGTTAAGCGTCCGACTTTCGCTTAGGTCATGATCTCGCGGTTCGTGGGTTCGAGCCCCGCGTCGGGCTCTGCGCTGACTGCCAGCTCAGAGCCTGGAGCCTGTTTCAGTCTGTGACTCCCTCTCTCTCTGACCCTCCCCTGCTCACGCTCTCTCTCTCTCTCTCTCCTAGAAATAAATAAAAAAAAAAACATTTAAAAATAAAAAAAAAAAAAAAAAAAAGCTGACGCCTAGGAGGCAAACCTGATTCTGAGGTTTGGGAATGAGGGACGGAAGGGTGGATGTCATCCAGTCCGAAAGAAGGAGAGTGAGTAAGTGAGATAAATAAGTAAGCCAGAAGACAGGAAGCGGTGGGCTGCAGCAAAGGATGAAATGTGTCAGACAAGGTACGGAAGGTCAAAATCCAGGCCATCTAGTTACCTTGGGAGTAAGACGGAAGGGAGAGAGGGAGAGAGAGGCCACCAGAGTGGGAGAGGTGTGGAGGGCTGGGACCCCCTCCCTGCTCTTGTTCCCATAACCTCATTCATTCCCTCAACCCTCCTTCCCAACCCCTCTCCAGCCGCCCAGCTCCTTCAGTTCTGACCCCATTTCCTCAGGATCTCGTTCCCTGAGGAGCCGGGCCTGACATTTCAGACAGAGGCTGAGGAAAGGAGGTAGGTCGGAAAAAGACACTGTGTGTCTGCGTCATCTTATTTTCTGTCTTATTATTTCGGAATCTGAGGACCAGAGACGTAAGCACTGAGACATTTACCTGGAAGTTCAGAGATGGTCCCCCAAGTGCCAAGGAATATCAAGAGCGCCCAATTCTCTCAACAACTGCTACTGAGTACCAGGTTCAGAAGGGTAAAGGGGCGCCTGGGTGGCTCAGTCGGTTAAGCTTCCGACTTCACTCAGGTCATGATCTCATGGTTCAGTTCGTTAGTTCAAGCCCCACATCGGGCTCTGTGCTGACAGCTCGGGGCCTGGAGCCTGCTTTGGATTCTGTCTCCCCCTTTCTCTGCCCCTCCCCCGCTGGTGCTGTCTCTCTCTTTCTCAAAAATAAATAAATGTTTGAAAAAAAAATTTTTTAAAAAGGAAGGGTAAAAATGGTGATCTGGAATTCCCATTCTTTGTTGGTAATTGTGGCATAAACGCTCAGGGTAAGGGTCAAGGTGCTCTGGAAGTAGAGCCAGACAGCCCCTTCAAAGCTAGAACACTTCCCTTGGCTCTGAGGACCCCTGTCTTCTCCTAATTCAGTCACCAGCAGGACAGGACCATCTCGTTGATCCTCTGATCGGCCAGAATTCCCCACAGCCTTTTGTCACATGGTACTGACTCGACTCCTGCAACTTTTAAGATCCCAGGCCTTGCGGGGGTTGGCTCGGAGAGTAGCTGTACCTCTGACTCACTCCTGTAGGAAAAGTAACTTCAATTATTGGAGTCCTTTTTTGTTTGTGACAACTGTGGACATCCCAAAAGTAGGCTAGGATCAAGGAACCGAGCATTTGCTGTTGGAACTCTCTGAAGCAACTGATTCTCCTATAAATGAGAAGCACTTTATTGATCTATTTGTGTATGTAATCCTCCACGTTTGCTGGTTTTTAAAATTTTTTTAAACATTTATTTATTTTTGAGGGAGAGAGAGAGAGAGACAGAGCACGAGCAGGGGAGGGGCAGAGAGAGAGGGACACACAGAATCTGAAGCAGGCTCCAGGCTCTGAGCTGTCAGCCCCGAGCCTGATGCAGGGCTCAAACCCACAAACCGTGAGATCAAGACCTGAGCTGAAGTTAGGCGCTTAACCGACTGAGCCACCCAAGTGCCCCACTTTTGATGTTTTTGAGTGCCTGCCTCTGACCCAAAGTCCCTGAAAAAAGGAACTGCGTCATGTCTCAATCAGAATAGCATCTAGCCCCAGACCATTTCTGCATACAGGCTTCACGGCCTGCTGGATTGTGAATCCCAGGGTAGGGAGCACGTCTCAGAACATCATTGTCATTCCTTAGTGCCAAGCTCTGTGTCTGGCACAGAGTGGTTATCTGAATAAATTTGTGATGAGTAAATTCATTGACAATCATGTTGCTAAGGATGATGGGGGACAGCAACAAAGGTTTTTTTGTTTGTAATTTTTTTTATAGTTTATTTATTTTTGAGACAGAGAAAAACAGAGCACGAGTGGTGAAGGGGCATAGAGAGAGGGAGACAGAATCTGAAACAGGCTCCAGGCTCTGAGCTAGCTGTCAGCTCAGAACCCGATGCGGGGCTCAACCCCACAAACTGCGAGATCATGACCTGAGCCGAAGTCAGACGCTTAACCGACTGAGCCACCTAGGCACCCCTGTTTTGTTTTGTTTTTGCAAGCTAGAAGATGCTTTGTAAGGCGTCTGCCAGCCTCCCCAAAGCCATGGTTTCTTTCAGTGGAGGAAAAAGACAAGTGTTTATCTTCCGATGAGGTCATTATCCCTGCCATCAAGCCCGTGGCAGGAGAAGCTATCCGTGGTAGAGACGGGAATAAGAGACAGCTGCTTGGGCGTGATACCTGAGTAAGGAGAGGATGGGGAGCTCCTATGCCTGCCTGCCTTCTCACTCCTTCCGCTAGGTCACCTTGAGTGTCTTCTGCTAACAACTTATCAAGAAGGACCATGACCCTCTGGACTCAGAAGATCCAATCCTTCAGCTGCACCACCTCCGCTGGCTCTTCTTCCACGGTCCCTGCCCTCATTTCCTGGTACCTCGGCTTTAGAACAAAAGTTAAACACCAGGTGCTTGAGACTACCCACATTACCCTTCTCCCCAAGGGAAGAATGCCTCTGTCCAATACTATGCCACTCAGAACAACTCTGTGAGGTTAATGGAGCAGAGGCGACTCTTGCGTAGAGAAAGGAAGCCACCTGCCCAAAGTATCTCAAGATTCCTCATTCTGGAACTTTATGGCTCAACCAATAAAAATCAGTCATCATCTCCTAAGACTATCTGAGAATTTACTTGCTGAGGGGTCCACAAATGAGATATGTTGTTAGGCGAGAACAGATTTCAAGAGACCAACCAGCCATCCTTTGGCTCTAAGGTCAGCCAGTGGTCTAGAAGTTGAGTTGGTTGGGAAAGTACTTGAATTTGGAGTCAAAAGACCTACGATTTAAGTCCTGGGTCTGCCATTTACTGGGTGGATGATCTCTCATACCTGTGACTTAGCCTTCTGTAAAATAAGGACAATAATGTCTGCTATTTTTTTTTTTTTACCTTACATGGGTGTTGTAAAAATTAAATGAGATGATGTACATGAAAGCTATAAAGTACTAGGCAAATATTAATTTTAGTACCTTAGCCAAATTTGCATCTTTGGAGACTCTTTATGTAAAAGAGAAGTAGTAATCTACATCTTTATGTAAAAGAGAAGTAGTAATCTACATCTGTGCTCATAAGAAAGTTTCACAGGAATAAGAGGTCAACTCTAGACTCAGACTGCCTGAATAACTTTGGGCATGCTATTTCTTTCTGTAATTTCATTGAATAGGAGACCATACCCATCTCATAGGTGTGGTATAAGCATTACATGTACCTGGCATAGAGAAAGAAACTCAGTGAATGTTAGCTGCTACCATTACTGATTTTGTTAATGGAGATGTGGGGCAGGGAAGTCCCGTAAGATCTGATAAAATCTGAGCTAGAAACCAAAAGGACTCACCTTCTTGGGGCTTAGTTTCCTTACTTGCTCCCTAATAAAAATCTATGGTTTTCTCCCTCCAGACTGTCATGATAATGTAAAAAAAAAAAAAATGACAAAGTATATATGAAGACTTTGAACTAATGGGAATTGAGGAATATTATAGGTTGCTAGGCACTTTTTTAAAAACTGAGTTAAGTTTATAAAGGCCGTGATTTTTTATCAGTTCATCGGTTTTTGTTCGTTCCTATCTGCCCGTGTTAAAGTTGTCTTCTTCGTGGAAAAGGAATACAGCATTTCCCAGCCAATAAAGAAGATTTCAAATGTCAGATCTTGAAGTATACCCTTCAAATCTGCTAGAGTACACTTTTTGCAAAGGAAACCATTCTTTGGGATGTTCCATTGCCTCAGTTTGTTCTGTGTATGTAGGCTGATTTTAATATTCAGCCAACTCTCGAATTTTCACTTTGGGTATTATCTGCTTTCAATACGTAATCACAGAATGACCTCTCTTTGCCTTGCGGGATGCTCCCAGATTACCTCCTTTTCACTGATTAGCTAGAATGGCTTCAGGGAATACCTTCATTTTAACATTAAAGTGGGCAAAAACAGAAATAGAAAGATAAATCTGTAGCAAGATCAAAAATAGAATTCATAGCTAAATATAAATCTGGAGGGAATTATCCAATTATTTGTATGGTCCCTTATCGCAGACAATCCAGGGTTCATTGCCTTTTGCTTTTTCCTTATATAGAACAAAATAGTTAATAAATACCAAGTGTAATATTTTTTTCTTTTGAAGAGTAATAGTTTTCAATAGTAACCTAAATGCTGTTTTCCTTCCCAAATATCCTCATGTATATTAGAGCATGTGATTTTTACAAACGCATGTATTCTCTTCAGGACCATCTCCTCTCATTTTGACTTGTAGGTCAGAGAGCATTGAACTAGGAAGACCAGGATTTGCTAGTAGAGTCACAGTGCAAATGTGAGCAAGTTTCTCACTTTGTTCCTTCCACTCTGCTGAGTTAGACTTGGAATGGATGGCTCTGAAGGGAAATTCCCAGCTCCTTTTCAGTAGCAATCTAATTTACAGGCTAGCAGCTGTTTTTTTGGGGGGGGCGGGGGTGGACCCACACCAGCTAGGGACTTGGAAACGTGGAGAAAGACAAATGTGGGCGTCACATGAGGCACGGTAGCCATTAAGTGCATGAATACAATGTAAATAGCATGCAAATATATGCAAACTTTGAATTAATTTGTGGAATCTTCTTTGGAGCTTGCAAGCCGCACTGAGATTCTATGAGGATTCAAAACTGGTATTTTCAGGTTAAACCAAAAGTAATGCTTTTTGAAGCTGTCGCTTGCTTGGTGCTTGCCGGGCTCAACTGCTGGCCGGGCTCAACTGCTTAAAGTTTGACACTTCTCCCTACCCCACGTAAAGATTTCACTAGTGCTTGATTCCATCTCACACCCGGCCCCGCCCCCGCTGAGCCTGACGTCACGTGACAGCATATTTGCATACTACCTGGGACTGGGTGTGACGCTCCCCTTTTCTGCGTCTTCTCATTGGTGGCACTGGAGAACCAGCCCTCTTCCGGGCGGGCCAATCAGCGGCCCCTCGGACGGAGGAGAGCGGGAGGGGGTGGGGATGAGGGTGGGGTCTAGGGTTGGATCGCTAGGCATATCGACCAATCATTCTCTGGAAAGGGAAAAAGACGCCGCGAATTGGTTGGGAGGAGGGGTCTGGGGGTATGCAGGCCAATGAGAGCTCTGGGCTGAGGGGGCCGGTCTCCGCCCCGCAGGGCAGATAAGCCGCGGCAGCGGGGGTTGGGGGGCTGTGTGGGGCTCGCTGTGGGGCCGAGGCAGGCAGGCGGGCGGGCGATGGCGGGGGCCGCAGCGGGCGGCAGAGGCGGAGGTCCCTGGGGGCCGGGGCGCGGAGGGGCCGGGGGGCTCCGGCGGGGCTGCTCTCCTCCAGCCCCCGCCGGCTCTCCCCGGGCTGGGCTGCAGCCGCTCAGGGCCACGGTCCCCTTCCAGCTGCAGCAGCCGCACCAGCGCCGGGACGGGGGTGGCCGCGCAGGTGAGCCGGGCCTGGAGCGGGTACCGGGGGGAGGAGTCGTTGGGGGAGGGAGGGCGCGTGATGGGCGGGGGAAGGGTACGGGGAGAAGCCTGAGGGGGAAGCGGATGGGGGCGAGGGGAGAGAAAGGGGGTCGCGCAAAGTCTGTGAGGGCAGAGGGAGCGAGAGCGAGGAGCGGTGAACGCTGGGGTCCGCCGCTGGGACAGAGTGTGCAGGGAGTCGGGGCCGTGAGGTGAGGGGAGGGACATGGCAGACGGAGGCTGGCTTTGGGGGCGTAACCGAAAAGTGGGCAGAGGTGTCGCGTGGGGGTGAGTGGAGGATGCAGGGGGTGGCAGCGAGGTGTGAGGAAGGAGTGAGTGGCGCGTGATGGGGGCGCCCTGTGCAGGCTGGCGCTGGAGCGAGGAGCCGGTGGGCGCTGGACGTCGGCACCGGGAGGGGGAGGGGCATGGAGAAGAGCCCCGTGAGCCATGTGTTACTTCTCCAACTTGAGTTTGGCCCCAGCATCCCGCTCTCCGGCTCTGGAGTTCCTTTCGCCAGCACTTCACGTGCACTTCCCTTTATGCCATCTCCCAGAGCTGATTTCATCCGAGCCGTTGGAGTAGTTAGTGTAACGGCTTTTACTATGGTACAAACGCTCCGCTCCGATTCCCTACATTCCTCTTGGTGTGGCCCACAAGTCGTATGTTCCCAAATCATTGACCTGCTTAATATGGCTGTCTCATTCCAACCATCGTGCGCGCGCGTGCGTGCGTGCGTGTGTGTGTGTGTGTGTGTGTGTAGAGCCTGGGCAGTTTGCCCCCTGCCTTTCCCTCCCACCCCCACCAAGGCTGTTTTGTCCCAGGCATTGCCAGCCAACGTGGCAGTGGGGTGAGGGCTACAGTCAAGTCCACTGTGGCCAATGCCCCCATTTTCTGAACTGCCCTGAGACGGTGTCTGAATAGCAGCTTGATGCCGTGGGTGTGGGGAAACTAGGGGAGGAGTGAGACTAACCTTACTTTCACACTCAAAGCTGTGGTGGATCCCCCACAAAGGCAGGCAGTTAGGAATGGGAAAAGGAACCTACTTGCATGAGGAGGTTGGCAATAAGTGGAAAGTGAGGCTTGTGTTTGATTCACACCAGATGTGAAAAAGATCATTGCACCCTTCCAGAGCCTCGGAGTCTACCAAATGTACAGAAGTCATGGTCCCTGCCATCGAATGGTTAATGACGTTCTCTACAGCAGAGTTTCTTGAGCTTTTGTGATTACTAAGCTTCCTTGCTGCACTTCCCCCTCCTGAAAGTAGAGTTGCCACAGCGCCTTTCTGGATAGGAATGGGATTAAGAGGGTCTCCGAAGTAGAAAGCCGAAGCCTCTTTGGATCTCACTGTAAATGTTAACACTGCATCTTGGCATGCAGAAAACTTTGGCAAATCTGGTAGCAAGATGGTGACCAACCACTAAAACACATGCTTAGAATCTGGTAGCGTAGAGTAGGGCAATGCCCAAACTCATGTCTATCAGGAGCTATAAAGCAAACCACAAGATTAGAAACCTGTTGGTTTTGTTTGGACTTCCTTGGAGCCCAGGGAAGTTAGTAGAACAGCAAGCACCAGAACTTTAGTCCCTTTTAGTAGAAATCAACAGCAAGCCTGCCTATGCAGAAGCTGGAAATCTATTAGCCATCATATTTTAGGAGCAGTTATTTTGCGTCGACTACAGAATTAACATTAAAGGCACAGACACGGGCTGATGCTGTGGAAAGGAGAGGAGCGTGGGTTTCCATACCTGGGTTCTTCCTTCTTTATAAGGCCACGGGCCCTAAGATCCCAGTAAAAGCCATAGGAAGCTAGAGTTGTGCATGATTTTTTGGATGGTGTAGGGCAAGTTGAGTCGCTTCTTGTGTATGGAGTTGGGCTGGTGGGTTATTTCTGCACCTATGAGTGCCTGGAGGCACTAATGGGACACTTATCTGGTGTGTAGGGGATTGTCTATAGATTTTCAGTGAGGCAGGACAGAGGAGAGATAGAAGGAAAGTGTGGTCTGAGCCTGTGGACTTCGTGAGCAGTCATTAAGGGAAACGTATATGGCCTTCGGGTTGGGAGCACATTTGGTCTTCTACATGTCAACATTACTGTCTGTGTGTGTTCAGATTGTTTTCCTTCCTTGCACTTGGGAAGTGGCAGAAATGGTTTCCTCTAATGGTTGATGATTTTATTTGGAAATGTGAAATGGATTTTGGTAATACATTTTCTAGTCAAATGCCGGTAGGGTATGTGTGAGAGGAGGAAACACCTTGCATTCATAAACCCTAAGAGAATCCTCCTGGCTCTGGGTGCCAGAATTCCTGGATTTACGATCCAGGCTCTGTCATTTACTAGCTGTGTGGCTCGGAGGAAGTGTCTTAACTTCTGCGCCTCAGCTTCCTCGTCCGTTAAGTGGGAGTAATAACTACACCCTAAACATCAAATGAGTTAACAGATACAAAGTGCGTAGGCGCCTAGAAGGGCCATCTGTGTTTGCCGCTGCTCCTGTTTCTCCCCTTCTCTCCACCTAGCCGAGGTGAGAGCAGCGTTGGCCAAAACCCATTGCCTTTCAGGCTTCAAAGAGCAAACCTATATTGGTCTGAAACTAGTACTGCAGGTTTCAGAATTTCAAGGCCTCCTCTTTGCACTTTTATTCCTTCATCTTTTAAAATGAGCTTTCGAAACAGGGCTCTGGAACGCCACTGTTGAAAAAAGGGCATGTGAGCTGGGACTGGGTTTCAGGGCTAATCAGGTGTCATCACTGTTTGTTTCGAAGTGACGTAGCGTTCAGGGCTGTGCGGTTATCTCTCTCCCACACACCCTGTTGTGTTCCTGACGAGATACGTTAGACCTTGTAACACACGGTGATGGTGTAAATAACAGGATTTACCTTCTGTGGCTATTCATCTGTAAGGGATGGCTTCATAAAGTGAGGAATGGCTTCATTTTTCTGAGCCTGGGCTAGGAGCGTGGAAGGCAAAAGAGAGCAGAGAGAAAAATGAAGGTCAACTCTAAGAGACCTAAGATCTACCAGTGGGTACTAGCGACCCAAGACAGATTTCTTACGGCAGACAATTCCCCCTCTAATGAAATTCCCGTTTTTGTCTTCTGTCAGTTGGAGGCTGCTAACTTTTCTGTTCTTCCAGGACCGCTGATGGACAAAATGGGTCCAAGGAGGTGAATGGTTCTGGGTTTCTTTCCTATCCTGTTTAGGGTCTCTGCCTCCATGGCTCTCTGCCTCCATGGCTCTAGAATGAAGATAATGTTTAATCCAGCTTTGCAAGGTCTTCTCTAGTGGACCAGCCTTACTGGGGCCAGCTAGGTGCTGGGGGAGCCAGATGTTGCCTCTATACCTTCTGTGTCCGTAGAACCTTCTTAACCTAAGGGTTGGCAATTATGGCCGGCAGCCAAATCCAGGCCACTGCCTGTTTTTGTAAATAAAGTTTTATTGGGACACAGCCAGGCTCCTTCCTTTAGTATTGTGTGTGGCTGCGTTTGCACTATGGTGACAGAGTTGAGTGGTGAGAGAGACCATAAGGCTCACTAAGCTGCAAATATTTACCACTGTGGCACTTTAGAGGAAAAGTTGGCCTACCCATGTCTTAAACAACATTCCTTACTGTTATTCCTACATAAAGATCAATTTCCATCCATGTAGTGTATACCTTCTCAGAAAATTCTAAGAGGGTAAAGAAAAGTAACAAGCCTGTATTCCCACTCATATTTGAGGTGAAAAGAAAAGGGGGGGTGGTCATCAGTTTCTAGTCAGTTCTCAGTCTTTGTGGAGGATCAGCAGGTATGAATGGAGGCTGTCTACTCGCTACCACCCCCCACCCCTGCCCTTGCTGTTGTCAGGTGGTGTGTGTTCAGTAGACATAAACTAATTTGGATTTACATAAAATCTTGACTGTTAGGCAAATGTGTACCCTCCCTTCGTACTCCCAAACACTGCAGTGAACACATTTCAGATCCATTGGAAATCACTTTAGGTTTATCTCCCATTTAGCATTTTTCTTGTCACCTTTTCTTTTCCTGAACGGGATCACTGACAGCGGCGATGGCCATGGCTGCCCTAAAATGCTGGCTTCCCCACAGGGACGTAGGGTGGGTTCAAATGGACTTCAGATGTCCATTCAGTTCTCCTGGATGGCCGTTTCCAGGGAATATAAGGCCACATTGTTATTAGCAATGCTATTGGTAATTATTAAACTCCTTTCCTTGCTTTGAAAACTTAGTCCTTGGGGGATGGGTGTTTAGCTAGGTCTGGAACCACATGGAGGAGTTCCCTCATTATAGGCCTTGAGAGAAAGCCCTCGTCAATTCCTGGTCCTTCTGGACCCTCGTCCCAGAAGCAGTCTGGACTTTTCTTTCCTTTTTTTTTTTCTTCTTTTTAATTTTTTTTTTTTCTGAGAGAGAGAGAGAGAGAGCATGAGCAGGGGAGGGTCAGAGAGAGAGGAAGATACAGAATCTGAAACAGGTTCCAGGCTCTGAGCTGTCAGCACAGAGCCCGACACAGGGCCTGACGCATGAACCGTGAGATCATGACCTGAGCCCAAGTCGGACACTTAACTGACTGAGCCACCCAGGCGCCCCGGTCCTGACTTTTCTATGCCAAGGAGTCATCTTGCTATAGTGAAGACTGGGGGTGTAGTTAAAATCCTTTAAGAGCTACAGCTGTCCTTGAAAACTCTGTGAGTGAGGCAGCTTCTGTTTGGGAAGCGTTAAACACCGCTTAGCCTGATGCTGCTCGCATGCTTTTGACGGCTTTGCTCACACCAGGCACACGGTCAGCAAAACGCACTGCTGAAGTCTCTCTTAAATGTTATCACCAGTGAAAGCATCCTTGAAATTTGGGGGCCATGGTGCCTAACTGCTTTGGTACCCAAAGGAGTGTGGGCCCACATGTGCTTCAGTGTTTGGGATCGCAAAGGATTATATACATGGGAAGTTCGGCACCCATGTAACATGGAGCGAGGATACTTTATTTTTTTTTTTAACTTTTTTTTTTTTTTTAATGTTTTATTCACTTCTAGGAGAGAGAGAGAGACAGCGTGAACAGGGGAGGGTCAGAGAGAGAGGGAGTCACAGACTGAAACAGGCTCCAGGCTCTGAGCTGGCAGTCAGCACAGAGCCCGACGCGGGGCTCGAACCCACGAACCGCGAGATCATGACCTAAGCGAAAGTCGGACGCCTAACCGACTAAGCCACCCAGGCGCCCCGAGCGAGGATACTTTAAACAGTTTGAGGTCAGTGGAGAGGAGGGATGAGAACAAAAGTGGGGTGTGGTGGTAAAAGGACATGATTCTCTCTAGTTCCAAGTATAGCTAGATCTCCAGAAAATCTGGGGTGGAATTGCAAAACTTCCGGTTACGGTGGCCACGTGAGTTGTGCCAAAGTGGTTGGTGGGCTTTAATAGCACTTTGACCTGTGTTTTTGGCTAGGTTATACTGAATGGTGTCATGGGCACCTCGGCCACACAGTTCATCATTGATCTTACTCTTTTCTTCATTAAACTGTAATTAACGCGCAGGGTTATATTAGTTCCCTTGTACAAGATGATGATTCAGCAGTTCTGTACATCACTCAGTGTATTTTTTTATCTTAACGGAACTGTTAGAAATCAAGGGTCCTCGGGGCTCCCCGCCGGCTCGGTTGGTAGAGCATGAGACTCTTGATCTCTGGGTTGTGAAATCGAGCCCCGCATTGGGTGTAGGGATTACTTTTAAAAAAAGGAAACCAAAGCAAGCAACCTCCTCTGAGTTTTTATGCCTCGCACATAGAGCCTTTGTGCTATATGGATTCACACTTTAGAGGGTGACATATAATCGGGACAGGCCCGGTTGTATATTGTATATTGGGATTGACACAATCTCATTTATCAACGCTTGCCCGGATGCTCTCCTAGTCTTGCCTGGGCTTACCCTTATTCTACAAGCAGTTTGGAGCCCTCTCACGGGGCTGGAAGGGGAAAACCCATGTTTCCTTCCCAGTCTAGAGAGAAGGTGGGTGCCTACAAGCACATTGGTCAAGTGAGAGTGGACAATCTCTTCCTGGGTTAGTAAGGTTTACCCACTTTGAGGTGAGTAGAAGGGGAGCCGGGAGGAGTGGAAGCAGCCAAAAGATGAGTGGGAAACCCGGTCGAACTTCTCCCCCTGCCTGAGTTGAATCTTCGTAGAGGGCTCCATTATTTGGTTTGCAGGGTTATGAATTAACCAAACACGGGCCGAATCTATTCACATTGTTAGGTCAACACCAAAGCCTGATCTCTGAGAGACAAGGGTTTTGGATTCTATTTGAAGTTATAAATTATCCGTGCTCCAGTTCCTCCCCAGGGGTGGGGAGCTTGTGAAGGCCCTGTTGTTCTTGGGAACAGCTGTATGGGGGGAGCTATTCTACAGCTGGCTGCCCATACTCAGCTCGGGGTCTCCCCCCAGACCCTCCCTGGCACAATGCTTTGTCCTCAGGATCACTACAGAGCTCGCAGGCTCAGCTTAGGGTCATTTAAATGGTGGACCTCAGGCCCGAACAGGCCTCAGTTGACTTTTACTGTGTCAGAGCACTATAGCCGGTCAAGGGTGGCTTTCACAAACTGAGAAGCACACTATCAGAGCGTTTCTTCATAGGGAGTCTTTTTAGCTTCAGCCCTAGAGGAACCTGGAACTGAAGTCTGGGCTCTGTACAGACAGATGCTTACCCGGCCCTGCCTGTGAGCCCCAGACGGCAGACAATGGGGTGGATGGAGTGCCTTGAGTGCAGCACTGCCCGCACATGAGCAGTTTTTACTTCCGGCTCCCTAATAAAAAGGGTGGAGGTTGGGGGAGGCCCAGGACAATTCCTCTGAGGGCTCTGGTTGATCTGAAGCAGCAGACCTGTGATCGCGGCGGTGGTGGTGGGGCGAGGTGGCCGGGGGGGGGGGGGGGGGGGGGGGGGGGGGGGGGGGGGGGGGGGGGGGGGGGGGGGGGCGGTGGTGGAATCTTCTGCGTGGCTTCTTAGAGAATGGGCAGTATTTGGCAGGGCTGAGTTCCAAGTTTCGGATGCCTCTTCTTCAACCCTGTGACTTTTGGAAGTGGAGGGAACTATGTTAATCAGCACAACCCCAGTCTACCCCCAGCTCTGCTACCTGAATCCCCTATCAACTGATCCTAAATGAAAACATGCAAGGGAGCATTGCAGTCTCCCCTCCTTAAGTGGCAAAGGTAGGATTAACCCTAAGGCTCTAAGAGCAAATTACTAACACATCTGCAAGTGAATAAAATACAAATCCAGGCAGGAGGAGGCATAGAATAAAGGAATATTTAGTGGTAGGTGGGGCTAATTAGAGAATTACTAGGATATTTCTAGGAAGCTTTTTTCTTTTTTTTTTTAAATTGGCCAATGCATTATTCTCCCTAAGGTTGAATTAAGTTTTTACTCTCCCCCTTCCCCTTCCCTTTCAAAAGCAACATTGGTGTGGCCCTGTCTGGTCAGCTTTGTTTCTTTATACTTTCTCAGGTCTCTTTAAGCCCTTCAGCCCATGCTGCAAATTGTGTGCCTGCCTTTTTAAAAGGTAGGCACCTCATGTTTCAAGTTCAAGTGCAATGGAACTCACCCTGCAGCTTGAACAGATTTGAGTGTTTTTGCAGAGGGAGGGCCAGGGCAGATGGGGAGTGTCGTGCTCAATAAATACTTGTTGGATTGAGTGGCTGGAAAGGCAGCAGGGGTGGGGAGAGTGAGACACACTTCCCCCCACCCCCGGCTCATTTGAAATGGTTTTTCCCACTTCTGGTCCGCACACACTGTGCCCCCTTTATAATACCTCTCTGCAGCTACTTCCAAGGCAACCTCCCCCCCCCCCCCCCCCCGAAGTGTTAGTGTTCTCTCTCTCTTTAAATCACTGGTCTCCTATTCATCCTGGTCATTGGGCTTGAAGCCCAGCTGGTGGCAAAGACGTGGCATTTCCATGGATGTCATTGCTAGGCCTGTAGGTTCCCTTCCCCTTGCACTTAAAGCCAGAGGGTGAGCTCGGACGGTTAGTTACCAGGTTGAACCATGGCAACAGCCAACGTTTAGGATTTTGTTAGGATTGTGTTGGGGGGGAAGAAAAAGCCAGGCTACCTGGCTTTATTTAGGCTTAGAAGTGGCTATGGGTATGAGGCCAAGGAAACGAAGATGAATACTGGGTCCCCTTTCATTCCAGGTGGATTTATACCACGTTCCTAGTAGTGCTAGAATGTATGGCAAAGGGAAGCAGAAAAATGAAGTGTGAATCGCTGACTTTTCTAGGCTAGGGAGCAGAACTATCTGTGGGCCCTGGGGTGGGGGGCGGGGTTCAGGCGTCACCTAGAGGCGCGATCAGGCTGGAAGCCCCCGTCTGCCAAGCCAGGCACCACTCAGCTTCTCCTATGCCCCCCAGGCCCCCAGCGAGTGGGGAAATGCTGGAAAGATGCCATTGTCCTTCTCCAGGCCCTGGACACACAAACATGGCCATCCAAGGAGACTGCGTTCCTCTACTTTTCTGATGGCTTAGTCACAGTGGTTTTATACTCCTGCGCAGCTGTGGAGGGGTGGGTAACTTTGGACAGAGTAAGATTGTGATTGAGAGGAAGGAGAGACCGCTTCTGTTCCCTTGCCCTCCCTTCTCCTCTTCCCTACTCCCCTACCCACTCCCCCCACCCCCCACCCCCCGCCACTGCCTTCCCTTGAAGAGTTTTCTGGGCTCGGGGCGTGTTTGATCGCCCACACAGCTTGGCGAGAGCCAGCGTCGATAACATGTGTGCTCCCTGCCCCACACCTGCGAGCTGGCTATAAACCTGCCACGTGGCCTCTGTTTGGGGATTGTCTTTGTAACTCACACCCATCAGATATGACAGACCAACTGGGGGTTGAGGGTGGGGCTGGTTGGCATTTGGCGAGACCAAGGGGATGCAACCAGAGAGCATTCACGGTATTACGTAGTCCGGATTTAGAGATTGTGTAGAAGGCGGTGCGAGCCACACCCCTGCGGCTGGTGCACGTCTGACCACGGAGAGCAGCATCTGGGCTCTTTCTCACTGCACCCGCAGCCCTGGGGAGTTCTGTGTTCGCAGGAGAAGACAAAAACAGCTACTTATGTGGCAAGAAAGAGTCGGTGAATCCCAACCAGTTGTCTTTTTCAGGGAAGTTGAGGACATAAGTAGCTTTAGTGTTAAAGTATTCCATTCATTGAGCTCTTGGCCGCTCCTGGCGGGTACTCTGCATCATTTCTCACCCATCCTCATGACAGCCCTCCAGGTGCACGTGGCATTTACTTGTTTACGCAGATAAGTTAACGAGGCCCAGAAAGGAAGTGACTTGCCCAAGACCACGTGACTTAATAAAGCCCTTTTGCTCCCAGTGCCGGGGCTCTTCCCACATACGTGTGAAGAGTCCATTGTGAATTTCCTCCCAAACTAGCATCCTCTGCTGCCTGCCCAGCACACGCCCAGCCTTTGTTTCCCTTCTGCGTTTATGCCTGGATTCCAGGAGTGAGAATTCATTTGTTCTGTTGACCAAAAGAGAATCGAAAGGGACGAGGGGCCTCGAAGAAGTCTGTTGGTTCCTTGAGCCACCCCATAAGTGACTGACTGTCCACTCAATGCAACGACTTGGAAGGTGATGGCTATTGAATTACATGCGTGCTAGGGTGGAGGTACGATTTCCGTGTAGGATGAGAAGCTGACCAGGGACAGAGAGATGCAGGACACAGGCAGGGTTTTCCTCCTGCCTTCATGGGGTCAGAGTCACGGAGAGCTTGGGGCTGGGTCAGGGAGCGATCCCAAAGATGGGCCATATAGGAAAGGGTGTCTTTTTTAGGTGTGACTGCATGGAATCCCGCAGAGCACCTGGGAATAAATGTAGGTGGTGCATTCCTCTGGTGGGGGGCAGGTGTGGGTGGCATTGCGCCGTGATGACAGCTTAGTCTTCCTTATAGGGAGGGAAACCCCCTCCCCGTCACGCTCTATTTGAGTACGTCTCCTCCTCCTAGCTCTAGGTTAAGTGGGAGCAGAGTCACTGTGATACATGGCAGCGCCTTGATGAGATAAGCGTGTGCCCAGTAAAGGGGAATAGCAGGGACTTGAACTCAGGAGAAAGCTCCATCATCTAGGGACTTGATACCATGGAGAATCGCCTGGCCTGCTTCACAGAGGTTACCTGGCCTCTCCCTAGAGGGTTACGGGCAGCTCTTACCTCCTTACCTCTCTTCCAAAACTAGATTTTTGTGTAGAATTCTTGAATGTTCTGATAACCATATGCTTATGTGGATTACTTCTCACCTTCCTAAGGTAAAATCCCACGATAACAAATATTATAAACTACAATTCTGTATAATAAAACTGTTTCCATGGTTCATATCAATGCTTTGTTGTTGTTTTTTTGTGTTTTTTTGTTTAAAGAAAAGGGTAACCAACTGTCTTCTGTAGCGAGTACCTTTTCTCGTCCCTGTCCATTTATTAGTTGAGCCCTAAGCCAGGGCACTTGAGCGCTAGCTGTTTGCCTTGGAGGCAGGGGGAAGGGAGAGGGGCCAGTGGACCCATCACCCAAGTAGCAAGCCCCACCCCCGCCCCATTTTTCATTTTGTCTCGAACCTCCCACCCTCCAGCGCTTCCTTGTTTTCAAACAGAGCACCACACAAAAAAACCAACAAAGGACGGTGTGTGCGTTTATCTGAATGTGAGTGTGTGAGTGTGTGTCTTGAGTGTGAGTGACATGCAGGTGTCGAGTGAGCACGTGCGTGTGAAAAAGGGCGCGCGAAAGAAAGCAGACGACAGAAGCTGGCGGGGCGGGTGTCTGACCGAAGGTGAACTTGGGTAAAGGTTAGGTGGATGTCCTCTGTACTCTTTTTGTTCCTACGTCTGTAAGTTTAAGATTATTTCCAAATAAAAGTTTTCAAAAGTGAGCGCACGCTTGACTAGGTGGACTGGACCAGGAGTTCTTGAGAATATATGCCCTCTTCCTTCCATCTCATAACATCTCTTATTCTCCCCCATTTAACAGACAGCAAAACTGAAGCCCAGAGGAGTAAAGTGACCCCGTAGCACGCTGGGGAGGGGCAGGATTGAGGCCCAGGCATTGACCACTGTGGTAGGCCACCCCTCAGGAGACTAGACTGCAGCTTGTTCTCACTCCCCGAGTGGGTCGAGGGGACCATCAGACTCCCAAGAACGATTGGGCACCTGCCGCGGTGTGCCTGAGCCCCGTCCGTGCCCTGCATTGACCCAGTGTGTGTGTGTGTGTGTGTGTGTGTGTGTGTGTGTGACACTGAGCACACTCACAAAGGTACCTTCTCGGGAAAACTGCTTCCCTCTTCTAAGAAACACTCTTACTCCTCTCTTCACTCAGCTCTCTACGTTTCTTAAAGTGCAGGAGATCAGAGGGGCCGTGGCGTGATCTTATTTCAAGTTTTTACGGCAGAGATCGGAGGGTGAGAGCAGTCGGGTTTGGTACAGAAAGCGACGCCAGAGTACGGGCCCAGGCCAGACAGCTTTCTGTGCAGCAGGCGGCCGGTGCGTCGACAGGAGCCCGAGGTGGGGAACATTCGTGCGGTCCAGTGCGGCGTGCCTTCCCACGTGGACAGGAGTTACAGCTTCGTACACAAAGGGAGGGCTCCTTCTCAGTCATCGAAAACCTACTAGCCACAGCACCTGCGGAAGGGGGCCTTTTCTCGGACCCCAAACCACGTGTTTCACACCTCTCCGTGCTCCTTGAAGACCCTGGAATTATTCCTGACAGCTTTGCGTAACTGATATGTCCCCCCAGCTTCCAGAATTGGGGTGAGTGAGCGAGTCTTCCTCTACTTCTTCTCATAGAGAAAACAGTTTTGGCAAAATTTAGTTTTAGTGTGTGTCCTTTATCTGCAGGGCCTCCTGGCGGCCACCCCATGGCCATGAAACTGTGGTTAAACGGGCGTCAAAGGATTTTTGTTTCCCCATAGGCTTCAGCCAGTTATGTGAAATAGACCCACGAGCATTTACTGTATTATTGTCGAGCTTCTATGTACTCAGATTGCTTGTCGTAAAGCAGTGATCAAGTTATGGAGGCTATCCTCACTGTTCTCTGATTCTTCTCAGCTCGGTCTTATCCCAAAATAAGCGTCAGGTGGATGACATCCACAGTCAGAACGAGGTACAGGAGGATGAGGAAGGGCTGACCCCTAATTCCTGGTGGGTTGCATGCAGCTTAGTGGTGTGAAATGGCCAAAGCTGTCTACTTGGATGGGACAGTGGCCAAGGAGCCTTCTTGTTCCAGTTCTTTTTTTTTTAAAAGTATTTATTTAGAGAGAACAAGTGGGGGAGGGGCAGAGGGGAACAGAAGAGCCCAAGTGGGCTCTGCAGCTGACAGCACAGAGCCCAACGTGGGGCTCAAACTCGCGAACTGGGAGATCATGACCCGAGCTGAAGTCGGACGCTTACTCGACTGAGCCACCCAGGCGCCCCTCGTTCCAGTTCTTAGAGGTATAGGTAGGATGTCTTGGTAATTAACCTCCCAAACTGTTTCTCTGAATCAGATTCTCCTTTGCTGTAGGAGGCTAAACCTTTTCTTTGCCCGACTTATAAGAGACCAATACTGCTTAACAGCCCTTGATTTAAGAGCAGACATAAAGCCCATCGCGTAGGGGGAAGGTGGCGTAACTTACCTTCCAGTGACGTGTGTTGTTGCCCCGTCTTCCTCTGCATCTGTAAGCACACGTTGAGAGGTGACAAGCTTCCTTCTGCTTGGAAGTCATCAATGGCCTTGGGCATACGCCGATGGAAGGAAAAAATCTTCCCACTGGCCTACCTTTCAAGGCGGTTTCTGGAGGGCCCATCTGGTCTTGCTTTTTGGACTAGGTTTACCCTGGAGGCACCACCTAACCTTTGAACCTCCCGTCTGAACAACTAGAGAGACCAGGACGGCAGCCCAGGGGCTGTCCTGGAATGTCGCCCAGCACACTTTGGGGTTTTTCCACCGGCAGGGCAACAGCCTGCGAGTTTGCCTGGGATTCGAGGTTAGGCTGGGTCAGTTCCAGAATGTCAGAGGCCAGGTGGGGGAACCACGAGGTGGGATGTCGCCGTCCCTTGGGTATCTCCTCTTTGCACCCGGGGACACTAGAACTGGCGGAAGGAGATGGAGGTGACCAGAGAAGGTTTCGCGCAAGTGGGACAGTGTGGGCCATGCAGCTTTGCGAAGCTGCGAGGGCCGAGCAGAGTGACCCTAACAGGGTTTTAGACCTGAAGGCAAAGCAGATCCTGTGACTGAAACTTCCTGGTCCTGAATGATTGAGCAGTTGCTCCATGAAGCCCCCGTCACCCACCCCCTCCACCCCAAGCAAAAGGAACCTGAGTCAGTTAAGAGACTGACAGGTTCCAGCCTAGCGAGGTGTGGGCAGGGAGCAAACGTGCCCTCTGAGCTCTGATGGCTGCTCGCCCAGCCACGTGACCAGACCTGCTGCCTGTGGCTGGCTACCCGTAAACTTAGCACCGTTTATCCTCTCCAGCTTGGTCTGGGAGCCCACAGCACAGCTGTCTGATCAGCCGAATCTCCCTTCGAATTTGTGGCTTTGTGTCCTGCCCCTTGCCCCCCACCCCCCACCCCTTAGCTTACCTTGCCCCAGACAATGGCATGGGCTCTAAGCTTTCCATGTAGCTGAATTGATCAGCAGCCATCTTTTGTTTACCCTTTAATAGTTGGGGGAATTCTAGAACTAGAGAAGGCTCAGACTCCTCTGCTGTCACTCCCTGCCTTCTGGGGTGGGGGTGACTGCTGAGACTTGAGGGGGGCATGTAATTCTCTTTCCCCAGAGCTGCTGGGGGGGCAGTCCTCCTCATCCAATTAGGATGAGCAAGGAAGCTCTTCCTTCTATCCACCTAGACTCTCTCCTCTTCTAACTAAAGTCAGTTTACTTTCCTTCACTTTTGCACCCATGCAGAAGACTGATAAAATTCTAAGTCCTTAGAAGCAACCTTTCCTTTAGCCATTATTACTTACTTTCCAAGATCTCATTCTGGGACAGACCTGATAATGGCCAATGGATGCCCAGGGGTAATTTAGCTGGGCATAGCTGAGGTTGTATCTAGTTCCGATTGTGTTTCTGGACTCGAGGAGCCCCTTCTGTCTGCCCATGGTCTTGGTCTTGCTCCGGGATGACGTGACATTTCTTAATTTAACGTTGCCTCCTTCGTTTGGTATCTTTACTCTACCTTGTGCTGATTTACATCTTTCAATTCCTTGCCTCAGATTAAGCCTCATTCGCTGTTTCGTTTCTTCTTGCCCACCTTCCCTTTCCCCAAATTAGAAGTCCAGAGCAGTGACCCAATTGAGTTTGACCCTAACCTGCCAAGATTGAAATGCTAAAGGGTTTAGATCCTTGCTGAGGAGATCCTTGCTGAAGAGTGAATGGAATCTCCATCTTCCCAAATTAAGCCAGTTCTTTTTTCTCCCCCCACAATTTTTACTTTGGAAGAATTTCCAACCTACAGAAACATTGTAAGCACACTGCACACCCATTTATCTTTCACCTAGATGCACCAGTAACTTTTTGCTACAATTGTCAAATCTCTCTTCTCTCCTTCTCTGTGTTAGGTATGTGCATGTCTACACTTGCGTGTGCATCCATATGTGTGTTTTGTTTGTTTGTTTCTTGTGAACTGTTTGGAAATTACAAATACCATGACACTTCACCCTTAACCTTAGTGGTATCTCCTGGAATAAGGCCATTCTTATACATTATCATGGTATCATTATTGTCCCAAGAAAATTATCTATAATTCCACACCATCTACTGCCCAGTCCATTTTCAAATTTCCCCTTTGATTGCTCTTTTCTTTCTTTTTTTCTTTTTTTTAAGACTTTATTTTTTTAAAGTAATCTCTACACCCAGCACGGGGCTGGAGCTTACAACCCCAAGATCAAGAGTCCCATGCTTTACCGACTGAGCCAGCCAGGTACCCCTTGTTTTTGATCTAGAATCCAGTCAAGGTTCACATTTGGTTATGTCATCTTAAGTCCAGTTAGAATTCCCCTCCCACTTGTGTTTTTGGTTTTTGGTTTTTTAATAACTGCTTGAAAAGCGTGGACCAGTTCTGCCTTCGAGCTGTCCTACATCCTGGATTTTCTGGCTGTTTTTTTTCATAGTGGCATTTAACTTGTTCCTCTATCCCCTAGATTTCCTGCAAATGGGAAGTTAGGTCTGGGGTCTGATTTGATTCAGGTAAAACATTTTTAGCAAGAACATTTCATGGGTGAAGTTGTGTACTTCATATTATATTACTTTAGGAGGCACATAAGGTCAGGGTGTCCATTACTCGCAATGGCTAAATTTGATCACTTGAAATGGTGTCCACCAGACTTCCCACTGGAAAAATACATTACTCTTTTAGTAAGTGGTTTATGGGATGATACTTTGGCATTATTTAAATATTCTGTTCCCCACAACATTTCTTCCAGTGGTTTGGTACCCACTGAAAACTTCCTAAGAGATTACTTTGGGAGTTGATAAAGCTAGTTGGAATTAACACTTATGGATGACATAAGTATGAACATGAGATGGTCAAAAGAGGGATACATTTTTTTTTTAAGAGTGTGTGCAAGCAGGGGAAAGGGGGAGGGAGAGAAGGGGCAGAGAGAGAGAGAGAGAATATCCCAAGCAGGCTCCACACTTAGCACGGAGCCCAATGCAGGGCTCAGTCCCACAATACTGGGATCGTGACCTAAGCTAAAATTAAAAGTCAGGTGCTTAACCAACTGAGCCACCCAGGTACCCCCCAAATTAAAAGAAAATACTTTCTTTGGGGTTTTGGAATCAGTGGGGAGGGGAGAGGCACCAAAACAGGGTCAATCAAATTCCATCAAAGACTAGGTATTTTATGGGGCGCCTGAGTGGCTCGGTGGAGCAAGCATCTATCTGAGTTCGGTTCAGGTCATGAGAATACGGTTTGTGAGTTCGAGCCCCACATCGGGCTCTGTGCTGACAGCTCAGAGCCTGGAGCCTGCTTCTGATTCTGTGTACGTGTGTTTCTCTGCCCCTCCCCTGCTTGCACTCTGTCTCTCATAAATAAACATTAAAAAAAATTCAACAAATTAAAAATAAAAGACTGGGTATTTTGCGTGAGTCAGGCTGATATTAAATTGAGTAATAGTTGCTTACACATATTTTGCTGTCTGTCCATTTGCTTGAGGTCAGGGAGAAGACAGGCTGGATGGAACTAAAATTAATTCCTAGTTTGCAAAGCAGAAATTATTTGGACTATTTGGAAGTTATCTATAATTCTGTTCTTCCTTCTTTTTCTTTCTTTCAATCACTTTCTCCTCACTAGAAAAGGAATCTCATTTTTTAAATTGTCTTCTTCTTCCCCTTGACCCTCCCCCTCAAGATGCCCAGTGGGTCAGACAGTGTTCCGGAGACCCAGGTATAATCACCCTGGTTCCTAGCAAGGGAAAGGACTAGAACCCTTCCAACCCGTGGAAGTAGTTCCTCACCCGAAGCAGCCAGGCAGTCAGACACTGGAACCTGACAGAGGAAGACAGGGGTGGGAATTATACCCTCAAATGTCTTCTTTTGGGTTAAAAAGATCTGCATCTCCCTTTTCTCTGTGGCATTGGAGAAATCAGTTCACCTCTTTACACGAGGGCGTGTCCCAGGCCCCCACCTGGAACACCTTGGAAACTCTTCATCCTGTTCTGTAGGTGAGTTCACGAGAGTGGAGGGTGCACACGTTCAGAGCAGGAATCTCTAAGTTTCCGTCGCGGGTGTCCTCTCGCAGGATTTGGTGTAGATGAACTTTCTCAATCTCTGATGCTTCCTGCCCCTCATTTATCTTACAAGACTACCTGAGAGCTGATTGGATGTCGTGATTTCTTCTTGACTTGATAGGAATCAGATTGTTTGCAAGAAGCGAAGATACGGAGGGGTTTATGCCTATCCTCCGCATTTATAGGCCGCCCAGAGATTCCTCGCTCCCAGATAACCACGGGTGGCGATTTTTTTTTAAGAGGGCGGTGTTCTATTTATGCTATGCTGTGCTCTCAAAGGCCAAGTAGATCCCAAAGGGAAGTGCGTTCCAATCACTAACTGCTAGTATTTCGTTTTAAGAATGTTGAAATCCGACAGAACTAATTCTTCAGAGAATTCAGATAAAAGGTGAAGAGTTCACACCACTTCCTTTTCTTCCAACTGCAGCTTCTTGAGAATCGAGCAACTCTCTGAGTAACTGCTGTCTACTCTCTGCACACGCACACACGAGCGATCACCCTTTTCCTCCTTCCTGTACGAAGGGTCGGCCTCCTTATGTTTTTCCTCCCCACGGTGACATTTCTAGATGGATTTCTCCTGGCTCTTCTCTCCCACTTCCCATAGATGTGGTCTGTGTGCTGGGAAGTCAGACACCACCAGAACTGCTTTCCCTTGAGCTGCACACTTAACCACGCACTTAGGAATTCATTAAGGGTCTGGCTGAGTAGTTTCTCCTGCATACATAAATATCATCGCTCTTTTCTGTCTAGGTAGGCCTTCTTGGTAAGGGAAATGTGCTGTTACTCTTGTTTCCTCCTTTCTTTTCAAATCGTGTTGCTGTAACTACTCCCTGTTGTGGTTGCAATGAGCTATTTGCTTCGCGTGGAAAGAGGCGTCTAGAGCCCCAGGTTTGATTTTTCCCAGCTGGGATAGTTGGGGGTCTCCTTGGGCTTTCCAAGGAGGGCTTCTAACTCTTGTACAGTCATACTGGGGATTTCAGTTTGACCACAACTTCCCTCCAAAACCCACACGTCCCTGAGTTCAGCAGCTCTGCAGCCCTGGACCACAGGGCGCTCAGAAGACCAGCCTGCAGTGTGTAATCCCAACACCCGTACTGAAATGGAAAAAGAATCCCTGTAAGGCTGCTGGAAGGAACTCCCCTACTGACTGCCAATCTGTTCCTGGGGAAGTGTTTAGAAATTCTGATTCCCTGTTTTACTTCGCTCCTCTTCAGATTAACATCCCCGCCACCTCCTCCCCCAACCAAAGTGGTGCATCACAGCCTGGGGGTAGGGGTTGGGGGGGTAGGGCAGGCCCTGCTCCTTCGATGGCCAGCCGTGTGCCCGGCCTCAGCTTCCCGGGCCGCCCTGCCCGCTCATCTTTCTGAAGGAAGATCCCTGCCGGAAATAAGCAGATTGTAGAAAAACACACATACTATGATCTTTTATTAAAAAAGACACACGCACGCATGCACGCGTGCATGGAGAGAGATCAGGAAGGGTGTGACCAGGTGGTGATCTCTCAGTGGGGACCCGCACAGTTTGAATTTTTCAGTTTTTGCCCATCTGCGTTGCCTTATTTCCTACAATATAGCTACAGCCTCTGTTACAGTAAGTGATCTCTCTTTAAGAGACGAGGTAAGAAGGCTAGTGCGAATAATGCTTCAAAGCCCAGCGGCACGAGAAAGCGACTCCTAGCTTGTTAGGCTGGCTAGTGGTTGAGTCTTGGCCACGTGTGTGATCTCATGGGCTCTCTTTCTCCCTTCCATAGTCCTTCCTGGGTATTTTGGGGTCCCTGGGCCTCGTGTTAATGAAGGATGGGGGAGAGGAGTCTCATCTTATTTCCCAGGCTTCTCCTGCATCGCTTCAAAGGTAGTAGTAACGTGAGTGAAGTCGCCCACCCCGCCCCACCAGATGCCCAGCTGAGACCTCCTGGTCAGCGGCTGGTTTCTCTGTGCCAGCGGCCAAACCTCCACCCCGCACTCTGTCTCTGGCCGCGTTGAAAAAGGCAGCCACAAAAGCCTCACTTCCTGCATCATCTGCTGCCTTCCTCCTTCCCCTGATCCCCTCAAAGCACTGTCATCCTTCTCCTTTGGGTTCCTGGGGTGGGGGTGGGGGGTTGCTGGTGTGGTCAGGCCCGAGCTGATCTCCAGCCAGGGCAGAGACTGTGCCCTCCTCCAGTATCAAGGGCGCTTAGAGACGGGCTTGGTGTGGGCGCACAAAATCTGCTCGCTGGAGGAATCCGTCGGTCCATGGTGGTGCTCCAGGCCCCCTCTTAGCCTCTGTCGGTCTAGTGTCTCGTCTGCTCTTTGCTCTCTGCCCCCTGGACTAGCCTCCCAATGCACAGACGCCCGACCGCTGGGCCTCTCCACTCTGCGCCCCTCTCCCCGGAGCGAGACAAATGCAGCAGTTGGGAAACAGGACCGAGTGACTCTGGAAGATAGCACCTAAGGCTTCTTATCTCCGGTGCGCTGTTTTGTTTTGTTTTTTTCCACTTGCCGTTGCCCAAGAACCCGAGCGCCCGCCGCTGCTCAGCTGCATATGGTGAAATGGCCTGGCGCCGTGCCAGGTGGCTTCGGCAGGTGGTTGGGCCTCGTGCGATGGGCCGATAATACCCCCCAGTGCTGTCAACAGGACGCTCCACCCTCCCGCAGGCACCCTGCCACACCCCCCCCCCCCCCCCCCCCCCCCCCCCGCAGCCTGCTGCTTTGTCACGGCCCATCATGATAGGGGCGTCCCTTCTCAGATAGGGGAGATGATTGTCCCATTTCCCTCCCCCTCCCCTGTTTCCCAAATCTGAGAGGGGTACTTTCCAGAAATGAAACCAGCTTCATCTTCCCAACCACAAGCAACCGTCGCGATGATTCTCCTTTAGCTGCAGTCCCACCGTGGCAGCGTAGAGCCCAGTCCTCAGATCTTTCTGGTATATCCATGAGGGATCAGCCTGCGAGCTCCCGTTCTACGACGCTCAGCTCGTGACATTTTCCCGGGGGACGGTCCCACCTGAGCTAGGTCTCCATGGGCAGCACACCTTCTCTAAGCAGCTGTATGTCCCTCTCTGTTTATTCAAGGGGGTGTCCGTCTTGGGTTAGACTGGCATTAGCAAAGTGAAGGCTTTGACACTGAAGTCACGAACATTCCCTAGGGATAGTGTGTGGCTAGGGCAGCAGTCTCTTCCTAGGCTCCTTCCGCCGCCTTCTATCCTGAAGAATTGTGGAAGAGGAAGGGATTAAGTGACGTTGACTGGCTGAACCTGATCTGTCTGATGAAGACTTTAAAGCAATTTTATGTCTCATCTTCTGTTCTTTAGAGCATCCCTAAGGAGGGAACTTAGGCTGGGCTCAGGCTTGTCAGAGGGGAGAGCAGGCACAGTGAGATCGGGTGATGGTGGCCGCAGTCACATCTGGGTAGAGCCTCAGTCCCAACTAACTGGGTCCCTCACATCTGAGCCGCTTCTGGATACGTGAGGGGGGTTGCACTCTGTTCCTGCCTGCCGCCGCCTTGAGGATGGCACAAAATATGTCACTGTCTGATTCTAGCTTTGGATGGCATTCTATTTAGTGGCGGGGGGAACTTGACACCTTGGTTTAGCCCTTTATCGGTTTTGGTGCTCAAATTAACAGGTGCTCTCTGAACCATTTAGGGCAAGGGTTTTGAAATAAGTGGTACGTTTTCTTTTCCTATCAAAATCTAATGTTTCAGAACATGCTCTCCTCCCCTTTCTTCCAGGCATGAAGGAAACAGGACATTTTACTCTCGCTGGAGGCATCGGGACATGCCAAGAGTTTGGGGGTCAGGGAGGGGAAATGGGGCCTTGCTGAGGTCTCTGAGAAGGGCATTCAGTCACTTGTGGCTGGTAGGAGCTATGCCAGCGCTATGATATGGTCGCTATAGAAATAAGCCTGGGGCCCTGTTGCCTTTGAAGGAAGAGAAACTGAGGCAAGGCCTCCAGATGACTTTGATGCAATGAGATCCTTGCAGGTCTGGCGGAGAGGAGAGAGGAAGGCATCAGAGGCACCTGGTTCTGGATTGGGGTGCTTCCTTTCTCTCTGTTTGTTTCTTTCTTTCTTTCTTCCTTTCTTCCTTCCTTCCTTCCTTCCTTCCTTCCTTCCTTCCTTCCTTCCTTTCTTTTTGGTTATTGGCATTTTTATGTATATGGAAGAGCCAGTCAGGACCCATGACGCCCTTAGACCTTTGTGAATAACTTTGGTAAGCGGTAGCTAGAAAGCATGTAGAGCTGACCAAAGTGGGTGGTTGGATTCTCACGGCAAACCCCAGGATTCTGGGTCCCTCCTCACCCTGGGAGCACTGGGAAGAAAGTCCCATCCCTGATTACTGCCCTTGAGATTGGCCTCCTACCAGAACTCGTGATCGGGGTGGGATATGACGTGATGGGATATGACGCGTAACGTGAATAGATACCAAATGGGTGTGGTTTCAATGGCCCCTAGGAGATCATAGAATCCCAAGGTTACAGAGACTTTAAGAAACAACCCAGGCAACCCAGGAAACAGAAGATGAGTACGGACACCTGGGCAGTGCCTACCATTGAAAGACTCCCTTCCCCGAAAAGGGGCTAAAAAGGCAATCCTTTCTGCAAGTGTCCTTGCAACCTTGGAGGGTGTTCCTGATGCCGAAGGGCCAGGGGCCCGTGTGGGGTGATTGAGGAGGAAGGAGGCTTGGGTTTAGGTGTTAGGACCACCTCGGACCTTGTGGGTGACCGAGTCTGGCCCGAGGCTGGCCTTCCCTGGGCCTTGGTTCCCTTACGGTCCCCCCAGCCCCTTTCAGGGCTGACAGGAGAGTAAAGACCCACATTAAAAGACTGTGCAGATGGGGCGAAACTCGAAAGTTCTATATAAATACCAGAGAGACCTCATGGTCCCCGTAAAGGAAGAATCTCAAACAGGATTTTGCAGCACCTTCTGCCAAGAGCCTGGGCGAGGAGGTTCCCAGAGCTATCTCCATCTCCCCTCCCCCTCGCTGCTCCGCCCTCCCACCCCCTGCCTCCGCCCCGGGAGTCCCAGCCTCTTCTGCACAGCCGTGAAGCAGCTGTCAGGATCATGGTGTTTTGGCCTTGATGCCAGCCTCTTGCTCATCTGCTTCCCACCTGCCCCTCTGTTGCTCGGTCACGTGATCCTGTAAACTTGCTTTCTGAGGCGGCCGCTGCATCTCCCCGGGGCCCGTGGGCGCTTTCGGATGACCACGGGGCAGCCGTGGTGCGTCTGACCTGCCCGCCAGCTTGTGTCAGAACCTCCCGGACTGCCACCATTTGATCTCAAATCCAGGATAGGAAAAAGAGCAGAGGACACGCTAGTGCAGAAGATGAAGTTGGGGCTTGACTCCAGCATGCCTGTCGGTGACTTCACTGGGTAACAAGGTACAGGGAACAGGAGAGAGAGGTCAGGCCTTCCTGGGCCAGAGAGAGGAAGACACAGGCAGGCCTGGGGGCTTTACTCGGGGGAGTGGGTTGAACAGGGATGCACAGACTTGGAATCCATGCTATAATTAGAGACATTCCCTTGCAGTAACAGCTTTTGATTTGATTTGATTGTTTAAAAAAATTTTTTTAATGTTCTTATTATTGAGAGACAAAGAATGAGCAGGGGAGGGGCAGAGAGAGGGGGAGACACAGAATCTGAAGCAGGCTCCAGGCTCCAAAGCTGTCAGCACAGATGCCAGGCTCGAACCCACGAACTGTGAGATCCTGACCTGAAGTTGGACACTTAACCAACTGAGCCACCCAGGTGCCCCAATGGTTTTTGATTTTATACGAAGACTTAGGCCATCACCCAACTGCCAGCCCTGTTCTAGCACTGTATGGGGTACAAAGATAAGTTAGAGACAGTCCTTGGCTGCAGGGTGTTTATTATCTAGGAGTTAAAATACTCATAATCCAAGAGAGAGGATGCTAAGTACCAGAAGGGCACAGAGTGCTGGAGAGAATCAGAAAATCCCGAGATACTGCTTCCAGGGAATCCAGAAGGCTTCATGGAGGTGGCGCGGTTAGGCTGGCCCTGACTCACGGGGCAGATTTCAGCCCTGGGCATGTGGGCAAAACTTCAGCAGAGGGAAGGCCCAGGACATGAGCGGGAAGTTGTGCATAGTACGGCTCATCTGGGACATAGAAACCTTGGAGAGGAGTGCCGTGTACAGGAGAGGTAAGTGGGACCAGAGCATGAGGCCTTTGGCCACCACCTTTGAAGACGAGCCTTAAAAGAGTTTTAACAGAACCGTTAAGGTCATAAAAATGTGTCTTGTAGGTCAATATATATTATTTGGAAAAATGTTTATGGTATAAGGTGAAAACGTATAGCAAAACAATATGTGTGGTATGATCCCAGCTTTTTATTTTTCTTGAAATTTAAAAAATTGTTTTAATTATTTTTTTAAAGTTTGTTTATTTATTTTGAGAGAGAGAGAGGGAGAGAGAGAATTCTAAGCACGCTCTGCACTGTTAGCACAGAACCTGATGCAGGGTTTGAACACGCAAACTGCGAGATTATGACCTGAGCTGAAATCAAGAGCCGGACTCTCAATCAACTGAGCCACTCAGGCGCCCCAAGTTTTTTTTTTACTTTTTAAGTAATCTCTATGCCCAACATGGAGCTTAACTTCACAACTCGGAGATCAAGAGTCACATGTTCGACTGATCCGAGTCAGCTGGGTGCTCCGTATTTTTTATTTCTATTTTATTTATTTATTTTTTAATTTTTTAAATTGTTTTTACTTAGTTATTTTGAGAGAGAAAGAGCACACTTGGGGGAGGAGTAGAGAGAGAGAGGGAGAGGGAGAGAAGCCCAAGCAGGCTCCACACTGTCAGCACAGGGCCCAGTGGGGGGCCTCGAACTCACGAACTGTGAGATCATAACCTGAGCTGAAATCAAGAGTCAGGCACTTTACCAACTGAGCCACCTCGGGGTGCTCTCCTCCACCCATTTTTTATTTTAAAACACACGCATGCACACGCACACACACACACGGTAGCAAGGCTGATGTGGTTATAGCTCTCAAAGTATTATCCGTGATTATCTCTGGCTGTTGAAGTTCAAGGTTTTTTTCTTTTTGTTTATATATTTGCTGACTTTCCCACAATTCACTTACTACTTTTGCAATATGTTTTTTCATTTGTTTTAAATAAGCACATATGAGGGGCTCCTGGGTGGCTCAGTCGGTTGGGCGTCCGACTTCGGCTCAGGTCATGATCTCACAGTTTGTGAGTTCAAGCCCCGTGTCAGGCTCTGTATTGACAGCTCAGAGCCTTGAGCCTGCTTCTGATTCTGTGACTCCCTCTCTCTTTGTCTCTCCCCTGCTCACATTCTCTCTCTTTCTCTCTCTCTCAAATAAATAAATAAATAAATAAATAAATAAACATTAAGTAAGCACATATGATAGGTGAGGGAAAGGACTTAGAACTATGACAGGAATTAAATAAAAACAGACTGAAAGTTACCCATGGAGGAACATTCGTGATCTGCAGATTGTGGGCAGGGAGACTCGTCAAATGTCCAATAACATGGGAATGGCTAAGCAAACACCAACCTGGTGAGACATTATGTAGTCATTGAAAATGACAAATATGTAGGTTGTTGATACTTGGAATGCGTATATGAAATGGATAGAAGAAAGCAGAACATAATGTACATTTCATATTGATTACAACTGTGTCAAAGTGTGTGTAAACGTGTTTGGATTTGGATAATGTACATGGTGTTAGTATCTCTTTTTCTTTTTTAACGTTTATTTATTTTTGAGAGAGCACGCGTGCGCACGCATGTGCAAGTGGGGGAGGGGCAGAGAGAAAGGGATAGCGTATCCAAAGTGGGCCCTGCACTGACAGCATCAAGCCCAATGCAGGGCTTGAACTCACGAACTGTGAGATCACAACCTGAGCTGAAGGGGGTGGGACGCTCAACTAATTGAGCCACCCAGGTGCCCCTCTTTTTCTATCATGGTAAATGTTTAACATAAAATTTACCATTTAACTACCTTGAATTCACAATTCAGTGGCATTAAGTACGTTCACAATATTCCACAACCACCACCACCATCCGTTTCCAGAACATTATCATCACGCCAAGCAGAAACTCTGTGCCCATTAAATAATGAATCACTCCCTTCACCCCCTAAGTCCCTGGTAACCTCTATTCTACTTTCTGTCCCTGTGAGTTTGGGTCATGTAAGTGGAATCATACAATAGCTGTCCTCTGTGTCTGCTTTATCTCACTTAGTATAATGTTTTAAACTTTTTTTAATGTTTATTTATTTTTGAGAGAGAGAGAGAGACAGAGCGTGAGCAGGGGAGGGGCAGAGAGAGAAGGAGACACAGAATCTGAAGCAGGCTCCAAGCTCTGAGCTGTCAGCACAGAGCCCGGCGTGGAGCTTGAACTCACGAGCCATGAGATCATGACCTGAGCCGAAGTCGGACGCTTAACCGACTGAGCCACCCAGGCGCCCCTCACTTAGTATAATGTTTTAAAGTTTGTGTTGTAGCGTGTATCAAAATTTCATTTCTTTTTGAGACTAATAATCCATTGCGTGCACACACCACGCTCTGTGTATCCATTCATCTGTTGATGGGCATTTTGTGGCTTCTCCCTTTCGGTGGTTGTGAATGACAGTGCTGTGAACATGGGTGCACAGATACCTTCTTGAGACCCTGCTTTCAATTCTTTTGTATATTTACCTAGAAGCAGAATTGCTGGATTGTACAGTGATTTGACGTTTAACTTTCTGGTGTCTTTTTATTATATATTTTTTTCTGATGTCTTTTTAATATAAAGCTCTTCAAGTTTATTTATCCCTAGAGCCCCCGGTTCCTTTTGCTCTGTTTAATGCACACATGAATTGTCAAGGGATTGCTACAGATGTGAAAGCCTTTTTGCTCTGTTTAAAGGAAAGAGCCTTTGCAGATCTTGAGAGAGTAGAATGTTTTGAATGTGGCCATGGAATACATGGTCAACCCAAACGATTGAAACTTACACGTAATTCCAGAACCCTCACGTTTTATAACAGTTTCAACGTTTACCTTCTCCCCAAATTTAACCGAGGTAAAACCTAAACGA
Source organism: Hyaena hyaena (assembly GCF_003009895.1). NCBI lineage: Eukaryota > Metazoa > Chordata > Mammalia > Carnivora > Hyaenidae > Hyaena > Hyaena hyaena. The sequence continues at coordinate 3,777,005 of NW_024080661.1, read as the reverse complement.
ATGGATTTATAATTGCTTTATGTTTGTCCCATTTAGCCTGGAGTCGGAGACGGTGGAGGGAATCCCAAAGACTGATTTTCCCAAGCTGGGTTCCTCCATCCTGGGTGGTCGAAAGGAGTTCTCTTATTCCCTCTGTCTCAGTTCCCTAGGTTCGCTGAGCTAACCAGTCTTGAAGGAAGTATAAAGAGTCCTTCAGTTAACTGGGTTGAATTTGTTCAGTGCTTAGGAGCTGTGCAGTGGGTGCCGGAGAGAGGGCAGGGCAGGAGATAAAAGATTGCTTTTTGGCCACTTAGAGTTCCCTCGTTGATGATGGGAAACAGTCTTGCTCTCCTATGAGGCTTCAAAGTTCACGGTTCATAGTCCATGAGGAATGGGAAAAAGATAGAAGCCATGTATAAAGTAGCCCTGCATCCAAAGCAAAAGGATGTAAGTTGTTTCCAGTGATAAAGTCCAGCTGGTTAAGTCAGAGCTCCGGTCACACTGTATTTGCTTTTACGGGCCGCTCCATGTTCTTTTAGGAGGGAGGTGGATACAAGTGCAGATGTGGCTGTCAGGTGAGGCTTGCTAGGAGAGAGAAGGCTGGTTACCACGTCTCCCTCCTCCGTGCTGATGTCAGGGTGGGCGGGCTGTGCTCTCTTCCAGCCAGCGTCCCGTGCTCCGTGGCCCCAGAAAAGTCAGTGTGTAGGCCTCAGCCACCCCAGGTCCGACGTACATTCTCCCTGGACACCATCCTCAGCTCCTACCTTCTGGGCCAGTGGCCACGAGACGCTGATGGGGCCTTCACCGGCTGTGCCAATGACAAGGCCACCCAGGTAATGACACGCTCTCCTAATGGGATGAGGAGGGGGGGAGGGGGCCGGCTGAGGAGGCCTTTGGGCTGCTTACCAGCCCCATCACTGGAATGATCTGTTCTGGGTTATGGCTGTAAATATTCATCAAGGAGCTTTTCATCATCTGGTGTTTACCAGGTTGGTTTTCTCTGCGAACTTACGTGAAAACGAGTTTGCCTTCCGCCTGGCTGATGGAAGAGAGAAGTCAATCTGGGTTTTCCAGTTTGGCTGTGAGTGTGTGTGGGGAAAAGCAAGAGTTGGCTTTGGAATGTATTCGAGGTTCTCAAAAAATGAGATTTACCTTTCTAGACTTAAGCAGGCCAACGTTCAGCTGCAGAGGCATTCCCCAGACAACTGGAAGAGGTGGCCAAGAAGCCGGTGGAGCTAGGAGAGATCCCATTGGAGCAAACAGGAATGGAAAGTTCTCAGATGATGAAGACTTGAGCCCTAGCCAGCAGCCCCATGGGATTTCAGTGGGCCCATTCGGGTCCTTTGAAGCCCAGGTCCTCTCTGTCCTATTGCTTCCTTCCTGACGGTCTTTTCAGCAAGAATCCTAAATTTGGAACGAATCTCTTTAGATCACCCAGTCCGCTTGTCAGCTTTCGAATGAGATAGTGTTCACCTCAGCAAGGAATCGTCTCCTAAGTGAAATTATACAAAGGTATCTTTTTTTTTTAAGTTTTGTGTTTTGCATTTGTAAAAATGCTTATTTTTGAGAGAGAGAGAGTGCACGCACATGCACAAGGGGCAGAGAGAGACGGGGACAGAGGATCTGAAGTGGGCTCTGAGCTGACAGCAGAGTTCCCGATGCAGGGGTTGAACTCACAAACCTCAGGAACATGACCTGAGCTGAAGTCGGACACTTAACGCACTGAGCCACCTGGGCGCCCTTACACAAAGATACCTCTTGATCTGACTGGGGACTTCACATGCTTAGCAGTCCTTAAGTGTCAAATCTTTTCCATTTTGATGCAGTTTAAACTTATTCCTATTCGGCTTCCGAACACAATGAGTTATCCTTAGGAAAGAGGAAGCAGGGTGGGAAGAAGAGGGGCTCACAGGCACGCCTGCATCCTGGGGGCGGGGGCGGTCCTGGACAAGTCAGCTGTCCCTTTGCTAGCCGGGAGCGTGTACCTGTCCTGCGGGCTCACACGTGGGGTGACAGCCAAGCGTGCAAGTGTTCCGTGCACTCATGCCCCCACCCCTCTTTGGTGCATGTCACGTTGGTCCCTTTTATTTATTTTTTTAAATGAGATTCATTTTGTAATGTTCCTGGTGAATGTTTGAATGCCCAGTCCTGTTCTCGGCCTGTGGAATGAAGAATGAGGAAATGAAAATGAGATCTGGCCTCTGTGAGTCTGGATGCCCGTGCCATGAAGGCCAGCGAACAGACAGCCAAGGGAGGGGAGAGATGGGGCAAATGCCTGGCACAGCTTAGAGGAGAGGAATTCTCGTGGGAATGCCCCACCTTGAACCAACAACAATTTGCCGCAGCCAAGATCAGCGAGGCTCTTTAGATCCACAAACAGAATGCAAAGGGAGGACACACCCCAGTTGGTGGCCAAAACAGCCGGGGCCTGCTTGCTCAGAGCCCCGGGCAGTGCTGTTCCCTGCATTCTCTAGAAAGGCCGAGGAAGGGAGATAGCTTATGCTTTGCCCTCACGGGCCTGGAGCACACACTCCCTTCTGTCCGGAGAGGACTGTTGAATCCAAATAATGTAAATAGTCAAGTAGGACGTCAAGGGTGTAGACTTGTGAGCGCGTCCCCCTTAGTCAGGCGCGGGCTTCCGGGTAGCCCACCTCTCCCCGTCTCTGTCATTTCCGGCCACCAACCTTCGAGGAAGCCTCCACCCCGACTCCTCCGAGAGTGTTCTCTTTGTCAACCCCAGGCGGGGCTGGCCTCAGCTGTTCCCTGGCCGGATTTGGAGGCATGGGCTCTAGGCTGTGTGTTTTCACTTGGGCTCCAGCTGCAGGCCAGATCTTTTATATAACAAGTCTGGGCTTCTTGCCATAGCGGGACAGAGGTCAGCGATGCGCCTCCGTGGGTCTGGCAAGACCAAGCTCTGCAGCTTTTCCCCTTTTCCCGGGACAGGCTCCAGCCCTCGAGGAACTCTTAGCAACCTGTCAATATTGTGGCTGCAGGAGGTGGGGGAGCTCTGGTCCACGGAGGCATCCGGACCAAAATATGTGCCCTGGCCCGTCTTTCGTTCCGGGCCTGCTGGGAATTTTCTGCTTCTAGATTTGGGGCTCTGTTCAAATTCCTGCTTGAGCCCCCCACCCTCACCCACCCTGGCCTGGCACCAGCCACCTCCTTGAACGCTCGCATCACTCTAGGAAGGTCTGAGGCTCTCCTGACATCTCTCCAGGTCACTGGTGTTCCTACCCTGCAGAGCACGGGCATATTCCCAGAAAGGACTAGAGATGAGGGAGGGCCTTTCCTGGGGAGACACAAGGGAGCATGGGCCAGTGTAGACAGAGGTGGGGAGGCAGGATTTACCAGAGTCCTTGAAAGCTGGAAGTCCCAGCAAGTTTCTGACCTGGGCGGCAAGCCATTGAGATAGCCAGGCATGCTGCGTTCTCCAATCTTCTTGCAAGGCAGGAGATGGTTATACCAGTGTTGGGGGGCAGGGGAGGAAGAGAGGCGGCTAGGTCTTATTTGGGGGAATGGATTGTTCGGTGAAGTTCTGCATGCCCTGAGCCAGGAAGAGCAACAGGAGGGAGATGACCAGCTCTTCCAGAGACCAGCTTGGCGAGCCCAAGGGAGAGCTTGGGTGCAGCGGGAGTGGGGCCCGGAGTGGCCAGCTGGGGAGGCCAAGTGAGGCTCCTGTATAGAGTCACCGTCATCTAGAGGAGGTTCTTGGTGCCTCAGAGGACTTCGTGAGGATTCTCCAAGGCGATCCGAGTGGTTTTTCCCCTCTCTGGACCACCCTCTCCCCAGGTCAGCTGGTCAGCTGATGTCAGCCACCGGGCGCTTGGGGCTGGCCCTCCTAGTGGTGGGGTTGGGGTGGGTGATGGCTGCATACGCCAGTGGCTGCCGTCACCCCCTCCCTTCTTGCTGTGCAAAGCGCTGGTGCCTCCACGCACTCTTCTGGAGGGAGGAAGTGATCTCAGCACAGCTAGAAGGTGTGTTTGAGCAGAGTTCCCTGGCTCTGCCTGTCCCTCCCCCCCCCCCCCCCCCCCGTTTCTACTCGGCCTGGCTTCCTCCAATGTGCTCCAGGTGAGGTGCGGAAGCCTCTATGGTAGACTTCTTCCTTTAGGCCTGATTTGTCCTTTGGGGGAGAAAAATAACCAGCCTAAGTCCTTGACGAACCTCACGGGGTGTCTGGTAGGCCGGAGGCAGAGTGGCAAACTTCATTTGGGAAGACGTGCCCTGATGTGACCTCTCCCTCCTGTGTTTTCTTTCTGTCCCCAACTCTTCTTCCCCAGCCAGCGCCTCAGCACTCGGTGATGACACACGTTTCAGTCTGCGCGTCCCAGGCCTTCCTTGTGGGCGTGGGGGCCTGGGCACGGCGCCTGCTTTCCACACTGGCGAGCACGTGGCTTGACAACAGCACAGAGCATTTGAGACATGGGTCCGGGATGGAAAGGCTGAGGCTTACGTCGTCGCTGTCGGGCCAGCAACGGTGGCCTTGGCCGCCTGCGGCCAGAGCTCCCGGTGCGGGCCGGCAGACCACCCTCAGAGCCTTTGCCTGCGTGTGTTTTGCTTGAGTCCCCAAGGGGCTGATGCCCTGCTGAATTTCGGTGCAACACATAGTTACTGACCGTCTGTACCAAGCCAGACACCACACCGTTACTCGTCCTCCCATAAGTGTACTGAGCTGGGTTCCCAGGGCCCACCAGGCTCTGCCAAGGTCGCTGGAGCCAGCGCGGCCGGGACTCTTGCCTTGGAGTCTAGGTAGAAACCGAGTTGGGTTGCAGGCCATGGGACAAGGTCCAGTGTGGAGGGTCCTCAGCTCCCTACAACCCCTGCCTACCTGTTCTCCCAGGGCCGCTCTTTGGAAAGCTGTCCCCCACCCCCACCCACAGCCGTCCTTCCACATGTAGGTCTAGGAGCCCAGAAGCCCAGGTGAGGCTTCCTTGGTTTGACCTGCATCCCGGTTTTGCATAATCTGGGCATCATCTGCCCGATGGGCTGGTGTCACTCGTGGCCAGTAAGTGGCCCTGCTTCTCTCCCTCAGCTGCTCCCCTTGGACCAGGGTGTTAAAATAAATCTGGTCCAGTGCAGGAATCCCCTTGACAAACCCGACATTTTGGTCTGCTGAGCTCAAGCTCTAGCCCTGCTTCCAAAGAATCCTCTGGAACGACTCCTTCCATTGCCATCACGCAGCGTGCCCTGACCCCTGCAGTGCCGTAAGGAGGCGCTCTGTGAAGGGTCACCTTCCTTAGCGGTGACCTTTTGGTCCCCCACAGAGACCTTGGCCCAGACCTCTGTGTTGAGACCTGGAGAGGTGGCCGGTCTACCCATACGCACTAGAAATAAGGAGCGGGCTGTAGTCCCACTCTTGACAGTCTGAGTTCCGTCGGAGGGGCCAAGGCCCACACTTGCACAGGGTCCTGCCTGGCAGAGACTCCGAGCCAGCACGTAATCGGCGTCAGACAGGGGCTGGCCTACTGTATTCGGTTCCTGGGCCTGCTGTAACAAATTACCTCCAACTCAATGGCTTCAAACAACGCAACTGATTCTCTCACAAGTCTGGAGGCCAGAAGCCGAATCCCGGTTCACCCTCCCAAGGTGTTGGCGGGGCCGCGCTCTGGGGAGGGCCCCCTGGGCCATCCACGCCTTGCTTCTCCCAGCTTCTGTGTCGGCCGGCATTCCTTGGCTTGTGGCCACATCACTGCGGTGGCTGCCTTTGCGGCCACATCACTGTGTCTTCCTCCATGTGTGTCTCATTGCCCTCTGTCGCTCTTGTAAGGATACTTGTAATGGCCCAGTTGATCTGGTTAACCCACGGTAATTAGTCTTCCCATCTTGAGATCTGTAACTTAATCACATCGGTGAAAACGTTACCATAGAAGGTAACATTTACAAGTTCCGGGGATTGGGACCTGGAATCTTTGCGGAGTCATTTTTCAGGCTGTCACGCCTACTGACCTCGTCTTCTACTACCTTGCTGCTCGCTCACTCTGCTCCAGCCACCCCGGCCTCCTTATCTCCTTATCTTTCCCAAACACACCAGGCTTGCTCCGGCCTCAGGGCCTTTGCCTATTCCCTCCCTCTCGATCACTCTTACCTCAGATATTCACATGGCTCACTCCCTCAGCTCCTTTACGTTTCCCTTTAGATTTTCCTTGACAATGTCCCTGACCTTTAAAATCACGTTCCCCTGCCTAGCATTCCTGTCCCCCTTTCTGCTGCGATTTCCTCTTAGTACTTCTCACTGTTTAAACTATGTCCCCGGGTAGAACATAGACTCAGAGGGGACGAGGATTTTTGTTGTCTTGTGCTTTGTTGTGTCCCCAACACCAGGACCGTCCCTGACACACAGCATGCGTTCTATAACTCTCTGTGGAGCGTATAGATGGTGTAAACTCTGGGCCCATGTGTCCAGGGTGGACGTAGAGCAAAGGAGCAGTCAGCCCCAGGCGGACGAGAGAGGAGGGCCCCCCGCGGGAGAGGCTGGGAAGAGTTGGTGGGACAGGTCATCTTGGGTGGAGGGGCCGGGCATAGAGGTCCAGGGTGAGAAGGGAGAGAGGAGGCAGAGCTAGGCTTGCCTGGGTGGGGTGAGTGCCTGGCACGGAGGGCCCGTGGGATGGATGGAGGGTAAGGCAGTGATCTCGGTGGGGGCTGAGGCACAGCATGGTCTACACAGAGGTGGTGGTGGTTGCTGGAAGATGGGGCCGAGCCAAGAGGGCTGGGGGTAAAGTTAACGGAGAGGGATGACCCTGGTTTGGCATGAATTTTCACCTTCTTTCTAAACCCCAGTGCCTGCCCACACTTCTCCCTCCACCCCCTCCCACGCCTCCAAAGGAAGGAGGCACTTGAGTCCGCAAGAGATGTTAGCGGAGCCGCGGGCAGCCTGGATGAGTCCGGGGTCTCCCCGGCCGAGGGGCGGTGGGCCTCTCCACCTTTGCCTTTGCCATCCGTCCTCTGGAGCCTCCGCCACCTTCCAGGGACAGTAGGCTTGCGCGGGACTCAGCTTTGACGAGCAGAGCCAGTGGTCGGTAGCGCTGGCTTTGGAGCCCCGGGAGGGGACGCGTGAGCGTCTGCTGGGCCCACGGGGCTCCGGTGGGGGGGGGCAGGGCGCCTCCTCCTCACTCCATAGTGTGAGCGGCAGCTTTCCCGAGGCTGTGTTTGCCGACACCCTCATTTAGAGAGACACGGGCATTTGGCAGTAGACCGGCTGCTGGGTGGCCGTATGCTGTCACGGCCAGCTTTACCTCGAGGGCTTGGGCTGCGGGCCTGGAGGACGTGCCGTGTACCCTCTTCCTGAAAGAGGGGGATGTGGAGACTGGAGCCCTGGACGGTCTTCCTTGTGGCTCTAGCATCCGGGAAGGAGGTGGGGGGGGGCGCTGTCTCCCCCCCCCCCGGCTGTGTCGCATGGCCCCAGAAAGGTCCTGGTCAGCAGCTGGGAGAAGGGGGAGCCAGGGAGACTCAGCGCCCTGTGGCCCGTCCACACAGCTGTCGCACAGGGCAGTTTGCCTCTCGCCCCCCACCTCTTCTTCGCAGCTGTTGGGTGGTGAGTGGTAGAGGGTTTTCTCTTCCCCTCGCTTCCTCCCCCTTTTCTGTTTGCAGCAACCTCTCGGGGGAGGTCAGCAGATCCGCTGGAAGAGATGGTTCCCAGGCCCTCACGGTTTGGCAGCTCGTGCAGAGAAGTTAGAGCTGGTTCCTCTGGAATGTTCCCCCTTGGGCCCCTCCCTTGGAATGGAAGTAGGGGTGTTGGTGGTGGGAAGCGATCTTGGCCTCCTGGGCCTCGTGCTTAAGCCAACAGCTTCCTCCCTCAGGTTGGGGCCCAGGAAGCTTCCTCCCTCAGGTTGGGGCCCAGGAAGCGGGTCTACAGCTCCCTCTGTCTCCATCTTGGGCCCCTGGCCTTCGCTGCAGCCAGGGTCCCGGGCGAGGGGTATGGCCGACTGTTCTCACGAAAGGCAGAACAGGGCCCGAGAGAAGGAGCTGTGATAAAGCCAAGCGGGGTCAGGAGTCGGGGCTGAGTTCAGAATTCTGGCTTCCTCCGCGCTGGGAATGTCCCCTCCCGTGTGTATTCAGGAAGACTTCGGGGCCCCCAGCGCTTTACTCTGCGCACAGGGAAAAGTCACGAAACAAGCTTGAGAAACTGGCGACACGGAAGTCTCTGCTTTGGTCAAAGATGGAGGACGTGGGGGAAGGGGGGGGGCGATACTTATATTTTCCCCGGGCTGGACCCGTACAGGGCCCAGGGGTCCAGGATGCCAGTGGCTCCCCAAGCTGTGTCCTTTCGAAGCTGGTTGGGATGGGGAGGGAGGGGGCAGTGCTTGTCCTCAGTGTTGGGGAGCTCCCGGAGCAGCTGGGGCCACAGTCACGTGTAAAAGTCGCAAGAGAGTAAAGAGCCGGGTGGCCTCACTGGCTCATCAGGGAAGGCTTCCTGGAGGACGTGGATTGGGAGAGAGGCAGGGCAGGTGGAGAAGCCTGAAGCATAAAAGAGGCTGGCAGTGTGCAGGAGGCGAACGGACTAGAGAGAAGCCTTCCGAGAGCCAGCGCCTCTGTCCAGGAAACGGTGCGGCCGCTTCCCCAGAGCCTGTCTGAGAAGCTGCTCTGTTTCACGGGGTTTCTCTTCCTGCAGACCCCCCTGTCCTGGCAAGAGCTTGAAGGCGAGCGGGCCAGCTCCTCTACACACAAGCGCTCGGCGTCCTGGGGCAGCTCAGACCACCGAAAAGAGGTAACTGCTCCCTTTGCCTCCCTGGCCACGGTAGCTGCCTCCCGTCTGTGCCTGGCACCGCGATGCGTCTGCTCCAAAGTGGCCTCACATCTTCTATGTCCCCTGCCTTGATCTAGCCTTTTCCTAATGAGATGGCTCCTTCGAAGCTGTCTGCCAGTGTCCTGGGGATCCTGGCTTAGGAATCCAGACCCTTCCACTGGCCGGGGCTTTGCTAGAGACTGCTAGTGCCCTCCAGCAGCCGAGCACAGGGTGGGAGCCCTCGTTGTTCTCGCTTTACTTTGAGGCTGTGTCCAGATGAGCCGATCCGAGCCTGGGGAAAGACAGCCTGGGAACTGGAAGCCCCCAACCTCATTTCTTGTTCAACTAGTCATCTAGTCTTATTTTTTTTTTCTTAAAATTTTAAAAATGTTTGTTTATTGTTGAGAGAGAGAGACAGAGTGTGAGTGGGGGAAGGGGGGTCAGAGCGAGAAAGAGGGAGACACAGAATCCGAAGCAGGCTCCAGGCTCTGAGCTGTCAGCACAGAGCCTGATGCAGGGCTGAAAGTCAAGAACTGCCAGATTATGATCTGAGCTGAAAAGTCAGAGGCTCAACCAACTGAGCCACCCAGGCACCCCTAGCCTTATTTTTAAAAGAAGAGAAAAAGGGACGCCTGGGTGGCTCCGTTGATTAAACGTCTGATGCTGATCTCAAGGTTCATGGGTTCAAGCACCGCATTGGGCTCTGTGCTGACAGCACGGAGCCTGCCTGGGATTCTCTCTTACTCTCTCTCTCTGCCCCTCCCGTGCTCATGTTCTCTCTGTCTTTCTCCCAAAATACATAAAAAATAAACTTAAAAAATTTTTTTAAAAACATGGTGCTATGTTAAAAAAATACAAAAAGATAAGAGAAAAAGAGTTGTGTGTTCCCAGACACACAACTTTTCCCCGCCCCTCTGTCTCCATCGGGAGGACTTCAGTCACTAAGTTGAGGAGGGAGAAACACAGACTGGGATTCCTGGGCTCCTAAACCAGCCCTGCTTTCCACGCCAGGGGGCAGCCCCTGAGGGCTGACGCACCAGGAGTCACCTGGAGCCCCTCTTGGTTGCAAGAACGGAGAGAGAGCTCTACAAGTGAAAAGCTAGTGGGAAATACAAAGTATGTAAAGTTTGTCATTGTCAGAGTAAGCAAGTTACTTGCACTGAGTGTGGAATCATGGTATGAACGGTGCCTACTAGCGAATCAGAAACCACTTTATTCTTGGCAGTGGCTACGGGCAGCACGTCTACACCCTGTGTACTCTGGGCCCCTATTTAATTTTTGAGAGAGAGGGAGAGACATACAGAGTACAGTTGTGGGAGGGTCAGAGAGAGACGGCGACACAGAATCTGAAGCAGGCCCCAGGCTCTGAGCTGGTAGCACAGAGCCTGACGCGGGGCTCGAACCCACGAACCACTAGATCATGACCTGAGCCGAAGTCGTACCTTTAACCGACTGAGCCACCCAGGGGCCCCTTTGGGCCCCTATTTAAATAACTCTGCATCTCCGAAGTGCCCAGCCGCTGAGGGCCAGGAGGCAGAGGGTGACAGATATGACGGGGATAATCATCGGAACCGTAGGTAAGAATGCTAAGTGTTACAAGAGCTGGAAGTCAGGACGAACTCTGCCATTCCTTCTTGCGAGTCTGCTCCCTGCTCCGTGCCACCCGCTTTCAAAATGGGGGGAAATCCTTCCATCCTTCCTGGTCCTGGGGCCTTTGAGATAGCTGTGGATGTACTTTGAAGACCAAATTCAAAAACATCATTTCCCATTTCTATTAATAGAGTAGCAGTCCACGCCTTTGAATCTGTGAAAGACAGAAATGGTTTCGGCGTTACGTACTTTTAACTTTTTGGAAACTGACCCATCTGATTCATCTTTCTAACCAATCCGTGCAATACGTGGTAATTCCACCTATTAATCAATAAATACATAAATATCTAGTTAATAGGGTCTCCCACTTGCCCACAACTCCCAGTTGTGAACATCACCAGAGGTTTTCTGGCCTCCTTTCCTATATTTTCGTGGGCTCGGCCGGGAGTCACGTGAGGGAGGAGGGACCCGGTGCCCTTTAGCGGTGCTCATCTGCCTCTGCCCCACCCCCACCCTCTCTCTGGGCTGCCAGATTACCAAGTTGAAGCAACAGCTTCAGAGGACCAAGCTGAGCCGCAGCGGGAAGGAGAAGGAGCGGGGCTCCCCACTCCAAGGGGACCACGCTGTGCGGGGAGCACTGAGGGTATGTTTTCACCCCCCTCCGCAGGGCCCCGCGCCCCTTGTTGCCCCCCGGTGGCGGTCCTCTCGGGCCTTACAGCGATCGGCTGGCTGTCACGCTGCATGTGTTGTGGCCGCGTGGCTGTGCAGATGGTTTTATCGAACACTTGAACTCTGAGTGAAGCCGGAGGGCTTCTTGCCCTTGTGAATCGCTCTCCCCTCACCCCTGCGCCGGTCTTCCACTGAGACGGTGGTGAGCCTGCAGACTCTAAAAGTACACTCTAGACCTCTTGAAGCGCTAACTTCTGGAGAAAAGGCCACCAAGTTTTCCTATAGCAGTTGGTGACTGTCCCCAGATCCTCCTTTACTCCACCAGTTCTGCTGTGTGGACATGACTCACCCCCACCAGAACTACCGTACAGGGCTTGGGGTGGGGGGGTCCTGTGATCGCTTCCTCTGCCTCCTCCTCAGGCGTCCCCTCCCAGCGTCCCCTCGGGGTCACCTGTCCTGCGACTCAGCCCCTGCCTGCACCGGAGCCTGGAAGGGCTCAATCAGGAGCTGGAAGAGGCGTTTGTGAAGGAGCAGGGCGAAGAGGAGCTGCTGCGGGTGAGTGGGGCACGCCCGCGGCCCGGGGCAGGGGTGGGGACTGTCACCCTCCGGGGGCTCCAGACCCTGGAGGCCTCAGCAGGGCGGTACAAACCCCAGTGGGCACAGGGAACACACAGGTGCAGTTTGTTAGACTCAAGTGGACCTGGCCACCAGGACAGGCAAGCTGGGCGGTGCGGCTGGGGCGGGCTCTGCGTGCTGAGTGGAAAAAGGTGCCGGGCCGGGTGGTGGGTGGAGAGGGGGCTCCCCGGCCGGGAGGAAGGGGCTGGGCGTCGCCCACAGCGCCAGCTCCGTACTCCCTGCATCCTCCTGGCCATCCCCATCGCTGTCCCCGCCCGCGCCTCAGCTTCCTGTGTTACCGCCTCTCCCCGCAGGTCCACCTGGTGACCCACATTCATTCTTCATGCCCAGTTGCCCCCGTGCAGCCTCCCCACCCCCACCCCCCATTCCCAGGCGGAATTATTTGCTACCTTTTCTGCAGTCTCAGGCACATTTTTATACTGACACAGTACAATTGGAGAATGCCAGTTGGGCAGTATTGATATAATTGTAATGGGCACACTCCTCAGTTTATGAGTTACTTGCTAGTTGATTTTTAATTTACGTATATGTAGGATTTGATACCCACCCAGACACACACCCACACCCAGTTTCGTGAGCTGCGGGCCCTTGTACCACCCATGGTTAAAAAGCAAGCCGGGGCTGTTTCGTAGGGGACAGTAACCTGCGCGCTTGTGCTGCAGTGGCTTGCGTGGTTCGTGTCCTGGTGCTCTGCCCCCTTTCGTGCTTCGCAGATGTTCATCATCTTTGTGTTCCCGGAGAAGGTCCCTGCCCTCGAGGCTTAGAGCCCGGTGGGGACATCACCTTGCTGAAGCCCTATAAATAAATGTGTAATTCAAAATTGGGCCACAGGTGCCGTGGGAGAAATAGCAAAGGCTTTCCCTTAAATTAGTGACTTAAGGAAACCATGTCCTGTTGTCGTTGTGTGTTATGACTAGAGGACAGAACGACAGCGAGGGGAGGGTCATCGCGGTCACTGCAGCTCTCTTGGCCTGAAGAGAAGGGGCCTGACAGTCCCTCCCCCCCCCCTTCCCTGGCAGATCCTTGACATCCCTGATGGGCACCGCGCCCCAGCTCCTCCCCAGAGCGGCGGCTGTGACCACCCCCTCCTCCTCCTGGAGCCTGGCAACATTGCCAGCTCTCCCTCCGTGCCCCTGGCGTCCCCCCAGCCTTCGGGCCAGGCCAGCCGTGAGGAACACCGGGGTGCAGTCGAGGAGCTGGCGTCCATCCCCAACGACAAAGGTAACCGAGTTGGCGGGGGCAGCAGGGCCCCGTGAGGTACGGGGAAGGGGGGCCTCCACGCCCTTTCCACCTCTAATCAATTTCACGCCTGGGAGTTCTTACTAACCAACCAGAATATCTTCAAGAGTCATCTCTGTTCTGTATGTGATACCAGGAGAAATCACAGTCCTCTGCACATATTCTGATTTATTTTTTTATTTTTTATTTAAAAACATTTTTTTAATGTTAATTTTTGAGAGAGGGAGAGTGCGAGCAGAGGGGCAGACACAGAATCCGAAGCAGGCTCCAGGCTCCGACCTGTCAGCACAGAGCCGGACGCGGGGCTTGAACCCACGAACCGCGAGATCATGACCTGAGCCGAAGTTGGACGCTTAACCGACTGAGCCACCCGGGCGCCCCCAGATTCTGGTTTATCTTTTAGATCAAGTCTGTGCACCTGCACTTGCATTTCCTTCTGACTGTGGCCCAGGCAGGCAGTGCCTCCCATCCGCACTTTTTGGTGAAGGCTCAGCATGCTGGGGAGAGAGCCGGCGAGCCTGTTGGGGGTCCACCGCGCGCATCACCGGCGACAGGTTTCAGGGTGGCCGCAAAGTATCTGAAATAAGCGAAGGTGGTCTCTTGCCCCCAGGGGCACACTGACCCGCATTGAAACCCAAGCCTTCTGCGTCCACATCCACACTTTGTCCTGTGCCCTGGCTCCTTAACAGGAGGGCGAGACCCAAGCCCTTCCTCCCCGTGACAGTGATCGTCCTGTCCTAGAGCCCAGGGCCTGTCCTCAGAGCACCCTGTGAGGGACGCTGGTCAAGGGCACGATCTAACAATACACAGAGGTAAACAGAGCACAGAGTAATAAGGAATAAATGTGAGATAAATACAGATAAGGTCAATATTTGCAGCCTTGGCAAAGTACATTCGCCGTGTGGCAAGGGAGAGGAATTTTATCCCACGGGTGGGGTTGAGTAAAGATGGCTTCTCTTCGTCAGGACAGGAGCTCTTCCTGGAAGAGGGGGTAGCTTTTCCAGACCGCAGAGAGGAAAAAACTGTGGCATGTTTGCAGCAGGGCAGTGCAGTCTTGGAGGAATGCGGGGAGACGGGAGTTAGGATTTTTTAAAGTCAGGCTTGGAGCTCCGGTTGAACGTTATCTCCTGGGAATACAGAATTGATGATCGATCTGATTTTTCCATCAATTTAGCTATATATTTTTTTTTTCCTGTATAACGAGATAGGGACTTTTGTAAGCTACCCCAAAGATGTTTTAAGGTAGAGAGCATGGACGGACGGATAGGCTACATTAGTATAACCACTGCCAGCCGCCTCCCTGCGTCTGCCGGTCCCCTTCACCACCGAGGCCTGAGCCCAGGAAGGCGGAGACCTTCCTTTCCTTCAGCCCCTTGCTCTGTTTGCAGCCCCGTCTCCGGGCCACCCAGCCTTCCTTGAAGACAGCAGCCCGTCTCCAGTCCTTGCCTTGGCTGCCTCCCCTCGGCCCAATCACAGCTATGTCTTCAAACGGGAGCCCCCGGAAGGCTGCGAGAGAGTGCGCGTGTTTGAAGAGGCCACGTGAGTACCTGCCGTGGACAGCGGGCAGGGGAGGGTCGGGGATGGCGGGCAGGGGAGGGCCGCGGATGGTGGGGAGCCACGCACCGCCCCACCTGACCGGCCCTTCTTCGGTCTTGGACTCTCTCGTCCTGGTGATGTTGTCAACCTCAGATGATTGGTATTGCACTTTTTCCACCATCAAACTTGTTGACATTACCTCCTCTGAGCCCTCCAATCTTTGCTTATCATTATCTCCATGGAAACCTGCTCTCTGCCCATATGTCAGCCATCAGTGCGGCAGGAGCTGGAAAGGAAAGCGATCTGAAACCTAAACCCTTTGTTTCTTCTATTTTTTTTCCATGCCTGGGGAAGGTGTGAGCTTGCTAGACGGTAATCGGAGAGAGATCATATTAATTCTCTCAGGCAGAGATGAGAGGTGTCATGTGCCCACCGCAGGGACAGTCCCCCTAGACAGCTTCCTAATGGCTTCTGAGTCAAGTCTCCACCCTGTGGCTGCAGTGGTTCAAGTGTCGTGAACTCCCAGACCGAAATTTCCAGTCCTTGTAAGGAAGGACTATGGAATAGTCCCCAAACCATGCTGGACAACGGAGAAGCCATTCTGGTGTTGATTTTTTTCTTTTTTTAAATTAAATTCTAGTTCATTAACATGCAGTGCAATATTGATTTCAGGAGTAGAATTCAGTGATTCCTCACTTACATACAATGCCCAGTGCCCTCCTTAATACCCATCCCCCACCTAGCCCATCCCCCACCCACCTCCCTGGTCAGCCCTCAGTTCGTTCTCTATCCTAAGAGTCTCTTGTTGTTTGATTCCCTCTCTCCTCTTCAACCCCCCCTTCCCATTCTGACGTTGATTGATTTCTTTACCGCGGCTCCCTCCCATTAGCAGGGAGGGCCTTTCCACATGCCCCTTAGTAGGCGCCCTAAGAGCTCATTTCATCCCCCCACCAGCTTCGTCGGCAGTGGGGCAGCTTCTCAGGAAGATTTAGTCATGGTGTGTGAGCCAAGATGAAGCCAGGACAGGGTTTGAGGCTTGACAGCTCCATTCGCATCTCGGATAAGGGGCAGGACAGTCCACGGTAGCAGCAGCAGGTACATCTATGAGCCGGAGCGGCAGTTATGGAAAAATCACACCCCACCTCCCCTGGGTGTTTGCTCCCAGCATCGCGCTTCCCTGGTAGCTCTCCAAGACGCCTGGGTCCTCGGGTGGTGTGGAGGAAGAAGGCCACACCTCGCGGCTGAAGCAGGCTGGGCCCTCGGGCCTTCCCCCTTCTACCTTATACTTGAGTTAATTCCAAGCCGTGTGGAGATTAGGCTGTGCCCGTCCTGCTGCTTCCGTGGACTCGTGATGCCAGCAGAGGACTTCAGGTCCTCTCCTGCAGCTTCCTGCCCCTGCGTTAACCCTTTATGAGAGGTGGTGACCCACTGATTGCTTTCTGGGGTGGCCTGGGATAGAAATTCTCGGCTCGCTGCGGCCTCTTCATTGCTATCAACTTATTTAAAAAAAAATTTTTTTTAACGTTTATTCATTTGAGAGACAGAACAGAGCATGAGTGGGGGAGGGAGAGAGATAGAGAGGGAGACACAGAATCCAAAGCAGGCTCCAAGCTCTGAGCTGTCAGCACAGAGCCCGACGCGGGGCTTGAACTCACAGACTGTGAAATCATGACCTGAGCTAAAGTCAGACGCTTAACTGACTCAGCCACCCGGGCGCCCCTGTTATCAACTTTCCTATTGGGAGGTTCTCGTGTTTAGCAATTCTTTTGGCACAGTCTCCTTTTCCTAGCTGCTGATCCTACAAGATGGACTGGATTTCCCTGGGAGAGGGGGAGATCACACATTTGTCTTCTCCCCAGGAGCCCTTTTTTCACCCCCAAGCATGGCCAGGTGCTTCTTTTTTTTTTTTTTTTTTTTTTAATGTTTATTGTTGAAAGAGAGGCTGAGAGGGAGAGGGGCAGAGAGACAGGGAGACAGAGATCCAAAGCAGGCTCCACACTGACAGCAGAAAGCCCAATGTGGGGCTTGAACTCACGACCCACAAGATCATGAGCTGAGCTGAAGTTTTACACTCAACCAACGGAGCCACCGAGGCGCCCCCCCATCTTCTTTATCATAAGGATTCCTTACTCCAGACCTCCCTGACCTCACTCCTTTTATCCTTCCGTTTCCTCCACATGATTAAAAAGGCGGGTCAAGACCACAGGGTGAGTTAGAGCCCAGACCTCCTATTAAGGTCGGGCCGCCTTCTCGAGATGGTTGTTACCCTTGCCTCTCAGCAAGGGCTTTGAAAAGTCACGCCTTTCAAATGTGTTCAAGAATGAGATCCTTGGGGCGCCTGGGTAGCTCGGTCGGTTAAGCGTCCAACTTTGGCTTAGGTTGTGATCTCACCGCTCGTGGGTTCGAGCCCCACATTGAGTTCTGTGCTGACAGCTCAGAGCCTGGAGCTGCTTCGGATGCTGTGTCTCCCTCTCTCTCTGCCCCTCCCCCTCACACTCTTATCTCTTAAAAAAAAAAAAAAAGAATGAGATGATTCTTTAGGTCAGTAGATTTCAGTGGGGGACATCCTCCCCCACACCCCCACCCCAGGGGCCATTTGGTAATGTCAGAAAACATTTTTGGTTGTCACAGCATGGGAGGGGGGCACAGGTGGTCCGGGCACCTGGTGGTATGGCCCAGGGACGTGGGTAGGCATCCTACGAGGCCCAGGACGGCTCCCCGCAACCAAGAATGATCCAGCCCCAAGCGTCAATAGTGCTGATGCCAAGAAACCCTGCTTTAGGCTATAAAAAGTTTCAGAAAAATCATTTTGCCTGGGTCTCTGCCTTCAGGCAAGCGGTCTGCCCCCCAAACACTGCTTACTGCTAAAACCTCTCAAATTAAAAGATCCCTTGATTTCCTCTTCGAAAATCCCATCGTGGGGAAGTTCTCCTTCCCTGTTTCTCACTAAAGGAGATTTCCTGTTGTTTAGCCCTATTCCTAATAAATGGAGAGCTGAGGGCCTAAAGACGGGTTGTTGATCTGTAACCTGTAGTTTTCTCGCCAACTCACCATCCCGGTTGAGCAGGGACCCAGCTCCCCTCCTCCCCTGAGGCTGGGACAGCTCACATCCTCTTCTCACTGGCTGTTTCTCTCCCTGTGTGTGTGTGTGTGTCTCTCTCTCTCTCTCTCTCTCTCTCTCTCCATCCTCCAGGTCCCCAGGCCCTGACCTGGCCTTCCTGACTTCCTGCCCTGACAAGAACAAAGTCCATTTCAACCCGACCGGCTCGGCCTTCTGCCCCGTCAGCCTGATGAAGCCCCTCTTTCCCAGCATGGGCTTCATTTTCCGTAATTGCCCCTCAAGCCCAGGGGCCCCCCTCCCCCCGGCCAGCCCCAGGCCCCTGCCTCGGAAGGATCCAGAGGCCACCAAAGCGTCCTCGCTGCCGTTCGAGCCGTGGCAGCGCGCCCCGCCATCAGAAGAGCCCGTGCTTTTCCAGAGTTCCCTGGTGGT
This sequence comes from Hyaena hyaena, assembly GCF_003009895.1. Classification (NCBI taxonomy): domain Eukaryota; kingdom Metazoa; phylum Chordata; class Mammalia; order Carnivora; family Hyaenidae; genus Hyaena; species Hyaena hyaena. Next base: position 3,759,147 of record NW_024080661.1, on the reverse strand, counting down.
CTGAGGGCCCCACCCCCACCCCTTCGCCATGGAGACCAGTGCCTTGGTGGCAGGCCCCTCCCTAGCTCCCCTGAGGCGGGGGGTGAAGGAGCCCTTCCCTTCCGGCCTTCGAGCACTTTCAGTTACCGTGTCAAAGCCCCGGGTCCTCTTTCTGATGGACACCGGCCCCTCCAGATGTGAGGGGACCTGCCTTCTCCACTAGCAGCTGGGCAGCTCACAAGCCACACCTGCGTTCCTGCCGCCTCTCTCCCTTGGTGGACACTCACACAGAAGGTCTTGGGTCCCCTTGGGTCGCCCAGGGGGCTGTATGTGGCGCCCTTGACCTTGTCATGGAGCAAGCTGGCCATGATTGAGGGAGAGCGGACCCTGCAGATTCCCTTCCCTCTCCCCCGCAGCCACGGAGGAGGAGACATGAAGATAAATACCCCCCACCCCTTCCCCATGCCTCCCTCTCATGAGAGGAGCCGACCAAAGCAGCCCTCAGGGGCCAGAACAGGTGACCAATCCAGCTGCTGCCAGAGGCGGGGACTGAGTGTCTTCCCAGGTGGCGTTTTCATCTCGCTTTCACCCTAAGATTGTCTTAGGCAGCAGCGCAGCTTGCCCAGCCCCAGGTGGGCAGCGGGGGAGAGGGGCAGCTGGCATTCCTCCGCGTGGCAAGGGGCGGCTCTACCCCCTCCACCTGCCCCGGGACTGGGTTGGATTAGAAAAATGCCTATTTTTCTTGTATCGATGTAGAAACTCTATTTTCTCCCAAAGACACTATTTTTGCAGCTGTTTGAAGTTTGTATATTTTCCGTACTGCAGAGCTTACACGAAACTGAAGAAGAATGTTTAATGTTCAAGTTTTCTTATCCTGTGTTTAGAAGTTGTTTTTTTTGTTTTGGTGTGTGTGGTTTTTTTTGTTTTTGTTTTTGTTTTTTGTTTTTTTTTTTTTTTTGCAGATCTTGGTGTTAATAGACCAAATAAATAAGTATTCCCAGCAGCCTGAGGTTCTGTTAGACATGGTTTGCGGGGAGGGAACGGGATGGAGATCGAAGGTTCCGTGTTGATCATTTCATGCTTCTCTTCAAGAGGAATCTTTACACATAATGATGTGGCTGTGGGTGTTGTATGGACGGACAGAGTTCCTGTCCTCAGGTCACTGGGCGTAGCTTCCAAGTAGCAGGTCCACGGAAAGGCTGTCCAGAATGAAGAGTGTGGTGGAGGGGGGGGGGGGGGGAAGGAGTCCGTGGGGGGAGCCCTTTATATTTGGATGAGTCCGGAAAAGCTCCCTAGAGAGTGTGGGTTTCACAGAGAGGAAGCAAGTTTGACATTGTGGGTGCAGGGAATGGCAATCGGGGTGAGACTCTTGGCCCAGTTTTCAGAGAAGCTTTAGCTTTTGTGGAGCATTCTGTAAGGGCTCAGAGGCTTTGAGGGGAATCGGGAATAACCACCCCAACATTCCGATGGCACCGTGTGATATACAATCATTATCACCAGACGCATGATCACCACTGTAGGGGTGGAAAGGTGACTACCCCAAGGGCAGGCGTAAGAACTACAATCGCATCTATCTTGTAAGACCTCAAGACAAACTCCTAAAGCAGGCTATCCCTGTAGGCGCTGGCTTGGTAAGGAAGGGTCTAAGTGCTTGACATAAAACCTTACCGACATAGCCCAACACCACAAAGATGGAGAGAAAATGAGATAAATCCCACTGTACTGATGAGAGAAAGGCAGAAAGATTGTATAACTTTGCCCAAAGGCACAGATATCAAGTGGGAGGGGGCTAAGATTGGGAAGCAGACCATTTGAATCCAGCGCCCATGCTTCTAACGCAGCGCTCTCCCGCTTGTTACTATTTTCCCGTTAATTTCAGATGAGGAAACGTGACTCAGAGGTCAAGAGAACTGTCTGAAGTCCCAGCTGGTGAAGAGGCAGGACGGGGACTGGAACCCAGGTCTCTCACCCCAGCCACTGCTCGGTGCCCTGGAATCACAGGCTGATTCGGTAGAATGAGCCACAGGGCAAGAGAGCAAATGGGGGAGGGGGAGCGCCCTCATTAATAGGAAGGAGACAGGGGTTTGAGGACAGACCCTGTCTTCTTTCTCTCACCCCTCCCCCCGAAAGACGTTTGGCCTCCCCCCAAAGCCTTCGTGAGTCAGGCCCGGAGTGATGGGTGTGGTCCTGCCCCGTGTTTCCTTCCTTTGCCTGCGGCTGTGCCAAAGCAGTGGGCTGTTAGAAGCGGGGAAGGAGCCTCGACCCAGATAGCAGCCCAGAGTCCCCAGAGTCCGTGGACTAAGTGGGCCTCCGGGGTTGTAGTGGAGAGGCCTGGGGTCTTGCCCTAGCTCTTGGTGCCAGCAGGTGGAGGCCCAACCTTTGGGTGAGGGAGGAGGTCCAAAATGGAGGTCATTAATGGGAAAGAATCTGGAGGGCGGCAGGCCCATTGGTGGTGGTCTGTAAGAAGACCCTGGAGACAATCCACTTGGGTAAGCCTCCGTTTCCACCTCCGGGATGCGAGGAAGTGCGATCAGAGTTGAGAAGGTGTCATGACGAATAATGCCTTAAACTTGCACAGCACACTTCACGGCGTATGAAACACTTTCACAAACCTCAGCTCATCTGATCCTCAGAACAGTCAAGAGGCGACAAGGTGGCTATTCCTAATTGAGGCTGGGAAAACTGCGGCTTGGCCCAGAGTCAACATGCGTTAGGTTACCCTCCTGGAAGCCTCTCCATGTGCTCTGGAGGGAGAACCGCTCTCGAACGCCTGCCTGGTCTTCTGGCAGAGGCGCTGACGGGGGGCAGCAGCTAGGGGGCGCTGGGGTTCCACTAGACTTTCCAGGCGTTAGGACCCAGCGGGAGCCTGACCGCTGACCGGGAAAGCGACGGTGGGATTTGCCCAGCTGGCCGCTGCCTCCTTCCCACTCACCTGTCTGTCTGCGCGCCGCGCAGCCAATTGCTGACCTCCACATCCTCATACGTCATCACTCCCCGCCCGCCGGGCGCCTAGGCCGTCCCGTGGAGCTCCGGGTCGCAGCTGTCCTCGGAGTTGCCTGATCGGAAGAGCTCGAGGACAAGGAATTAACTTCGGGGTGCCTGGCTCTCTCGGCCACCAGGGAGGAAGCCGAGGTCCCAGGACGAGTCTCCTTTCCTTGGGAACGGTTTCTGGGTTCCTGAGGCGTTTCCCCTTCGGAGACCCTGAACCGGCAGCTCTGGCGGTGGCTGCTGGGGCCTGCTGAGCAGCGGTCGCATGCAGCTCCTATGAGGCCCCTGTCGCCGGTCGGCGATGTCCGGCTGGAGCTGTCTCCGTCGCCGCCGCTGCCGCTGCCGGCTGTGAGCGGGTCTCCGGTCGGGTCGTCCGGGCGTCTCATGGCCGCTAGCAGCTCCCTGGTGCCCGACCGGCTGCGCCTGCCGCTCTGCTTCCTCGGCGTCTTTGTCTGCTATTTCTACTATGGGATCCTGCAGGAAAAGATGTGAGCAGATCCCCGGGGCCGGAGCGCGCGCTTGACCCCCCTCTCTCCTGCCCCTGACCCGGGTGTTCCCTCGTGGCCGCCCTCCCAGCACCCCGACCCCTTTGCAGCCGCGCCTGAGCCGGCTCAGATTTCCAAAACGCCAAAGTTGGTCTCTGGATTCTCGGGACCCGGTTCGTTTTCTTCCCTTGTGTTTCTACCTTTTGCATCTAGAGGCCCGAGTTTTATAGGCTGAGGATTCTACCCCCTCCCCCCCCCAGGTTTCCGTGCCTGTGCCACCTCCTCTTTGGTACTTCCAGATCGTTGCAGACCGCGGGTTCTTTTGCCCTGGGCTCTACTGCGGTAGCCCATAGCCCATTCATCTGCTGCCCGGGGTACCTCGTTTTACCGTCTGGTGTTCCGCGGCTCCTCTAGCGCCATCCCTTACGGCTATTCTTTCCCTAGTCTGCGGGATTAGCAGGCCGGGATGTCTGGTTTCGAGACCCAGCAAAATCAGCCCCTCTTGCGAATGAGGCCAGTGATCCTTACCAAACTACCCCCTTCATCCAGGGAAGCAAGATCATATTAAAGCTTTCCATGGGTCTGGACATCAACATACTAGATGACACTGAGAGGGAAACACACTAATTCCTCTCCTTCCCCGCCCCCCCCCCTTTCTCATTTCATTCTTAGAACAAGAGGAAAGTATGGGGAGGGAACCAAACAGGAGACATTCACTTTTGCCTTAACTTTGGTCTTCATCCAATGTGTCATCAATGCTGCGTTCGCCAAGATCTGTGAGTACCCGTATGGTAATCTGTTGTGCGCTCTCTCCGTATCCACCTTTCGAGGCTTGACTCAAGATTCCCACCTTCTTTAGCACTTTCACAGCCTCTCTGTTCAGCGTACAAAAGTAATGGTGTTGGAATGGGCCAAAACTCTATTTCCTTAAATTAGACCAACGTCTGAGTCAGAAATGTGCAGAGAATGGGTCTTCTGTGTTCCAGACCCCCACTGGGAATCCTGCCTTTTTTTTTTTTTTTTATTCTTCCCTTTGATTTTCCTTTAGGTGTCAGCTTCAAACATGTTTTGAGCTTCTCTCTTTGTTCCCTGGGGGCTACAGCAGGGCGAACTTGTCCCTTGAACTGAACGAGCCCCCATCCCTGCTCTGCATGTGGCCTTGTGTTAGGCAAAGGCGAGACTGGAGAGTTTAATCTTCAGAGATTTCCCAGTCTTAAGAGGACAGAAATATCTTGTGCTGCTCGTCTTATTCGACAGGCTTCTCTCATGTGGCTTCAACTTTTGCTCAGTAGTCCGTCCTGGGCCGACCAGGGTTCTCTTACATGCTTTTTGTCTTCTCTCAGTGATCCAGTTTTTTGACACTGCCAGGGCGGATCGTACTCGGAGCTGGCTCTACGCCGCCTGTTCTGTCTCCTATCTGGGCGCCATGGTCTCCAGCAACTCAGCACTACAATTTGTCAACTATCCGACTCAGGTGAAGCCTCAGGGCGGGATGAGGGTTGGCTCAGCGGTAGTGTGAAAAGAATTAAGGGTTCTTCGCTCAGGTCTGTGACTTAAGCAAAAAGAGAGTGGGTTGGAGAAGTTCAGAGGCCAAGGAACCAGAGACCTGAGGGTCAGCGGCGGTGGGTTGGCCGCAACAGCCTGCGGTTTCCGCCACATGCCCCTAGTCGCCCATCCTAACGTCGCATGGTGCCTGGCACGTCACCGATGCTCAGATATTTTTTGCTGGCTTTAATTTCAGGTCCTTGGTAAATCCTGCAAGCCAATCCCAGGTAAGCAGAAGAAGATGGCCCCCATCTACCGTCCTTGCTCTTCCTGGAGTGAGCCCTCTGCTTCTGCCGTGTATCCCTTTGGGTCCATCACCCCATCCCAGCTGGCCTCAGAGCTGCCCCTCCGTCCCTTCCTGCTGCCATCCTGTCATCCGGATCTCTTCCCATGGTGTCGGGTGTGCGCGAGCTGGAGGCTGATCTAGTCCGCTTCGCGTGCCAGTCACTGTGGTCACCTGTGTGTTTACGTAGTTCGTAGGCCCCCTAAATCCCATTTTGTTGTGGGGTTTTTTTTGTTTGTTTGTTTATCTTTTTGGGAGAGAGAAAGCATGAGCGAGGGAGGGGCAGAGAGAGAGAGAACGAGAGAATCTTAAGCAGGCTTCATGCTCAGGGTGGAGCCTGACTCGGAGCTCGATCCCACAACCGTGGTCATGACCTGAGCCAAAATCAAGAGTCTGGATGCTCAACCGACTGAGCCTCCCAGGCGCCCCCCTCTAAATCCCATTTTGATTGTCAATTTCTTTGTCTAAATCTCTCAGGCTTCTCCCCTAGCCCCACCCTTGCCCTGTTCCTTCTTGGACTTTTCACCTTTGTTCTCTGCCTTTTCCCTGCCTTATACCCTTTGTTCACCCTGTTATTCAATCGTTTCTATCTGGGAGCCAGCCTTGCGCCTTCCTCGTTATCGCCTGTAGGTCTTCTTTCTCAGACATTGTTTTCTCTCATGAGTCTTTTCTTGACTCTTGAGAGAAGAAGGGTGGGCTCATCAGTGCCTGTGGGTACCTGAGTTTTCCCCGGTTTCTTCCCTGTAGTCATGCTCCTTGGAGTTACTCTCTTGAAGAAGAAGTACCCAGTGGCCAAGTACCTGTGTGTGTTGCTAATTGTGGCTGGAGTAGCCCTTTTCATGTACAAACCGAAGAAAGCCGTTGGGGTAGAAGAGCACACAGTTGGCTATGGAGAGCTGCTTCTGGTACGTGACCCTGGGGGGAGGGGCAGTCTTTTCCAGTTATCATGGCCACAGAGCACTCCCCTCCCACCCTGGGGTTACACGTCCTGAGAGAGCTTGAGATGCTCCGTGGGCCCCACTTCTGGTCTTTGCCTCTTGCTGCATGGCCCCTGGCTCTGCCGAGGCCATCGTGGGAAGTCTGAAATACTTAACTACAGCTCCGCTCTCCTGGAGAGGAGATGAACCTGAGGCCTGCGTTTAAATAATGGTGTGGGGGCCGCAGCGACCTGAGGGCAGACAGGGAGGGAACTGCGTGTCTCTCACCGTGGCTTTTCTGAGAAACCTGGAAGCCAGAGGCTAAAATAAAAATACAGTAACTGTTGCTTACTGTGTGTTAGGCATTCTCCCGGGGTGTTTGCACATTCGTTGGTTAATTTTTACAACGATAACCTTATAACATTCGTGGTGTTCTCTCCAATTTCCCTATGAAGGAAGGGAGACACAGAGAGTTAAGTGTCACTTGCCGTAGTCACACAGCTGGTAAGTGGCCAGAGTTAGTGGCTAACTGTGCCCAGGGTTCTGATCTGGGCAGCGCGACCGCAGAAGACAGTCTGGAGCACTACTCCACGCCTGGAGGCTGATGTGCTAGGACGAGATTGCCTTTCCTTCCCGTCATGAAAAATGCTTCATGGCATTGTGTCAGGAAGTGGTAGGCTTCCCATTCTACTCTGATTACGTGGTGACTGTTGTGGCTCAAATCGGCTGGCGTTCTAGGGACGGGACGGGTACGGGGTGGGGGGGTGAGGAGCAGCCAGTGTGATCCCTCCCGTCCCTCCACCTGTGACCGAATGGCAGCGTTTTGCTGTGAGGACTCGGTCCTAGGCAGCAGCGGCTTTGCCAGGAGGCCCAGGACACGGAGCGCCGAGACCTGGGATGGGGTGGGGTGGGGGTGGGGCCTGGTGGCCTCCCTGCACAGCGCCCACTCTCTTTTCCAGTTACTGTCTCTGACCCTGGACGGACTGACGGGTGTCTCCCAGGACCACATGCGGGCTCATTACCAAACGGGCTCCAACCACATGATGTTGAACATCAACCTCTGGTCGACCCTGCTGCTGGGGGCTGGTAAGGAGCAGCTGGTGGGTCTTTCCGCGTCTCGCAGGAGGGCAGGCCACCCTCCGCCGGCCCCTCCCTGGCGCGGAGGCCAGCTCTAGCTTTGCCCAGGCCCAGGGCCTCCCTGGGCTCGGAGATGCCCTTCTGGCCGAGCCCCTGAGAAACCTTCCTGCAGAAACCCCCCGCAGGCCGTGTGCTTGCTGCTCGCTGCGCAGTCGGGTAGGTCACGGGGCTTCCCTGGGAGCCCGCTGTCTGTGGAGAGGGGCGAGATGTCGGTACTTGGCGCATCCTGAATATAGTTCGAACGTGAACGCGTCTGCTTTTAAATCAGCGCTTCCTAACCTCTTCTGCAAATCTGGACCCACGTGGGAAGTATTTTACGTCCAGCGTGGTGGGCTTGACAGAGGAGGCTGCTGGTGGCCGGAGGGGCCAGTGCTTGGGGCTGCCTCGAGCCAGGGGCGTGTGGGTCCGTATCTCCCCACCATCTGAGGGTCTCTGATTCCAGCGCCTTTGGCAGAAGTGAGGAAGCGATTCCCAAGCCTCTCTTGGGAGAGTCTTTAGTTCGTTTCTCTGATCAGAAAACTAGGAGGTTGTCTAATGGGACAGTATAGAGTCTTTCCACGCATTTTCTTGGGGGGTACTTCCGTGGGCTGTGCACGGGCACACACACCGGTACATGTACGTGACCCGCGCACATGCACCACTCACCCCCGGATGTCTTTCCCTAGGAATCCTGTTCACTGGGGAGCTCTGGGAGTTCCTGAGCTTTGCCGAAAGATACCCTGCTGTCATCTATAACATCCTGCTCTTTGGTCTGACCAGTGCCCTGGGTCAGGTGAGCGCATCAGGCCGGGGTGGCGTGGCCTCCCTGAGAGAGACTGGCCTGGCTGGGGGACGGGGGGTGGCACATCAAGCCCCGATGGCCCGCCACGGACTCCGGACCTCGTGGCGGAGCCCCAGGAGCCAGGCTGACGCCGCCCCCTTGGTCTCTCTAGAGCTTCATCTTCATGACAGTTGTGTATTTTGGCCCCCTGACCTGCTCTATCATCACTACGACTCGGAAGTTCTTCACCATCTTGGCCTCTGTGATCCTCTTTGCCAACCCCATCAGCCCCCTGCAGTGGGTGGGCACCGTGCTCGTGTTCTTGGGTAAGTGCCCCGCAGAGTAGGCCTCTGGGCGTGCAGGGCAGCTGGGATATGTTCCCCCCCCTTGAAATGTCTCTTTGTGAAATTTATTTCATTGTTTTGGAGACCACGTTTCTAAAAGAGGAAAGGAAGCATTGCCTCGAATCCACCCTTCCTGATGCATGTTTCATTTCAGTGGTATTTCTTCCTCTGGTGCTTTGAGTTTCCTCAGACGCTGAACAGGACAGAATTATGCCACGTGCTCCCTACTGCTCGGTGCTGCTGTGGATGAGCCGAGAGAACTAGTCAAGTCATTTTGACCTTTTTTCTTTTAGTTTTACTATATTTTATTATGTCTGTGTAATTTCCAGCATCTTGGTGATGTGTTTTTCATTTGACGCCATACTGCTTTTTCTCTGAGGGAGTCCGATAAAACCAGTGTCTGCAAGTTAGCTTTATTTAAAGCGCCCAATTCTGGGGGGACTAAGGCTGACCTCCCTCTCCCCTCCCCCCACTCTCAAAATCATTGGCAGGTTTCCTTTCTCCTCACGAAGCTAAGCCCACCTTCTCCCTTCCTTTAGGTCTCGGTCTGGATGCCAAGTTTGGGAAAGGAGCCAAGAAGACATCCCACTAGGAACAGAGAGACTACCTCCACTTCAAGAATATTTAAGTTATTATCGCAACTACGGACATCTCTCGGGCAAACGGACACAATAGGGAAAAAGGACTGGGTTCCAGTCTGTTCGGGGGGTTTTTTGGTTTTGTTTTGTTTTCAGTTTTTTAAGAAAAGGAAGCCAAATCACGTACTCTGTAAAAAAGCACTTGGATTTTAACAAGACCGAGTTGGCAGTTTCTGTTCCCAACGACCCGGAGCACAGCCCGGCGCAGAGAAGACAGAGTGGAGGGGCAGAGCTGATGCCCTTTGCCCAGGCTCCCTCTCAAGCATAGGTCCCCTGGGTGGGTGGGTGGCTGACTGCCCCCTGGCGCCAGAGCCTTGCCGGGAGGGGCGTTAATGGCTTCACAGTTCTGGTTGTGGCCTCTGTTCCCACAGGTGACGGTCTAAATATGCCAGGCTTGGGGGGTAGAGCGGGAGCCTGGCTGTCAGAGCTGGAGACTGTGAAAATCGCTCTAGTTCTTCAAGCTCTGCTGGGCAGATATTTCTTTTAAGACCCCCCAGATCTATCCTTTCCCCAAAGAAACCTCTGTTGAAGTCGGGGGCGAGGGGTGAGCCCAGAGCCGCAGAGTCTGCTGTGTTTTCACATTTCCCCGCGGCCTCCCCTTCAGCCAGAAGCCCCACGCAAGCCCAGAGCGGGACCCAGTGTGTGTATCATGAACAGCTTGCGAAGGTCGCTTCCCTCCCTCCGTCCTCTGCGTCTGTTCTCAGTCCACCTGGTCCCCGCCTGGGGAGCCCGGATTAATCCTGTTCCCCCGGCCCCTTCGGCTGCTGAAGTGTGGCGGCCCTCCGCCGCTGTGGCTGTGCCAAGGTGCCCTCGTGCCAGCTTCTGCCTGTTGAAAGGGACGCTGGCGGAGACGCAGTGGCTGGGGGCTGGCACGGGGCCTCCGTCAAGTTTCCTGGGTGGCAGTGGGGGGAGAAGGCGGAGCGTGGAGCGGGGCCGCCTGCCCACTGCTGCCTGCAGAGCTGGAAACCGCAATCCTCCGCGGACCGAACTTTACACATGAAAGTGCATCTCCACCAGCTGCAACTTTCGCTCCATCTGTTCAGCAGCGCCAGCCCCTCGGCTCTCCAGATGGGAGCCCAGCCTCCTTCCTGAGCGGCTGCGGGGCCTCCCGTACCCAGCCTTTCAAGCCAGCCTCACTTGCCCTCATGTTGCTCTCCAGGGTCCCTGGTGTCGCCGCTGCTCTGCCCCCAAAGGCCCCCTCTCCTCCTGAACTCCTCCCTGAGAGAAGAGGCCTTAAGTACATCTGGCTGCACTTCCTTCCCTCTCCACCCCTTGCCCCTCTTTTTTTTTTTTTTCTATCCCAGAGTTTGCCTCAATTCGCTCCTCGGACTGATGGTTCTGCCAGACTGTCTTCTGTGGATTGGATGGGTGGTCCGAGCAAGTGACCAGGGCCGGGGACCTACAGAGGATCCACGCGTGGGCCTGTCTTCCCGGCCATCGGACCAATCCCTTCCACCTCCAGCCGCCGCCCTTCCCAACCAGCCGCCTCAGAGACGCCTGATCCGAGGCGCCAAGGGCAAGACGGCATTTTGCGCAGGCAGCGGGGCTCTCACCGGCCGCCCTAGCAAGTACGTCCTCCCTACTGTGCGCCGAGAGCCCCGCGCTGGCGAGTCCGTTCAGCCCCGTCCGTCCAGCGACCCTGCCCCTCCCGTGTGCCACCTACTGTCAGCTTGCTAGGAGATCAAAGCTGAGTAGGACCCGTACTTACCCTCTGGTGGAGGGGGGGGGGCGGTTCACAGCCTCCTAGGGAGACAGATAAACAAATCGTTGCATCTCAGACGCGCAGAGTGAACAGCGAAGTGTCTGGGCAAGGTGAGGCTTGAGCCTGAGAGCGTGGGAAGATGAAAGGGGGAGGGAATGGAGCCAAGCGGGAAACAGGGTTTTAAAATGCCTGCCTCCCCCACCCACTGTTTCCCCCCACAACCCATGTTCCTGCCTTCAGTCGGTTCAAGTGGGAGCAGTGGCTCTGCGCTGAGCTGTCATTCAGCTCACATGGGACATAGGTGAAGATATGACATGAGCTGCCGGTGGGGGGGGAGGGGGGTCTGCCTACCCACAGGATCGCAGGAGCCGAGCGCGCCAAGTTAGACCGAAGTCAGCAGCGTTCTGTCAGGGCCGAGAATGTGAAATACCAGACAAGTTCCAACAACAGTGGTGTTGATCGCTAACCCCGGGCGGCCCGATGCCTCCGGTTTCTAAAGATCAAAGGCCTTGCCTCTGCAGTTAATTCCCAGCTATGTGCGGAAGGGAGGGAGCCGGCACACACGTTTCCCCAGACACTGTGTTTTCGGTTGGGGGTGCACTGTACTTAGGCCTCTTCTGGGCAAGCCGCCGGGTCGACCTCCTGAGCCGTTTGTGCTCAGGCTGGCGGTAGAGCGGGTCGCCCGTTTCCCAGACACCTCGGAGCCTAGTGCAAGGGGACTGACCTGCCCGTGTGACTGGGGGTGAAAACCTGAGGAAGCCTACGCTAGAATTAAACCTCAAAAGAAAGGAAGCTTCTATGTTGTTTTTGAAAGGGACGAGAACGGGCGATCTTTCAGGCGAGGCACCGAGGACTGGATGATGTGTTTTCTCACAGCCCGGCCTGCATCACCCTTACAAAGAGGACCGAGCAGGCACCTGTCCCTTACAGAGAAGGAAAAACAAGTTAGGGCAGGCGGGATGACCTGCGGTACGTCCTCGGGTGTGAGGACAAGTTCAGGAAGGCGGGTCTTGTGCCTGAGAGATGAACTAGAACTCAAGGTCCCCAGGTCCTGGTTGCATCTTGGCCCTGTGCCCTCTGGGGGGCGTGGGGTGGGGAAGCAGAGTTCCCAGGAGGCCCGTTGCCTCTGTTGTCGTGTCCGACCATTCAGTGGGACAGGTTGCACGTTTTCTGAGTCGGTGGCGCGGGTCGCTTTCTCCAGATACCGTGGCGGAGGAATCACCCGGGGTCTCCGGGATCATTCGGCCCTTCCCACCAAGAGCACAGCAGCCGCCCTCAGGAGCCACGGTCTCATAGATTTATTGAACTCCTTTCCCCACGCGCTTTAGCTCCTGAAAATGTGCCGTTCCGACACTCCTGGGGGAGAGCTGAGGCCAGGGCAAGTCTCCCCACGTTTGGAATAGGGAGCCGGAAGCCCCGTGACCGCCAGAAGGCAGGGCCCAGAGGTGAGCCTGTGCTCCCCACGCATCAGGTCAGCGAGCGAAGCCAGTGCTTCCGGGCTCTTTGGACTTCCTGGTCCAGCTGAATTTCCAAATAATTTCAGGGGCCGACAGAGGTGTTTTTATTTTGTTTTTTTTCAAGTAAGGACTTTACAAAAACAAACCAATATCACCATGGTGGCTTATGATAAGATATTTTAACTCCAAAAATTGTGGGAAAAACTATCCACCTCAGAGTAAAGGACTCTTCTTCCAAAGAAATGGTAGTTGGAAATCATACCACTACGTAGATGAGATAATTTTTTAAAAAATCTTTTAAAGTTTATTTATTTTTGAGAGACAGCATAAGCAGCGAGGAGTCGAGAGAGAGGGACACACAGAATCTCCGTCCAGGCTGTCAGCACAGAGCAGCTGTGAGGGGCTCAAATCCATGAACCGTGAGATCATGACCTGGGCTGAAGTTGGACCCTTAACCAACTGAGCCACTCGGCGCCCCAATAATTTTTTAATTGCAGGAAACATTCGACATAAAATGCTACTGTATGATAATGCATCGTAGGCAATGTTATGATTGTTCGATCAGTACGCCTTGGTCGGTTGGGGGCTGTATTCCAAGAGGCCGCCCACTGACGCTGGAATGTCGCACAAACATGCTGACCGAGGTAGAAGCAACCTGCAGCAAGGTTCTACATCATTTCGAACATTCTGAGAGCCTCTGAAAACAACATCTCCCTGACCTGGGCCTCTCTGCCTTCCTTCTCTGGGGCTAGGAGGAGAGCAGCTTGTGGGGGAGGGGGGTGGTGTCAGGGAGCTTTCCAGAAAGGGCTGTAGGAGAGAGACTTGGCATCCTGCTCCAAGATCCACTCCCCAAATGTTCCGGCCATAGCTTTGATCCCCCCAGCTCAGAGCGCCCGCAGTTTGACTCTGGAGGGTTTTCACCTGCTGATGAAGGCCAATTTTGGACAAGCACCATCCTTCTGCTGGGGACCAGTGGCCATGGCTGCCGTGGCAGGAGGGTGGGAAGGGGAACAGAGAGGGTCTTGGAATAGGAAGTGATCTCAGCGAGTGCCTTCCGCTCGGCTGAGGCACAAGTCCACAAGGCCGGGCGGGTTTACTGGCCGAATATGCCGGGTTCCCTGTTATTTCTGGGAGAGGTGGAGGAGGGAAGAGGTTCAAGGCCTTCTCAGGGGAGGGAGGGAATGTCTCTTCCTGCCCACTTCTGTGTTTTGTCATGGTATGTGGGTGGCCAGCGCTAGCACAAGCGCGATGTTTTCCTTAGGTTCTCAGTGGACACCATTTCCTCCTACTCAGGATCTAGAACTATCTTGTTGAGACCACAGCCCTAGAAGGAAAGGGTCACTCATGCAAAGGTTTGGAACACCCTGAAATTTTATGTAAAAGTGTGTGTGTGTGTGTGTGTGTGTGAGAGAGAGAGAGAGAGAGCACGCGTGCACGCATAATGACACGAGTACTCACACAGGTCGAGCCAGTAGGTTCATTTTTCTGTAACAAGTCCACAGTTCTCTCGAGATTCTCAAAGGGGTTCGTACACAGTGTCCCCCATAATCAGGGGGCTCGTTTAACGAAAGACTATTTCCCAACAGACAGTTTCCCAAACAGAGTGGTGAGACTGGACATCACTACAAAACTCCAGCCCTACTTGGAGGTGGCGGCCAGTTGAGGTTGCAGAGATAGGCCAGAAGAGTAACCCATCCAAGTTCGTTTCCGATTTTCTCCTGGCCCCTCCCCTGCACTTCATCTGGGACTGTCAGATTCAGCAAATAAAAACACAGGATGGGGACACCTGGGTGGCTCAGTTGGTCATGCATCCAACTTCAGCTCAGGTCATGATCTCATGGTTCATGGGTTCGAGCCCTGGGTCGGGCTCTGTGCTGACAGCTCAGAGCCTGGAGCCTGCTTTGGATTCTGTGTCTGCCTCTCTCTCTGCCCCTCCCCTGCTCATGCTCTCTCTCTCCCCACAATAAATAAAAACGTTAAAAAAATTTTTTTTAAATTATTTGTGCAATGTTTGGGGCATACTTACATGCGGTTTTCGATCTGAAATTCAAATGCAGCCAGTGTTGTGTATTTATCCGACAAGACTGTGGCATCGGTCATTAGAACACATGTTCTCACGGGCCCTTTTCCTCCCAGATACATCACTCCCTGCAATTCTGCGTGTGGGGCTTACAGCTACTTCTGTCCAGGGCCCAACATTTCATGATTTCCCTTTGGGCCTAGAGGAGGTGCAAGCCTAGACGTAGTCGGCAGGGGGCACCATTTTCTTAAATTAGATCCCCAGTGGCCTTGCAGGGGCCTCAGAAAGAGGAAGTGGGGCATTGAATTGAATTCTATTTGCTGTTCCTGCCTTCCCCCTGGAGCTCACTTCCCCGCATCTCAGGCCTTGCCAGACTTCTCTCTGAAACGAATTCTGATCCCGTTACTTCATTCCGTAAATCACTTCTGAGGATCCATGGTTACCATCATAACATGGCATAAAAAGTGCTTCAGGTTTTTCCCACTGGAATCTATTTTTCCTGCTTCGACTCCTGCCAGGGGCTCCCACCCTGCATGATCCCACCCACCTCACACTTCCAGCATCTCCACTCACCATGAACTATCTGCAGTTTGCCGGCACGCTATTTACTGCCGTGCCTTCGAGCCCACACTTCCCTCTGCTTGGAATTCCCTTCTCCACCTGGTGCTTCTGGAGTCTCCATTCATGCCACACATTTCACAAGCACGTACTGAGACCAGCCGGGTCCCAGGCACTCAGCGGTGCGCCGGAGATTCTGTGGAAGAGGCAGCCCACCACAGCCCTTCCCTTCTGCACCTCACGATGGGCGGAAGGGAGAAACGACGCACAAGCGATCAAATCAACAAGATCCTTAACATCAGTTCCAGGGTTAAGCAGTCTGACTTCTTGGAGCAGAACTGATGGATGGTTCCCTCCTCGTCCTCTGATGACTTTTCACTCGAAGGGTCCCAGATTCTAACACCTGCACAGTTGTTGCAGGAAGCATGAATGAATGAATCGAGCGCCAGCTGAAGTCAATAGGGAAGGGATGGGGTGGAGAGGTGGGGACACAAGCTGTGACCTGCGACAGACCGAGAGTGTGTGTCCCATCCAAAGGGGACTGTGGCTGATCACCTCTTTCCGATTGTTGCCAAATCTGTCATTTCAAAAAAAGGGAGAAAAATACTAATTTTTACGTGAACTGTCCCAATTAAAAAAAATTTTTTTTTAAATGTTTGTTTATTTTTGAGCGAGAGACAGAGCCTGAGCAGGGGAGGGGCAGAGAGAGGGAGACACAGAATCGGAAGCAGGCTCAGGACTCTGAGCCGTCAGCACAGAGCCTAGCCCGGGGCTCACTCAAACCCAGGAGCCGTGAGATCATGACCTGAGCCTAAGTCGGGCACATAACCGACTGAGTCCCCCGGTGCCCCTTCCCAATTTTTAAAATGCGTTGCTAGCTTAGCTAAACAGGCCTATGGGGTAGATTTGGCCTATGGTCACTAGTTTGCCATGTACCGTGTCGCGACACTGTGTCACAGCCTTGCATCTGGTTAATATTTATGTATATTTTCTCCCCCAAGACCATGTCTTTGCATCATTAGCCCCTAACGCAGTGACTGGTGCCTGGTAGGTGCCAAGCGTCAATCGGTTTGTGGAAGGGCCCAAAGGAGGGAGGGAGGAGGGACACTAAGTGGTAGCAACAGTTTGTTGATGGAAATTCTTATTACTGCAGCTCTGGGCGTGGGACAGATGGAACAAGGAAGCCCGAACCAATTTATTGCTGAGGGAGCCTGCGCGCGTGAGTGTGCGTTCCCATGTTAGCACGTGTGACAGCTGGAAAATGTGCCTAAGAACCATCAGCTCCTTTCCTGGTGGGCTCCCAAGCCAGCCCTCCCCCTTCTTGGCGGAGGGGAGGGGGGAAGGATGGGGGGGAGGGGAGGCTCGTGGTGGACTCCTGGCTTCCTTCCAGGACCTGTAGTAGCTGGCACAGAGATCAGAAAGAGCTTAGATAGGCTTTTGGCACCTGCTGATACATCCTCAGGGGAAGAGGTCTGGCAGCCACTGCCCTCCCCCCCCACCCCGCCTACCTGCTAGAGTGCCCCCCTGCATAGCAAGCAGTTGTGGGGGGGGGGCAAAGTAAAATGCTTTCTCTTCTCTCTTGATCCACCTTTCACCCTGCCTGGGGGAGTCAACACATACAAGTTAATGACAAGGACAGAGGTGGCTTAGACTCCTCATGGCAGTCCCCCCCACCCCCCAGAGACAGAGCGGGACCTTGACCACCAGAGCAGTCTGCTGATTTCTGCTAATGGTACGCTGCCCCCCCTCCCTTTTTCTTTCTTTCTTTCTTTTTTTTTTTTTTAATCAAGAGAGAACGAATGCTGCCTTGTGCCCCTAGGGAGTAGCTAGTATGCATTCTAACTGCCCCGATGAAAAAGGACATACCTTTGGCAAATAGACATTTGAGGCTTAGAGAGTCTATTTTGTCTACATTTTCAGGAGCAGTAACTAGACGGTTCAGGAATCAGAGCCTCTGTCTTGGCCCTGAGATCTCTTGGGAGGCCTGGAAAATGCGATTTTCTGAATCAGAGAGTGCGGAGAGTACAGGGCGGGGAGGGGGGCAGCCTGAGGTACGTTGGAGGCCGCCTTTAAGCTGGACTATGGGAATTCCAGCCCCACGAATCCGTGGTGAGATGTATCTTGAACACCAAAGCCACCTACCTCCCAGCCTCCAGGCAGGGCACCTCTCGCTCCCTACCAGTGCCCGGCCAGCCAGAGGCTTTGAAGCAAGACTTCCAGGAAGCAATGTCTCCCACAGGCGGTGCTGACTCAGCCCAGACTCCAAGCCTTAAGTCCCAGAATTACCAGCAAAGCAGAGGTGCCTAAGGGACTGTGCCCCTGAGCTGCGTGGCAGCTGCTGGGAGAAGGGGAAGGCGGGGCAGAGGCAGTGGGGCACAGACTCTGAAAACTGTTTAGGCTTTTGCCAAGGGAAAGAGGAAGGGGGCTCCACAGCCGCTTGAGTCCTCCGGGTCCCAGCACCCTTTGATGAAATCTGTCTTTTCTACCTACGTTCCTGGAGGCAGGGATGGTGGCTAATTCGGTAGCTCGCACTTGGGAACGAGAACATTCTTTGATATGTTCCCTGGCTCTTATGTCTAATCTGATAGGGGCGGGGGTGGTGTGACTGACCATCTCTCTGACTCTCCAACATCCTCTTTCCCAGATTTCCCTGCTTGGATTCAAAGGAGAGTCATACTCCTTCTCTCCTGACCTTCCCCAGAACTACCTGATTCCTTCCATCTCTGCTTCCTGCTTCTCCTGTCCCCTCCCCCCTCCCTTCCTTTGTCCTTTGCTGTCATTTTCCTCTCTGCATACTGCTACCTGCTCTCTCTCCCTTCCTCTTTCTCTTTCTCTCTTTCTCTGTCTGTCTCTGTCTCTGTCTCTCTCTCTCCCGGTGGTTCCGACAGCAAATCCTTTTTCCTGGCACAGGTCTTCAACTTGCTGCCAGCCCTGCTGGGTTACTCTCCTCATTCTGGAGCTTCTATCCAATTATCTCTGTGGCCAGACTCTCTGGGAGACCTCTCTCCTCTGGCCGCCCTGCCTCTTGCCTTCCTAATTCACTTCCATTTGGGGAAGGGGCTAGAAAACTGTTTGGAATAAACTGGGAGATGTTGGGCAATCTGTTCTGCGCTCTACTCCGAGGGTCCCAGAAGAGGTCAGAAATCTCGGGGGGGGGGGGCATCACTTCACAGAGCAGTGAGGGCTGCAGCATCGAGTTTTAATGAACGTGGGATCAAAAGGTTTTTAGAGACAGACAGTCCTTGGAAACAAGGGCCCAGCGACGGGGAGGACTTGAGGCCTTTGCCACAGAAAACAAAGTTGTGACTCAAAGGCATCATGAAGATGCTTCCTTGCTCATCCACGTTCCTGAGTTCAGTGTCTTTGGCTTGGGAATTAACTTTGAGACTTTTCCAACCGAGATAAAAATAGAGCTCGTAAATGCCATCACAGCCACTTTCCGATAAGGTGGCCTTTTAAGGGAAGATTGAACTCCCAAGGGGAGGGTGTGAGTCAAGGAGCCTCTGAGTGGGTGCGCAGAGTACGGATGACCAGCCTGCCGACCAGCCTGTGGCCAAACAGCAGAGGAAGGAAGAGGAAGCTGCTGGAGGCTTGTGGGCCTGGAATCACAGGAACCAAGGGCCTGATGAATTTCACCCACTCATCTCTTTCTTCATCATACAAGCATTTATCTGAACACCTACTACGTGCTAGGAAAGCTGCTGGGTGCCTGAAATGATAGAGAAAAAGAAAAAGGAGACCCCTTCTCCCAGGGACCTTACCACCCTCGGAGGGACACAGAGAGGGGCTGAGGCAAGCACGATTCAGGGGGAGATCTGGCTCAGGGTTGGGGGACACGCACAGCTTCCTGGAGGAACAGAGAGTGAACCAAAGCGTGGGTAACCAGTAGAAAATTGGCCAAGGGAAGATGGCGGTGGGGGGCAGGGAAAGGTGTGGGGAGAATCATTCTGGTACAACGTGTGCAAAAGAGAGAACTTGGTTTCCTCAGGGGAACTGAAAGTAGTTCTGTGTGTGACACGAAAACTGCAGGGTCAGGACAGCAAGAGAGTCCCCTAGAGACAAAGGCATGGGTCCCCGGTGAAGACCCTCTCGCCCTATCAATGAGCATGGACTTGATCCTGAGGATAGTGGAGAGCCGTCGAAAAGGTGCAGGCAAAGAAGTGAGCCAATCAGATTGGCATTTTAGAAAGCTCACTCGGGCTGCAGAGCAGAGAATGAACAGGAAGGGGAAGACCAGAGGCTGGGAGGCCAGTGAGGAGGCTGCCATGATCCAGGGAAGAATTAGGGAAGTGTCCATGAAGATGGAAGTAGGCAGAGCCGGGCCATAGCTGCAGCACAGAATGGCCAGAACGTGGTGTTGCATCAGAAACTCGCTGGAGGAATCAGGCATCGTTCCCAGTTCCCAGGCTTGAGCTCTTTGGTGAGACAGAGAACACTGGAGGAGAAGCAGGTTTTAGATCTGCTAGTAGGCGCCTAGGTGGGGCCTCCACCTGAGGTTATCAGACTGCTGGTTGGGTGTGTAAGTTGGGAGCTCGAGAGAAAGACCCGGCTCAAGACGGATTTGGAGAATTCTTTAGCAGGTGGGTGGCAGTGGAGCCGTGAGAGTGTATGAGTGACCCACGGGCAAGTGAAGACGGTGTGAAGAGGAGAGGAACTGACCAGAATCTAAGGAGAATGGATGTAAAAAGGATGGCCAAAGGCAGACCCCCTAAAGGAGACCGAGAAGGAGTAGCCACAGAGGACAGAAAATGGTCTTTTGCTCTGGGCCTCCCTCTCCTGCAGGACCTTCAAGAATTCACCCCTCTGTGTTCTTTTTTTTTTTTTTTTTAATGTTTTATTTATTTCTAGGAGAGAGAGAGAGAGACAGCGTGAGCAGAGGAGGGTCAGAGAGAGAGGGAGTCACAGACTCTGAACCAGGCTCCAGGCTCTGAGCTGGCAGTCAGCACAGAGCCCGACGCGGGGCTCGAACCCACGAACCGCGAGATCATGACCTAAGTGAAAGTCAGACGTTTAACCGACTAAGCCACCCAGGCGCCCCTCACCCCTCCGTGTTCTGGGCGCTGGGGTTTGGATCCCAGAGGGAAGAGGCTGGCTGGCCCCGCCTAACCCTCCTGACCCACCTCCCCGCAGCCCGACCATTGCTCTCTGTTCTCCACTCACACTCATTTCTCTTGAGTTTCACAAAGGCCCCATGTTCCTTCTGGCCTGAGAGTCTTCATGTCTCTGGGCTGTGTTCCTGCCTCATTCCCCTTCCCCACACCTCAAGCCTTTTGACCTTCCATGTATGCTACCAAACTCTGCTCAAAGCTTCCCTGACATTCAAGGCAAGACCAGGGCCTTCTGTCATCCATCCATCCATTCACCCATCCATCCATCCATCCATCCATCCATCCATCCATCCATCCATGTTTGTTCAGTGTGTACTAAGCGCTTTCTGCCCACGTGTCAGCACTGTGCTGAATGCTGGGACATTATCGCGAGAGCAGAAGAGGCTGCCATGGAGCTGACAGTTGATAAGGGGAGACCGATAATAAATAAGTAAATACTCAAAGAATTAAAAATTGTTCTTAGGGTTACGAAGGAAGTCAACCGAGCACCATGATAGAGGATAATGGAAGGTGCTTATTTGGGATGGGGTGGGTGGTCAGAGGAGGCCATCTGCGGATGTGAAATTAAACTGAGACCCAAAAGAAGCAGCCATGTGAGAAGCTATGGTGGAAGTGTTCTCTGCAGAGGGAACAGTAACCGAAAATGCCTATGGAGGGAAAGACCTTGATGGGCTTTACCAGTTATAGGAATTGACGCATGGCCAGCACGGCTGAAGCCAAGACAGGGAAAAAAGAGACCCGAGGCGTGGTTGAGTAGGAGACGGTTGTAGGCGGTGGTACAAAGTATGGGTTTTATTCTTGGTGCAACGAGACACATTCAAAGGTTTTGAGCAAGAGTGCAGCACAATGTGACTTATATTTTAATTAGATTGCCCTGGTCGCTGAGCGAAGAATGGATTGAGGGACGAGCCGAATATTAGGAAGACTGATTAGGATCCCCTCATTGTGGTTCAGGCAAAAGAGGGTGGTGGCTGGGTCTTGAACAGGACTGGGGAGATGGAGAGAAGTAGGTGGATTCAAGGGATACTTTGGAACTAGAGCTTCCGGGAATTCATGATGGATTCGATGAGAGGGATGAAGGGAAGAGAGGAGTCCAAGAATGATGCCTGATTCCTGGCCAGAATGAGTGGAAAGTGAACCAGGCTGGCTTGGCTAAAGCAAATCTTCAGAAGCCCAGAGCCTGAGAAGCAAGCACCAATTGAAAACCATTGGGTTGGAGGGGCGCCTGGGTGG
Source organism: Hyaena hyaena (assembly GCF_003009895.1). Taxonomy (NCBI): domain Eukaryota; kingdom Metazoa; phylum Chordata; class Mammalia; order Carnivora; family Hyaenidae; genus Hyaena; species Hyaena hyaena. Next base: position 3,737,993 of record NW_024080661.1, on the reverse strand, counting down.
CTCAGTCCATTGGGCATCGACTTCGGTTCGGGTCGTGATCTCATGGTTCGTGGGTTCGAGCCCTGCATAGGGCTCTGTGCTGACAACTCGGAGCCTGGAGCCTGCTTCAGATTCTGTGTCTCCCTCTCTCTCCGCTCCTCCCCCACTCATGCTGGCTCTCAAAAAGAAATAAACATTAAAAAGATTAGAAAAAAAATGAAAACCACTGGGTTGGAGAGTCTTCATGGTCCCTTCCAGTTTTGGAATTTTTAAAATTCTTTTTTAAAAATGTTTATTTATTTTTGACTGAGAGAGACAGAGTGTGAGCAAGCGAGGGGCAGAGAGAGAGACACAGAATCCGAAGCAGGATCCCGGCTCCGAGCTATCAGCACAGAGCCCAACGTGGGGCTCGAACCCACAAACCACGAGATCATGACCTGAGCTGAAGTCAGACACTCAACTGACTGAGCCACCCAGGCGCCCCAGAATTTTAAAAATTCTAAACCAAAAACTCTCTCTGAATAGGGAAAATATTTCTATTTCTTTTGACTGCTCCTGTAGTTACCTTGCTAGAGCTCTGTGCCCAGAGAGCGTTCAGTAAGTGCTAGTTGACTGTTTATTTTGGCACGGACCTTCTATAATTTAATTTTAGATTAATTTCTCTTTTTAAAAAAGAGGATTCTCACATAGAGTAAACTTTCAATGGAAATCAATTCACCTTGATAAAGCAGAGCCATGGCTAGAATAATCTAAAATTGTGAACCCCAAAGGAATTTCTACTTAAGTCGAGGTGGAGAAAAAAACATGTGTTTGCTCAACTAATGATCTACATTTGGGTATGCGGTATTTTAGGGCAAATGCCCACAGGCGCTGAATCAATCCCCTTCATAATATGACCAAAAAACTCCCTGAAAATAATTCATAACATCAAATAATTTATATTTGCTAGTATATATTCTTTGTTGAAAATGAATAGTAACCTTCTAACACTTATTCTGAAGCAACGACTTCAGGTTATTTTTAGACCAAGTTGAAGATGCATGAGAAGGCTGTGTTGTCAGTCCGAGGCCAAAATCAGAGGAAAGCTAGGACTCAAACTTGCCACTTCCTCTCTTCTCTTGCCCACTGCCGCGTCTTTGCCTGGCGCCCCACTCCTCTGATAGCAGGTTTCTCCAGCCGTTTCTCCAGGTTAAAAACTCAGAACTTCAATTCATCTATGAGCACATTGATCAAATCCTCCGATAACTACATATAAGCCTTTCACTTTATTAAAGAGGGAAGTAACGTCATGACTTTCATATGCCAAGCCCTTTTGAACAAGTATCGTGTCATCTGATGTCGCTCATTACCCCGTGATGAATGCCTCACTTCACAGATGAGAGGGGAGGACTGGCCATCCAGCATCGGATCTGCTTCCTGTTTGAGATGAGGCTTCCGCTGTGGATAACCTCAGTGAGAAGGCGTGCTAACCATGGGTGCCGGGGCAACGTGGCCTTTCTTCACGGCTCCCCATGGTGTTCAGGGCCCAGGACACAGACCAGGATTGGCCAACCAGGTGGCTACTGCCTGGGTTTTGGGTTTGCAGCATGAGGCACAAAGAGGGAAGAAGTTTAAGCAGCAGCAGAAGCCGTAAGCCTGGCGGGGGGCCCTTTGTGGCAGTGCTCAGCAGTGCGCCCTCCTGGCTACACAGTGTCTGGCTGAAGAAGCTTGTTCTTTGGTTTTCAGCCAGATTTCCAAACCTGATTCTTCAGCTCCTGGCCATCCTGGAGGCCAGAGGCATTTCTCCAGGAAATTCCAGGTGGGGTTGATGTAGCCAGAGCTGGTGCAGTTCTGGGAACCGGAAACCCTGACCCATCTGTGAGGACGCAGACTCCAAGGCCGAAGAGCTTGTTCGGGGGACCGCAGCTCACAAGCGGCAATGTTCCAGCTGAAAAAGCTGTGCTGTTGCCTTGATTCCATGCTTCCCAGAGAATTGGAAAGAGCTGGAGAAGAGGAATGAGCGTGGTGTACGGATTAGAGTAGGGCTGGAAGACTAGCAGCTGTGTGAATACTTACCCCTAAACCCACATTCGGTAACATCCATAAAGAAGTGGATCTGCTCTGTGCCAGGGACTCTGCTACGTTCAAGTAATTATTTCGGTTAATCCTCACAGCAATACGATTATGGTGGACATTATTTTCTCCGTTGGGTGGGAAACCTGAGGCTTGCAGAGGTTTATATTATAATAAGTGTTAGTGTCGGGTTTGAACTAGAGTCTCCAGGCAAGGAGGCTGGAGCTCATTCATTAAGCCACAGCTACCTTGCTACAACATTTAATTAATCGATCGATCTTTTCTCCACTGCCAGTTTTCCATTAACCCCATTGTGGCCTCAGTGCCACCTCATCAACGTGTTCTTGTTGGCACGCTTCCTTGCATGTGAGCTTACCCTTAGGTCCCAGAATGTGTCATCTGTCTCGGTCCCTTTAGACTGGGAGCCTCCAGAGCACAGGGCCGTGCCTCCCCGCTAAGGATGGTCCTTCTTGTGCATAAATCTCTGATGTCCACGCGGGTCTCCACCATGGCGGGCCACCGGGCTGGGGTTCATTGACTGGCCAAGTGAATAACTGTATCCAGAGGTGAGAAGGACTTCATCCTGCTACGGTACTGCAAGATGGGAGTCTCTACTCCTCTTCTGTTCAGTCCCGCCCACCCCTACCTCCCCTTCACCTTCAAGGGAAATCATGCCTTTGTTTACTGGACTGTAAAATGGAGCCGAAGATCCTCATTGGCAGAATAAATACCAGATGTTTTGCAGTCTTCTGAGACAGAGCCCTGGCCCAGACCTGGCTCCTGATGGCCAATGAATACTCTTGTCATTCGCGTTTTGGAATTAAGAAAACTGACTTGGGTGTGTTTCCTAACCGTCACAAGGAGCAGTGAATTGAATTGGTGCCATTGTATGCATGCTTGTTGTTGCATAGATAAAACCCTCATTAAGTCTCTCAAGGGGAGCAAAGACTTTTATTTTGAAGATAGAGGAGTTGGGGAGGGGGGGCTTCTTGCATGTCAGCAGTTACAACAACAAAACAGTAAATGGAGGAAATAATTAAATAACAGCACCCCCCACCTCGTCAAGGGGCTGGGTGAGTTTTTAATTAGTGCTTCGTTTTCAATAAATCCGTATCTGTACGTGGTGCTGATTCTTTCCTGGATAAGGGAAAGATAATAATGAGAATCCTATTTTTCAGTCCCACACTAAAGGGATGCCTCGTATATTTAATCATGCTGTAGAAATCCTGGCAGCTTTCTCTGAGCCCAGCCTCTGCTCTAATTACATTTCTAGATTTTAGTAAATTGAAAGGGAAAATGTAGGAACAAAATAATTAAAACCGAAGAGGAAGTGCATATTAAAAAGGAGAAGCTGTTTAAAATTCTTCCACACAATGTTTCCAAGGACATCTACAGTCATTTAATCACATCCACACCAAATCAAAGCCCTTTGTACAGAGGCTGGTGGATCGCATCTCAGGTGGGCGGTATGGGGAGCCTCAGTGCGCCAGGCTACAGATGGGGATAGGACTCATGTCCTTCCAGATCTCTGGGGGTTCAGGGCCAGCCTGGACAAGCTGCTGGCACAGACTCACTACCCCCGAGGAGTCTCCTCCCAGGTCCCAGGCAGAAAATGACTATACTGTATTGATTACCTTCCCCCCCGCTTCCCTCCCCACCTCCGTTGTAAGGATGCTATCCATGCCTCCAGTTTCCTTTCTCTGCATCCCTTCCCCTTTCTATGCTCCCCCCACCTCCAACTTGTGAATTTCCTTTCTTCCTTGCCAACCTGTGAATTCTGAAGTGAAAAGAACAGGAACGGAAGAGCCTCAGTGACACCCAGGAGTCAGTTACTTGAACGCGGTTCCTAGGTGACTTGCGGGGCACTCTGAATTGTCCCCAGGGCCAAAAACCTTGCTGGCCTCGGCTGAAGGAATGAAATGTTTGTGGAGGGTAGTGATGAGTGACCTCTAATTGGAAAGTTTCAAGCGTCAGCCTGATAGGTGACACAAGCTTGTTTTGTTTTAAGCAAGGGAGTCCCAGTGCTCATACCACTGTGGAATTTAGGACCTCCATTTCTCGATCACGACTGAAATACAGCTGGAGCAGGCTCTGGGCGCTTGGAGTGCTTTGTGATTCCTAGGACATCTTAAGCTGTGGGGCGGTAGGGCGAGCTTGTGTACTTGAAAGTGGAAGGCAGCCTTGCGCTGTCAGGGGATTCTTTCCAAGCCCCGGTGGCTCTGCTCACCGGCTCCCAGCCTTCCCTAATGAACGGACTGCCACCTGGCACCGGGTCGCATGTGGCAGGAGACAAGTGAGCGCAGTCTCCTGGAGACAGTCCCACGGCAGCAAAGCTTCCGGAAGCTGTTCCCAAGGCAGGGCCCACCCTTTGCCACCCCGCGACCTGCAGGCTCATCTGGTTGCTCTTTTGGGTTCAGTGCCTCTGGCTTTTCAGTGTGTGTGTCTCAGCGTGGAAAAGAGACAGTACCTGCTCCGGATTATCTGGCTTGATTCAGTAAGTACAAGTTTTGAAAGTTTAAGCTAAAGGGAAGAATTGTAGCAATAACAAATATCCCGTCATTGACCTTAGCACTCTACCGTGGAGAGGACTTTTTTTTTCTCCCAGGGCCCAGAGGCGGAGGCTTTTTGCTTTTACTCAACTCAAGAGTCATTGACGGCCCTTGGGAGCTAGCAGGCGAGGCCGCCTGGGGATCCAGGTGTCCAAGACAACAAACTGTTATTGAATCTGCTTCCTTTCAGTTAAGCCACCTATCCGCCCCCCTTCTCCGTTGCAACAGAATGGTCCTTCTCGATTGTTTCCAAATGCTAAAATTTAAAAGGCTACTTAAAAGTCTTCATGGTCTTGAAGTCCGAAGACTATTGTACTGACACAAGGTTGGTTAGAAATAAGCGAGGGACTGAATGTTAAATTTGTTGGTGCTCCATAAACTGGTCGCAAATGTAAATTGCTATTGTTAAGTGCCTTTATTGTTACGCTGCCCCCCCCCACCCTTTGGTAGGCCTCTCTTTAGAGATCCTCGCACCTCCGCGCAGCCTGCAGCACCGGGCACGCACCCCCCTCCGAGTTCCCGCCCCTTTCTTGTCAGGCCCCTCCTTCTCCTCAAATCCCCCCCCAACCTCGGCCTTGGGGGGAGGGGGAGGAGAGAGGTCGGGGCGCATGCGTGCTAGGGGAGGTAGGCGGAGTCTTGAGGAAGAGGAAGGAGGGGCAGGAGAACCGAGGGAGGGGAGAAGAGGGGCGGAGGCCGCGCGGGGTGGGGCCCGGCGGGTACGCGCTCGCTGCGTCGACGTGCTGACGCCATGACGCCCCGGCCGGTGTGTGTCGGTGTGTGTGTGTGTGTGAGTGTGCGCGCTCCGAGTGTGTGTGTATTTGTGTATCGGCGGTCCCGCAGGTCCCGGATGTTGCGGACAGTATGAAGCGAGCGCAGGGGGACGGGGACCAGCAGCTGTCGCCGCCGCTCTCAGGTGAGTGGGGGGAGGAGAGTCAAGGGAGAGGGTTGTCCTGTCGGAGTGGGGGGGGGCGCCTCCCTTAAGAGGTGACTGACCCCCCCCCCCGCCACACATATACCCTTCTCTGCCCCATATCCCACATCCTGGGTTACGTGGCCTGGGAATGCCAGAGCCTAATCAGCCGTTCCTTCCCCCAATCGCAAGCATTCAGGAGACACAAACGCGCCCCCTGCCTTCAGCCCCCCCATCATTTTCCCAGCCCCATCCCCCTTGCCAAATAGTGAGCTGTCGCCTGCGGCGAGAAGGGTGACTGCGCATGCGCGAGTGTGAACGAGCTGGGGTGCTTGTTCGCTGCCCCCGGGGCGCATGCGCATCGCTGTGTTGCAGGGACCTGCGGGATAAAGAGCCCCTTGACCATGCGCCCGCCTCCTTCCCCGGCAGTGGGCCGCCGCGTTCGCGAGCCTGTTGCTACTCTCCAAATGGCAGAGCTTAAATGATTTGAGGGACTTCCTGACAAAGCACTCTTCGCGTCTGGTGTTGCCCCAGAGACTCCCAGGCTACAGACGCCTTCCAGAGCCAGCGTGCCCCACGCTGACCTTTCTTTTGAAACTGTCACCGCAACTTCTAGTGCCAGCATTGCTTTTCTTTCCTCTACTCCCGTCGTCATGCTGTACCTTTAAAACAAACAGCCCCCTAAACTCAACGAGTAGGTGCCCCAGCCCATTCAGTTACGCTGGCAGGGGATTTTGGGAGCCTTTCTAAGGAGGACCAAGGGTCACAGAAAAGAAAGTAAGGGGGACTGTCTTTTAGGCAAATTCTTAATTATCTGCCTAGAACTAGATAAAGATGGAGATAAAGAGAATGTAAGGCTCAGAGCGGTAAGTGTAAATCAAGACATCAAGGTTCTCTCGTCTCTAGCCCTCCCTGTTCGTGTGACCTATTTGCCTCTTTTTTTTTTTTTTTTTGGTCTTTTTGTTTTGTTTTGTTTAAGATCTTCCTTAAAAAAAAGGATCTTCCTCAGCGCTTTCGTTTTAGCTGTGCATTATTGATGCTGCGTGACCATCACATGAAAACAAAAGCCATCTGAAAGTACTAGTGGACAATACCTTACCCGGTTGGAGGTTTTAACTTGAAGTAGTGGGAGTGATGCTTCTTGCACCCTTGCAAAAACAAAGAGCGACATAAAACAAGGAACCCAGTAATATTTCGGTGATCTAGGGCCTCGGTTGTCAGCGGGCGGGTTATTCATGGCCCTCAGCTTGCTGCTGTGTGGCCACTCTTAGCTCCTTTGCTGCTGCTGCTTACCTTTGCCATCAGAATAGGGTGAGGAGATGATAAACTCTCAAAAACAGAAGGTTTGCTAAGTAGCATTGAAATGAATAGCTGAATCGTTGGGGAGGGGGGCAGCCTTTTTGTGTGTTTCAGTTATTTTCGCCAACCCTGTTTCCTATCTGGTCAACAGAATGGGGTATGGTAGTAAGCCTCATTTTCTATTTTCTTTGTTTTTCTTTCTCTGGTGTTCCGTCAAGGCTCTTTCGGCCGCCATCCTTAACTGTAGGACCTTATGTTTTGGGACCTTCACACATATATATATATATATATATATTTTTTTTTTTTCACTTCTCTTTTTAACTCTGGCCTTTACACGGTTCAGTCGTCTTCTGTGCTGTTTTCTGTTGCCATAGTTACAGTGGGACCCAAGCCATGACACAGAGGAAGCACAGGAATTTGGGGGGCATATCTCATCCCATTTCCTGGAAAGAGCTGGCGACTCCTCTTTTTCTCCTTGTATGAAGAATGAGGAGCATAAGTTATTGTGATCGCTGCACACGTAGGGTGGGTTGGTCGCTTCCGTAGGCACTTTGGTGACTTCTGTTAGAGCTCTTCAGAGCGGTTAGTGCCCTGGGAGGTGTTCCATGTTGCCGGTCTCCAGACTTGCATCAGGTTTTGTTAAAAATCTCGAAATAAAACTCTTGAGGTAGTAGGTAGGTGTCCTACCTTCTCAGAAGGCCTCTGTCATCTCTGTTGCTTTGTTTTTATCTGGAAACGTTTCACCTGGCTGAATTTACCGCAGGCCTGTGTAACATTTGTACGGAACGAGGGCACGATTGCTCTTAGGATTGAGATGAGTGTCATTCATTGATTTGTATTGGTGTAGAGCCATGTTTCCCAATGCTATGTGAAATGGGTAACATACGCATGAAACAAAGTTCAAAAGGCACGTAGAGAGTGAACAGTCTTCCTTTTACTGCCCTCTTTTATCTGTCCAGTTACACCCTCCCCCAAGGAAGCTGTTGTTACCTGTGTCTTGTTTACCCTTCCCGAGATAGTCATGGCTTTCACAAGCTTACACAACTATGTGCTCTTTGAAGTTTCTCATTTTATTTACTGTTTTACACAAATGGTAAGATACTATAGCCATTATTCTGTATTTTGCTTTCTTTTACTTAGTATGTCTTGGCCATCATTCCATTGAGTAATAGAGTACCTCTTCCTTTCTTGCAAGATGACAGATCCCCCCTTGTACAGACGCACCATCATTCCACCAGCTCTTATTATTGGATATTTAGGGTATTTCCAGTGCGACAATGAATTCCTTGTATGTGCTTTTTGTGTACATGGGTATCTTTTGGGTGAATTCCTAGCAGAAGTGCTGGATCAGAGGGTATATGCATTTTTAATGTTGTTCGATACCGCTGAATGACTCGCCATAGAGGCTGTACGATTTTTATTCCTGCCGGCAGTGAGTCTGCCTCTTTCCTCACCAGCGCTGTGTTATCAAAATGGTTTTTTTTTTTTTCCTGTGTGCAGTCTTTTATCTACGATTTTAAGTTCACTACGTAGCTTGTTAAGCCTTATTACACCCAGGAGTTGTGGATAAATACCGCGGCTGTTTTGCAGGTGGGAGTGGTGGAGGAAGATACTGTTGGACTGAAGAGTAGTGCCATGAGAATAAAGACATATGCCTAGGTAACCCGGCAAATCCGTGACACTGCTGGGAAGACGTGTACCACTTCTACTTTCGTTAGTTCTTAGGCGCTGGTTTCTTTTCTTTTTTTTTTTTTAATATTTTCATTTATTTCTAGGAGAGAGAGAGAGAGAGAGCGTGAGCAGGGGAGGGTCAGAGAGAGAGGGAGACACAGACTCTGAAATAGGCTCCAGGCTCTGAGCTGGCAGTCAGCACAGAGCCCGACGCAGGGCTCGAACCCACGAACCGCGGGATCATGACCTAAGCAAAAGTCAAACGCTCAACCGACTAAGCCACCCAGGCGCCCCAAGGCGCTGGTTTCTTAATGCAAAATTTTGGAAGCCCATCGGTGATGTTTTATGATCTTGATAACTTCAACTCAGAATTGTTTGTACAGGCAAACTACCATTCTGTTGAAGAACTGAAAAGCTAACCTAGTTAGTTAAAGATACTTTACCGAGTGCCTTCACAAAATACTGGTCCTAGCATTTTTCTTTAATGTTTATTTCTGAAAGGAGGAGGGGAAGGGACCGAGAAAGAGGGAAAGAGGATCCCAAGCAGGCTTCTTGCTGTGGGCGCAAAGCCCTACTGAGGGCTCGAACTCCCAAACCGGAGGATCATGAAGTGAGCTGAAACCAAGAGTCAGACGCTTAACCGACTAAGCCGCCCTGGCACCCCGGTACTAGTAGTTTTTAACAGTCTGCTGATTGGAGACTATTTCACTGTGAGCTGTGAGGAAATAGAATGTCTGTGCCTGAAGGAGCTCATAGTCTTAGAAAATCAAATCTACGGAGTATGTGAAATAGTAAGAGAACACTTAGAATGGGAACAGTAATGTACTATGTTCTGTGTTGAGAGGACTTGGTAAAACAGTGATTGAAGTTGGGAGAATTCCTTCAGGAGGCCTTCCTGGAGGAAGTGCATTTTGAGCCCTCCCCTCCCCCCTCGTTTTACAACTGTTTACGTAAAAAAATTTGAACATACAGAAAAAGTCAAAGAATAGTACAGTGATCACCTTTATACTAGTTATCCCCTACATTCCATTATTCATTTTGTTGTATTTGCCTTATGTATATGTGTGTCTCTGTATATAATATATAAATTTTTACGTTGCAGACATCATGACATCTTCATACTTTCGTACTTTAAATACTTTAGATGCATTTTCTTAAAGGGATCGTTTACTTAATTGTCCTAAGACATATTGTCACAGTGAAGGCAATTAACAGCAATTTCCTAAAACTATCTAATATCCAATTAATGTTTAGATTTTCCTAGTTATTTTGAAGATGCCACTTTTCAGCTCTTGGCATTTTTTTTCTCCAAACATGTGTATCTTTAGTCTTTTTAAATCTCCAGTAGTTTGTTTAGAAGCTACAGGAAGTTGCCTTTATGCACTTGTGGGGATGAGCACTGGGTGTTATATGGAAACCAACTTGACAATAAACTATTTGTTAAAAAAAAAAAAAAAAAAGAAGAAGTTGTGTTTATGAAGAGACCAGGCCTTTTGTCTTGTAGAATATATCACTTCTGGAATTTTCTGATTGTTTCCTCATAGTTTCACTTAATTTGTGCTTTTATCATGTATTTCCTATACTTTGGCATCTAAGTCTAAGATGTGATTAGCTTCATTTTTTAAAAAATGTTTTATTTATTTCTGAGAGAAGGGCAGCGTGAGCAGGGGAGGGTGAGGGAGACACAGAACTGGAAGCAGGCTCCAGGCTCTGAGCCAGCTATCAGCACAGAGCCCAACATGGGACTCGAACTCACGGACCATGAGATCATGACCTGAGCTGAAGTCGGATGCTTAGCAGACTGAGCCACCTAGGCGCCCCTAAGACTTGATTAGCTTCATATTAAGCGCTTTGGGTAAGAATTCTTCATAGATGTTGCTCTGTACCTCATACGAGGTCACGATAAGAGAAACATAATGCCATAATATTGCATTATTAATGATGCTGAGTTTGTTTTATCATTTATTTAAGATGATAAATACCAGATCTCCAGCGTAGACATTTCCCCCCCCTAGTTAGTAAGTAATCTGTAGAGCGATGGCGCTTTGGACCCCTACTGTCCCACTTCTCCAACAGCCTTTCACTTAACTTTAATGAGCCTTGTCTGGATCAGTTATTTCCTTGGTTGCTGCAAAATGCTGATTTTCTAATTCTATTCCTTTCACATCGATTAGCCTTCAGTCTTTCCCTCATCAGGTAGGAGTAACTATAGCGTCTACCAAAAGTTAGGTAAATTCTTATTTTCCCTGTAACAGTGTTCTGAGTGAGGAGATGGTATAATAATCACTGCTAATGGTGGCAAGTGATTGGTTTCTTTTTCTAGCCTTCTTTGCTTTAGTATCATTATAAATGCAGGGACTTTAAGTTCTTCTCCAAAAATTATGGGCATTTCTTGGAGCTCAGAATGTTCCATATTTGGCTTGTGGGAACATCATTGGTGTATGAGCCCCCTTGCCCTCTAGTACAAGAAGTTTTTCCTGTCCAGCCTCGTCTGTGTGTGTGTGTGTAATATACATATATGTGTGTATATACACACCTGTATATAGGATATACGTGTCTCACATTTTCCTTCCCTTCTGTTTGTTATGTTGTTCATCTCCCTCTAGAGCTTCTGAAGCCAAAATCTAAACACTGCAGGTTCCTTTATTTTAATACAGTGCACCTAGTGTTTGCCTTACTTCTGTGCCACTGACATTGCTGGAATCTGGATCTTAGACCACCCGGATTCTTTGTCTTACATCCTCTTTGTGAAAGGTTGTACCTCTGAAGGCGACACTGCTTCTCCCCACCTCCCCAAGGTAAGGTTAGCCGTGGAAGAGACTGGGAATTTCTTCTCTCCTGAGCAACCTTGCTTTCCAGCCCTCTCTCCCCGCCCCCTGAGATGAAAGGTACACAAAATGGAATTTAGAGACCAGAATTGTATTTACGAGCTTTCTTGGAGATGTGGGGTTTTGACAGTTCTGTAAAAGCATCTCTGTGTGTTTGTCTTTCCTCCTTTCTTCATGGACACATTTCTCTGCACAGTTGGAGCGTTATGTAAGGTTATGCTGGGATAGCATATTTTTTTCATTATCACTAGATTCTCATCCTAAGAAACAGGAATGAGACAAATTGTTCTTAATTAGGGAAAATTTTCAGATAGGCCGTGAACTCTGCTATCTAGCTGGCTCAGCTCAAGGTCTGCAGCGGCGCCGAATCCTGTGGACATCTGTCGTGTGCCGTAGACTCGGGAGAGATGCTGCTACCTCCACAGCGCTGTCTTACCCACCACGCTCATGGAGGCTCCTGCCGACACAGGGGACGGTGGGCCTGCCTGCATTCTAGAGCTCGCTGTAGGGGCTGCACCAGTTCCTGCCTCAGCACAAAGTGTTTCATTAGACTCTTACCATGTATTTTGAGTAATCTTATGGACTGCAAGTTACTCAGAGCCTGAGAATAACAGCCTTCTAATAGTTATCCGAAATCCTTGTTTTTTTTTTTTTTTTTTTTTTTTAAACCATCTTGCCATATTTACTTCCTGACTTAATAAGGCTCTTCTCAACCTGGTTTCCTAACAACCCCGTCCCGGTATTAAATTCCGGCTGTGGTTTCTGGGAAGCCCACCTGCTCCTTGTGTGCGTGGTTTCGGGCACGGTGAGTCACTCTGAGAGGCTGTGCTGACGCGTTTGCGACTAAGAGCCAGTGGCTTCTTTTACTTTTGTTTTTGACAAGCTCCCACGATAGGAAAAAGGACGCTAAAGTGCAGCCTCTTCAGGGAACGCTCGAGCCTTCGTTCTCCCAACCGTAGTCATGTTTTAATAGAATTGGCAGGAGCTGCCTGGCTGCTCGGTGTGGCAGAGCTGGTCGTGCCGCTTTGGGAGAGCCGGATGCAGACAGGCCTCAGAGTGGGAGTTAAACACCCAGACAGTAACCCTCGCTTGCCTGGGAAGACCTTGATTCTTGGCTGTTTCTTTCTTTCCTTCTTCTTTATATGTTTGTTTATTTTGAAAAAGAGAGAGAGTGCGCACATGGGCACATGGGGTGGGCAGAGAGAGGATCCCAAGCAGGTTCTGAGCTGTCAGCACAGAGCCCGACATGGGGCTTGATCTCATAAATGCAAGATCCCGACCTGAGCCAAAATCAAGAGTCGGATGCCCAGCCGACTGAGCCACGCAGGTGCCCCTTGACTCTCCCTTCCTAAGAAGCTCTGGGAGACCAATCTTCCTGGGCACCAATCTTCCTGCCTGTGACACCAGCTAAATTAAAGAAGGGCTTGCAGTAATTCTCTGAAAGCCTCTAATTCCTCTTGTTTATTGTACTTGTCTGTCTGTCTGTAAGAAAAAAAGTGTGTGTAATCGTTCATTTTAATTTGAGAGTTACATAACTTTTGGTATTTAGGAACAGGTACTACTTTCTGTTTCTGTCGTTTTGACTACTTCCAGTGCTTCGTGTGAGTGGGATCATATAGTATTTGTCTTTTTGTATCTGGCTCATTTCATGTAGCATCGTGTGCTCCAGGGTTCATTCATGCTGTAGCACGTGTCTGAGTTTCCTTCCTTTTTAAGGCTGCCTAATACTCCATTGTATGCACGTACCACATTTTGTTTATTCATTTATCTGTCAGGGTTCACTTGCCTTGCTCCCACCTTTTGGCCACTGTGAGTCATGCTTCTGTGCACAGAATCTCTTTGAGATTCTGCTTTCAGTTCTTCTGGGTACATACCCAGAAATGGAGCTTCTGAATCATATGGTAATTCTATTTTTAATCTCTTTGAGGAACTGCCATACTATTTAACAGAGGGGCTGCACCATTTTTAAGTTCTTACCTACAGGGCACAAAGGGTTCCAATTTCTCTCCATCCTCACCAACTCTTAGTATTTTCTGTGGATTTTTGAGAGTAGCCATCCTAAGGGTACATCTAAGTTGTTTTTTTTTTTTAACTTGATTTTATCCTTTATTGAAACTAAGTTTTAAATTTGAACACAGTCAGATTTATTATATTTTTCCTTTATCTTGTGTGTTTTTTGTGTCTTAAAGAAGGCATCCTCCCCTATAGAGAGATAACACTTATATCCTATATTTTCTTCTACAGGTTTTAAAGTTTCCCATTGAGGTTTCTGATCTGCCCAGAATTTATATTGATGTTTGGTGTGAAGTAGGGATCTAATTTTTTTTTTTGATATGGATAACCCTGAGGAAGGGATTTAATTTTTTTCCCCATAGGGATGACCCAGTACCCTGCCATTGTTTGTTGAATAGTCCTGTCTGCCCCTTTCTGCTTTGTGATGCCACTTATGTGCTTCCATTGCTATGATGGCTTCTGTCTGCATTCCCTATTCTGTGACATCGTCCTGTTTGCATATTTCATACTACAAGATTTATTGTTCATATTTAGTAGGGCAAGTCTCCCTATCTTAATCTTTTTCTGTTCATCAGCCTCCTTGAAAGACCCTGTCAGGTTGGTATATTTTAATGAAGCCGTTGGCTGTTTAAAGTATATTGACACAACATATAATAGCCTTCTCCAGAAAGAAAAAAAAAAAGAAACAAGCCCCCACCCCAAAACACAAGCCATCCTTAACCTAGCAGCTGACCATTAAGCTGTCTCTTGTTCTGAATGAGCCTATAATTTCCATTCAGATTTTTGTTTTGATTTTCATGTTTGTAAAGGGACGCGATCTTCCAATGGAACCTTGTTAGTTACAATTTGGTGTCTCAGGTAAGAACACCAAGGAAAACCTTCTAGGTAACAGTACTGAAGTTTTGTGGCATTAAGGTTCTCTTGAGCATACTGAAAAGAAACCTATTTAAAATAACAAAGGAAAGATTTGTACAAAGAAAATAGCTGTCATAGAATCCAAGGAAAAGCTGAACAGCAGGATCTCAGAAAGGGCTGGAACCAAAACTGTTCCAAGGACTTCAGCAGTAAGACTTGCTGGGCTCTAGCTTCTGCCCTAAATAGACCTCAGTATCCACGAGGCTTCATTCACATTCCTGCGTGATGGCTGATTTGGTGGATCTAAGGCATGATTTTCCGTGGGCCAGACGCCTGACCCAGGTTCAACTCTGGTTGAGGATGGGGGAGGGGAGATTTGGTACAAACAGCGATTTTGGAGGCTGCCAGAGTCAGAGACAAGTTCTCTGAGGGCAGTGTTTCACAACCTTTTTAGTTGTGAGGCTCTGTGCTTTAAAGAATTTCTCAGGGCCCCGAGAGCTTCTGTTTATGTGGTTTATATCCATTGATATTTACCAAACTAGAAATTAAAGTGATTTTTTTAAAAAATTTATTTCTAGGAGAGAGAGAGA